>NC_142615.1:60645682-61245682 GCF_059453375.1 Lepisosteus platostomus
GTAGTTGAGATCTCTGTTATACCCATCTAGAAACATGCAATCAGCATGTTATTGCTGAAGCAATAGTCACAACATTATTCCACACCTGGGTGAGATGCGGGTTATGATGACAGTCATGCTTTCTACACCTTATACTGAGCTCAGAAATGGACCAAGCGGACATCTCACGAGCAGATCCCTCCGCGTATAAGAAAGGCAACTTGTCTCAGCAAAAATACCACGGATTCACATCCAAAATATGATAAAAAGGCAAAAACCCCACACTTGGAATGCAAACGTACCCTAAAAAGGAAACACGGTTTTAAAACCAACTTGATTTTCCCCTGGAGAAACCTTTTTATGGACACACATCGCATCTATTACACATGTAGAACTAAATATAAAGATAAAACTTAATATAAGAAGTCATGACATATCACACATGTCGAAGTCTGGTCCAGAATAAACAGTTTACACTGACCCACCTTTATTTACCCTGGTCACTCACTTCTATTAACTGTTTAACTGGGTAACAAATTAATATTTGTTTCAATTTGGGATCTACACCTGGGAGCCCTGAAATGTTGGCCAGAGGGGAGAAGCTGATATTCAGACTTGAGAATATATTAAAATAAAGGATCTGATGTTGTTTTTCACCTGTCTAATCAAAGCTTGTTCAAAAATTATCTGATTATAGGACACACGAGTTTATAATCATACTCATTCCACTTTTTAACCCCGTATATATGCACAATATGAAACGTATATACACTAAATCTCACGTGTGACTCCCATAATATACATTTCTTTACGAAAATTAGAAACACTTACTACAATTATCAACCCCCCATGACGAGGCAATATTTCATACCTTTGTTTCTTTGTGGGTTCAAAGTTCTGTCCTGTCGTTTCACACGTAATGTTTTGGTAGTTATCTCAATTTTCCTTTGCGATTATCTCCAAGATCATCATCAACTTTTTGTAAAACGCTATGCACAACTGATATTTAAAGTAAGTCCTGTACCAAAACGTCTTCGTAGGGAAAGACAACTTTTTTTCCTTACGTTAGTCGCTACACGGTTACTCCAAAAATCCATTCACCGCCTTTAAAAAAAAAGTTTCGTTTTTTATTGTGGTTCACTGACATTTCTGTCACAATTCTGAGGGACCCCAAATAAAATTCACTTGCCGGTATAAAGACGTCGGCGAGGATAAGACAGGTATCGAGCCACCTGCGTATCTAGCGGACGTTTAAAATAAAAAAAAATGGCGTGTAATGTTGCGAAGGGCTACTGTTTTTTTTATAGTTTGTCGATTGTAAGGGACGTGGGCCGCGACAGAAATACTGGACGGGGTGGGAAAAGGTTTATTGATGGTTTATTGTACCGCAACGGTCACAATTGACTCACCAGCAAAGATGGCGCCGAGGCCACATCGGCTCCCTCCCGCCCTGCCTCGCACCGAAGCTCGAGCTGCGGAGCGCGACGCCAAATCGCCGGTCCACGGGCGCGGGCGCCGGACATAGACGTCATAAACCCTTCCGAGGCGCAGGAATTATAGATCACTGTAGTTTCTTCTGGACCCGGGTTAGGGACAGTGTGCCCTCCGTGAGAGTCTTCTGAGGAAGCCAGTGTCTCATGGGTGTCCAGGCTTGGTACCATCTGTCCATCACAGGACACACAGACACACACACTCACACACCCTGGACAGGACACCAGTCCATCACAGGACACACACACACTCACTCACACACCCTGGACAGGACACCAGTCCATCACAGGACATACACACACCCTAGATAGGACACCAGTCCATCACAGGACACACACACACTCACACACCCTGGACAGGACACCAGTCACTCACAGGACACACACACACACACACACACACACACACACACACACACACACACACACACACACACACACCCTGAACAGGACACCAGTCCCTCATAGGACACACACACACAACCTGGATAGGACACCAGTCCCTCACAGGACACTCAGACACACACACTCACACACCCTGGACAGGAACCAGTCCATCACATGACAAACACACACTCACTCACACACCCTGGACAGGACAGCACTCCATCATAGGACACACACACACCAGGGCCAGTTTTCCCAGAAGCCAATTAGCCCAAAAGCCTGTCTTTGGACCCGAAGAACACAGGGAGAACATACAGACTCCACACAGACAGTCTCCCCCCCCCCCGGGTCCAGACCCGAGCCCGGAGCCCTTCCGCGCTGAACCCCTCCGTACAGACGGCCGCACACAGCTCCGTTGTTCCCGATTCCCGAGGTGATCTGTTAAAAGAAGCCGGTGTGTTGCCTCCAGGTGACATTTCCTACTGGAGTCAGGACAGGAGGCTCTTCTGTACACAGAAGGGGGTGGGGGTGTGGAACAACTCCTTTGTTCGGGGCCTTGGGGCATTCTTGTTGTGAAAAAACTGAATTGAAATTTAATCTTACAGGTTTGGGTTTTTCAGAGATCTTGTCAGAGATCTTGTCTGACGTGCCCGTTTCAAAAACGTAACGACACTCCTCACGTCCGAGCGCCGCCGGTCTGTGACGTAACGTATCCTTACACAACCATGACGGTTTCATCATGGACAGCACGAAAGCCCGAAAAGTGGTTGACGTTTTAATTTGGCAACGCCACGATGGATCCCAGTTCTTTTTTTTATTTTGGAGGCCAAAAAGGACAAAAAAGGAAACGTCCGGAGTGGATCGATGGTCATCTCTGCGGTTGTTCTGATGTTCTGAAAAAACAAAAAAAAAAAAAACGGCTCGTTTGCCCGGTCGTGTAGTGTTTCCACACCCCACGCAAATCAACTTCTCTTCGCCCCCGGGGGTCGTCGCCCGCCGCACCCCTCTCACATGATAGGGGCTTCCCCCGGCTGTGACGTACTTACCCTACCCCCTTCCGTTAACGTCATACCGAAGGTCGCGCTTCGAGCCGCGGCGATGCTGACGGACTGTCTTGTAGCGTGAGAAGGGTTTAAATTTCGACTTAAGGAGTTGGCCATCGTTATATTTCGCGAGGTATCATACGGGGGGAAAAAGAACATTTATATTTATCAACCTACTAGTAATACTGGGTGGATGTCACGTTCCCCAAAGTTCAGTGCCTCTCTCTAATAAAGTAGAAACGTGACATTGAACTCCGTTCGAAACGGGAGAAATCACCAGGACACGATACAACTGACGTCCGGAAAAGAAAAAAAGAACTCCTATTCCCATTTGTAATGACCCCGTAGTGTTTTTCCCGGTGTGCGCTCATCTTTCGGAGACCCGTTTCTCTCTGGTGTTTTGCTGTTGGAATAAATGCCGAGGTGACCCTTCTGTGTGGAGTCTGCGTGTTCTCTCCAGCGGGTCGTTTCCCACACCGCAGGGGCTGATCGAACCGGGGTCTCCCAATCGTCACAGAAGTGTGTGTCGTTTTGGGTGGTGGTGGGGGGGTGCATCGGGGATACTGCGCCCCGAGGGGATAACCTCTCACCTTGCTCCAGACGAAGGGAGAAGAGCTGTACCTTCACGAGTCCGGGTTGTGAAAACTTCTTCTGGCAGTTCAAAACATTTCGAAGAGACTACAGCGCTACCCTGTTTTCCATTTCTATCGTGTATTATTATACAGTCATAAGTATCTGTACTGATCACAGATCCCCCTCTCACTACCAGGACTGAAGCCCAGTGCAGCACGAATAATAATAATAATTAATAAGTCTGGACTCTCCACTCAGAGCTCTTCCCAGGTCAGGGGGATCCCCTCCAGCCCCCCCAGTGTGCAGCCCCCACCTGGATGATGCTCCAGTCTGCTCAGCACACAGCAGCTCTCATTGGGGAGGAGAGCAGAGGGATGGAGCCAGTTCAGAGAGGGGGGGTGATAAGGAGGCCATGATGGGTCAAGACCAGGGGGGGAATCAGGCCAGGACACTGGGGTAACACCCCTACTCCTCTCCAGAAACACCCCGGGATTGTTAATGAGCACAGAGAGTCAGGACCTCGGTTTGACGTCTTATCCGAAGGACGGCGCCTGTTTACAGTCCAGTGTCCCCCATCACTATACTGGGGCATGGACCCACATGGACCACAGGGTGAGAGTTCCCCCTGCTGGCCCCACTCACACCTCTCCCAGCAGCAACCTCAGTTTTTCCCAGGAGTCTCCCCTCCAGGTACTGACCAGGCTTCTACCTGCTGGGCTCCAGTGGGGAGGGGGCTGCTAGCTGGGAGCTGCAGGGTGAGATGGCTGCTGGGCAAACGATGGCTAAAGAGCTTCCTAGGACACCCTGGAGTTCGTGGTCAACTTCCTTCTCTTCAGACGGAGGTGGCTTGAAATCTGTCTCGTTTCAAGGAGTATTGGACACGATGCCCCCCCTGCTTTAGCCCCGCTAACTGGTGGCACGCCGACAACGAGGGCTCTCGGCCTCAATCCATCAACCACAAACTCTCCGGGATGAAAGAGAAAGACAGACTCTGTTCGTTCGTTTCGGGGGGGGGAGGGAAAAAACCAAAAGCTTTTTTTAAAAAACATTTTAATGATGCTTAACAAAAGAACAAAAATTACAATACAGATTAATGTCAAGGGACACCCCCCCCCCCCCATCTTACGATCATCACAGGACCTTAAAATAATACTTAATAATACAAGGTCATGCAGACGATCTGAGGACTCAGGTGGAGATAATGTGAAAGTTTTCCACAGTCCAGTCTGGGGTCCCTCAGCTTCAGTCCAGACTGGGGTCTGGGGTCCCTCAGCTTCAGTCCAGACTGGGGTCCCTCAGCTTCAGTCCAGTCCAGTCTGGGGTCCCTCAGCTCCAGTCCAGTCCAGTCTGGGGTCCCTCAGCTCCGGTCCAGTCCAGTCTGGGGCCCCTCAGCTCTGGTCCAGTCCAGTATGGGGCCCCTCAGCTCCAGTGCAGTCCAGTCCAGTCTGGTGTCCCTCAGCTCCAGTGCAGCCCAGTCTGGGGTCCCTCAGCTTCGGTCCAGCACAGACAGGGGTCCCTCAGCTTCGGCCCAGCACAGACTGGGGTCCCTCAGCTTCGGTCCAGCACAGTCTGGGGTCCCTCAGCTTCAGTCCAGACTGGTGTCCCTCAGCTTCGGCCCAGCACAGACTGGGGTCCCTCAGCTTCAGTCCAGACTGGGGTCCCTCAGCTCCAGTGCAGTCCAGACTGGGGTCCCTCAGCTTCGGTCCAGCACAGACTGGGGTTCCTTAGCTTTGGTCCAGTCCAGTCTGGGGTCCCTCAGCTTCGGTCCAGCACAGCCTGGGGCCCCTCAGCTCCAGTCCAGTCCAGTCTGGGGCCCCTCAGCTTTGGTCCAGCACAGTCTGGAGTCCCTCAGCTTCGGTCCAGCACAGACTGGGGTCCCTCAGCTTTGGCCCAGCACAGACTGGGGTCCCTCAGCTTCGGTCCAGCACAGACTGGGGTCCCTCAGCTTCGGTCCAGCACAGTCTGGGGTCCCTTGGCTCCAGTCCAGTCCAGTCTGGTGTCCCTCAGCTCCAGTCCAGACTGGTGTCCCTCAGCTTCGGCCCAGCAAAGACTGGGGTCCCTCAGCTTCGGTCCAGACTGGGGTCCCTCAGCTCCAGTCCAGCACAGTCTGGGGTCCCTTAGCTTTGGTCCAGTCCAGTCTGGGGTCCCTCAGCTTCAGTCCAGCACAGCCTGGGGCCCCTCAGCTCCAGTCCAGTCCAGTCTGGTGTCCCTCAGCTCCAGTGCTGTCCAGTCTGGGGTCCCTCAGCTTCAGACCAGCACAGTCTGGGGTCCCTCAGCTTTGGTCCAGCACAGTCTGGAGTCCCTCAACTTCGGTCCAGCACAGACTGGGGTCCCTCAGCTTTGGCCCAGCACAGACTGGGGTCCCTCAGCTTCGGTCCAGCACAGACTGGGGTCCCTCAGCTTCGGTCCAGCACAGTCTGGGGTCCCTCAGCTCCAGTCCAGTCCAGTCTGGTGTCTCTCAGCTCCGGTCCAGTGCAGTCTGGGGTCCCTCAGCTTCGGTCCAGCACAGTCTGGGGTCCCTTGGCTTCAGTCCAGTCCAGTCTGGTGTCCCTCAGCTCCAGTCCAGTCCAGTCCAGTCCAGATCTTAGCAGGCACAGAACCAGGAAAGGAACCTGGAAAGAATATTGTTATTGCAGGTGTGAGGGACACAGACACGGACATCACCATGACATCAAACAGCAAGAGAAGACTCCTCCTTGAATCACAGACACGACCGGGCGGCCTCCCCCTGTCTGCTCACCTGCACCTCCTCTTCTTCTTCTTGTCCTTCCCAGCAGCCTGCTCCTCCTCTCCCTCGCTCTTCCTCTCCTGACACACGGTCTCCGCCGCCTCCATCGGCTCGTCCTTATCATCTGTCTCCACCGACATGCAGCTCAGGGACTTTAAAAAGACGCACCAGCACTTCTGAAGCAGAGACATACATTTCTTTACGAAAATTAGAAACACTTACTACAATTATCAACCCCCCATGACGAGGCAATATTTCATACCTTTGTTTCTTTGTGGGTTCAAAGTTCTGTCCTGTCGTTTCACACGTAATGTTTTGGTAGTTATCTCAATTTTCCTTTGCAATTATCTCCAAGATCATCATCAACTTTTTGTAAAACGCTATGCACAACTGATATTTAAAGTAAGTCCTGTACCAAAACGTCTTCGTAGGGAAAGACAACTTTTTTTCCTTACGTTAGTCGCTACACGGTTACTCCAAAAATCCATTCACCGCCTTTAAAAAAAAAGTTTCGTTTTTTATTGTGGTTCACTGACATTTCTGTCACAATTCTGAGGGACCCCAAATAAAATTCACTTGCCGGTATAAAGACGCCGGCGAGGATAAGACAGGTATCGAGCCACCTGCGTATCTAGCGGACGTTTAAAATAAAAAAAATGGCGTGTAATGTTGCGAAGGGCTACTGTTTTTTTATAGTTTGTCGATTGTAAGGGACGTGGGCCGCGACAGAAATACTGGACGGGGTGGGAAAAGGTTTATTGATGGTTTATTGTACCGCAACGGTCACAATTGACTCACCAGCAAAGATGGCGCCGAGGCCACATCGGCTCCCTCCCGCCCTGCCTCGCACCGAAGCTCGAGCTGCGGAGCGCGACGCCAAATCACCGGTCCACGGGCGCGGGCGCCGGACATAGACGTCATAAACCCTTCCGAGGCGCAGGAATTATAGATCACTGTAGTTTCTTCTGGACCCGGGTTAGGGACAGTGTGCCCTCCGTGAGAGTCTTCTGAGGAAGCCAGTGTCTCATGGGTGTCCAGGCTTGGTACCATCTGTCCATCACAGGACACACAGACACACACACTCACACACCCTGGACAGGACACCAGTCCATCACAGGACACACACACACTCACTCACACACCCTGGACAGGACACCAGTCCATCACAGGACATACACACACCCTAGATAGGACACCAGTCCATCACAGGACACACACACACTCACACACCCTGGACAGGACACCAGTCACTCACAGGACACACACACACACACACACACACACACACACACACACACACACACACACACACACACACACACCCTGAACAGGACACCAGTCCCTCATAGGACACACACACACACAACCTGGATAGGACACCAGTCCCTCACAGGACACTCAGACACACACACTCACACACCCTGGACAGGAACCAGTCCATCACATGACAAACACACACTCACTCACACACCCTGGACAGGACAGCACTCCATCATAGGACACACACACACCAGGGCCAGTTTTCCCAGAAGCCAATTAGCCCAAAAGCCTGTCTTTGGACCCGAAGAACACAGGGAGAACATGCAGACTCCACACAGACAGTCTCCCCCCCCCCCCCCCCCCCCCCGGGTCCCTTCCGCGCTGAACCCCTCCGTACAGACGGCCGCACACAGCTCCGTTGTTCCCGATTCCCGAGGTGATCTGTTAAAAGAAGCCGGTGTGTTGCCTCCAGGTGACATTTCCTACTGGAGTCAGGACAGGAGGCTCTTCTGTACACAGAAGGGGGTGGGGGTGTGGAACAACTCCTTTGTTCGGGGCCTTGGGGCATTCTTGTTGTGAAAGGCGCTATATAAAAAAACTGAATTGAAATTTAATCTTACAGGTTTGGGTTTTTCAGAGATCTTGTCAGAGATCTTGTCTGACGTGCCCGTTTCAAAAACGTAACGACACTCCTCACGTCCGAGCGCCGCCGGTCTGTGACGTAACGTATCCTTACACAACCATGACGGTTTCATCATGGACAGCACGAAAGCCCGAAAAGTGGTTGACGTTTTAATTTGGCAACGCCACGATGGATCCCAGTTCTTTTTTTTATTTTGGAGGCCAAAAAGGACAAAAAAGGAAACGTCCGGAGTGGATCGATGGTCATCTCTGCGGTTGTTCTGATGTTCTGAAAAAACAAAAAAAAAAAAAACGGCTCGTTTGCCCGGTCGTGTAGTGTTTCCACACCCCACGCAAATCAACTTCTCTTCGCCCCCGGGGGCTCGTCGCCCGCCGCACCCCTCTCACATGATAGGGGCTTCCCCCGGCTGTGACGTACTTACCCTACCCCCTTCCGTTAACGTCATACCGAAGGTCGCGCTTCGAGCCGCGGCGATGCTGACGGACTGTCTTGTAGCGTGAGAAGGGTTTAAATTTCGACTTAAGGAGTTGGCCATCGTTATATTTCGCGAGGTATCATACGGGGGGAAAAAGAACATTTATATTTATCAACCTACTAGTAATACTGGGTGGATGTCACGTTCCCCAAAGTTCAGTGCCTCTCTCTAATAAAGTAGAAACGTGACATTGAACTCCGTTCGAAACGGGAGAAATCACCAGGACACGATACAACTGACGTCCGGAAAAGAAAAAAAGAACTCCTATTCCCATTTGTAATGACCCCGTAGTGTTTTTCCCGGTGTGCGCTCATCTTTCGGAGACCCGTTTCTCTCTGGTGTTTTGCTGTTGGAATAAATGCCGAGGTGACCCTTCTGTGTGGAGTCTGCGTGTTCTCTCCAGCGGGTCGTTTCCTACACCGCAGGGGCTGATCGAACCGGGGTCTCCCAATCGTCACAGAAGTGTGTGTCGTTTTGGGTGGTGGTGGGGGGGTGCATCGGGGATACTGCGCCCCGAGGGGATAACCTCTCACCTTGCTCCAGACGAAGGGAGAAGAGCTGTACCTTCACGAGTCCGGGTTGTGAAAACTTCTTCTGGCAGTTCAAAACATTTCGAAGAGACTACAGCGCTACCCTGTTTTCCATTTCTATCGTGTATTATTATACAGTCATAAGTATCTGTACTGATCACAGATCCCCCTCTCACTACCAGGACTGAAGCCCAGTGCAGCACGAATAATAATAATAATTAATAAGTCTGGACTCTCCACTCAGAGCTCTTCCCAGGTCAGGGGGATCCCCTCCAGCCCCCCCAGTGTGCAGCCCCCACCTGGATGATGCTCCAGTCTGCTCAGCACACAGCAGCTCTCATTGGGGAGGAGAGCAGAGGGATGGAGCCAGTTCAGAGAGGGGGGGTGATAAGGAGGCCATGATGGGTCAAGACCAGGGGGGGAATCAGGCCAGGACACTGGGGTAACACCCCTACTCCTCTCCAGAAACACCCCGGGATTGTTAATGAGCACAGAGAGTCAGGACCTCGGTTTGACGTCTTATCCGAAGGACGGCGCCTGTTTACAGTCCAGTGTCCCCCATCACTATACTGGGGCATGGACCCACATGGACCACAGGGTGAGAGTTCCCCCTGCTGGCCCCACTCACACCTCTCCCAGCAGCAACCTCAGTTTTTCCCAGGAGTCTCCCCTCCAGGTACTGACCAGGCTTCTACCTGCTGGGCTCCAGTGGGGAGGGGGCTGCTAGCTGGGAGCTGCAGGGTGAGATGGCTGCTGGGCAAACGATGGCTAAAGAGCTTCCTAGGACACCCTGGAGTTCGTGGTCAACTTCCTTCTCTTCAGACGGAGGTGGCTTGAAATCTGTCTCGTTTCAAGGAGTATTGGACACGATGCCCCCCCTGCTTTAGCCCCGCTAACTGGTGGCACGCCGACAACGAGGGCTCTCGGCCTCAATCCATCAACCACAAACTCTCCGGGATGAAAGAAAAAGACAGACTCTGTTCGTTCGTTTCGGGGGGGGAGGGAAAAAACCAAAAGCTTTTTTTAAAAAACATTTTAATGATGCTTAACAAAAGAACAAAAATTACAATACAGATTAATGTCAAGGGACACCCCCCCCCCCCCATCTTACGATCATCACAGGACCTTAAAATAATACTTAATAATACAAGGTCATGCAGACGATCTGAGGACTCAGGTGGAGATAATGTGAAAGTTTTCCACAGTCCAGTCTGGGGTCCCTCAGCTTCAGTCCAGACTGGGGTCTGGGGTCCCTCAGCTTCAGTCCAGACTGGGGTCCCTCAGCTTCAGTCCAGTCCAGTCTGGGGTCCCTCAGCTGGGGTCCCTCAGCTCCAGTCCAGTCCAGTCTGGGGTCCCTCAGCTCCGGTCCAGTCCAGTCTGGGGCCCCTCAGCTCTGGTCCAGTCCAGTATGGGGCCCCTCAGCTCCAGTGCAGTCCAGTCCAGTCTGGTGTCCCTCAGCTCCAGTGCAGCCCAGTCTGGGGTCCCTCAGCTTCGGTCCAGCACAGTCTGGGGTCCCTCAGCTTCGGTCCAGCACAGACTGGGGTCCCTCAGCTTCGGCCCAGCACAGACTGGGGTCCCTCAGCTTCGGTCCAGCACAGTCTGGGGTCCCTCAGCTTCAGTCCAGACTGGGGTCCCTCAGCTCCAGTGCAGTCCAGACTGGGGTCCCTCAGCTTCGGTCCAGCACAGACTGGGGTTCCTTAGCTTTGGTCCAGTCCAGTCTGGGGTCCCTCAGCTTCGGTCCAGCACAGCCTGGGGCCCCTCAGCTCCAGTCCAGTCCAGTCTGGGGCCCCTCAGCTTTGGTCCAGCACAGTCTGGAGTCCCTCAGCTTCGGTCCAGCACAGACTGGGGTCCCTCAGCTTTGGCCCAGCACAGACTGGGGTCCCTCAGCTTCGGTCCAGCACAGACTGGGGTCCCTCAGCTTCGGTCCAGCACAGTCTGGGGTCCCTTGGCTCCAGTCCAGTCCAGTCTGGTGTCCCTCAGCTCCAGTCCAGACTGGTGTCCCTCAGCTTCGGCCCAGCACAGACTGGGGTCCCTCAGCTTCGGTCCAGACTGGGGTCCCTCAGCTCCAGTCCAGCACAGTCTGGGGTCCCTTAGCTTTGGTCCAGTCCAGTCTGGGGTCCCTCAGCTTCGGTCCAGCACAGCCTGGGGCCCCTCAGCTCCAGTCCAGTCCAGTCTGGTGTCCCTCAGCTCCAGTGCTGTCCAGTCTGGGGTCCCTCAGCTTCAGACCAGCACAGTCTGGGGTCCCTCAGCTTTGGTCCAGCACAGTCTGGAGTCCCTCAGCTTCGGTCCAGCACAGACTGGGGTCCCTCAGCGTTGGCCCAGCACAGACTGGGGTCCCTCAGCTTCGGTCCAGCACAGACTGGGGTCCCTCAGCTTCGGTCCAGCACAGTCTGGGGTCCCTCAGCTCCAGTCCAGTCCAGTCTGGTGTCTCTCAGCTCCAGTCCAGTGCAGTCTGGGGTCCCTCAGCTTCGGTCCAGCACAGTCTGGGGTCCCTTGGCTTCAGTCCAGTCCAGTCCAGTCCAGTCCAGATCTTAGCAGGCACAGAACCAGGAAAGGAACCTGGAAAGAATATTGTTATTGCAGGTGTGAGGGACACAGACACGGACATCACCATGACATCAAACAGCAAGAGAAGACTCCTCCTTGAATCACAGACACGACCGGGCGGCGTCCCCCTGTCTGCTCACCTGCACCTCCTCTTCTTCTTCTTGTCCTTCCCGGCAGCCTGCTCCTCCTCTCCCTCGCTCTTCCTCTCCTGACACACGGTCTCCGCCGCCTCCATCGGCTCGTCCTTATCATCTGTCTCCACCGACATGCAGCTCAGGGACTTTAAAAAGACGCACCAGCACTTCTGAAGCAGAGACAGGAGAGTCACGTTAAGAGTCGGACTGGACACTCCAGGACATGAACACTGCACTGAGAGAGAGAGGGGTTGACAGGGTACCACTTGAACATAAAGAAAACGAAAGAGCTAATAGTGGACTTTCGGAGACACAGGCCACACACTCACAGCCCACTCAGTATTGATGGAACGGAAGTGGAAACAGTCACCAGCTTTAGGTTTTTGGGAATTCACATCTCTAAAGATCTAACCTGGACTGTGAACACTGACTCTATCATGAAGAAGGCTCAGCAGCGCCTTTATTTCTTGAGGTGCCTCAAGCGATGGGGGATGCCAATACATGTGTTGGTGAACTTCTACCGCTGCACTATCGAGAGCGTCCTCACCAACGGGATCACCGTGTGGTATGGCAACACCTCTTCGCGAGAAAGAAAGGCACTGCAGAGAATGGTCAATATGGCCCAGAAGATCATCGGCTGCGGTCTCACCGCGATTAAACAGCTCTATGAGGACCGCTGCCGTGGTAGAATTCTGGCCATCACAGAGGACAGTCACCACCCAGGGCATGAGCTCTTCACCCCACTGCCCTCAGGCAAGAGATATAAGAGCATACGGACACTTACCACTAGATTCTTCAATAGCTTCTATCCACAAGCAGTGAGACTGGCGAACACATTTAGCCATCCCCCTCAGACCACACCCACACCATCACCATCTACCTCATTGTAATTTATTTATTGTACGTCTCCAGTCATTGTTTACACATCTGTATCGTTTACATTCAAACTGCCTGCATGTTTACTTGCACATTGTCTATTGTTTGTTTGTACATTGTCTTGATGCACTGTTTGCACTTTGTTTTGTTTTTTACACTTGTTTTACAATCGAGAGACTTTCTGTAAGTAAGAATTCCATTGTACCAGTACCGGTTACATATGGCAATAAAGTTCAAGTTCAAGTTCAAGTTCATACAGACACACTGACTGGACACTCCAGTACATGAACACTGCACTGAGAGAGAGAGGGGTTCATACACACACACTGACTGGACACTGGACAGGAGTAAAGAGAGGATCAGAGCATTACCCACCTTCTTTTTCTTCTGTCTCACAGGAGGTGGTGATTGGACCTCCTCCAGCTGGAGTCCGAGGAGGGAGAGAGGGGGCAGGAGAGGGACAGCACAGGGAGAGAAAGAGAGAGACAGGTGAGTCAAGTGTCCCAAGAGTACAGAGACTCTGCTGAGATCACACTCGCAGTGAGTGAGCCTGGGTGTAGCCCACTAATACTGACCCACTGTACACCATAGGACAGAGAAGAGGAGGAGGAGAGAGACACACTGCCTGGACACCACAGGACAGAGAGGAGGAGGAGAGAGACACACTGACTGGACACCACAGCACAGAGAGGAGGAGGAGAGAGACACTGACAGACAGGGCTGACAAGACAGACAAGATGGCGAAACTCCACCACAGACAGGACAGGAGGCAGGGTGGGACCAGCACTGACCTTCTTCCTCTCTCCTGCCGGAGGAGCTGTCTCCACCTCCTCTTCCTCCTGCAAGTCAAGAGACAGGCTGACAGAGAGACGGGCTGGTGGGACATCGGCGAACAGAGTTGAAGGCAGAGAGCCGGGGAGACAGGCCCAGCTGGGACAACGCAGGACAGACAGAGAGACAGACAGAAAGGAAGGAGAGAGAGACACAAAGATGAAGGCACAGAAAGACAGCAGGCAAAGAGAAAGATTGAGATTGAGGGACAAACAAACCGAGAGAGAGAGCGGAAGGAGAGAGAGAGAGGAAGGAGAGAGAAGGACAGACAGACTGACAGACGGGGCTGAAAGAGAGAGAGACAGAGAGGCAGGGACAGACAGACAGCAGGACGAGAGAGAGACAGAGATCGAGGGACAATAATTTGGTTTCGAAATTTATTCTGAAAATATACAATCATTCACTCCTGAAAAATATCAAGTTCAAATTATACATTATGTACAATATTGTAATCAACATATGGCTAATCATCAAAAATAAAAAAAAAACTGTACTGGGGGACACAGCTGGCTGTGCTGTTCTGGACAGAACACACTGAGGTCCAGTTTCCACCTCCTGCAGGATCAAACAGCACCTCCACTGGCTCTCCAGTGAACAGAGGGACAGACAGAGAGGCTTCAGGCTGCAGGGTGACATTGTCTCTGTGAGCTGAAAGACAATCAGGACAGAGGATGATATAAGAACACACTCTGTCAAGAATATAGAGCCCTCTAGTGATCCTACTGTAGACCACCTCACCACCCACAGTGACGATCACAGTGCTGATACTGCTTCCATTAAGGTCCCTCACTGTGTAGTTGCCCTGATCAGCTGGAGTGAGGGAGCGGAGTGTCAGAGAGCTGTTCTGCACTGACACTCACTGTTCGTACCTGAGGCCAGGGAGCCCTGCGCTGCTCAGTAAGACTATACGATTCTGGACAGATCGTGCAGGATCAAACAGCACCTCCACTGGACCAGCAGTGTGGAGGGGGGAGACAGAGAGGCACCAGGCTGCAGGCTGTGGACTTCTGAGTGAGCTGAAAAGGGACAGGTAGAAACATGTTGAATATTTAGTTTTACAACAATACCTTGAGTTTGGACTGCGATCAGCTTCATTTTGTATTTCAGCTGTGAAAATGCAATTTCAAAAATGCACGCCACAGTCATGTTAGGTTCAAGTTACAGTTGCATCACAACTCAATACATTTGCAATTCACTTCTGAGATAATTGTTCCTGGTGTTTGTGTTGTGTATGCCTTGCAATGGAGGGGTGAGAAATAATGGACTTATTACATTATAATGAATAATAATTGCTTACACTTATATAGTGCTTTTCTGGACACTCCACTCAAAGCGCTTTGCAGGACATGGGGACTCCCCTCCACCACCACCAATGTGCAGCATCCACCTGGATGATGGGACGGCAGCCATAGTGCACCAGAACGCTCCCCACACACCAGCTATGAGTGGGGAGGAGAGCAGAGTAATGAAGCCAATTCATAAATGGGGGTTATTAGGAGGCCATGATTGGTAAGGGTCAATGGGAAATTTGGCCAGGACACTGGGGTAAAACCCCTACTCTTTTCGAGAAACACCCCGGGATTTTTAATGACCACAGAGAGTCAGGACCTCGGTTTTACGTCTCATCTGAAGGACGGCACCTGTTTACAGTTTTTCCAGTGTCCCCGTCACTATACTGGGGCATTAGGACCCACATGGACCACAGAGTGAGAGTTCCCCCTGCTGGCCCCACTAACACCTCTTCCAGCAGCAACCTTAGTTATTATTGTGAAGAATGAAAGAATATTAGGAACATGAAAAGGTTGAATGTTTTAAATGCGTTTTTTTACTGAAACATCCGCTACAGAGATGCGCACACACGTCATTACAAACGCACACCTGCACAGAGACGTCCTCAAGCGCTTTGTTCACAATTATGGGCTCCAATAGGAACAAAAAACGCCAGCCTGACAACTCGAGCATTCAAACCAAGAACCCAACACGTACTTACGTTGGCAGCCTGTGCAGAAAAGCAGAAAGAACCACAAGCCTTCTCTATTGGGAGGAAAAACACACACTCCCTCTCTCACACTCCTGATTTCCTTAAATAGCTCATTCTTCATCTCTGGCTCCTACATACAGTATAGCAGCGCTCAGTCTGCTTTGAATAAGCCATAAATATAAGATTTGTTTTATCTGTTCCTCTTGTCTAGGCCTAGAGCTGCTTTTCATAAAAGAGCTGTTTGCATAAATAGCTAGGGTTACAGCTGAAGACACCAGCTTCATCCCCCAGTGTGTTATACGTCGGGAGCAAGAGAAGAGGGCCAGGCCGTGCCTTTTCATAGATTTTTCTTCTGAAAAGTCAGTTTCTCAGAGGCAGATTTAGCCCCTCATGCATTGTAGAGAGATAGACAGGCCCGCGCGCGCACAGTTAGAGCTGCACCCTCACACAGAGTCAGACCCGCACAGACACGTCCTCTTGTTTAAACAAATACACAAACCTGACGGCGCTCACAATGATCCAGACACACACACACACACACACACACACGACATCAGTAGTCACTCTCGCACACTGGACCCCAGCTCAGTCCTCACCTCCAGCTCCTGCAAACCGCTTCGAACAAACTGCATTAAGAAAATTAGGTTGCGTTCCGATAGCAGGCCATCCTGGGCACCAGTGTGAGTTACACACTCATTTGTAAAAGCCCTTCCGCATCGTCGGGCATGCATCACAGTTCTGGACCTGGGGTGTGGGTGCTGTCTGTGTGGAGTTTGCATGTTCTCTCCCTGGTCTGTGGGGGTTTCCTCCAGGTGCTCCAGTTTCCACCCACAGTCCAGGGACAGGCTGCCACTTTCACTGGGCAGTGCACCGTCACCGTGGCAGCATGGCGGGTCGGATCTGATTTCAGTCTATTTCCTTTTTTAGAGATCCTGTAACCAGGACCTGTTCACTGCCACGACGGACACAAGGAACAATAAAGCCGAAGTCTTGTTTCCCACAAGAAACAACAAAACCGAAGTATTGTTCGATGTGCCGGTACAAACTTTTAGGTTATATAGTCCTTCCTTGCTGCTTCAGACGTCATTCGGTGTTATGGTAAGGGTGGGGGGGGGGGGGTCGTGGTATTTGGCCAGTTAAGAGACCCTGGCCAAATGGTCAGTTTAAGATTATGCCCCTTCGCATCTGGAATCCTTATCAGTTAACCCCCTTTCCTGCCATAAACCCCTGTTGCTTAGAAGTCTAATTTTCAGGCAGAACTGACTTAAGTTAACCCTATTTACATCTTGTCTCTTACTTCAGCCCTCTTCCATTTGCTAGTTAAAAGTTGTTCAACCCATTTGTATGCGACAAAAGAAGCCGGTCTGTTTCCGCCCGGTTTCGAACCGAGGGCCTTTCGCATGCGAGGCGAACATGATAACCACTACACTACAGAAACGGTGGTAAGACGTGCCCAGCGGCCCAGTGCTGAGCTTCGCCAATGCGTTTCAGCTGCTTCCAGTGCCTTTATTGGAGTGCGCTGATGGACCGTGCTCTCTCTCCAGAGACCAGCACGCCTGTCATGGATGGAGCAGGAAAGGCGGCGCCACATTCTACAGCCCTTTCCACGCAATCGACGAAATCGGGCTACTGAAGTGGAGAAAATCGCCTCTCCAGAAAGTGCAAATATCATCTTGGAGAGTATAAATCCTATTGCCGAAGGTCAGCCCTGTCTACCAGAGTAACCCTCCCACCTCCTGCAGCGATGATCAGCTCGTCTCACACGCGAGAAGTCTTCTGTTGGAAACAAGCGCCTCCTCTTCTCGCGCGTTTTGCACGTTCGAGTGGTTTTAATGCGGCTCCTTCGTACACGGTGCTGATCTTTTGGAAAGCAGGAGGCAAAACTGACACATTCCCATACCGGGAGTATGGAGTTTTCAACCCGGGGCGCCTGGGAGAAAACCAGGAATCCTAACCGCTAGACCATATGGGAGCACACAACCCCGCTGTTCCGGGCATCATGCAAGCAAACTACATAAATATGAGAAAACACGCAAGAGAGTTGTCACTCAGAGTGTCGAAGGGTCGATGTATACTGGGGCTCAGTTGAAATGCAACATCAGGACTTTTCCGAATTATGTCACACGAAGAGAGCACAGCCTTTTCCGCCCTGCCACGTGTGTATCGGTAACTTGCCGTGATCGTATAGAGGTCAGTACTTTGCGTTGTGGCCGTCCTGATGTACCCCGGTCTCCCGCGTGACAGGTGGGGATACTCGCCACTATACTAACGAGGAAGACATCGCTCTCTGCTTAGTGTGCAAAACACTTACTTGCAGCATTGTGGGTGCTGTGGTTTAAATGCTATTGGTTTGTGAACAGAATACCCCTATCCCAGTGCATTGTGCCACATTAAATAAAAGCACGAGAAAAAGAGATTCAGAATGCAAAGCTGTGTCAGTGTTCTGTGTAAAAAATCGGTTTGAACATCATGGGAGCTGTTTTTAATAAGCTGCTGAGTAAAGAATATTTTAATATTCCTGCTGTCAGTAGTATTGTGAATATAGTTGACTCTTACCTGAATGAAAACAGGACATAAAGGAAGGGTTTCAGAATTCAGACAAAGCTTTATTCCCCTGCTTACAGTCTGAGTAATTGGAGACTGCGCTATTCTTTTGCCTATGGTCATATACGAGTTTTTCGCATGAAGCCGTATTGAACAGTATTTGTCGCGTTGTGAACTTGTGTATACAGCGGTCCCCCGGGTTCCAGTTAGTGCGTAATTACGCATCGATGAAAAACCGGAGGTTTAAAAAAAGATCATTAGCTCACTGATACTTTGATGTAGAGGCTGTGGAAATATCCACATGTCGTGGTCTTTAAAATGCATTTGGTTTGAAGGCGTTCTGTGCTTCCGTTGCGAAGATATGGACAAAAGAATATTCGCAATCGGGCTACTGAAGTGGAGAAAATCGCCTCTCCAGAAAGTGCAAATATCATAGAGGTAGAGGTAGGGAGAGAGGAGGAGTACAAATTCAAGCAGAGGCCTGAGTGGAGCACTGTCGTATGGCCCTGACATCAATCCCTCAACTCTCTGCATAAAGCAGTGTCTTATGGCCATGACATCCCACCCCCACCACTCTCAATGGAAAGCACTGTCGTATAACCATGACATCCCACCTCCACCGCTCTCTGCGAAAAGCAGTATCATCAGGCCCTGACATCCCACCCCCACCACTCTCTGCATAAAGAAGTGTCGTATGGCCCTGACGCCCACCCCTCCACTCTCTGCGTTAAGCTGTGTTGTCAGGCCCTGACATCCCACCTCCTCCATTCTCTGTGTAAAGCAGTGTCATATGGCCCTGACATCCCGACCCCGCCACTCTCTGTGTAAAGCAGTGTCATATGGCCCTGACATCCCACCCCCACCACTCTCTGCGGAAAGCACTGTCATATAGCCCTGACACCCACCCCTCCACTCTTTGAATAAAGCAGTGTCGTCAAGCCCTGACATCCCACCCCCGCCATTCTCTACGTAAAGAAGTGTCATATGGCCCTGACACCCACCCCTCCACTCTCTGCGTTAAGCTGTGTTGTCAGGCCCTGACATCCCACCCCCGCCACTCTCTGTGTAAAGCAGTGTCATATGGCCCTGACACCAATCCCTCCACTCTCTACGTAAAGAAGTGTTGTATGGCCCTGACACCCACCCATCCACTCTCTGCGTTAAGCTGTGTTGTCAGGCCCTGACATCCCACCTCCGCCACTCTCTGTGTAAAGCACTGTCGTATGGCCCTGACATCACACCCCCACCACTCTCTGCGTGAAGCACAGTCATATAGCCCTGACGACCACCCCTCCATTCTTTGCATAAAGCAGTGACGTCAAGCCCTGACATCCCACCTCCGCCACTCTCTACGTTAACCCCTGTTAACTCGCTTGCTGAATGATCTCTCAAGAAATCCCTGGTGAGATTCAACAGGTGTTTTCTTCAACAGCCACTAAAAGTCTGATGACCTTCTCTGGATTTCCTGAATATGATGTAAAATTAGTTCAAATCATTTGGTAGTTAACAGAACAAAATGCTTTGGAGGTACATTTAAAACAGCAGAGCAACACTGTAGCACTTCGTGTGTGACTGAATTTAATTGTGTAAACCTGGCTCTCTATGAACACGAGCAAAGAGTTCTCACTCAACAGAAGATTGCGATGTGAGCACAATAATAAGCCATCTGGTGATGCCAGGGATTGAACTCAGAACTTCATACATGAAAAGCATGCACTTTACCACTGAACTACATCCCCTATGGCACCGATGGTGGAACTGACTTAAAGATGTGCATATGTTCACTGACCACAATCCACCCTTCATGAATAATTGAAATGAATAATTTATTTTTATATCCAGTCACAGCGACGGTGGTTGATTCTTCAACGGGGGAGAGCGTTTTTCTACCTCCTTACTCGACTGTCTTTCAATTATGTTTTCTTTGAAATCTTTTTGCATCTTTTAAGTGCTTGCGATTAAATTACGCATAGAAAAACAGCAGTACAGTTGATGTTCATGCACCGATGCACACAACTCCAGTGATAAAGCCCTGTCTGTAAATATTGTAGAAGAACGTTAAAGGGCGAAACAACGCTCCAACCACGGGAATGGTAACAAGAAGGATCGTGTTCTTATTTAATATGTGCTTTTGAATTGCCTTGTCAATACACACAGGCTTTAGAGATGGACAAATAATTTACAGTGGTGTTTGTAAACAAAGATGGAACATGTTTTTTTCTATACCAGGAAGAAAGGAGCAGACTCTTAAGAGACAGAAACAACACCTCATCACAGCTAACACTAATTAAAACAACATCACAACAGAAGAGTGAAGCCTTGAGTGAATCAAATTAGTTTTCATTGGTCGTCTGTGTCTTCATAACTTTGTAGGTGAGAGAGAGGATTGCGAAAATGTGCGGGTGCTTCTTAGAAGTGTGTTGGTAGTACAGGTGACTTCCAAATAATTGAGCCGGGTTTTAATCCCGGCCAGTGCATCCCCAAAACTTTTCAAGATAATCTGTTATCCGGTAGCACATCTCCTGAAACTAACATTCGAGGTAGGAAGCGTGCTCTTAAACACCAAAACACTCAAAAAGGAAGAAGCAGATCTCTGTACACAAGACAGTAGTGCGATATTAGAATTTCTGAGTTCTTGATGGATTCAGGCTCCTTCTCAGAGGTCCTTGCTCGCCAAATAACTTTACATCTGAGGAAGAGCACCACGGAAAAAAAACCCAACTCAACAAGCGAGCGTGTTGGTTGCTCTTGCTCTTAATGCAAGGAGCTGTTTTTTTTCCTCGCAATAATCATTATTAACCAAAAACAGCAGCACAGGTAAGTCGCATTTGTGATTATGTCACTTCTCTGCTTCAGCAAGGTCAATAAAAGACTCTGAAAGTAGTAAAGCAAAACTGAACTCAAAATCATATTAGGAATTCTGAGCGATATCTCCATACAGGTAATCCAATAAGAACGTTGAAATATTTGAATATAATCTCTCTATATATTTCGCTGCTTTTTACCCGTAGTAAAATTATTGGATTGAAGGAATGCTAACCGCTGGGTTAAAATGTATAGTTGTTATTTGGAGAAATCTGTAAACTCGTTATCTTATATGTTTTAAAAGACAGCACAGGGAAAAACGACAGTGCTGATTATTTTCCAGAGACAGAGCACTGATGACCTCTCCGAGCTGATTGATAAAGCCCACCCAGTGGATACTCTAGCAGAACGTCAAAGAACATTCACCTTTGTATCCAAAGAAACGACAGGAACAACATCAGGAAGCACAATCAATTCCCCTTTTAAATCTTTCCTGTAAGGTATGCTATGTGAATCCATGAAGTTAATCCTCTGATCTCTTTTGATCACGAACAAAGTATTTCTGATGGAGCGCTATGTTCAAAGATTTAATAAGCTTTACCCCTGCCAACGATTCGGCGTGAAGAATTAAAAGTTTCACAGACAAAAGCAGCTCACCACCACAGCCAATATTAAATGTACTTGCTGGTACACTATCATGTGCACTGCCTCAAAAGTGATCTCGGCAGACGTTGTTCCCTACATAAAGCTGAACGTGCCAAAGAGAATTTCTGTTGAGAAAACAAAATATTTTTTCTGCCTTGATGTTAAGCCTGTCTTTTAGAAAGTCTATCTCTAAACACCTCCCGCAGCCTAACAAAAAGCGCTTTTACTGATTGTATTGCAGGTCTTAAAACATTAACATTTGGCAGCAGTGGAATTCAAACCCACGCCCCCAGAGAGACTGGAGCCTAAATCCAGTACCTTAGACCACTCAGCCACGCTACCTTCCTCCATACCCATCTTCCTCACATTGCCGGCTTGGACTAGGGGGGGCTTCAGCTCTTGTCGTCAGATCTAATGATATCATGACATGTGGAAGTGACTGCACCTTCATCTTCCGAGATGCTTTCAATAACACAAACGCTACTTTCACTGGCACAAACACAGCAATAATGAAGGTGGTGGGATTCATCCTTTGTGCTGTTTGTAGGGGTGCAACTCTACGGTGATCTGCTGACTTGAAGAGCAAAAATCAAAATCCTCTGCTATTACTGTTGCTTTTTTCATAGTTTCTTCAAATCCCTCATTTGAACGTAGATTTTGAAGGATATTGATGATAATACCACATAAATTGTGGTTTTCTTGTGATCGCCAATTTTATTCAAATAACAGCCTTTTTTACAGTTCCTTGCGTGTTTCACAAGGTATAATAGCCCCCTTCGCATCCTCAGCTAACATATTTTAAAATTACAATAGCTTATACAGCATGCATGTTTACATTTATATTAAAATTAAAGTAAATATACAAGAATACATACAGTGCTAACCCAATAATTCTTGTCAGGTTCTCCAACAAATCTGCGTTGTTATTTTAACATGTTTCAGCTGAGGGTGCAACAGGAGTAAAAATGAATTTTCCCGCCAGCCATTCAAAGACCAAATTCCATGAGTGAACATTATTTTCTCAGATGTTGCCGGAATTGGACTTTGCCGGTGGTATTGAATTATGTCCACAACTGTTGTAGTAGTTCCTTCTTGAAATTCGACACGTGCAAAGCACTCGTAATATCATAGATGTTAAAGTTCGCTGAGTCTATTCGAGTCATGGTGTGTATCCCTGCCTATCATTGGGAGACGGGTAGCTTTTTTACACTCAGATTCCAATCTTCAATGCTTTGTGTGAGAGCTTACATAACTTTCATTTTCTCACAATTTCTGACGATTGTTCCAAAGGGGCACCCTGTCAATTCCGAATACTTTTCAAAAATCTGCCTGCATGTTTGATTATTGTCATTTCATTTAGAAAAAGTTCAATATTGATCATAACTAAAGAAAATAATGATCACGAACAAAAAAGGGATAAAGATGCAAGTCGATCTTGAATCAGAGCTGGGTGACACGGGCTTCTGTTCTGATATGGTTGTATGAGAAACAGGAGGAATCGCCAATCTCCTATAGAACATGAGTTGAATCAGGAGTGAGACATTTAGTATACTCGTGCATATGTCAACGCCTGACCTACATCGTAAAACTAACATTAAGTTGTCAGAGACATTCATTTATATACAAACAAGAGACAGACCAAGTAATAATTCTACATTAGTTCAGGTGGGTAAACCTGAACTAACTAATAAACCTTTTAATAACTCTACATTAACGTGTCCTACATTGATCAGACTAATTGACATGGTCTGATTCAGAGCCTGTGCAGTTCGTGCTAATTACAACAAGGACAGTTCTGATCCCTCATCACCGAACTGAACACAAGTTCAGCTGTTCTCCAGTTTTGTTACGCATGGTTTTTCATTGCAATTGAGTTCAGAGCTGGAGCTGATCTCCAGACAGTACAGTGTTTTGGGTAAGTTGTCGAAATTCGCATGAGGCTGCAGACAACTTACCCAAAGTGTTTTCTATAGCTTTCAGGTGGAGTTCATTTATATAAAAGAACGTAAGTGGTATAAACGCAACAAGCTTGCACGACCACCAGCCAGCGGAGATCAACACGTAAGCGAGCCAATCAGCACCAGCAGCGGATTACTTCTAACAAGCGCCACCGCACGAGTTAACACACCTGCAATTGCTCTACCGTGCGGCACGCCGGGTTATTTATACCATTCGTACCTGATTCCCGTTGCTCGGTATTGAGTTCTCTTCTTGTTGCTCAGCCTAGCGTTCTCACCCCTCTTTTGCCTTCGGACTTCGGATCTCGTCTCGCCCTTTGGATTGTTTGCTATCATTGCCTGTTTTGGATTTGACCCTGTAGCTCTCTTTTCGACTACGATTCTGTCTCACGTTTTGGATTGTTCGCCACCAGTGCCTTTACCGGATCTCGACTTACCTTCGCCTTCGGACTACGGCCCAGCTCCTGGATTTGCTCGGTACGTTTACTTACCTCCCTGCGACTCCTGCATCTGCATCGGATCCTTTTCACCTCTAAGGAGCATCGTTACACAAGCCAGACGGCAGTCCAACTTATAATTTTCTGACGCGAGGCCTGACGCGTTATTCATTATGCCACTGACCCTGCTATTGTAGTGCTAAAAAACACGTTTTCTACATTTATGTCTGTTCACTCTAAAAACTCTAAAAAAGACAAAGGGTTTGTGTGTCGCGCTAAAATTCCGCTTCATTTCGAATGCAAATAAAAACCGTTTTGTTCCAAGAAATCATAGATTTGTCACATCCTTCATACTATACTTCTCTCTTGTATTAGTAAAGCATTTTGATTTAAACTGAACAATATATGAAAGGTTTCATCTATACACTTACACATAATAAGTATACGAATAAATACTCGGAAGAAGCCGCAGCTCAGGTATTAGAGAGATTTAAAATCGGATCGGAGGATTTAGAGTCCAGACTGCAAACCAACAGCTTACACAGGTCTTTTATAGAACCGTTTTGATTTCCTTTGCTTTGTCCCTGTGATGTCATTGTCCTGCTCGCAGCCGAGCCCGACACACGTCTGTTTTTTTGTCGCTGGGCGCACACCCTGCGGTCCATGCAGGTCCTAATACCCCAGTACAATGAAGGGGACCCTAAACGGTAAACAGGTGCCGTCCTTCGGCTGAGACGTAAAACCGAGGCCCTCTGTGATCATTCAGGAGAATGGTGGTGGTGGAGGGGAGTCCCCATTACCTGTAAAGCGCATTGAGTGGAGTATCCAGAACAGCACTATATAAGTGTGCGCAATAATAATAATAATAATAATAATAATAATTTATTATTGTAATGTAAAATGCAATAAAAAAATATCAAACTTTGATTCAAAATAGATTAATATAAAAACTGATAAAGCTAATGCTTTTTTCAGGGCTATAGCTGTAGCTGCGAGAAGGTTAAAAGCGCACAAGTGATCTGTCTTTCGTCAAAGTAATTGCCGGAGCAGTAAGACGCAGAGCACCATCCAGCAGCTGTAGACGATGTTCGGGGAAGAGCTAATTCTGTTTTTAGCACAGGGAGTGAGAATGAGCTCAGTCCGGCTCCGAGCAGAATCCATCCTGGTTTGGTTACAGTGCGCCTGAGGATCTTTGGATCGCAACGTAAAAAAAACAATTGCTCACATCGTGTGACTTCCACGACAGGAAGGAAAGATATCACTTAAAAAAAATCAGAACTGAAGATTTGGATCCTGGGCCTCAATTTGATCAAATTATTAAAATAATAATTATTAAAATATCAGATTGTGTTTCTGCAACATTTCGTGCACAGTACGCCATTTTAATCTAAAACAGTCACAACGAGGGCTTTACACGCAGTCTGGGGTATTTTCCCCTTTTATATTTTTGCCACTTTATATCGAACCTGTTATACTCCCAGATGTACAAATGTACAATTCACCACTGGTATAAACAGATGTGTGCCGTGTTTGCCTTTGTAAGCATTTGTTTAAAAAATAAGTTCACAATACGATAAAAACACAGAAAGCACAAACTTCATAATACAACGATACAAAATCAATACCAAATCATTATGCCAATTAAGTACCTATCCGTTGAAAACAGAACACCTTTATATCTACAAAAAACTTGACATTTGTATGTATTTTTGAATTACAAAGCAGACAGAGTAGTCCCTTAATTCAAAGATCGGATCTTGGCCAAAACAAGACAATCAGACGTGGGCTGAATTCGGAACAGGAACCTCTACTTCGTCGTTTATTGAACTTTTGATAAATGTCTGAATGAAACGGATTCGCTTTTTTAACTCTTTGATTAAAGTACACAAAAAGCACCTTCCTTCGAGCTGGAATCGAACCAGCGACCTAAGGACTCCCTGCTAATTCCACTACAGTCCTCCGCTCGACCAACTGAACTATCGAAGGGATGGCGGTAGGCTCTCTGGCACATACTGTCCAATGGAGTGAAATGTTCCGGGTGATTTAAATCCCACTTCGACATCAAGTTTCCAACTCGTTTCCTTAGTCTTGTTTACCTTGAATTTAAGCCACGAACCAGGATTCTACTGTATAAACTTCCAGGGATATTACAAAATGTTTGATGGGGCATCAATCATTCCAGGCGGAAATTGATTCCTTTTTTTTCTCGAGGGATCATATTAAACATGTCATTAGTATCGAGAGGAGGATCACCATGAGACACAAAACAAACAGTTTCTTTCTGTCTTTATTAGAAAGTAGCGTTTGTGCTACATTAATAATATTTTCGTGGAAATAAAGAAGTTTCGAAATGTGGTTTTGAGTTAAATATTAGCGTGTTCATGTAATTAGTTTGTGTTTGTCATTACTATATATATATATTGCCATGTTACTAGAATTTGTAACTGAAGTTTACTAGTTGTGTTTTTTTATGATGGTTAGACATTTGTTGATTACAATATTGTATATAATGTATAATTTGAACTACATATTTTTCAGGTGTGAATAATTGTATATTTTAAGAATAAATTTCTAAAATAAATCATTGGCTTTATTTACTAGTTTCTACACCTATAAAAATCTTTCTTTGATGTATAATAGAACTTTAACTATATATGTATAGTAGTCTTCTAAATTTATCCGTATAATAGAACTCCAATCAATTATGTATAATAAACATATAATCATAGATGTCTAATTGACGTATAACGATATACGTATATTAGAATTTCATTCTAGACCAGTTACGGAGCACAGTTACACGTCTGGTATGCGTTTAATAGTCGTATATTCTACATCTTTTGCCCACTGGGATGTGCCGATTTTAACTTGGCAAACCAAGATACACATTTTCTAATGAAACCTTAATTAAAAGACAGTTTGTTTCTCGAAAGCATGTTATGTAAAAAAAGAGAAAAACGAAAATATATGGATGGTAATCTTTCAAAGCTGAAGATTTTACTTTTGAAAAATTGACATTTTATGTACTGTATGCAGATGCATTCGCTGGTTTTAGAACTTTGCTGTACTTCCTGAATCATTTTCAGTATTATAAAGTGGGTGTAGATTTTTCTTTCAGGTTAGGACGCGAGTGTGTACAGATGCAGCCATTCAAAATGCGCGGTAAAAACCCGCGGTACGGTAACCTACCCACAAGCCACCGCGGGGCACCGGAGCATACCGCAGGGCAAGTGATTGGCTGGCCAAAATGACCGACAGGGGCACTCGTGGTGCATTGGTTGGTAGTGCAAAGATTGAATCATTTAATGTCTTTACTGTGCACATTTTAATCCGCTTAGTTTTGAATATTTATATGGATTTTACCACTAAAGGGAAATTTTAGTAGCTGAGCATAAAAAGAAGAGGAGCATAACGCATCTGAAGGTCATAAACGATATTAATTTAAAACATTACTGTATGTATGTAAACTGTACTGTGTATGGCTGGTCTTGGTAGTTTAAAGAAAAAATACACACCAGTCTTCCATTTCTCCCTAAACATTTTAAGCATGAAAGTTTTATGAAACGGTACCCAAATATGCGATTGCTGTATAGAATGAATTTTAATTAAAAAAAAATATTTAACACGAACATTAAGCTGTTTACATCTTCCGCCTGAGAACAGTCACCCGTTGCTACCCAACGCAGAATGGTGATTGGCTGACACCATCTGACACCCCTCTGATTGGAGAAAAAAGACGTGCTGGTTTGCTATACCAGGAAGAGAATTTCTTTCAATTCTAAACGTGTATTTTAAAAGTTTAAGAAGTAAAAACCTTACAGCGTACACAGATTTCTAAACTGATCAGGATCGTTATCTTTGTCTTATGCATAATAATGTTCACCGCTCTGTCCAGCAAATTAATAATAAACTTTATTTTATATAGCGTTTTAAACGAATAAGTAATTAGATTGCTCATAAACCTAATCACTTGCTTTTTCTTTTTATTTAGGCTCAGATTACAACTATAGATCGAATTATTAATAACCATAATAACAACCAACCAACAAAAACAACCATATAAACATAATGGTGGTGCTGGACCTTCCAGTTTTATTTATTTATTTTTTAATCGCGTAACATAAACATATTACCGTATGCAAACTGTACTGTATACAATATGTACATGTATATTTAATGTCTTAACTGTGCCCGTTTAAGTATTGAATATTCATATCTAATTTTACCACTGAAGGGAAATCTTAACATAAACATACAGTATATGGCTGGTCTCGGTACTTTAAAGAAAAAAATACACACCGGTATTCCATTTCTCCCTAAACATTGTAAGCTTCGAAGTCTTTAACTAACGTGATACCGGAGTCAACAAGCATACTTTTAGAATTTGATTAAAAGGGAATATAATATGGAATCGCGTATCTCAAGAAATTAATAACGATATAATTATATTCATGTTGCAAAAGAACTGCAACTGACATAAAAACTCCCTTGCATGGTTTCATTACGACCAGAATCGGTCTTGAGATATTTTTAACTTGATTTACAGTATTTGAGAGGTATGTCTTAACACCGATACTACAGTGCTTAAGTACTGCTCACGTATATG
The DNA here is from genome assembly GCF_059453375.1 of Lepisosteus platostomus. Classification (NCBI taxonomy): domain Eukaryota; kingdom Metazoa; phylum Chordata; class Actinopteri; order Semionotiformes; family Lepisosteidae; genus Lepisosteus; species Lepisosteus platostomus. Next base: position 60,674,155 of record NC_142615.1, read on the forward strand.
TTTCTAGGTTTATATTATGCATTTCATACGGTCAAATTACTTTTGAGCAATAAGAAGCGAGAAACGGTATGCGTTTTACTTTCGTTTTGTGCTGGGACCCGTGGATTGATTAGAGATATCAAGTACATACAAGTCATTTTTTAAATGTTGTAGTTCGTCTTGAAAAAATGTTACGAGTACATCATCTATCAACAATTACACAGGTTGTTTCCATATTGCGGATTTTGGTTACGTAATATTATTTTCTAGATTTCACGTTGTGAATATGATGGGATGTCTGATGGGATGTTTCTAAAAATCCACCCTCTGTAAAACGTCTTCTCTAGTTGTCCTGCATATGTATTCGCTAATGAAGCTGTGTGTTCTGAGCCTAGATCTCTACATTTCTGTATGAACCAGCTTAGAGGGCTAAAGACAGCTTGTGTTTAAATTGAGTGTAAGGCAATTTATGCTTCTAAAGTCATGGTCAGCATTTATCTTTGTACTGTGTTGTAAACTTGTTCTGTGCCAAGTCACATTATTTTATAGCGTTTTTAAAGCGTTATCAAATACGGTGTTACTGTAGTTTACTGAGTCCCATGTCACATGGTCTGTGATTGAAACCTGTAAAACCGGTTTAATTCGTCACAGCCAGCACTCTTCAGGTGTGAGGGTCTTCTGCTCAGAATGAAACGCTAAAATGTTTGTGTATATTCTAATGGTAGTGGGGGCGGGGTGTGTGGGAATAAGTTTGGTTGAAACATTTTCTCTGAAAGCATTTTCTTCTTGTAACCGATCTTGTTACAGCATGTTACAGTTTACTATTATTAACCATATTAATTTTAAGTGCTTAATGTAAAATCTTGTAAAAATATATTTTCATTGTTCAAATATACATTAAGTCTGACTATCATATAATAAGTTAAATACAAAACTAAAGAAAAAATAGGGTTAAATATAATTCAAAATATTTTGCTAACAATGTTAACTGTTTATGAATAATAAAATGTATTAACTAAGGAGTAGGATGGCACAGTTGTTAGTATGTTTTTTGTTTTTTTTTAACCCAATCTCCGGGAAACCATTAGTACGATGGTGAATCGGAGATTCTCAACCGTTGCTGCGTACGACTGGAAAAGAATTCGTGATCGGATCAACGAAATGCTTCGTAGGAGGAGGCAGTCTTTTCCTCTTGTCTAACAGTCTGTCCACAAACAAAACATTCCTGTTAGACAAGAGGAATTGAAAAAAAAACAATGTTGTCAATGAAAACCGGTGTGTGTGTCTCTCCCTGCTGGATGTCCCTCTCACAAACTGCTGAATGAATAAAATAATTTTATTGAAAACGAGTTTGCGATTGTCTGGTCTTTAAATTCTGTAGATACGCGATTCCATATTATATTCCCTTTTAATCAAATTCTAAAAGTATGCTTGTTGACTCCGGTATCGCGTTAGTTAAAGACTTCGATGCTTAAAATGTTTAGGGAGAAATGGAATACTGGTGTGTATGTTTTCTTTAAAGTACCGAGACCAGCCATATACTGTATGTTTAAGTTCCAAAATTAATATCGTTTATGGGCTTCACACGCGTTGCAGTATGCTCAGGCACTAAGTAAAAGGAGATGCTTCGTATTGCTTGACTAATTTTAAAAACTAAGTTATAAATATAAAAATTGCAGGCGCTGCTCTGGTGCGTCGGCTCCTACACAGTGCCTGTCTGCCGTAAGCGTTACAATATACATACAGTACCCAACACTGCTTGTACCCATCTGTCATGTAAATAAAACACCTTGAATTGAATTGAATTGAGGGGAGAAGGGGGGGATACTAAAGCCAATACTGGCTCAATGGGCTTTGACGTGCTAATGCGTTAACGGTCCGGGTGTGGCAGGCTTCCAATGTCAACTCGACTCGATTAGAAGACAATGAACGTATTTTAGCCCTAAATGAATTAATAGCAAACATGGTTTACATAAAATACATTTTTCCAAGAAAGTTTATAATAATACGATCTATAGTTGAAATCTGAGCCTACTTTAAAAATAAAGGAAAAGCATTTTCAGAGAGCAATCACGCTGTGTTTATGAAGAAAAAGTGATTAGGTTTATGAGCAATCTAATTACCTATTCGCTTAAAATGCTATATAAAATAAAGTTTATTTAGAGATGAATGATCAGTGTCGCAGTTTAAATAATGTGAGTCAGGAAACTAACACAGCGCCACCGGATTTAATAACGCAATAAAAACGCTATAAAATAATGTGACACAGTACAGCACAGTACAACAATACTGACCATGACTTTAGAAGCATAAATTACCTTACACTCAATTTAAACACAAGCTGTCTTTCTGTATGAACCTCTAAGCTGGTTCATACAGAAAATGTAGAAATGCATTAGCCTGATCATGATTAAAAAACACATAATTAAACACGCGTTTGCGATTTAAATCAGAACACGATTTAAATCAATATAAATGTTTATATTGTAACGCATACTGTCCCGCCTCCATTTCTCTATAAAAATTTACTGTTGCACACACACACACAATAGAAGCAGGAACCACTGTCAGAAGGGAAGATATATTCAAAATATCGCAAATATCGATCATGTTGCGATATTTTGAAATATAAAAGTCAATTGATTGTCCATAATATCGCTTACCTATTTTTTCGAAGAAATGTTTGTTAAAATAAAAGTCCAGCACCAGCTGGATTCGAACACACAACCTACCAGTTGGAAGTCACGCACCTAGACCAGTAGGCTACAAGACAGCTCGCATGTTCGGGTAGGCGAAACAGCCTTACACAGTCCTGCCGCAGTACACGGATATAATCATACCGTTATTAAATTCTTTAGATACGCGATTCCATATTATATTCCCTTTTAATCAAATTCTAAAAGTATGCTTGTTGACTCCGGTATCACGTTAGTTAAAGACTTCGAAGCTTACAATGTTTAGGGAGAAATGGAATACCGGTGTGTATTTTTCCTTGTGATATTTTAAGCTCTAGTTGAATGATAGGTGTCGCATTTTAAATCATTTTCGTAGCTAGAAATTATGAAACGCCCTGTTAAAAGCAAGGAAGTTTTTATGCCCCGTTGAAGTAAAACAAAATGCCTGACAAAGTATGGCTTGGACAGATTCCAAGTGCTTGTACAAATGTGCTAAAGAAATTATACTTTGAGTATACAGCTTGTCCAAAGTCATCCATTATTAATACTATTAGTAATATCTTCAGTAAAGGCTTTGATGCATAAATATTTCTGATAAAGGTAGGTTGTGTACTTCTGTCCAACTGAGCAATCTTGCTTTCATAATATATACCAACATTTTAATGACTGATGATTAACATGCTGTAATACACAGTTCAAAATTAAAGGCTCAAATGCTGTACATGAGAGGTTAAGCTCCCCCTGGCGGTTTTACAAGGCGACGCCGGATAGTTAGTCACGTGACACACGTGAAATGCGTGATACCGCGTGATACTGTGACACGCCCACCGGGGTATGCCGCGAAATACCTCACCCATTTTGAATGGCTGCATCTGTACATGTGTTTGATTTTCGTTTCACTGATTCTCATTGAAGATTTGGGAATTAACGACGAAAGAATCAGTTGCCTCGGAAAGCAGAAGGTTTGGTTCTCAACGATATTGAAGACACGCCCATGTAGAGCAGCGGGTGATGATTTGTGCTATAAAAGACCAAGTGCTCAAAGTGACGTCTGCGTTTACCGTTTAGACTTTTCATCTCGGGCGCACTTTTAGAAAGCAAAGATAGAGCAGTTGTGTTGAATCACATTATAACAGCTGTCAGCAGAGTAGCGCAGCGGAAGCGTGCTGGGCCCATAACCCAGAGGTCGATGGATCGAAACCATCCTCTGCTATGTACACTTTATGCACGATTGATAAGCATACCATCAGTTTAATGAAGTGCATTAAAACTGTTTTTTTCTCTCGTGTGTATGAAAGCTTCACACTTAAGGTACTCTTTCATCTTTACCAATAGCAGATGCCCAAATGTATCTTTGGTTGTTCTGCGATCCTTCATAGTTTCCTCAATTCCTTCAAATGAACATCCATATCAAAGCAATTATGTATATATATATATTACAATTAAGGTACATATTAAAAATATCAACGCACATTTGTATAATGCTCATTTAATAATGATTGTCAAGGATTGTCAAGTTCTCCAACAAATCTGTGTTCTAATTTTAAAATATTTTTGCTAAGGATACAACTGGTGTATAAATGAATTCTCCCAACAGCCAGTTAAAGAAAAATTCCAGATGGTTTTCTTGGACATTGACTTAGGTACTTATTTGTTTACTTGTTGTAGTTGCACACGAGTAAAACACGAAGATTTCCTGCCACATTCAAGAGGGTTTGTGAAGAAATCCCTTCAATTTTTAGCGGAGATTTTGTTTACATCATCACAATCTGAAGCACGTCCCTGAGTACGTTTGACCCACCAGCCCTTTGTTTAACAGCTGCACAGGGACACATTCCCGTTGCTTTTCACAACTCACATGTTTGTAGTTAAAGAAAATAAAATACTGTCATTTTCCTACCAGCTGGCAGTATTTCTTCTGCACTGACCAAGAGTAACCAAGAACTTCATTTCATCTTTCGCAGGCTGTAATCTACAGAAAAGGAAGTGAATACTTGTATTAAGCTAAATCAAGCCGACGGAGTTGCACTGCTGTTGTTTTTCTCCACTTTTCGTAAAAAATCACTGGCATTTTTTGGAAGCATTTCTTCTGTCCTGAGAAGCAAGATTTGTATTTTATCTTTCAGAAGTTGTATGAATTTCTTGAAGTTCAGAAACAACTTGTTCCAGAAAAGAAATTAACACTTGCTTCAAAGTAAATCAAGATGTCGGTGTCTCTTGCTGTGTGTGCTCTTATCTGTCCATCTCTCTCTCCTCTTCTCTCTGGCAGTCTGTGCAGAGTATCTGAAGGGGATGTAACACCACTTGGAAAAGAAGAAAATTCTCAGGCAGAATAAAAAATCATTATTCTCTTCTCAGTCAGATTCACAGCTCAGACTCACACTCAGACAGGATCTCAACTCCGTACTGCTCTCTATCCTCACAATCCAGAACCAGAAGATATTCAGACAATCAGTGCTGCTACATGAACAATATCAGACATTTCCCCCTTTTATCTTTCCTCCCAGCCCTCTTAGAGACATAGAAGAGCTCCTGGTTCTCCTCTCTGTGAACTGGGCTCAGGGGTCACTGATCTGGCAGTTGTGGGCTCTGTTCCAGGTCGAAAGCAAGAAGGATCTATTAACGCTTTCCAGGACTTCCAGCCCTTCAGTATTACTTTCTTTACTGTATGTCAGCCTCCCAAAATGTTTATAAATGTTTTATGAGTGTGGAATTATCTTATTATTTATATACAGTATTTATGTAATAAACACCAGTAGTGACACTATGATCGGTATATTGATTATTTGTAGCCGATGGTCCGATGGTCGTGTCTACAATAGTGACCATTTGACCAGTCTGTAGCTCTGAGCAGTGGGACTCAGATCACACAGAAGACCTGTCTGTGTGATTCCATACCAGCCCTGGGATTCAGCTACTCTCACAAATGTCTCACAGACCGTCTTATAAATTTACAATTAGATGAAGTCATGTAACAGTTTTACAGATAATTTAAATAATCAGACAGCAGTTTTGGCAGTGGATACATCTCCACATGGGGGAAAGAAACTGAAATATATGTGCTCACTGTAAAGTAGGAAGAGGTGGTCAGACAAGCAAAACAACTTTGCAGATAATGTGAAGTGACATTGTTTTGTGTCAATCAGCTCACAGATTTCGCTTCATGTGCCTTAAGCTGTGCAATTTGTATGGTTGTTGAATGAGATTGATTTCTTCACAAGCCCAGTCAATTGCCAGGTGGAGAGCTTGCCGACACACACCTTCATGAAGACTCTCTTTAAGATTTCATTGTCAAGTCGCCTCCTTTGCAAACAATAGTAGCACCGACACTAAGAGAAACGATGAGAAATAGCGTTTATCAAGCGACTGCAGTGTTTGTTTGACTGAGGATCCTTGTGTGCTGAACTGGCCTCTGGAGAAGTGTAGTGCAGTAAAACAGAAGGTTTGTGTCACTCAAGATTGTTACAGAACAGAACAATACAATTACAATACTTTTATGAGAGTAAATATTACTGGTGCATCACAGTTCTTATAATGGTGAAAACAGGAGCACCTTCTCTACATTTTTGACTGAAGTATTTAAATGGAAAGAAATACTATCACTATGCAATTCATAAATGCAATTGACCTCCTCTAAATGTTCTAGTTTGATGAAACAATGTATGGAATTAGGTGACAATATCGGAATTCATTCAAATGCACAGGATTAATTTTCAGCAACAAAAAAAGTGCTCGGAAATATTTTACAAGAATGAAACCTTACATTCACCTAAATAAACATTCACCATCTACATTAGCAGAGAACAGTAGGACAGAAGGTTAGTGTCACTGGACACTGCGTCAGAGAGGCCGATCTCGTCTCCCTCATTATGCAGGCTTACCCACTCATGATGAACTGTCCTCCAGCGATACTCAGCTGCCATCATCGACTCAGACATGACGTTCATGTACATATTATACCTTAATATGGTACTGCGTTACAATAATTTGATCAAAACAACTGGTGAAAAAAAAGATAAAGACTTTGTCCAAAAAAGAAGCATTTATACCTTTCCTCTCCTACCAGCCATTACAAGTCACCTAGTTTTTAATTTAGAGGTGGATTAAAGCTCTAGTCTCTTTGGGGGTGTGAGTTGGACTGCTGCCAAATATCTCCAACTATCTCAGTGTTAAGCAAAAAACACACATTTGCTGCAGAAGTAACAGGAGAATTTGTGCCATTCAGCCTCATAGCGTGATGTCATTTTCTCAGGCTCATTTTTAGATGCTTGTGATCGAATCTATGATTCTTATGAGTGTGCCCTCCATAAAGGTAGCACAGATATAACGTGCCAAGATTTCAGAGAATCGCATTAAATACAGGTCAGAAGAAGGCGACAAAGTGTCCGCTAGGCAGTTCAGCTTTTTCAACGGTGTTCTCTGTTGTTTAGGTCCAGAATGACACCCGTTACAACCAGGAAACACACAGTGTCAGGCATCAAAAAGACTTCCCAAAACCCTGATCCTCTCCTTGATCCGGTGATGGCATCCAGACATTTCCTGCAACAAAGCCAGGATACGGTCTTCAACAACACGAGTGAAAGGCTAATTCCCAACCTTTGCAATCCTTTTGGACCGCATGTGCTCAGTGTTAAATGCGCTGTTCATTATTATTATTAATAATAATAATCTATACATTATATAGTGCCTTTAAAGGTGGCTTTTCAAAGTGCTTTACAGAATGAAACCAATAAAGTTAAAAAATACACAAGATAAGCAGGATGAGAATACACAGTTAGAGGAGACAATAGATGGTGGTATTAAATACAGTAGGAACAGAGGGGTAAAGAATAGTTCATTAAAGGCTCTTCTAAAGAAGAGGGTTTTGAGTCTGGATTTGAAGGAGTTTAGAGAAGGTGACTCTCTGATATCCTTGGGAATAAAGATCCAGAGCTTTGGTGCAAAACAGGAGAAGGCCCTGTCACCCATAGAGTGTAGATGGACTGGGGGACAGATAGGAGACCAGAATTAGAAGAGCAAGGTTGTGAGGTGGGGAGTAGGGCGATAACCCAGACAGGTACTGTGGTGTCAAGCCATGGAGAGCCTTATAGGTGAGCATGAGGATTTTGAAGTTGACAGGAAGCCAGTGCAAGGAGTCCAGGACAGGAGTAATGTGATCACAGTCCAGTGCTAATTTCTTTCTTGCGGCTGCTCGTTCATTTTCAACTGTGGACTCTTAAGAAGTCCTTTATTTGACTTGATCAACACTAATCCCTAGAGGATTTTGAAAGGTTGAATCAAAATGACACATGACTCTGGTGGGACTCGAACCCACAACCTTTGAATGACTTCATTCTATCAAAGCCTAGAAGTCCAATGCGCTCGCCATTGCGCCACAGAGCCAACCAATACATCGCTATATAAAACAGCTACAGAAAGCTGTAACTCATGCTTCTCCCGTTGTCTTTAAATTAAGCTCCATAAATATTGACAATGAGTGGCCTGTTGTCTACGAATAGATACCACTGGGATTCACACCCAGGGTCTCCTGGTTTTTAGTGAGGCGGCTTAACCAGCTAAGCCATGGTGCCAAACCTGCTAAATGTTATCCACAACTTCAAACACCTGTGAGAAACGGGCAACTGCAGTGTTACGCCTGCTGGCTCAACAGATAATCGTTTTCGAAGTTTAAGGAGAGGATTTCTTTGTCAATTCAATTAAACATTTTAGAAATGCTGAACGATTGATGTGTTTCACGCGCAGAAATATTTTATCGTTACGTACTTTTTCTGTGCAGATAGTTCTCCTTCAACTCCGCCCAACAACAGAGGTCGTTTTTAATACAGGAGTAAAGGCACATTGCACATCAGCAAAACATCCCGTACAGGTTTAGGGAGAGCGACATCAGTGATTGGAAGGTTGGAAGTTTCGGGTCACTTTTTTATTATAGATTCAAGCAGCCCTGAATACCTTTTCAAGAAACATTTCAGAATCCCAGTAACGTCCAGTATGATTGCTACACAGGTCTACAGTATACAATCAGAATACTGTTTGTGCATTATATAAAACACACCGCCCAAAGCATTTCTAAAACAGGAATTACATGTTTCTGAATGGCCCTCCTTTATAAATAAAATAAAAGGTCTGAAGCCTGCTCCAAAGAAGCACTATATTCAGAGCTGACAAAGATGTGATAGGAAACATCTCGGAAAACGAAGATGCAGTCATTTCCACGCGTCGCACAACAAGAGCTGAACCCACCCGACTTTCTCCAAAAGAGTAAGGTGTAAGGAGTGTGGCTGGGTGGTCTAAGTGCTGGGTTTGTGCTCCATTTTCTTCAATGGGTTAGGTTTGAATCTTGCCGCTGCTAAGTGTTGGTGGGTTAAGACCTTCCTTCTATTGCGACGTCAATGGGTAAAAGCTTTGCTTGGCAGTCTGTCGAGAGACTGAACTAGGTGTTTCAAGATAGTCTTTGTCAGCTTAACATCAAGGCATAAAAAAGCCTCATTTTGTGTTCCCAACAGCAATGCTCTTTGGTCGCTTCAGCATTATGCAGGGAACAACATCTGCCGTGATCACTTTTGAGTCAGTGTGAATCGTAGTGTGCCGCAATTGTTTTTAAAATTGGTTCTGTAGTGTAAGAAAAACCGGCCGTTCAGGGACGCCAAATATGTAACTGTAGTGGCTCTCTGAAGGCACCAGTTCTGTAGGGTTTGGGCATTTACTGAGACAATTATTAATTGTAGCAGTAAATCACAAAGTTGATTCTTTTGATGGCTTTAGAGTCCAACCATGCGACATAACTCAAACAACGCACACACACAGGTGCTAATACACGAGTATACATTTATTAATACGTAGAATATGCATGTAAACCTAACAGATCTTATCGAGAGGGTTATCAGAATACAAAAGATATATATTCAATCAGTTACAAAGTGTTACACATATCAAGAGGACATACGTTCAGTATATCATTCATTAAGACCGTTTCGTAAAGTGAACTTGGTTACAACTTCTACATTAGATACTCAAAACAAGTACATAACTCTTAGGAATTAAATTGATATCAACTGGTTTGGATAACAATTGAATTCTCGAGCTGTAATGCAGTGAAGTTGAATACTCATCCAATTTCTGGGGATTCAGATCTCCTGCGGGCACAAAGAAACAGTTGCAGGCTGTTGCTGTCCAATCCGCGCTCTCTGGCTCGCTGCCAGGCTGTGCTGTGCGGCTTGTGACGGTGCACTGCTGATGCTCACTGTTGGCTTTAACTAGCAAAGTTTGTGCACAGGAGAAAAGATGACTGTGGGTCCCAGCAAGTCAGGAAGAGGACCGGTTCGTTCCTGATGAAGAGCTAGTTCTGAATAGTGATTCAGCTGTCCACAGTTCCGACCTGTTCACGAGGCCTGCTGCTGGTTACTCTCTGGCAACCTCCACTCTAGACTCTTAGAACAAAGGAAAGTTCTGGCACTCGGACACACTGGCCGTTCCGTGGTTGTCCGGGCTGAGTCTCAGGATGGTCAGGAGGCACGCTGCGAGAATGTCCTGCCCTTGGGAGCCTTCTGCTCCTGGGCCGTCCTGCCCTGGAATTCTCCTTTGAATTCCCTTTAGAACAGTCCACAGAATCCTCTCCAGAATCTTACTGAATCTCACTGAATCTCCCTAAATCTCTGTGTTGCCTGTTTTTACCTGGAGGAACTTGGAGGAGCTTGTTGATTGGCTGAAAGTTCCATGGGCATCAGAGTCCCACGTGGGTTACTCGGCCCTACCAGCCCCTGATTGGTTGATCAAGGTGAGATATGAGTCACTTACTCCTGACACTTAGGAATGCAGTCCAGATGTCCAACTGGCACTCCCTAGACAGATAGGCACCAATGGATGACCATTGATCATGATAGCCAGGCTTAGCTAAGTGCATCCCCCTTTGGGAGCTGTCCTTATCAGGAACCTTAAATCAGCCTGCATGAATAGTTTCTCTGTGGCTGCACCACAGAGATGAACAGAGAAATGGGGCCTCATTTGGGAAGGCTCAGAACACTTAATTCTTTCTTATTAATAAGCCTTGCCGCTACAGTAGGCATGGTGCATTTGTCTGTGAAACTTGAATGCTGTGCTTTTTCACGCAGAATCATCGGCAGGAGCAAAGCTTATTCAATCTTTGCGCACAGCTCTCCATCAGAAATACTTTGTCCAAGTTTTGAAGAGATTGTGGGATTCTCTGCACACGTTCACATCGCGTACCTCAGACAACACCACCATTCGATGGGAAATTGATTCTACTTCTTGCAGTTGTTCCTGTGGTTGCGATAGTTACAAAGTTGCACTTTCCTCCACCTTCTGCTATAGTATTCATTGGGTGAGCTTCATCAATTGGCTCAGAAAGGTCAACTGTGCTTCGGAAAAAATCAGCAGCAGTGTCTTTATTTTGTCGGTGAGTATGGCTGTCTTTTAAAGCACATGAAAAACACGAGTTTGTGGATTTCTCCAAATAGCAACGAATTCAGTTGTGCAGAGCTTTACTGCTTTCAGAGGGTCTTTTACCGACGCTGCTGTAGTAGAGAAGTGACATAATCACAAACGCAACCATTTGTGCTGGCTGTTTAACTAAGTATTAAGCTTTTTTAACTATCACATGATTTTAACTAATTTAACATCATCTCCAGAAGAGCACCTCGCACTGCTCACTGAGCTGATGTATGTGCCCATTTCTCAAAAAATTAAATATCATCTGAACTGATTTTTTTCTACTTTAAATGCTTTCCTACTCTTTTAATATTTCAGTTAAATCTTTTATTTTGAAGTACTTTCCATTGATATTAATCCTAGTCCCGATGAATGATTCGGGGACATGGTGCGTCTTGAATAATGTTCTTATAGGTTTCAGTATGGAAAAGTGCGCTCTCCAGAAGCTATCGAAACCTCTAATGGTCACACAAAGCTTAATGCAATAGCAAGGTTTGGGGTTGAAAAAGAATATAACTTGCTATGAATACGAACACTGTTCCAGGAGGTGTGTAAGGACTATTTTGGCTCAGATCACCAATTTACCTTACATTTCTACTCCATTAATATCGCTATTGAGTGCTAAAGGTAGGTCCTGGCAATACTTCTTGAGATCTTCTTTAGAAAAATTTAAAAAAAATATATTTCCAGTACTAAACAAAAAGTAAAAAATACTGATTACGTGCAACTGATAAAATCTCTCGTTGTAGCTACATGCAAATTACAATGGAAAACTTTATCAGCTTTAAAAGTTTCTTTTGCATTTATAAGACGATCAGCATGACACTCAAAACATACCTGTATTCACTAAGCGGTGAGTCTGCTGGCTGAGCAAGTTGCCTCCTCTACACACAATAGCAGCCCCGACGCTAAGATAAATGAAAAGAAATTGCTTTTAGTGGGCACTTTTCATATCCGATGAGCTTGGCATCTCCCAAGGGCGATGGAGTTTTTTTGCGACACTGCTTTTCCCTTTTTTCTTCTTTCTGTACTCTGATGGAAAAAAAAAAAGAAATCATGTAAGGGAAAAATGTATTTTTTTCATGAAGAAAACGTGCACCAGGAAATGTTTTGTTTTGAAGAAGTGATTTAACATGATATATGACCTAATTTACTAGAGTAAATGCTCACACTGCAAGGTCTGCTTTACTACAAGAGAGAAGTAGAGTGAAAGATGTCATAATTTCACTGCGTTGTTGAAGAAAACATCTTTTTCTTTGAATTCTAAATCAATCAGAATTTCAAAGTGACACACAAACCCTTTGTCTGTATTAAAGAGATGATATTTTAAAACTGATAAAAATGTAGAAAACACGTTTCTCACTTAGAAATTTAGGATGGGATTATTACTATTACTAGTAATTACTAGTTGCAGTACTGAACTCACCATGGTGCAATTCAGTTACATGATTGGCCAGTGGTTTCATGGATAACGAGTCTGATTTTGCATCATGAGATTGTAGGTTCGACTTCTACTGGGTTCGTGTGTTTTTAAATCAGGCTACTCAGAAATAGATGTCCATTATGTGAATGAACCGCACCTGAAAGCAAACGTTGGTTGGGTTTCCTTCTTTCCAGCATGAAATAGCAAATCGTTACAAAAAGCACCAGCTAATGTCCAATAGCATTAGTCATTTTAATTAACATGAATATACTGTAAGGTCTTGGTACATGGGATTGGATTTCATCCACAATTTAAAAAAGGGCAAATTATATTTTTAGGCTTCAGACACTTTTTAATACAAAAGTGACCTAAAACTCTGTAACTTTCAGGTTAGTTTGAACCTGTAATGAAAAAGGGGCCTGAAACTTCCATTCTGTGATGTAACTGTCTCTAAAGTCGGACGTGATGTTTCACGGATGTGCAGTGTGCCTTTTCTCTTGTCATGTTCAAAATGACTTGCTGTGTAATTTCCTGAATGCGTGTCCTGTACTGCTCTGTTATTTCATTTAGATTATCTATGTGGTGTACAGATAAAACCAAACTGCATGGTCTAATTCCTGGGTTCGGCACCAGCTGAACCTGAACATACATCATCCGATCTCAACATGATTTGAACACACAACCTTTTGATGTGGTATCAGATGCACTACCATCACACCACTCCCCATAAGTGCTTTTAATTCCCCCAAGGAGAAAAATATTTTTTTTCATTCTCTCCTGTGAGAAGCGCCGCTCTTCCAACGAGGGTCTCTTCTTCCCAGACCACAGATTATTTTTCCTGTCCGGCTCTCACACAGAGAGCAGACACACTGTCTCCACTAATGTGTTTACTACATCTATAGATCTGACGCCCTTACAGCCCTGATATTCCTGGACAGGATCCCATATTGAGCAGTATTTCTCGCGTTCTGAACTTACAGTGTGTACACAATGTACTTTATACACAAAGTAAGTGTTTTCGTAACTCTTGGACGTTTTGTCAAAATGTTACTGGCATGCCAAAATCGCCCCCTCAACTGAACAGTCCCACCCCCCTCAGTTTTGGATAAAAGGTTTGGATAAAAAGTTTTTGAACACTTTCACTTACTTAACTTGAGCCGTAAAAAATAGTTGTACTTTGTCAATGGTCAGATAACTACACTAACCCCGAATTCACAGTTACTACATCAGACTGTTTGATGTGCAGGAGGGCTATCTGTCCAGGAACAGCACGTTACATAGTGTCTATGTTTTGGGGTGTCAACATTATTATGACCTTATTTGCTCAGGTGGACCAATGCCTTGCAGTAGTTTATCCTTATACTTACAATCGTTATATAACTAGGACTGTAGTTATAGAAGTTTGTACTTTCTGTTGGTTTTACAATGATTTCTTAATGATTCAGAACCTCGTTACCGTTGATGTTGTTGCAAAAATGAACACATATGGTTGATGCTCCAGGCAAAAATAATCACGTGAGTTCTGATGAACGTGGAACTGTTCTTCATCACTAAATACCAGATTGCTTGTCGTTATCTTCTAACATGAAATACTAATCAGTGGCATGCTTGCGAGAATTCACTTGGATGGTTGCAATGGCTCCGTTTAAACCGAAATATCACTACCCCCCTCAGGATTTCAGACCCCCCCCCCCCCCCCCCCTACAGATCATTCCCCTGGCGCCAGTCCTGGGTATAATGATGAACATAGCTGCCTTGCAAGCAGTGAATCTGGGTGTGATTCCCACCTGACCCATCGACAAACCTTTTCCAATGAATCTTTGATCAATTTAAAAAAGTCTTGAAGCTGGTAGGCTAGGGAAGAAGCACAGTTTGAGTTTGAGTTTGAGTGCACTGAGAAAAATGTGCTACTGTGCTGTGCTGCTCCAGTAGCGCAATTGGTCAGGTTGTAGTGCTTTTATAGTGGAGTTATACCGAGGTTGTGAGCTCAATCATCACGTGGAGTAGGTTCCGTTTTCAGCTGCAGAAACGTGCTGTTGAATTTATGTCGGTTCTTGTGTTACTTTTTCCTCTCGATGGAGCTGTATTAATGCAGGCACACCTGCTTCCATGTCAAGTAATTTTATCGTTGCTTACAAACCAACACACTGCAGACACATCTGATATTGTCACTGCTTGTGGGCCACGTGTTCCTGCTGTCAGCCTACCATGATCATACACCTATAGAAATATTACTGCTGTAGTACAGGAGCGAAGAAACAAAACGAAAGCACACCAAGTTTAAAAAGGTCAAAATGTGTCAAAGCCCTTCCTCGAGGAGAATGGGGTTCAAACCTACTTGTGCAGAGTATCATGTATTAAGAAGAGATTGCCTTTACCACTAGGCCACCTCCATACACACTTCAGCCCCCTCCGGACATCAGTTGGCTCCTTTCCCCATACTCAAGGGTAATTTTCCTCTTCCACCTACAATTTCAACATTTACCTTGGGAGATGTCAAACCACAGAGCCTGTGCTGCGCTTCAGTGTTAGCTGTAGTGGACACCCCGTTGAACATAAAAAGCATATTGAGCTCCTTGGACATAAGCCATTTCTCGTCACTTGCTCAGCGAGCAGGCTCAGCGCACACTGAATACAGGTGTCTCAGAGCAATTGAGATGTGTCCAAGTGGCTGTAAAAGGGATATCTGATGCCAGTGCCATGGCTTAGTTCTCCGACGGCAGGCGTAGCGGCGCGCCGGTTGGAGTATTCTCGGTCGCATTTAATGGCAACGTCATGGCAACGTCAGCTCAAACCACCAAATGGAGACGGGCGTGCCGACAAGCTGACCCTGCTGATGCGGGATTAACACTAGGCTAAGAGAATGCTGTGGTGTAGTTGGTTAAGGTGCCTGTTTATTAAACAGGAGATCCTGGGGTTGAGTGCCTGTCTTGCCACACAGTTTATCATTATGGACAGCAACATGCTTCTACATTAAATTTAATGGAAGTTTTCATTTAATTTTTGGAACAACTTGTTTTTTAAAAAATTAATACAAATTGCGAAAGATAAAATTCTCATCTGTTTTGTCAGTGCAGAGGAATTACTGCCAGCTGGCAAAGAAACGAAAAAGATTTTTTTGTCTTTAGCCAAAAACCTGTGAATGTAGAAGAAAGGTGATGTGCGTTAGTTTCTATGGCACAGTCAGTCAGCGTATCCTTCAGTTAAACATAACGTTGGTAAATCAAAAGTCCCCAGAGACGCATTTCAAATTAATCTGACCTCAACACCGTCTCCCCTAAATGTGATGGGGTTTCTTTGGATGTCCTTAAGCATCCTGATAGTTGCAGAGATTTCAAACTTTTGGCTAAAGTCAAACTACAAGAAGTTAATAGTTGAGCAATATCAATATCACCAGGAATGTGACTATGTAAACTTAAATAGTATTCAAAATATTGCAATTTTGTTGTAGTTTAAAAAGATATTTTAGCTGGGGATCCTCAAATGATGAGGGTAGAAAAGAGAACTATTCGACACCATTAGGAGTGCTTAACATGTGATAAAAGTGTTTTTTAATCACAAAGTGAAAATAGTGAATTTGTCTTTCACTTAGATGTTTATCAAAAGCTTATTAAACAATGAAGGAGAGGCTCGTGTTCCGAATTCACTTCGTGTCTCATTGTCTTGCTTTGATTTTTAAAATGTACACTGTTGACTATACACTCTTCCTAACACGATTAAAGAGCCGAGTTTAGTTCAGAGGTAAAGCATCTCATGCATCATATGAAGCTCTGTTTTTTATCACCAGCGTCTCCACTCTGGATTTCTTTTTAAGCGCGATATCTTTTCTGCGATTTCTTTCATTTGAATTCCCTCGTGTGAATTTCAGTGCGACATAAACTCGTTTGTCTGTTTTAAAGAGATGCAATTTTTAAAACAGACAAAATGAAAGACTTATTAACTAAATACACGTAGAAAACGTGCACCTAATTGAGAAAATTTGGACTGGGGCGATTTATTATTGTAGCGGTGCAAGCTCACAGTGGTGCACTTGAGGAATGCGGTACAAGGGCCAGTGGTGCATTGGATAACGCATCTGATTACGGATCAGGAGACTGTAGGATCGTAATGCTCTTAAACCCAATACCATAACCATAGTGTGTTCAGTCCTACACAACCTTTCTATCGACTGAATAAGCCTCCTGTTCCATCTCCATCTTCTTCCCACACATTCCGGCTATTTCAGCACTGTTATTGTTGGACTACAGTCACAGATACGTAAGGGACACTGTTCCGAAGACCGGTCTTAAATAAATAACGTTGCAAAAGGTAACAATAAGGGTTTCTTAATGTAACCTTACATTTGGCCGTACAATACAATTTTCTGTACCCTCAAAAAACTAAAAAAAAATATTACTCCTCCTGAGAAACACAAGTGTAGTGTCAAATCACAATAAATAATACAACAAATATACTAAATTAACACCCAGATATGACAACACACAGCTATGACAGAACACATTGAAGACTTAAAAGCCCTTTAAATTTTGATTTCCTTAATCTCCATTCTCTTCCCTCCCCAGGATAACTGAAAACTAACTATAATAAAGACTGTATATGCATTACTTGTAATACAGCTACTAATAAAGATATACATGGAACTTCATTATTAATAAATAACACTTTTATTAATAAATACGTGTAATGATAACATTCATTGTGAATATAAGTTTATTGCAATTGACCCATTGTAGCTACCAATCAGCAGCAAGGAAAAACAAACTTCACTTGTGCCTTTTAAAAAAAAGGAAACAGAGTAGTAGTTTATGTGGTAATTTCAGGTACTGTACAATGTAAGATCTAATGTTAACTACTCCCATAGTAATGCGTGGGGTCCTATCAATAGAAAAAAAAAATTGTTGTAACCTGAAAACACAACAAACACAAAACAAGAAGTCTTCCAGGAACCTAGGTAAATCCCTGTAGTAGTCTAACAACTACGAAAAAAAAACCAAACGCAACAACTTCAAAAGAAAAAGAACATTAAAAACAAATCTGGGGAACAACAAAAACACAGAGTCTAATGCGAGAGATTTTTCAAGTCTTCAGTGCTCCTCTCGTCTCAGTAGACCTCTCTCATATATTTGTGTACAGGTCAGCTGGAGGTACACAGCTGATGGTAATTTAAGTAGGGAGCTGCGTCAGCATGCATGGGCTTCAAAGGAAAAAGTCAAGGTTTATTCCATGCTGAAAAGAGAAGGAAACACAATGTTTCAGCTGTGGAACCTTATTTGATTGTGACTCGAAGTAAACCTTTACTTCTTCGTTTGATGTTAATTTATCTCCATCGGATACCTGATAGTATCTAAACTTAACAGTTGCTTTCAGAAGCTAAAGACACTACTCTAGGTGAGGTTTGAACTCACAACCTCGGCATGACTCTGCTGTGCACTGCTCTATAAGTGCCGCACGCGAACCGATTGCGCCACTGGAACTGTGCAAAGTGTGCAGGAACAGGGTGAAAACGGTTTCGGTTGTGGATCCATCTATACATGGGGAACACTAAAATAGCAAGGAAAATACAAGAAAAGAAACTGAAAGAATTGTGCTAACAGCAAAGGGGGACGGAGGGAGGTGGTCGGACAAGTAAATCAACCTGGCAGATTATTTGTATCGACATTTTTTGAGTCAATCAGCAAACAGATTTCTCTTCATGTGCCTTAAACTGTGCAGTTTGTATCTTCGTTGTAGATAGGTTTCTTCTGTAATCACTCTGTAAGGTGATTACACGTTTCATTTTCAAGTCGCCTCCTTTACACGCAATTGCAGCCTGGACACTGAGAGAAAGTATGAGAAATGGCTTCAATTTCAATGTGAAAGCGCAGTACAGGCTCGATGGCTTCACATCTCCCATCAATCAAATAAAATTGCAGTAAAGCGATCTAAATATGACTCTGAAGTACTGGGAAAGATGATTATTTTGAGTGTGCCTCCCAGGCTCTGCTACGAGGCTGAAGTTACTGTAGCTTCTTATTCGCCAGCTTCTTATGCGTGTTTTTCGTTCCACCTTAAATGGTGCTGCTGTGATGTTATGTCGCCTTTCGCCTGTAGATGGCTCTCTTCGATCAGTACTAATCCGGCTGGAAAACTGCAGACATCTTCACTGAAAGGGAATATCCAAATAAATAGCAACTGTCCAAATTATATTTTTGTATGGTATATATTTCAGAAAATCGCAAACCAATTTTAAAAACTCACCACAACACGGACTTACACTGGGAAAAGGTGATTGCACTTTCTGCTTATTGCTACAGCCTTCCCCCCGATTATGAAAATGTCTCACAGTTCTGACACCGACGTGTGAAAGACAATGTTACAGACTATCAAAATCCTGAAGTACAAGAAACTTTAATGCACCAGTTTTTTAAATATGACCCTCTGATCCTGGCATGTCAGAATACATTTAGAAAAAGTATGGCACGAATTACACGAATTGCAATGGCACAAATTGTTGAGAATATCACTGACCTTGCCGATATTTGCAGGGGATACGAATGTTTTGCTCATGTTGAACTACAAGAAGTAAAAATTGAGCTCCTTAGTCAATATCACCGGGAATGTCCAATAATGACGAACATCAGTAGCTTCAAGGAAACTTAGACTCGCACATGGAGTTTTATCTTCGAATGGAGGGTGGGAGAATTCATTTGTACTCTCGTTGCTGATTAGCTAAACTATTTTAAAAATATGACACAGATTTGTTCGAGAAACTTGTAAAGAGAGTCTTCTTGAAGATGTGCACCAGCTAGCTCTCCACTGTCAATTGACAGGACTTTAGAAGAAACTGTTCTCATACAACCAACATACAAATTACACATCTTAAGGAACATGAAGAGAAATCCGTGTACTAAATAACATAAAACTGTCGCTGCAAATTATCACCAAGCTGTTTTATGTGTCTGACCACCTCTTTCCTACTTTGCAGCGAGCACAAATCTTTCTGTTTCTTCATCGCTATTTTACTGTCTCCTTCCCCTATGTGGAGATGGATCCACAGCTGAAACTTTAGGTCAGTTCCTGTTACTCTGTCCGATTGAAAGCGCTGTATTAAAGGCACTCCCATCTCTACAGGAAAGTTATTGCTGCTCTCAACACAATATACTGCAGCCAAATGTGATAGCGATACTGTCACTGCCTGTGGGCCACGTGTTCCTGCTGTCAGCCTATTATGTCATGTTCATCCACACCCAGAAACATTACTGCTGTAGCACAAGAGTTATATAGGCGCAGTCCATAGAGCAAGAATCTCTTAATCTCAGAATTGTGGGTTCAGCCCCCACATTGGGTCCCTCTGTGTCAATTTGATCCCCCCAATCCTTCTAGCATGACCTGATGGCGTAACAGTGATACCCAGTACCCAGCGTAATTCAGCTTTCTTTCCACTTGATTCAGATTTTGATCTGAAATCATCGGCCGAACAAGAGTTTGTCTAAATCGAGGGAGATCTGCTCACAAGCAAGTATTAAACACTTCAGCATTTACTGTTGGAATACCACACTTTGTCAAAACACTGCCGCTTCTTAAGCTAATAAGTAACGTTTTTTGAGCACGCATTGTATTGTTAATGCTTATATTAAAAAAGCATAAATTCATATAATGGAATTTGGACTGAACAAAGTAGTCCAGGCCCTTTACAACATTACATACCCTCTGATTAAAGCTTAAAACTACAGTAGCAGGACTAATAATAATGGCAACAACATGTTTGGAGTTCGGCATTTCATTTATTCTGCGGAAACATCGTATCGGAATGAACTGCCCGCGATAAAAGAGTAATTGCGGCTTCAGATCATATTTTCTAGAGCATTGCGTTGTTCTGTTCATGATGACTACACGCTTTAAATTTGTCATTTACTGCAAGCGTTGCTTTTCCAGGTTTTTCTGAAATTCCTCGCATTTGAGCCAGCACTAAAATATTTCATTCCCGTCGCTTGAATACATCGTGGAAACGGTATTTGCAACGGAATGCTGTCACACATGAAACCTTTTTGTTATTCGGTTCTGAAGTTTGAAAATGAAAATAAAACGGGGGTCACCTCATAGGCTTGAAAGAAGTCCAAGCAGCATAAAAACCCACGAATTCTCACAAATTGTGCTGCATTGTGCTGCACCTTTCTTCTGCTGCTTTTTTAAATCAGCCTTAAACATTTGAATGCATACCTTCCTGCTGCTAATCACATTCACGTGTTTACGAAGCTTTTTTCTGTCCGTTATGTTTTTGCTAAGCAGTTTCTCCATTTTCCTCGTACTGTGATTGTCAGAGAGCACAACAAGACTGAAACAGTGTAAAGGCAGGTAAAAAAAGTCAGGGTAAAACGCCTGATTGTCGGGAGTGGGATTTGAACCCGTGCCTCTATTTGGAGATCGAAACACAAAGCTTAAAAGACACGAAGCTGTGAATTTGCTGTTTTAAACCACTTGACTATCCTGAAAAAATGGGTACTGATTGCACCAGTTGCATCCGATTTTCCGTAACTTTAGAACGATTGATACGACTGGACGAACACAATTTATGGCGTTTAGCATGACATGGAAAACGGTACCGGAGCATTCGGGTCCGGACTACCAGACTCAGAAACAGTTTTTACCCCCGCACTATCAAACTATTAAACTCCCAGCCTCTCCCACTCTCTCCTCACCTCTCACCTATGATCTGAACCTCACAGTGCCTTCTTTCTTACCAAAAACCCAAACACACATTGAAAATCTATCTCTACCATACATGTCAAAAGCTCACTCCCCATCATTTCTATCCCTTTATTTAATTCTTTTGATGCATGTTTTTGCACATAACCTGTTACCTTTTTGTTGTTTTGCACACTGCCTGTTGTTGTTTTTTGCACATCGGCTGTTGTCTTTCTTTTGTTATACAATTGTATTGTTGTTGTGTTTTTTCTTTGTACTACTTATGTCCGAGAGCTAGCTAAATAGCATTTCGTTATACCATATACCTGTGTATGAGTATAATGACAATAAATTTGGACTTGAACTTGAACTTGACATAGTCTTGCAGGCAGTATATTATTTTATCGTTTACTCGTATAAAAAAACACGGTCTTCTCGTTCCTAAGTCAGATTTTTAGTGCTTTCGAACGTTACTTCCAACCTGGACTGACAGCTCACCAGATCTGTTTGTGATCAGACCATGGAGTCGGGGGCTGTACCAAGCGCACGTTCCTTCCCAATGCTGAGGCGATCATTCGGAAGATGGGTGTGAAGAGAGATAAGCTTTGTCGACTAAAAAACAAGGCTGGATATGCAAGAATACTAATCACTGGCGAAAGTTATGTTCTCTTACTATTGAGATCCCTACATTGCGAGTTTTTTTAAGACTTTGAAACTAAAGGAAAGCGGTGACAAATGAAAC
The DNA here is from genome assembly GCF_059453375.1 of Lepisosteus platostomus. Taxonomy (NCBI): domain Eukaryota; kingdom Metazoa; phylum Chordata; class Actinopteri; order Semionotiformes; family Lepisosteidae; genus Lepisosteus; species Lepisosteus platostomus. The sequence goes on from NC_142615.1 coordinate 60,696,083, forward strand.
AGGCACGGGTGGGGTTTGAACCCACGCTCTTTGGTTTACGAGACCGACGCCTTACCACTTGGCCACCACGCCTTCGAGTAAGCATGGGAATAAGGTTGTTCAAATTATTTTTTTCTGAATCTGGTTTACATCGCCAAATGTAAACCGGAGGCAGCAACAACAATAAAAAGGATACTTGTCCTTAAACTTGGACGTGATGTTCTGCAGACATGTGCACAATGTCCTGTTTTCTTGCAGTGTAGACATTTTGCTGTTCACGATCCGCATTCATCTGCTTTGTGCGTTGTTAGTCCGCACCTGAAACATGTAATGTCAGCCGTCCCCTGTTCTTCTATTTCTCTAGCATGACTGTGTCCTGCTGCTCGGCTTTTGTTTGTAAAGTTTGAGCGAGCGCCCCGTTCAGTGTCACTTTGTCACTGTGGTCAGAAAGCATTCTTGATTCTGCTTGAGCTGCTTCATGAATTCTAGCGACTGTAAGAGCTCTTTTTAAAGTCAGCCCTTCCTCCTGCAGCAATTTATAGTCTCTTATGTGCACATTTTTCCACAAGTTGATCTCTTAACATGTCAGTTTCCAATACTCCAAAGTCACAAGATTTAGCCAGTTCTCTTAGTGCAGTCACAAAAGCATCAACAGATTCGTCCTGAGACTAAGTTCTCTGCCTAAATTTATGCCGTTCCAAAACCACATTTCTCCGCGGTGTAAAGGAAGCGTCTAAGGCAGCTACAGTCTTTTTCTCCAGGGAGGTTGGCAAAAATCCGCTGCACGGAAGCCCCGATACAGTGCAGTAATGTAGCACGTCTCACGGCATCCTCAGCTTCTGTAGATCCACCGGCTATTTAAAAAAAATCTGTACGACTCCATCCATATCTTGTATTCCGTATACAAATCCGGAGCTCCGAGGTTCAGTAGAAGCGGTGGAAAAAGCCGGGCATAAGCAAAGCTTCTCGGCGCGGCGGCCATATCTTCCAATGCGCAAGCTAAACGAAAAGTCCGAAAATTCAGAAGTTCGTTTCTACCAGCAAGAGAACTAAAATCTGCAGTGTTCTGCTCGCTTTGAGTCCGTCAAGCACTCATCTCTCGTCGCCATAAATGTTGTGTATCTTAATAAAGAGATGTTTTTATATTATTTTAACTATTTTGTTAACTACACAGATCACGCCCTTACACCATATATTCCCGCCTTCTACTCTCTCGTTCTGTTGTCTCGCGATGTCTACTCACTATACTACATTTAGCATGACTTCTTGTTGCAGTTGAGCTCAAAGCTGGAGATGATCTCCATATTTTACCGCAGTAACTAGTCCGAAACGTAGTACACAGTACACACTTTTTAAGTGAACTCAGGTTGTTAAAAAATTAAACCAGTGCCCTGTCACAGAAACGTACCCCAGTCTCCCGCGCAACAAGCGGGGGTACTCAGCACTATACTAACGAGGAGCGCTTGTCTGCAGCTGAGCATCAGCTCTGTTTACTGTCAGCAGTCATTTCCTCATTTCCAAATACTTTTTCACCTGCTCTCAGCTTTTAAAGACGGTCATAAACGCTCAAGAAGTAATTCATGTCAGTTTGAAGTCTGTTTCTGTTGTCTCAGCTCTTGATAAAGAAAAGCCGTGCGTGGGAGACTCCCTCTCTGAAGAAGTTTGCCGTCACCCTGCGAGGGAGAAGAGCCATCAATCACTGAGGCAACCAATGAGACAGTTAACATTAAACACGTGAAATGCGAGAAAGGCTTCTATCGTTTCTACTCTAACGAGAAAGACCTCTTTATTAGAAGTGAGATTTTAACAAACGTCTCCAGGGTTAACTGCGACCTGAACGCAACGCCTTAGACCACCAGCCATCTTGCCTGTGGTACTTAGAGCAGCGCTCATTAAAAATGATCAGAAACCGAAAGCGCTTCTTATGCGGATCAGTATATTCCGATATCACTGGTTCTGCAGAAGAAATAAGAAAAGCCGAACTCAAAGCAGTGTGTTGCCATTACGGGTATTCTGTCTGCAGCTGCTTTAAGATCTACTCACACCGTGTTGCCATTAAGGCTACCTAGTTAAAAAAAAACTTATCGTCATCTTTTTGAACGTGATTATTAGACACCCGTTAAATCTCCACCGAGGTTTCTTGAGAGATCGTTCAGCGAGCGAGTATTAAAACACTACGTCGCTTCCAACCTCTGCTGTCACTGTAAACTCGGACGTGATGTTCTGCAGATGTGCAGTGTGCCTTTCCTCTTGTCGTATTCAAGAGTACTCACTGTGTGAGTTCCTCACTGCGTGTTCTGTGCTCTACTGTGATTTAATTTAGATGATTACGTGGAGTAGAGTGACAAGATCTACTTGAACATTTTCGGTTTGTGAAATGAAACACTAAATACACTACTGTAAATACAAGTAATGGACATTTAAAATAACCACAGTAAAGCTAGAAGAGTGAAAGATAAAAGACTATTTAGAATGACATTCACAATAGAATTAAAAACGGCACAGCCGCCCGAACAGGGACTTGAACCCTGGGCCCTCAGATTAAAAGTCTGATGCTCTACCGACTGAGCTATCCGGGCTCTGAAAGGACGCCGACACTGTCGGGATCCTCGCAAGTCACGTGTCTCTTGTGCCGAAGAGCAGTCATACCTGACCCGTCTGGAATGACCACTGACAGACTTTATCATGAAGCGACGGCACCACTCCCAGTAGAATGAGTGAGAAATACAGCATGACATGGGTAGTTAAGGGGCTCCCACAATCCATCTTTCCTCACATTACTGATTTTTTTCAATAGCATTTTGACCTTTTTTCACATTCAGATTTTTTTCACATTTAATAAAATCTTTTAATCAACAACATTAAAAAGAAAACAAATGGAACATTTTTTGGAACAATAATTAAAAAAAAAACTTTCAATGCCTTGGTTGTATACGTTTATAAAGGGAGTTGCAACATTGCTGAAATGTAAAGAGCATTTCTGTAGAGAAAACAGCATTTTTTCTGCCTTGATGTTAAGCTTAGGGAGCCTGTCTTTTGGAAATTCTATTTTATAACACCTTGCACAGCCTCCCGGCAGACTAACAAATATTTTTTTGGAGAAATTGGCTCACACACCGGAAGACACTAACGTTTATTTACGTTAGAGTATGTAAAACTCAGGCTTTAACAGATGTTCATGATGTTTCACACGGGGTGTTACCTGTTGTAGTGTTTCAAAAGATGTGTTAGCGGACCACAAATTATCTTGAAAAGATTTGGGTTTGTACTGGCTGGGATTCAAACCCGACTCAATTATTTGGAAGGCGCCTGTACCACCAACGCACTTCCGAGAAGCACCTGCAAATTATCACAATCCTCTCTCTCACCTACAAAGTTATGGAGACACAGACGTCCAATGAAAACTAATTTTATTCACTCAAGGCTCCACTTTTGTTGTGATGTCATTTTAATTAATATTAGCTTTGATAAGGTGTCGTTTTTGCCTCTTAAAGTTAAAGTCTGCTCCTTTCTTCCTGGTATAGAAATAACATGTTCCATCTTTGTTTAAAAACACCACTAAAAGTAAATTATTCAGCTCTAACGCCTGTGTGCATTGACAAGACATCTCAAAAGGACTTATCAAATAAGAACACGATCCTTCCTGTTACCATTCCTGTGGCTGGGGCATTGTTTCACCCTTTTATTTTCTTCTACATTACTTGCAGACAGGGCTTTATCACTCGAGTTGTACAGAACAAGTGTGCATCGGTCCATGAAAATCATCAGTAGTGCTGTTTTTCTATGCATAGTTTAATCAAGAGCACTTAAAAGATGCAAAAAGCTTTCAAATAAAACAGAATTGAAAGACAGTCGAGTAAGGAGGTAGAAAAAAGCACTCCCGCGTCTGGGAATTAACCACCGTCGCACGTGTGACTGGATACAAAAATAATAGATTAATTTGTGCCCAGTCTTTTGAAGCTTCAATGCAATTATTTTTCCTTCCTCATTTCTTCATTCCCATGCATTTACTCTGTAGTAGAGGAAACGCGAAAGTGGGAAACTGCAGGCATTCTTCGTGAGTGGTGGATTGTGATCAGTGAGCATCTGGACAAGTCTGTTCCATTACCTTTTCCATCGGGGATGTAGCTCAGTGGTAGAGTGCATGCTTCGCATGTACAGATGCAGCCATTCAAAATGCGCGGGGGATACCGCATTATTTTGCGGTACGCTGTACGCAGTCTACCGCAAGCTACTGGTAAATACCGCGAGTTACCGTAAATTCTCCTATAATATGACAAGCAAAATAATAGTATCCGGAATTTCGGCAAGGTGGAGCTAATAAAGCTCAACCTCTCATGTTTGAGCTGTGGCCATTAAAGTCTTTAAAGAAGATATTACTAATAGTATTAATAATGAATGACCTTGGACAAGCTGTAAGTGTAAACTCAAAGTATTGCCCTGGTCAACATTCTTTTTTTCATTGACCGTCTTGTTAAAAGTAACACCACAGCATTTCGCAATCACGCATTTGTTTCCAATCATGCAAAGTACAGTAATTTTTGAGAATCTCCGATTCACCATGCCTTTCACATGCTCATAAAAGAGATTGATTTAGGAACGTAAACATATTACAGTATGAAAACTGTACTGTATACAGTATGTATATGTATATTTAATGTCTTAACTGTGGCCGTTTAAGTATTGAATATTCATATCTAATTTTACCACTGAAGGGAAATCTTAGTAGCTGAGCATAAAAAGAATAGGAGCATACTGCAACGCGTGTGAAGGCCATAAACAATATTAATTTTGGAACATAAACATACAGTACATGGCTGGTCTCGGTACTTTAAAGAAAACATTCACGAAACATGGTTTCATTATGACCAGAATCGGTCTTGAGATATTTTTAACTTGATTTACAGTATTTGAGAGGTATGTCTTAACACCGATACTACAGTGTGTAAATACTGCTCACGTATATGTTTCTAGGTTTATATTATGTATTTCATACGGTCAAATTACTTTTGAGCAACTAATAAGAAGCGCAAAACGGTATGCGTTTTAGTTTCGTTTTGTGCTGGGACTCTGCTTTTAACAATGTCGCCGTGGATTGATTAGAGATATCAAGTACATACAAGTCATTTTTTAAATGTTGTAGTTCGTCTTGTAAAAATGTTACGAGTACATCATCTATCAACAATTACACAGGTTCTGTTTCCATATTGCGGATTTTGCGGATTTTAGATTTCACGTTGTGAATATATGATTTGGGCAAACAGAGCCGCAAAGAAGTACATTATGGGTTGTTGTTTTTTTTTTTTGCAGTTTTATCTAGAACAAGCGATGCTTAAACCTTTGTCTGATTCTTGTGAAACTATCCACACGACAGTTACAGTACCTAGGAGTTGACTTCAGTGATGTCACTGATGGGATGTTTCTAAAAATCCATCCTCTGTAAAGCGTCTTCTCTAGTTGTCCTGCATATGTATTCGCTAATGAAGCTGTGTGTTCTGAGCCTGGATCTCTACATTTCTGTATGAACCAGCTTAGAGGGCTAAAGACAGCTTGTGTTTAAATTGAGTATAAGGCAATTTATGCTTCTGAAGTCATGGTCAGCATTTATTATTGTACTGTGCTGTAAACTTGTTTTGTGCCTAGTCACATTATTTTATAGTGTTTTTATAGCGTTATTAAATCCGGTGGCGCTGTGTGTTAGTTTCCTGACTCCCATGTCACATGGTCTGTGATTGAATCCCTTGGAACTATGACTTTATTTTTTAACAAACATTTCTTTGAAAAAATGAAACGTTTACCTTGGTCAGAGATTAAGGTCGCTGCCTTTCATCTAAAACCCTACTTGAATCCTTCTAAACTAAAAATCAGTGTTAGTGAGTTAAATAAAGAGGTATCCAGGTAACAGTGAAACGGGCAGACAGTCTGGGGAGATCGCCCGTTTTCCATGTAAATAGTTCCCTGGTTCTGCACCCCTTGGTGTTTCTCTCGCTCTCTCTCGGGTCACCTGATCATTAGCTCGAAATTAGCTTGAGTGCTTTGTGTATATTCTAATGGTAGTGGGGGCAGGGTGTGTGGGAACAGGTTTGATTGAAATTGCATTGGAGATCTATGTTCTTCACACCTGAAACATTTTCTCTGAAAGCATTTTCTTCGCAGTTTAGCCGATCTTGTTACAGCATGTTACAGTTTACTATTATTAACCATATTAATTTTAAGTGCTTAATGCCATTTTTTGACCAGGCACGAATATTCTTAAGTCCATATCTTTGCAAGGGAATCAGTGCGAATTGCAATACTAATTAAATGACCGCAGGCACTTTCCACCCCCTCTGCCAGCAGGAACATTCCTATTCTTAGCTCAGCAGCTCATTACAAACCGGGTTTTTTTTACACAGCAATACAGCTTTGCGTTGTGAATCTGTTTTTCCAAAGAAAGTGGAATACAGTGATACTACCTGCTATACAGATACATATGTTTAGATATTTAGACCCTTAAATTAATATCATTATTAATAATAATGATTATAATGATAATAATGATAATCGGCCAGTGAAAGCTCTCTTGTCCTTCACATCAATGCCTGAAACATTTTTTTCATAATGTCGACATACACAGTCGTGTAACTGACAGTTTGAGGTAGCCTATCGTGTAAATTTCGCTTTGTTGCTGATAGGTTAAGATTTCGAAACTCTGCCCCAAAGTCATGTGACTGATTTTTCGCCCTGTTTCGTTGGTTAAACGCAATGATCACAAGCACCACCATGGTAACTGGGATGTATAGTTTTTAATTCCGTTTGAATTATAACTGTACGTACTGTCTTCATATTTGGCCAGGGCTTTAAAGAAAAGGCGCGCCAAAAAATTTCGGTGCCGTCGTCTCCGCTTTAAAGGTACCCCCGTGCTGGAAGAATTTGACCTCGGAACGTTTGCCCAGCGTAGTTATAGTGGACATAAAAACAAGAGTTTGCTGGCATTATATAATTATGCGAATTACACAAATATAATTATATCTTATTAAGTTCTTGAGATACGCGATTCTTTTAATACAGTCTTTGCTGTGCTCTAGAGGATCCTTGTGATAGTCGAGCTCTAGTTGAATGATAAGTGTCGCAGTTTAAATAAATTTTGTAGTTGGCAATTATGAAACACTCTGTTAAAAGCAAGGGAGTTTTTATGTCCGTTGCAGTTCTTTTGAAACTGAACTTGTTTGAATTGACTGAGCTCCGTGCTGTACCACACAATGTCTGTTTTTTTTGTGCTGTCCTACTGTACTTCCTACTTTGAAAATACCTGTGAAACCGGTTTAATTCATCACAGCCAGCCCTCCCGCAGAGAGGGGGGTTGTACTTGTTAATGTCTTAGCACAAAGCAGAAACTTCTTGGAAAGATTACAGATTTTAATCGTCTTTTTCTGAACCAGGGAAAATCTGATCATGTTTCTCTATAACAATAATAAAAAACTTTATTTTACATATCACCTTTAAAAGTGGCATCTCAAAATAATACAGTAGATGTAAACCACAGATTACAAAGTAAATACCCAGACAAAAGCAAACGCGTTTTTAATAAGATGCTTTTATTCGTTCATAATCCGACGATCTCAGGAAGACTAATGGGGGTCTGGCTTTTTTTCTGGAAAACCATAACTCTGGTCTTGTCCAGATTGACTGTCAGCGCCCAGGTCTGACAGTGCTGCTCCAGCCTCTGTTCTGTGGGCGACAGCAGGACCAGTTCCTCTGCAAAGAGGAGGAACTCGATTTCTGTAATTAATGCCGATCAGTAAATCAGGGGACGACAAAACAGTTATTGCGCCCGGCTCCTCAATGGGCTTCGACGTGCTAATGCGTTGGTTTAACAGTCCGGGTGTGGCAATGTTTTTTTATTATTGTTATAGAGAAACATGATCAGATTTTCCCCGGTTCAGAAAAAAAAGATCTGAAGTACTGTACCGTATACTAGTTTGTCACTCTTCTCATCCCCTCTTTGCTAAATGGCTTTTGAATCGAGTCACATGAAGACAGAGGTGAAACAGCCCTACACAGCCCTGTCGCAGTACACAAATATAATTATATCTTATTAATTTCTTGAGATACGTGATTCTTTTGATACAGTCTTTGCTGTGCTCTAGAGGATCCTTGTGATATTTCGAGCTCTTGGTGAATGATAAGTGTCGCAGTTTAAATCATTTTCGTAATTAGAAATTATGGAATGCTCTGTTAAAAGCAAGGGAGTTTTTATGTCCGCTGCAGTTTTTTTGCAACATGAATATAATTATATCGTTATTAATTTCTTGAGATACGCGATTCCATATTATATTCCCTTTTAATCAAATTCTAAAAGTATGCTTGTTGTCTCCGGTATCACGTTAGTTAAAGTCTTCGATGCTTAAAATGTTTAGGGAGAAATGGAATACTGGTGTGTATGTTTTCTTTAAAGTACCGAGACCAGCCATATACTGTATGTTTAAGTTCCAAAATTAATATCGTTTATGGACTTCACACGCGTTGCAGTATGCTCCTATTCTTTTTATGCTCAGGCACTAAGATTTCCCTTCAGAGGTAAAATTCCATATAAATATTAAATACTACAATGGACACAGTAAAGACGTTTACTGTAAATCTTTCTACGACAGACCAACGGGCCACGAGTGCCCCTGTCAGTCAACCAATCACATACCGCGGTACCCCGCGTCATCTTGTGTCACGATGCGTGACGCCGTAGCCAATTACCTCCAGTACGTGTCTGTACCGCGCACTTTGAATGGCTGCATCTGTAGATGAATATTTTTGGCACAGCTGTTACAACAAACAGGCAAATAAACTTTTTTTATTATTCCATTCGAGCTGTAGTTTTGAAAATGTTTTTTTCCATTCATTAAATAATACAAAACACAAACCCACCATAAACGTCTGACCATTGTTATTCCTGAATTATAAGCTCGTACCCACGTACTGCGAAATTCGTGCAAGAGTCACAGCTGGTAGGCAGTTCAATGAATATGATGCTTTTCAGGGGCCGAGTATTAGACACGTGTTATTGTGCGGAGCTTAGTCTTCCTCTAACGCAGTCTTTGCCTCAGACCACCCCTCTTGGCACATTAGCCCTTTAATTTTCGATTTTCTGTATAGAACACCGAATATCTTGAGGAAGTCTGTCAAGCAATCACTGCTGGATAATTGAGGTGAAAACATTGGTTCAAAATCAACATCCTCTGCTATTGCCGTTGATTCTTTGAGAGTTTCTTCAAGTTCTTCATTTGACCTTCAATATTGAGGGATATTGAGCATAATACCGTACTATTTGTAGCTTTCTTTTGATCGCCCGTTTTATTAAAATGCCAGCCTCTTTTACAATTATTTAGATGTTTGGCAAGGTGTAATAGCCCCCCTCGCATCCTCAGCTAAAATATTTCAAAAGTACAACAAAATTACATTATATTGAACAGCATTTATGTTAACATTTATATTCAAATTAAAGTAAATATACGAAAATATTAAAATACAACTTCGGCGATCTGTCGTTTTTGCTTGTCAAGTTCTCAAACAATTTTGCGTTGTATTTTAAATTACTTTAGCTGAAGATGCAACGGGAGCATAAGTGAATTCTCCCGCCACCCACTGGAACATATAATTCCATGGGTGAATACTAACTTTCTCGCAAGTTGCCAATATCGGAAATTATTGGAAATTCCCGGTAATGTTGACTCTGGTACTCAATTGTTTACTACTACAAATATCAAAATAGTTCAGGTTTTGCGGAACAATTAAATTTTTGCGGTGATGATGTTTACTATAGGAAGAAGTGCGTCCCTGGGTGGGATCAAAAAACCCACCTTGGGGTTAATAGCTAAACACGCTAACCGATTGCACCACAGAAATGCTTACACCTTGATTTTTTTCATTTACATACTTTTGGTGAACAAAAAAATTCACTCGCATTTCATCTTTCGCAAGCTATATGATTTAAAAAAAACAAGTTGTTCTTCAAAGGAAATGAATAAACGCATTAAACCAAATCAAGACCTCTTTGAGTGTCCCAAATTACATGTTCTGTAAAACAAGACAGGAAAAAAAGGTACCGCTGGAATTCGGATCCAGGATCTCCTCTTTATGAAATAGGTGTTTTAACCAGCTTTACCACAGCACCGGCAGAACACTATTCTTATACAGGTGGGTACCCACCCTCAAACCTTTGTTCTCCCGCTACTTTACCTTTGAATACTGCCCTGTCTCTCGCACACCTGAAGAAGGCTCCACGGCCGAAACGTTGTGTTCTCTTTCTTCTTTTTTTCAGCATGGAATAAACCTATTACCTATTCTTATACAGCCGCTTGGACACACCGCTCTGAGACATCTGAGGTCGATGTGCTGAGCCTGGTCGCCGAGCAAAATCATGCCCGGGGGGGGCAGCTTTCATGATGTGGTTGCCGAGTGGTTAAGGTGATGGACTGCTAATCCGTTGTGCTTTGTACGCGTGGGTTCGAATCCCATCCTTGTCGGTTTATGTCTTCGACTTGTGATCTGTTTCTAAGTTGTACTTGCTTTCTTTAGCTACTGTAGTAGAGCAGTAATATTTCTAGCATTGGCTGAACATGGCTTACAGCTGTTAGGAATCCCTGGTGGGAAGATACACGGATCCTGTGCAGACGCAGGCACGGGTGATAGATGAGGCAGGCGAACAAACCAAAACGAGAGGCAAGGTCGTAGTCAAAAGGCGAAAGGCAAGTCGTAATCCAGGAAGTTCTCCGGTAGCAGACAGTCCGAGGCGAGAGGCGAGGTGCAAAGTCGAAAAGGCAGAAGGGGAATCCAAAATCCAGAATAAATGAGGTACGGGGAAAAACGCCAGGTAGAGCTCTCAAGGAATAGACTCAATACCGAGCAGAGGGAAGCAGGTGAAGATGGTTTAAATAGCAGTGCGCACCGCACAGTGAGTGTGCGCAGGTGGTTTAACTCGTACGGCGGTGTTTGTTAATAATCACCCGCTGCTGGGGCTGATTAGCTCGCTTACGCTTTGGTCTTGACTGCCTGGTGGTCGTGACAACAGCAGTAGCTGACAGATATAGTCTCTTAATATTTAGGTTAAATTTATGCTTTGTACTGCTTTCACCTGATATTAATAGTAGTCCTGATGAACGATTTAGGGACATGGCGGATCTTGAAAATGTTCTTGTTAATTTCAGTTTGGAAAAAATGCACTCACCAGAACCAGAAACTGGTCGTATCTGCAAAATGCGCAATGCAATAGCATGTCCTGTCTTGCTATGAGTCCTTATCTGTTACAGGAGGCGTTGTAGGACTTTTTAAGCTCAGAAAAAGCTATCAATTCATCTTACATTTCTACTCCATCAATATTAGCAATGTTATCTTTACTAAGCTCTAAATAAATGCAAATTTTAAAATACATTTTAAAATAAATGCTATTCCATATATTGTAACTTTTTGGTATTTAGAATTTTTATCTGAGGATGCAAGGGAAAGTATTATACAAATGTGAAAGAGGGTTGTATTTTAATACAATTTTCCATCAAAAGAGAACCAAAATCCGTATGATATTACCGTCAATATCCCTCGATACATTATTTTAAACCAGACATAATGAAAGACGTAGTAACTAGACACACCTACAAAACACATGAATAGTAGCGGCTCTGAACTCAATGTGGTGCTGGATGGGAATGCAATACAAACGCCAATGGCACAATGGATAATGTGTCTGATTACGGATCAGAAGGCTGTAGGTTTGTACTCCTTCCTGGTTCGTGAAAAAGCTTTTAAACCACACTACTCAACACTGACATCGTAGGGTGTGCGGTCCTACACAACCTTACTATCGACTGGATGAGTCTTCTGTTCAATCTCCGATTCTTTCCGCACATTCCTGCTATTTCACCACCGTTATTGTAGGACAACAGCCACAGACACGAGAAGATACACTATTCCGAACAAATGTCTTAAAAAATCACGTTGACAATACGTTTTTTGTTTCTTTAAGGTAACCTTACTTTTGCCTGTAAAGTTCACATTATTTTCTGTAGCCGCAAATCCCCAATATTTCTGCTGTCTCCTGAGAAACACAAGCATGGAGTCAAATCATATTAAATAACACAACACATCTATTAATTTAATACCCAGATGTGACAGAACACATGTAAGACTTACACACAGCCTTTATTTTGCGATAGTGAATTTGCAGGTATCCTGGGGAGGGAAGAGAACTGATATTAAGGAAATACATATTTAAAGGGGATATACGTCTTAAATGTGTTTTGTCACATCTGGGTGTTAACTGAATATTTTTTTAGCATTATTTGTTGTGTTTTGACTCTATACTTGTGTTTCTCAGGAGACAGCAGAAATATTGATGTTTACATTTATATTCACATTCCCGTTGATATTGACTTAGGTACTCAACTATTTACTTGTAGTTTGACTCGTGTCAAAAGTTGAAAATCTCTGCAAACATCAAGATGGCTAAGGACGTGCAAAGAAACTCAATCACATTTAGAGAAGGTAATGTTTAGATCGGATTAATTCGAAGTGTGTCTCTGGGTGCGTTTGATCTACGAACGTTGTGTTTAACTGAAGCACACCCTGACTGAGTGTGCCATAGAAACTGACACATGTCGTATTTTTCTACATTCACAGATTTTTGGCTAAAGTAAAAAAAAATCGTTGTCATTTTCTTGCCAGCTGGCAGTAATTCTTTTGCACTGATAACAAAGATAAGCATTTTAGCTTTCGCAATGTGTGGAGATCTTGAAAAACAAGTTGTGCCAAAAACGAAATAAACACCTCCATTAAACTTAATGCAGAAGCATGTTGTCTATAACAGTAAACGATGCAAGAAGACAGGAAGAAAGGCACCGCTGGGATTTAAACCCAGGATCTCCTGTTTACTAAAGAGGCGCTTTAACCATCTAAGCCACGACACCGGCAGAACTCTCTTCTTTTACTGCCACTTGGACACACCGCTCTGAGACACCTGCGTTTAGTAAGCACTGAGTCCGCCGGCTGAGCAAGCTGCCTCCTTTACACGGAACAGGAGCCCTGACCGTAAGAGAAATGAAGAGAAATGGCTTTTATCGGGCACTTTTCATGTCCAATGCACTTGACATCTCCCAAGGGGGACAGAGTTCATTAACGACACTTTTCCTTTCTTTCTTCTTTCTGTACACTTTGATGAAACAAAACGAGAAATCATGTAAGGGAAAATGTCTTTTTTCATGGAGAAAACATGCACCGGGAAATGTTGTGTTTAGAAGAAGTGAGTTAACATGAAAAGTGACCTAATTTACCAGAGCAAATGCTCACCAAGCAAGATCTGCTTTACTACTAGAGAGAAGTAGAGTGAAAGACGTGATCATTTCACGCCGCTGTGGAACGAAACGCTTTTGTCTTGGAATTCTAAATCAATTAGAAATTCAGAGCGACACATAACGGCTTTGTCTGCTTGTCTGCTATTAATGTCCAATAGTCCAATAGTTAGTCATTTAAGTAAACATGAATATACTGTAAGGTCTTGGTACATGGGAGTGGATTTCAACCACAATTAAAAGAAGGGCAAATTATAATTACAGGCTTCAGACACTTTTTCATACAAAAGTGACCAAACACTCCCTAACTTTCAGGTTTGCTTGAACCTGTAACAGAAAAGCGGTTTGAAACTTCCATTCTCTGATGTCACTGTCTCTAAAGTCGGACGTGATGTTTCGCGGATGTGCAGTGTGCCTTTTCTCTTGTCGTGTTCAAGATGAAATGCTGCATAAGCTCCTGACTGGGTGTTCTGTACTGTTCAGATTACCTAGGTGGTGTACAGCTAAAACCCAACTGCATGGTGTGAATTCCAGGTTCGGCACCAGCAGCACCTGCAAACACATCAGCTGACCTCGACATGATTTGAACACGCGACCTTCTGATCTGGAGTCAGACGCGCTACCGTTGCGCCATGAGGTCACTTGCAACATGTGCTTTTAATTCACCCAAAGAGAAATATCAGCGTCCCTGAAAAAGATTGTTTTCATTCTCTCCTGTGAGGAGCGCCGCTCTTCCAACGAGGGTCTCTTCATCCCAGACCACAGATTATTCCTCCCGCCCGGCTCTCTCACGGAGAGCAGACACACTGTCTCCACTAATGTGTTTACTAAATCCATAGATCTGACCCCCTACAGCCCCGATATTCCTGGACAGGATATTTACCACCAGCCTGGTGAACTTCTCATCTTGACCTCTCCCAGGAGGAGCACAATTAACACAGAATCCTCTCTCCATTTAGCAAATAACACAAAAAACTGTTTACCTGTCAAGACAGAAAACCAGGCTGCTCCAGGTGAGGCTTAAACTCACAACCTCGGCATGAGTCCACTGAATATATCATTTTACATGGCCTGAACCAGGAAAGAGATTGGAAGTCAAGAAGTTATGGTTTTGTTTTAATACTTGCCTACTCTTTTAATTTTTCGGTCAAATCTTTTATTTGGGAGTACTTTCAATGGATGTTAATCTTTGTCCCAATGCACGATTCTGGGCCATGGTGTATCTTGAATAATGTTCTTATAGGCTTCAGTTTGGAAAAGTGCGGTCTTCAGAAGCTACTGAAACCGCTAATGGTTTCATAACACTTAATGCAAAAGCAACGTTCGGGTTTGAAAAATAATATTTCTTGCTATGAATACAAACACTGTTACAGGAGGCGTGTTAGGGCTATTTTAGCTTAGATCATCAATTCATCTTACATTTCTTCTCCATCTATATCAACAGCGTCATCGCTACTGAGCGCTAAAGGCAGGTCCTGGCAATACAATCTTCTTTAGAAAACATTTTTAAAACTATTTCCACTACCATACATTAAGTAAAAGATACCGATTGCACACAACTCATAAAATCTCTTTTCCAGGGACGTTGTAGCTAGATGCAAATTCCAATCGAAAATGTATCAGCTTTAAAATTTTCTTTTGGATCCACAGGACGATCAGCATGAGACTCAAAATATACCTGTGTTTGATTGTACAGCATAGATTGTACAGCATGTATGTTTACATTTATGTTACAATTAAGGTAAATATATCAAAATATCAACATCCAACTTCACAGTGCTAACGTACTGTAACAGTGCTTGTCAAATTCTCAAACAAATCTGCGTTGTATTTCTAAACTCTTTTAGCAGAGGACGCAACAGGAGTATAAATGATATCTCCCACCAGCCATTCAAAGATACTTTTCCAAGGGTGAATATGGATTTCTGGGGAGTTGCGGTGTTGATCACTATTGGACTTCCCCGGTCTCAAGTGTTGTTGTTGGACACGGGCAAAAGACTCGCATTTTCTGCAAATATAAAGAGGGTTAAGGTTTCAGCTTTAGCGGAGACAGTGTTTACATTGACAATAATAAGAAGATCGTCCCTGGGTGGGTTTAAACCACCAACCTTTCAGTTAACAGCCGAACGCGCTCGCCAATTGCGCCACAGAGACTGATGAGAGAAGCTTTTCTCCATTCGCACCTTTCCGGTCAAAAAATAAACATTGCTTGCATTTTCTTGCCAGTTGGCAATATTCCTACTGCTCTGATAGCAAAGAATTACATTTCATTTTTCACAAGCTGTATGAATTTCTTGAAAAACAAGTTGTTGCAGAAAGGAAATACATTCATGCTTTAAACTAAATCAAGCCCTATGCGGTTGTCCAAGATGGTAGTTTCTGCACAAAAAGACAGGAAGAAAGGCACAGCTGGGATGTGGAGCTAGGATCTCCAGTCAACGAGACAGGTACTTAAACCAACTCAGCTACGGTGCCGGCAGAATTCTCCTCTTTTATAGCCGCTTGGACACACCGCTCTGAGCCATCTGCATTCAGTAAGCCCTGAGTCTGCTGGCTGAGCAAGCTGCCTCCTTTACACGGAACAGGAGTCCTGACCGTAAGAGAAATGAAGAGAAATGGCTTTTATTGGGCACTTTTCATGTCCAATGCGCTTGACATCTCCCAAGGAGGACAGAGTTCATTAACGACACTTTTCCTTTCTTTCTTCTTTCTGTACACTTTGATGAAACAAAACGAGAAATCATGTAAGGAAAAATGTCTTTTTTCATGGAGAAAACATGCACCGGGAAATGTTGTGTTTAGAAGAAGTGAGTTAACATGAAAAATGACCTAAGTTACCGGAGCAAATGCTCACCTAGCAAGATCTGCTTTACCACTAGAGAGAAGTAGAGTGAAAGACGTGATCATTTCACGCCGTTGTGGAACGAAACGCTTTTGTCTTGGAATTCTAAATCAATTAGAAATTCAGAGCGACACATAAAGGCTTTGTCTGCTTAAAAGTGATGATTTTTTAAAACTAAAAAAAAATGTAGAAAACACGTTTCTCACTTAGAAATTTAAGATGGGGGTGGGGTATTACTAGTAGCGGAACTGAACTCACCATGGTGCAATTAATTTACGTGATGGGCTAGTGGTTTAATGGATAACGCGTCTGATTTCGGTTTATAAGATTGTCGATTCGACTTCTACCGGGGTTTTGTGATTCAAATCAGGCTCCTCAGAAATAGATGTACGTTATGTAAATGAACCGCACCTGAAAGCAAACGTTGGGTCTTGGTTCCTTTCTTTCCTGCATGAAATAGCAAATCGTTACAAAAAAAAAACACCAACTAATGTCCAATAGTCCAAAAGTTAGTCATTTAAGTAAACATGAATATACTGTAAGGTCTTGGTACATGGGAGTGGATTTCAACCACAATTAAAAAAGGGCAAATTATAATTACAGGCTTCAGACACTTTGTCATACAAAAGTGACCAAACACTCCCTAACTTTCAGGTTTGCTTGAACCTGTAACAAAAAAGCAGTCTGAAACTTCCATTCTCTGATGTTACTGTCTCTAAAGCCAGACGTGATGTTTCACAGATGTGCAGTGTACCTTTTCTCTTGTCGTGTTCAAGATGACCTGCTGCATAAGCTCCTATCTGGGTGTTCTGTACTGCACTGTTATTTCATTCAGATTACCTATGTGGTGTACAGAGAAAACCTGACTGCATGGTATAATTTCCAGGTTCAGCACCAGCAGCACCTGCAAACACACCAGCTGACCTCGATGTGATTTGAACACACAACCTTCTGATCTGGAGTCAGACGCGCTACCGTTGCGCCACGCGGTCACTCGTGAAAAGTTCTTTTAATTCCCCCAAAGAGAATAACAGTAATGCTAGAATAACTAGTATTAAAACTAATAATACTACTGTTAATTCTCTAACAGTAACACTATAATTATAAATAATATTTACATGAATATTAACATTAAAACTAAAACTATCAGTAGCGCTATCATCATTAATACTCACATGAACACTAGCATTAAAACAACCAGTTGTACTCTCATTAATATTGATATGAATACACTAGTATTAGTATTTGTTGCTACCCATGACGTTACATCGCTCTTTGTGATGAACGAGATACACCTAGACGCACACAGTGACGTGGCGCCTGTCCCCGTGGTTACCATACTTATGATTTATAAACACGGGAAAAAATACATGTAAACTGTTACTTACAGTGCCTTGCGAAAGTATTCGGCCCCCTTGAACTTTTCAACCTTTTGCCACATTTCAGGCTTCAAACATAAAGATATACATTTTTTATTTTATGTGAAGAATCACCAACAAGTGGGACACAATTGTGAAGTGGAACGAAATCTATTGGATTTTTGAAACTTTTTTAACTAATAAAAAAATGAAAAGTGGGGCGTGCAAAATTATTCGGCCCCCTTGCGTTAATACTTTGTAGAGCCACCTTTTGCTGCGATTACAGCTGCAAGTCGCTTGGGGTATGTCTCTATCAGTTTTGCACATCGAGAGACTGAAATTCTTGCCCATTCTTCCTTGCAAAACAGCTCGAGCTCAGTGAGGTTGGATGGAGAGCGTTTGTGAACAGCAGTTTTCAGCTCTTTCCACAGATTCTCGATTGGATTCAGGTCTGGACTTTGACTTGGCCATTCAAACACCTGGATACGTTTATTTGTGAACCATTCCTTTGTAGATTTTGCTGTATGTTTGGGATCATTGTCTTGTTGGAAGATAAATCTCCGTCCCAGTTTCAGGTCTTTTGCAGACTCCAACAGGTTTTCATCCAGAATGGTCCTGTATTTGGCTGCATCCATCTTCCCCTCAATTTTAACCATCTTCCCTGTCCCTGCTGAAGAAAAGCAGGCCCAAACCATGATGCTGCCACCACCATGTTTGACAGTGGGGATGGTGTGTTGAGGGTGATGAGCTGTGTTGCTTTTACGCCAAACATATCGTTTTGCATTGTGGCCAAAAAGTTCGATTTTGGTTTCATCTGACCAGAGCACCTTCTTCCACATGTTTGGGGTGTCTCCCAGGTGGCTTGTGGCAAACTTTAGACGAGACTTTTTATGGATATCTTTGAGAAATGGCTTTCTTCTTGCCACTCTTCCATAAAGGCCAGATTTGTGCAGTGTAAGACTGATTGTTGTCCTATGGACAGACTCTCCCACCTCAGCTGTAGTTCTCTGCAGTTCATCCAGAGTGATCATGGGCCTCTTGGCTGCATCTCTGATCAGTCTTCTCCTTGTCTGAGCTGAAAGTTTAGAGGGACGGCCAGGTCTTGGTAGATTTGCAGTGGTCTGATACTCCTTCCATTTCAAGATGATCGCTTGCACAGTGCTCCTTGGGATGTTTGAAGCTTGGGAAATCTTTTTGTATCCAAATCCGGCTTTAAACTTCTCCACAACAGTATTACGGACCTGCCTGGTGTGTTCCTTGGTCTTCATGATGCTCTCTGCGCTTTCAACAGAACCTTGAGACTATCACAGAGCAGGTGCATTTATACAGAGACTTGATTACACACAGGCGGATTCTATTTATCACCATCAGTCATTAAGGACAACATTGGATCATTCAGAGATCCTCGCTGAACTTCTGGAGTGAGTTTGCTGCACTGAAAGTAAAGGGGCCGAATAATTTTGCACGCCCCACTTTTCATTTTTTTATTAGTTAAAAAAGTTTCAAAAATCCAATAGATTTCGTTCCACTTCACAATTGTGTCCCACTTGTTGGTGATTCTTCACATAAAATAAAAAATTTATATCTTTATGTTTGAAGCCTGAAATGTGGCAAAAGGTTGAAAAGTTCAAGGGGGCCGAATACTTTCGCAAGGCACTGTACATACATTTATCAACTTGGAATATATTTTTTTAGCTCTAGGATACAGTTACCTAAATAATAATAAGAATAATCATTGTTTAATTTCGGTTTGAACATTTTTTACACTAAACGCACTGTGGTAATTGATCGATACAGTCTTTATTGACTGTTTTCTAGATATTTAAAACAGGATCAAAAACAGAAAAAGAACCAGTACTCACCAATCGGTGAAGTTAATCGTTTATTCTACGGTTTTTCAATTGAATTAATTGGTTTTCGATAGATAAATGATCAATAACTCTCCTCCGTGCGCACCCTCCCGCGGTCTTGCTCTCTGATCCAGGTGCTCAGGCTGGTGTCTGTGACATTACAGCGCTCTTTCTAACAGAGCAGAGCGCGTCTCCGCTGGAGGAGACTCCTGTCCGGAGCCTGGGGGGCTTTTCTTACAGATATAACATCCCCCCCAAAAAAGAATACACCGGGCTGTGAAGAGAAGCAAATCATAACAATTGTAAAAGGAGAGTGACAAACCAAGGAATGAAATTCATTAAACAGGAAAAAAAATAGTTTACTTCGCAGATGAATGTGTTACAAGGCGTACCTGTGTGGAGCAGTAGAGAACGAGTACAAGTCCCTGTAATAAGTGCATTTAAATGTTTTAAACGAATCATCAGAGTATAGAAGCCAGGAGGATCAGGAACCTGATCCTGGAGGTTAAAATGTGTATCCTGGTTTTATTTCCAGCCTGCTATCAGTTCCATAGGTAGTCTGATTATTTAAATTAAATGTATAACTGTTACAATAATTCATCTAATTGTAAATTTATAAGACTGTGAGACACCTGTGAGAGACATATGAGAGCTGGTGATTCCCTGGGCTGGTGTGGAATCACACACAGACAGGTCTTCTTCTGTGTGATCTGAGTCCCACTGCTGAGAGCTACAGACTGGTCAACTGGTCACTACTGTAGACACGGTCATTGGCCCATCGGCTACTAATAATCAATATACAGTGTACTGACCAGAGTGTCACTACTTGTGTTTATTACATTAAAAGATAATTCCACACTCACGTGTGTTAGAAAACATTTATAAAACATGTTTGGAGATTGACATACAGTAAAGAAAGTAATACTGAAGGGCTGGAGGTCCTGGAAAGGGTTAATAGAAGCTTCTTGCTTCTGACCTGGAACAGAGTCCACAGCTGACAGATCAGTGAGTCTTGAGCCCAGTTCACAGAGAGGAGAACCAGGAGCTCTTCTCTGTCTCTAAGTGGCTGTGAGGAAGGAGAAAATGGGGAGATGTGACCTGAGTCCAGGCTGTTCCAGGATTGTCTGAACGTCCTCTGGTTCTGGATTGACGGATAAAAAGAAGTATGGAGCTTCTGTCCGATTGTCTCTGAGCTGTGAATCAGACTGAGAAGAGAATAATGATTTATTATTCTGCCTCTGATAATTTTTCTCTTTGCCAAGTGGTGTTACATCCCCTTCAGAAACTCTGCACAGACTGTCAGAGTGAGAGAAAAGTAGAGAGATGGACAGATAAGAGCACACGCGGTGAGAGATACATATGTCTTGATTTACTTTGAACCAAGTGTTCATTTCCTTTGTGGAACAAGTTGTTTCTGAACTTCAAGAAATTCATACAACTTCTGAAAGATAAAATATAAGTCTTGCTAATCAGGACAGAAGAAATACCGCAAGAAAATATCAGTGATTTTTCTCCTTTTAACGAAAAGTGGAGAAAAACAACGGCAGTGCATCTCCGTCATCTTAATTTAGCTTAATACAAGTATTCACTTCCTTTTCTGTGGATTACAGACTGCGAAAGATGAAATAAAGTTATTGGTTATTCATGGTCAGTGCAGAAGATATACTGCCGGCTGGCAGGAAAATGTCAGTATTTTATAATTCTTTAATTACAAACGTGTGAATGGCAAAAAGCAACGGGAGTGTGTCTCTATGCAGCTATTAAATGAAGGGCTGGTGGTTCAAACCCACTAAGGGACAAGCTTCAGACTGTTCCGCTGTAACCATAACCTCTGCTAAAACTTGATGGGATTTCTTCGCAAGCCCTCCTGAAATTTGCAGGAAATATGGATTTTACTCGTGTGGAACTACAAGTAAACAATTAAGTACCTGTCAATGTCCAAGAAAACCATTTTCACGTGTGGAATTTTATCTTCAACTGGCTGTCAGGAGAATTCATTTATACACCCGTTGTATCCTTAGCAAAAATATTTTAAAATTAGAACACAGATTTGTTGGAGAACTTGACAATCCTTGACAATCATTATTAAATGAGCATTATACAATTGTGTGTTGATATTTTGTATATGTACCTTAATTGTAATAAAATTAAACATAATTGCTTTGATATGGATGTTCATTTGAAGGATTTGAGGAAACTATCAAGGATCTCAGAACAACCAAAGATACATTTGGGCATCTGCTATTGGTAAAGATTAAAGAGTACTGTAAGTGTGAAGCTTGCACACACACGAGAGAAAAATCAGTTTTAATGTACTTCATTAAACTGATGGTGTGCTTATCAATCGTGCATAAAATGTACATAGCTGAGGATGGTTTCAATCAGTCGATTTCTGGATTAAGGGCCCAGCACGGTTCCGTTGCACCACTCTGCTAACAGATGTCTTAGTGTGATTCAACACAACTACTCTATCTTTGCTTTCTAAAAGTGTGCCCGAGATGGAAAAGTCTAAATGGTAAACGCAGACGTCACTTTGAGCACTTGGTCTTTTATAGTACAAATCATCACACGCTGCCTTACATGGCGTGTCTTCAAGATCGTTGTGAACCAAACCTTCTGCCAAACTGAATCTTTCGTCGTTAATTCCCAAATCTTCAATGAGAATCAGTGAAACGAAAACCAAGCCCATGTACACACTCGCGTCCTAGCGTGAAAGAAAAATGATGTAAGCATTTGAGAAATAACGAGAGTAGTCTGAACATCTCCAGCCTGTCAACTGCTCTACAAAGAGATCGCTCCCTCTACACCCACTTTATAATGCTGAAAATGATTCAGGAAGCACAGCAAAGTTCTAGAACCAGCGAATGCATCTGCATACATAAAATGTCAATTTTTCAAAAGTAAAATCTTCAGCTTTGAAAGATTGTCATCTATATATTTTCGTTTTTCTCTTTTTTACATAACACGCTTTCGAGAAACAAACTGTCTTGTAATGAAGGCTGCATTAGAAAATGTGTATCTAGCTTTGTTAAATTAAAATCGGCACATCCCAGTGGACAAAAGATGTAGAATATATGGCTATTAAACGCATACTTTAGACGTATAAATGTGCTCTGTAACTGGTCTAGAATGAAATTCAAATATACATATATCGTTATACGTCAATTAGACATCTATGATTATATGTTTATTATACATAAATGGCTGGAGTTATATTATACGGATAAATTTAGAGGACTAATATACATATATAGTTAAAGGCCTATTATACATCAAATAAATATTTTATAGGTGTAGAAACTAGTAAATAAAGCCAATGATTTGTTTTAGAAATGTATTCTTAAAATATACAATTATTCACACCTGAAAAATATGTAGTTCAAATTATACATTATATACAATATTGTAATCAACAAATGGCTAATCATCATAAAAACACAACTAGTAAACTTCAGTTACAAATTCTAGTAACATGGCAATATATATAGTAATGACAAACTAATCACATGATCCCGCTAAAATTTAACTCAAAACCACATTTCGATTCAAATATAAATTTTAACATTTACAACTTCTATATTTCCACGAAAATATAATTAATGCAGCACAAACGCTACTTTCTAAAAAAGACAGAATGAAACTGTTTGTTTTTGTGTTTCATGGTGATCCTCCTCTCGATACTAATGAAATGTTTAATATGATCCCTCGAGAAACAAAAAGGAGTCCATTTCCGCCTGGAATGATTGATGCCCCGTGGTACACTACGAGTTGCGTAAGGCTCTGTAACGCGCAGATGAGAAACTAACCTCTGCTTCTTCATTATATACACAGAGAGCTATATATGCGAGCTTACTGCCTCCTACGGGCTCTGTATTTGTTAGCGGTACAAGACCGGACGTGGAGAAATGAAGTGAGGAGGGTGTGTACATTAAAAGGCTCATATCGTCCCTGGAAGGGCTCAAACCACCACCCTTTTGGTTAACAACCAAACCACAAAGACGCATGTACAGCTTAACACTTCTCGGTCTCAGTGAAAGTGATACTCCGTAAAATTTCCAGAGATTCATTTATTTTTAAAGGAAAATCACCAACAGCGGCCGAGATTTACTGGAGTTTTTTCATTCTATACTGCGATTTATGAAGGGTACCCTGTGAAAATACGAGTTTTGACGAGACGGGATGGACATATAAGGTCAAAAAGCTTGGGGAATTGAACTTTAAGGTGAAGACTGCGGGTTCAGTAGCAGCAGAACCTGATCAGTATCAGTTGACTCCGATATACTTTGAAAATGAACTTGGGGATTTAGAGTCAGACGTGCTACCGTTGCACCATGGGGTACTTAATTTAAAAAAAAAATAGAAAAAACAATCAGTGTTCCTGGATCTGTAATTGAGAACAACACCTGCACAAGAGCTGCGCAGGAAGAATAAAATGTGGTAAGAAGAGACTCTCTTCGGAAGAGCTGCGCACTTCACATGAGATTTTCTTTTTGTGAAGCTGATTTGTCTCCTTTGGGGAATTCAAAGGCACAGAAAGCCGTGACTTCGTGGCGCAACGGTAGCAGGTCTGACTCCACATCAGAAGGCTGCGTGTTCAAATCACGTGGAGGTCAGCTGTTACTTTTTCAGGTTCTGCTGGTCCTGAACACGGAATTCACACCATGCAGTTGAGTTCTATCTGTACACCACATAGATAATCTAAACAAAATAGAGCAGTACAGGACACGCAGTGTGGAGCTCACAGAGGCTTACAGTCTCCAGCATTGGAGTGAAGAGGAAAAAAAGAACTTGGTTTTTTTTAAGAGAAAAAGCACAGTTCACATCTGCTTAACATCACGTCCAACTTTAGAGACAGCTACATCAGATAATGGAATCCCGGAAGTTTCAGATAACTTTTTTTAATACAGGTTCAAGCAAACCTGAAAGTTAATGAGTTTCCGGACACTTTTGTTTTATTAAAAAGTGTCTGAAGCCTGAAAATGTAATTTGAAAAAAAAAACCCGCTATTGGACATTAGCAGGTGCTTTTTAGAACGATTTGCAATTTTAATGCTGGAAAACAAAGGAAACAGACCGAACGTTTGCTTTCAGGTGCGGTTCATTACATAATATACATCTATTACTGAGGAGCTTGAATAAAATTTACACGAGCCAGGTAGAAGTCGAACCTACAATCTTATGATCCAAAATCAGATGAGTTATTTATTAAACTGCTGGTATTTCACATAACCGGAATTCCCCCATAATGTACTCAGCGTCGCTACTAGTAATATACCGCCCCGTCTAAAATTTCAAAGTGAGAAACGTGTTTTCTGAGTTTTAAAATATTATCTCTTTAAATCAGACAAAGGGTTTATGTTTCGCACTGAAATTCCGATTGATTGAGAATTCAAAGAAAGACTGTTTTCTTCCACAACACTGTATAATTATCACATCCACCAGACTCTCCAACCTCTCCAGACCTTGCTGGTTGAGGAAATGCTCCGATAAATACCGGGGTAAAGTTAGCTTGAAGTTCGAAAACGATTTTGGCACGCCTGTAGCGCTTTCACGAAATCTCTTAGAGTTACAAAAACACTTGCTTTGTGTATAAAATACATTGTGGATGCTTTCTCAGCCTTTACTTTTTCGTTTTTATGACATTTTTTTGACCAAGCACGAATATGCTTTCGTCCATATCTCCGCAATGGAAGCACAGAACGCCTTCAAACCAAAAGCATTTTAAAGACGCAGCTTTGTGTTCTGAATCTCTTTTTCTCTTGCTTTTATTTAATGTGGCACAATGCACTGGTTCACAAACCAATAGCATTTAAACCACAGCACCCACAATGCTGCAGGTAAGTGTTTTGCACACTAAGCAGGTCATCTGACTATTCCCAGCTTTGTTTTGGGTTATGGAACCTTTATTTTTTTATGATTTTCTGAAGATAACACTACAGGTGGGATGGGTGGGTTGTCTTCATGGCTGTGGCCCCTTTCTTTATTTTGTAATGAGTTTCTGAAGATAACACTACAGGTAATACACTGGGACGGGTGGGTCGTCTTCGTGGCTCAATAGCATTTCAAATACAGCAACCACTCTGCTGAAACCAAGTGTTTTACACACCAGACAGGCCCCCGAACCTCATACAACCTTACTGTGGCTGTGGCCCCTTTCTTTATTTTGTAATGAGTTTCTGAAGATAACACTACAGGTAATACACTGGGACGGGTGGGTCGTCTTCATGGCTCAATAGCATTTCAAATACAGCACCCACTCTGCTGAAACCAAGTGTTTTACACACCAGACAGGCCCCCGAACCTCATACAACCTTACTGTGGCTGTGGCCCCTTTCTTTATTTTGTAATGCTTTTCTGAAGATAACACTACAGGTAATACACTGGGACAGGTGGGTCGTCTTCATGGCTCAATAGCATTTCAAATACAGCACCCACTCTGCTGAAACCAAGTGTTTTACACACCAGACAGGCCCCCAAACCTCATACAACCTTACTGTGGCTGTGGCCCCTTTCTTTATTTTGTAATGATTTTCTGAAGATAACACTACAGGTAATACACTGGGACAGGTGGGTCGTCTTCATGGCTCAATAGCATTTCAAATACAGCACCCACTCTGCTGAAACCAAGTGTTTTACACACCAGACAGGCCCCCAAACCTCATACAACCTTACTGTGGCTGTGGCCCCTTTCTTTATTTTGTAATGATTTTCTGAAGATAACACTACAGGTAATACACTGGGACAGGTGGGTCGTCTTCATGGCTCAATAGCATTTCAAATACAGCACCCACTCTGCTTAAACCAAGTGTTTTACACACCAGACAGGCCCCCGGACCTCGTACAACCTTGCTGTGGCTGTGGCCCCTTTCTTTAATTTTTTATGATTTTCTGAAGACAGCTCCCCTAACCTTATACAACCTCGCTTTGAGTTGTTTAACATTTCTTTCAAATCACTTGGGTTCATCAATCATTTGATCATTTTTCAGCGTGGAATAAACCTATTACTTGTTCCTTGGAGATTACCATCTGCTGATAAGATATGATCGCTATATTGACCATATACAATTTCTTGCATAAGGAATTCATATTTTGCATACACCGATCCCCCCGGAGTCCCAAGTGATTCTGGTTTTGGAAAGCTAAAGGACAATGAGCTTCACGATACCAGGGGGACAGTGGGTGGTCAAGTCTCCCCTAAACAATGGATCTTGTCAGATTATGATGTCAGTGCATTTAATAAATGTTGTTGAACTCTCTTTAGCCCAAATACAGAGGAGCTCAGACCCAGAATGTTACACATACTGACAGAGAGTGATCTCATTATGTGTGTTTGGATTTTAACAACTATTTTTATTGTTTGCTAGAACCAAAACAATCTATGTTAGACATTTTCATCTTCAGCCAAAAATACAAACCTGTGTACGTAGTGTGGTGCAGGTTCTTGTCCCATCCTGCTCTTGGTCCAGGTTGGAGGGTTGCACCGATTCTGAATCTTGTTAGCTGGTATGGATGGGTTTGGGGGTGTTGATACCAGAGTGGTCCAGGAGGGGGGTGCAGGTGTCTCAGGGGCATTCTTGTTTTTCTATGAGTTCAGGTTGATTCTGTTGGTTCTGTCATGAATCTCCCTCACGCAGGCAAGCGCTCCCGCATTCCCTCGAGCTCTCCCCATACCAAACGTGCGATGTCAATCAGTCCTCTACTTAAACCCTCATCTGTCCCCCGGTCATTGCTCACGATTGAGATTCTCTCCCGGAGCTTACCTACTAACTACGCCTTTGCCTTACTATGACTTCTCCCCTGGACCTCGACCCCGCTTTTCCGACAACTGCTTTAGCCACTCGATTTTGTACCTTCGCCTGTTTTACGCTTTCTCGGATCCTGACCCCAGCCTGTCTCTTCATTTACGCCTCTGCCTACCGACGCAACTTCTACGCCTTCCCGGACTCGGGCCCCTGCCTGTTTACTCCGACTACGCCTGCGTCTCGCGCCAACCCTACCAAGGGCACCGCATTGGATCCCTATCCTCAGCAGTCAGCCCCTGCGTGACAGGTTCTGAGTGTCTTGGTTACATCCGTTTGTGTGTATAGATGAAAAAGCTATTGAAGAGCACCCCCACACCCCCCACCCGTCTCGGTGGAAGTTGCCATGTTCAAAAAATCCTAAAAAGATAATTAAAGTTGCACACAACAAAGCATGACTGTGAAAGGTCAGGAGGCCTGCCTAGTGAGCACAACACTTGATTACAGTCAAAAAAACAATTAAAAAATAAATAAATGTTCCACAACTCAAAGCGAGGTTGTATAAGGTTAGGGGAAATGTCTGGTGTAAAACACCTGGTTGCAGCACTGTGGCTGTTGTGCTTGAAGAGCTATTGACTCATGAATAGCACCCCCCAATCCCCATGTACCGCCTGTCTAATGGTGCCATATTGAAAAACTAAAATTCTTATTAAAAAAATAAATAAAGGGGCCACAACCACAGAAAGGTTGTATAAGGTTCTGGGGGCTGTCTGGTGTGTAAAACACTTGGTTTCAGCAGTGTGGGTGCTGTATTTGAAATGCTATTGAGCCATGAAGACGACCCACCTATCCCAGTGTATTACCTGTAGTGTTATCTTCAAAAAATCATAAAAAATTAAAGAAAGGGGCCACAGCCACAGCAAGGTTATATAAAGTTAGGGGGCCTGTCTGGTGTGTAAAACACTTGGTTTCAACAGTGTGGGTGCTGTATTTGAAATGCTATTGAGCCATGAAGATGACCCACCTATCCTAGTGTATTACCTGTAGTGTTATCTTCAGAAAATCCTAAAAAATATAAAGAAAGGTTCCACAACCCAAAACAAAGCTGGGAAAAGTCAGAGGACCTGCTTAGTGTGCAAAACACTTGCTGCATTGTGGGTGCTGTGGTTTAAATGCTATTGGTTTGTGAACAGAATACCCCTATCCCAGTGCATTGTGCCATATTAAATAAAAGCATGAGAAAAAAAGAGATTCAGAATGCAAAGCTGTGTCAGTGTTCTGTGTAAAAAATCGGTTTGAACATCATGGGAGCTGTTTTTAATAAGCTGCTGAGAAAATAATATTTTAATCTTCCTGCTGTCAGTAGTATTGTGAATATAGTTGACCCTTACCTGAATGAAAACAGGGCGTAAAGGAAGGGTTTCAGAAATCAAACAAAGCTTTATTCCCGTGCTTACAGTCTGGGTAATGGGAGACTGCGCTGTTCTGCTTCCTATGGTCATATACGGGTTTTTCGCATGAAGCCGTATTGAACAGTATTTCTCGCGTTGTGAACGTGTGCACACAGCGGTCCCCCGGGTTCCAGTTCGTGCGTAATTACGCATCGATGATAAACCGGAGGTTTAAAAAAATATAATTAGCTCACTGATAGTTTGATGTAAAGGCTGTGGAAATATCCACAAGTCGTGGTCTTTAAAATGCATTTGGTTTGACGGCGTTCTGTGCTTCCATTGCGAAGATATGGACAAAAGAATATTCGTGCATGGTCAAAAAAATGTCATAAAATCGAAAAAGTAAAGGCTGAGAAAGCATCCACAATGTATTTTATACACAAAACAAGCATTCTCGCAACTCTAAGAGGTTTCGTGAAAGCGCTACAGGCATGCCAAAATCGTTTTCGAACTTCGAGCTAACTTTACCCCGGTGTCCCGCCTCAGACTGGAAGCAGGTTCTAATTAGACCCTGAGAACAATCCGAGTCTCTGTGTGTAATTGATTGTGTTGATTGAGCGGTAGTGTGACCAGGTGTGTGGTAGCAGGTCCTGCCAGTATAAAAACCTATTCACCGCATTCACACTTTATGCTTTCTTGCTTCAACACAGTTTATTGGTTTACTTATTTTACTCCTGTAGCAATTTAGCGGGACGTTAATTTGGCGATGCGCTCGTTTCTCTTTATGCTGTGCCTGTGCGCTGGGGCTGGGCTCCCCGCATTGATCTCCGCCGGGCCGGCTGGCTGGGACTCTCGGCAATTAGTGCTCCAGGCCGACCTCCCGGCTCTCGAAGACGCAGCCCAGTCGGAGGACTTGAACCTGGCAGATGCGCCCCCCGAAGACCTGTCTGCAAGCGAGAACGACTCGCGGTCCTTAGCTCCCGACTTCCGCCGCCTTCCCGTATCCAGAGACGCGTACTCGCCCTACTTCGACAAGGAGAAGATGAAGCCCGAAGCTGGCAGCCGCCCCTTACCCGCCTACATCAAGAGCGTCCTGTTTCCTCCCCAGCGAGGGCGGCAGCCGGCTCGCCCGGCCATCGGGGGCACCCGAGGAGTGGCCGTGTGGTGCGACTCCAGCAGGATGTACGTGAGGGTCAGTCGGCTCCTGTTCGGCTTCAGCTGTCGGCCATCGGAGGTGACCTTGGGCAACTGCAGCGTCAGCCGAACCACACGCAGTTACTTCTACTTCATCTACGGGCTCCACGAGTGCGGCACCGAGCGATCGGTAAGCGGGTCTTCATCTACAGGCAGTGTATCGACGTGAGCAGTAGGGCCAGTGTCGGGGTTGCCTTTTCTGGGAATATCCCTTCCTCTGTGACCTTGCAGGTTGTCCAGGGCCGCCTGGTGTACTCCAACACTCTCCGCTATGCCCCGCCCTCCTCCAGTGCACCTGTGCATCGCTTCATTCCCTTCTCTGTGCCTGTCAAGTGCTCCTACAACAGGTAGGCAGGGCTCTGCTGCTGCGGAGAAGCTGCTGGGGAAAGTGTCCAGATGCCCCTCAACCCCTCTGTCCTGCAGGTTCCACTACTCCTACAAGGTTGGCTATGTCCCCACGTGGGCCAGGAGAAGGACCTTCTTCAAGGACCTGAAGAACTAGCACAGCTTTGTGCTGCTCACCACCAACTGTAAGCTCCTTGAGTGAGTGGCTCCTGCCTGCAGGGGGTGCTGTGTGCAGGTGTAATGCTGCCTCTCTCTCTCTCTCTAGCCCGCTGGGTCCGGCTCTCTCCTAAGGATGAGTACTTCCTGGGTCAGCCCATGTACTTCCAGGCCACTGCCTACTTTGCCACAGTGGAGCAGAGGCTGTACATCCACTCGTGTTACGTAACGGAGAAACCGGACCAGCACTCCCAGCCCCGTTTCCCCGTGATCGACAACTTGGGGTACGGCCCCTTCTGGGAGGAGAGGTGGGCAGGAGCCCTGAGAGCCTGCAGGGGTTCATCCTTGTCCTTGTCCCCAGGTGCATGGTGGACAGCAAGGCAGATGGCTGCCTGTCCAGGTTTGTCCCCTCCAAGCAGAAGGATGTGCTCCGCTTCACGATTGATGCCTTCCTCTTCCAGAAGAAGCTGTCCAGGAAGGTACTGCTCTCAAAGGCTGCTCAGCCTTCTCGCTCTACTGATCCATTGTCTGCTTTTCCATCCATGATCTAGATGTGAACCAGACTGTGGCAGCTGTAGTGCCTAGAGTTGCCAGCTTGCCTTCACTGATGGCAGAAGGTCCTTCTCTGTCCCTCTATTGGCCTTGATCCCTTAATGCTGTGACCTTCCCTCTTGTAGCATGAAGTGACTGAGCTGTACATGCACTGTGTCATGGCTGTGGCTCCTGCTAAAGCAACACCAGGGGCCAAGTCCTGCACCTACAACAGGGAGGCTAAGAGGTACTTCTGCAAGGAGCCTGCTGAGGGTGCTCTGGGACATGCCAGGTGGAGGCCTCACCTGTCCTCCTCTCCTCCAGGTGGGAGGAGCTGTATGGTGACCATGAGGTCTGTGCCTGCTGTGAGTCCAGGTGTGCTGGCAGTCGGAATGAAGGTGGGTCTGGTTCTCTATCCCTTGTGGATGCATCTCTGCCCAAGAGACAACTATGCTTGGACAACTGAGGAATGATCCTGTGCTGGACAAAAGGACTGTGTAGATGAGTAGACTGTGGGTCTCTGGGTATAGCAGATCCCTCAATCCTGGGTATTGCTTGTCCACAGGTACCAGGAGCCTGGTGACCACTAGTCGGGTGTCTGTGGCACCAGTAGAAGCTCCTCTGGAGGTGGGAGATGGGAGACTTTGGAGATGTTGGCCAGTGGACAGGTAGGGTCTGGCAGGAGGAGCCCCTATAGGGGTGGGTGTCCTGCAGTTCAGCTGCATTGTTCTCCTTCTTCCTCCCCAGGTGCCTGAATGAAGGCTCCAGCCTGGCCCTTGTGACTCTCCTGCCTCCACTCACCTTGTAATGGCAACATTTCAATAAAGCTGTGAAAGACCCTTCTGCCTGCCCTTGTTTCTTTATGGTTTACAGGTTTGAATGGGGTGGAGGAATTCAAGGGAAGTATTTGTGGGGGTTCCCCTTTCAAGAATGCTTCCCGTATTGCTGCCAATGAGGACTGAAAATGTCTGGAGTAATAAAGCGTTGTACTGGGGGAAGATGGCCGCACTATTCCTTGGGCAGGGCAGTGTGACACTCTTTACTGGGGGAGAGACAGAGGTGTTCAATATACTGGAAATCCTCCCATTTCCGAGAGGGGTAGTGCTTATGGAGTGTGAGTTGCTACTGTAGTGCCCAGTAAGGGTGAGATCTGGTGTCCTATTCTAGGCTGCACAAACTGACTAAAATAAACACAAGGAAGGAATTGTCAACAGGGGCTTGGTGTAAAGTAGGCCTTCCATTCCTTAGCAAAGGAACAATACTGGTGCACAAACATCAGTGAATAATGGTGCAGTTAGAATCTCAGAGGTCTTGTCTTATGGGTGTTGGTTTCACAGCAGTGGTATTGGACAGTCATGAGGAGTATTAGGATTGAGACTGGAGATCCCAACACTTGACTGGGAAGACAGGTGTTCACAACCACCTCTACCAGCAGCACAGACTGTGTAGATTGAGACTGAATGCTTACTACACAAAGCCTCTCCCCTGTTTCAGTGTCCCATGTCATGAATTTCAAGTGAATCCTAGTCTCCCTTTGTGACTACCTATAATTTGCACAAATCATGATGGCCCACTAACACTGTCAGTTTTTAGCCCTACTGCACTGCCCTATTAAAGCTTCAAGGTTTTAGGATAAACTATTTTATATAATGGTTCCAAAGGTGGCTTCTCAAAGTACTTGACATAATTACAATTAGAATACACAGGATAAAACAGTTCCAATAGACAGAGGAGACCATGGATGGTGGTACTAAGGAAAGTAGAAGCAGAGGGGTAAAGAATGGAACCAGTTCAGTAAAGGCTCTTCTACAGAAGAAGGTGTTGAGTCTGAATTTGAAGGAGTTTAGGGAAGGTGACTCTGGTATCCTTGGGGAGAGAGTTCCAGAGCTTGGGGGCATAACAGAAGAAGGCCTTGTCACTCATACAGTGTAGACGGGCTTGGGGGACAGTTAGGAGACCAGAATAAGAAGAGCGAAGGTTATGAGGTGGGGAGTAGGGTGATAATAGATCAAACTGCTACTGAGGTGCGACTGAAATGTGACGGCATGTTCTACAATTTATGCAAGAAAGGGTAATGTTAGGCTTTTATGGACCGTTGGTACAACAGCAGTGCTCAAGGATTCATTTCTAATATTGAGGACAATGGGTTATATACCCATCGTTCTTACCAAAGGATCAGAGACCTTTTGCTATATAAAAAGACTCCTTTCCACCACTAATTCATACAGGTTTGGTTCATTTGGGTTTTTATCATTTAAACATTTAAGTGAAGTCATTGTCCTGCTCGTAGCCGAGCCCGACACACGGAACAGTCTGGTTTCTGTCGCTGGGCACTCACCCTGCGGCCCATATGGGTCCTAATGCCCCAGTATACGGCAGTGGCAATTTCCCTAAGGAAACAAATACTCCACATTAGTCTGAATGCCACATTCTTCATTGGTCCCATAACATCACAGAAATATAAAAACAAAACTACTCACTCTTTAATCTCGTCTAATCCAAGACACACCAAATATCACAGTCTTCTTTTAACACGCGTGCTGTGATTCCTCTATGTAGCAGAAATGACAACCGAGGAGCCGAGAGATCATTTCAGCATTTCGCGTCTGAACGGAAAACACAAACGACCAACTTGGAATGACTTGCTTTTGACGCTTTTCAAAGCGTTCTTTGTGCACGACAACTGCGCCACCAAGCAAACTACATAAATATGAGAAAACATGCAAGAGAGTTGTCACTCAGAGTGTCGAAGAGTCGATGTATACTGGGGCTCAGTTGAAATACAACGTCAGGACTTTTCCGAATTATGTCACACAAAGAGAGCACAGCCTTTTCCGCCCTGCCACATGTAACTTGGTAACTCGCCGTGATCGTATAGTGGTCAGTACTTTGTGTTGTGGCCGCAACAATCCGGGTCACGGCAGAATAGGGGCGTCTGCTTTTACTACTTGCACAAATTAAGGCAAAAAAAAGCCAATCGATGTGAACGAACGGCGCTTTACAGAGGAGTACTGCCTGACTGGATCGTTGATGAACGACAGAGGCCACTCTGACCTCTTCTCGGTTTTCTTCAATGACTTACTAAGGATCGTCTTCACATTCGCCCATGCAGGGGAAGCCAGTTACACCAAAGCAATTGCAGGGAAGTGCATTTCAAGCAGAGACCAGGAGGGACTTGTTTACACCGAGAGTGGTCGGAGAATGGAACAATGCGCCCACCCCTGTTGCTGGAGCCGATTCTTGATGAGATCTTGGGCTCACTAAGAGGCCCCCTCTGGATGCTAATCTTTCTGTTGTTCTTGCAGGTCCTGCGCTGCTTTTGAGCCGACAGAGCTCGTCCTGGTCTGTCGGCACAGCCCAATTGCAAATGATCGGCTCCGCGTACAGAAGGAACGTGCGTTTGGTACAAGAGTGCACGAAGGCACCGGAAATACATTGAGAACAAATGACCAGTCGCTCAAGACGTCTGTGAAGTACAGGAGCGTGCAAAACGAGGCTGTTTCCACCTGGTCTCGAACCGGGGACTTTTCGCATGTTAGGCGAACGTGATAGCCGCTACACTACGGAAACCTGCAGGGACTACTGCTGGTGTCTCGCTTGCGTTTCGGGCTGAGAAAGGGACGCGTCACTTTAGGCAGGGGGCGCTGGAGAGAGGAACAAAGGGCGCGATGAAACAAAATGCCAAAACCCAGGATCGAACCAGGGACCTTTAGATCTTCAGTCTAACGCTCTCCCAACTGAGCTATTTCGGCAGTGTGGAGAACCCACAGCCACCTGCTCCAGCCTTCCTGTGTTGCAGCATGAGCGCACCAAGAGTAGCGGGAGAGTGTTGCAGGAACGTCACTCAGAAGGAAAGACACCCAGGTGCGCCCTCTGAGCTCTGTCCAGCGCATCTTCCTCGCATGGACTCCTGCCTGCGACGGCCAGGAAACAATTAGCAAGAACAGAACGACACCCCATGGGTGTCTCATGACCACACCTTAGGTTGTGACACGTGCAGGTGTGAGGGGTTGCCGGGCTACTTTGGAGCAGAGCTTGGGCGGAGGGGGGGCGGGAAAGCAGACAAAGAGGTGACACCTCAAGGTCTGCACGATCACAGCTCTCCGCCGCCCCAGGCTTCCGCTCGATAAGCTACTGGACACACCCGCCCCTCCTCACACAGACCGTGGAAAAGCCCCCGAGAGGGATGGCTATCTCTTCCTCCCAGGAGCTCTTGGACTCGACGCACAGACAGGGCGCGGGGAGCCGCCGCCTGCAAACACGGCTCCAGGCAGGACTCCACTCCGCAGGAGCCGCAGAGCAGAGGAGATGGGGGCAGCTTAGCTCCTGTGCAGAGACCTGAGCTGTTGTTGCTGCGGACGCTGTCTTTTCTGCACTCAGGGTAGGAGTGAATGTTGAGTTGCCCTTAGAAATGAAGCAGAGCACTTCAACGGCACGGGTGTGTGTGTGTGCGTGCGCCCTGGTGATTCTGGGAGACAGATTGAACCTGGGCTAAAAGAGAGGGGGCTTAGCCCTCTTCCATTTGCTAGTTCAAAGTTGTACAACCCGTTTGTATCTGCTAGGTGGCGCAGTCGTCGTCCACAAAGAACGCTTTGAAAAGCGTCAAAGGCAAGTCATTCCGAGTTGGTCGTTTGTGTTTTCCGTTCAGATGCGAAATGCTGAAATGATCTCTCGTCTCCTCGGTTGTCATTTCTGCTCCGTAAAGGAATCACAGCACGCGTCGCCTTCCAGCACGGTGGGTCGGGACACGATGCCGGGGGTCGGAGCGTGCGATGTCTTCCTCGTTAGTATAGTGGCAAGTATCCCCGCCTATCACGCGGGAGACCAGGGTTCGATTCCCTTATGGGGAGTAGCTTTTCTTTCACCTCCTTAGAGAAAGGACTGCCTTTCACTTCTCTGTTTTCTTTCACAGCGTCGTGCACCTTTTCATTGCTCTCGCTTTCAGAGCCTCCGCACGGAACACGACTCGACATCAGGAAGCACATTGAAGTGAAAGCAGGAAGCGCTGCGACATGCACTGTGCAGATCCCGCCACACTAAGAGGTGAGTGGGTCTGTTCGATGCACAAAGAACGCTTTGATAAGCGTCAAAGACAAGTCATTCCGAGTTGGTCGTCTGTGTTTTCCGTTCAGACGCGAAATGCTGAAATGATCTCTCGGCTCCTCGGTTGTCATTTCTGCTTCGTAAAGGAATCACAGCACGCGTCGGCTTCCAGCACGGTGGGTCGGGACACGATGCCGGGGGTCGGAGAGAGCGATGTCTCTCAATAATAATACAGTGCGTGATCTCTTGTCCCAGCCTGGGGAACAGACAGTGAGCCTGTCTCTCAATAATAATACAGTGCGTGATCTCTTGTCCCAGCCTGGGGAACAGACAGTGAGCCTGTCTCTCAATAATAATACAGTGCGTGATCTCTTGTCCCAGCCTGGGGAACAGACAGTGAGCCTGTCTCTCAATAATAATAATACAGCATGTGATCTCCTGTCCCAGCCTGAGGAACAGACAGTGAGCCTCTCTCTCAGTAATAATAATACAGTGTGTGATCTACAGCCCAAACGAAGACACAGTGAGCCTGTCTCTCAATAATAATACAGTGTGTCCTGTCCCCGCCTGAGGAACAGTGAGCAGTCCTAATAGTTACCGCTTTCCTGATTTAGCTCAGCAGCTTTTATTTCGCCTGAAGCGCAAGCAACTTGTGAGAACAGGTTGGGTTTGCTGTGCTCAACTGGCTTGGCGTCTTTGTGTCGTAGCGCCGTAACGGTGTGTTTTCCTTCCTTCTCTTTTCAGCCCGGAAGAAACATTTTACTTGTTCCTTTTGTAGCCCACGCATGCCGACGCCTGCGTTGTGTTGTGGATTTTCTCCTTTTTGAATGTGTACTCCTCCACCCTACATCTCTCCCTACCTCTACCTCTCCCTCTCTCTACCTTTCCTTTTTCCCCTCTCTACCTCTCTCCCTACCTCTACCTCTCCCTCTCTCTACCTCTCCCTCTCTCCCTAACCCCCTCTCTCTCCACCTCTCTCCCTCTCCCTCGCCCTCCACCTCTCTCCCTCTCTCTACCTCTCTACCGCTCTACCTCTCTCTTCCTCTCCCTACCCCTCTCTGCTCTCTCTCTCTCACTCTGGAGTTTATTTTCCAGACAGATTTCCAGCTCCATCCCTCCTGTGGAAGATTGGTGATGCAGGATGAGAGCCCCTAACCGAGAGCACTGCAGCGCCAGGTTCTGTGGTCTGTTTCAAATCCGCCCGCAATGAGACACCGAGGAGAAATGAAGAGCCCCAGTCGTGCTAGAAAATCACCTGGGAAAGAGACTTTCAATGTAGGAAAAAAAAGTCGTTAGTAACAGACATAATATGTTTGTTTTGTTTTTTTAATCGCTGCGATGTGTGACTAAGCTCATACGACTAAGAGTTGCCCCCTTTATCTAGATCTGGTAACCTGCTCGTCGCTGGTGGGTCAGATCGTGTCCCCCATCACTATACTGGGGCAATAGGACCCACACAGACTGCAGGGTGAGCACCCCCTGCTGGCCCCACAGAAAGGGAGAGGTAGAGGTAGGGAGGGGAAAAGGGAGAGGTAGGGAGAGAGGTAGAGAGAGGGAGAGGTAGAGGTAGGGAGAGAGAGGAGGAGTACAAATTCAAGCAGAGGCCTGAGTGGAGCACTGTCGTATGGCCCTGACATCAATCCCTCAACTCTCTGCATAAAGCAGTATCTTATGGCCATGACATCCCATCCCCACTACTCTCAGTGGAAAGCACTGTCGTATAACCATGACATCCCACCTACACCGCTCTCTGCGTAAAGAAATATCGTCAGGCCCTTACATCCCACCCCCGCCACTCTCTACGTAAAGTGTCGTATGGCCCTGAGACCCACCCCTCCACTCTCTGCATAAAGTAGTGTCGTCAAGTCCTGACATCCCACCCCCGCCACTCTCTACGTAAAGAAGTGTCGTATGGCCCTGAGACCCACCCCTCCACTCTCTGCATAAAGTAGTGTCGTCAAGTCCTGACATCCCACCCCCTCCACTCTCTGCGTAAAGCAGTATTGTCAGGCCCTGACATCCCACCCCTGCCAATCTCTGCGTAAAGCAGTGTCGTCAAACCCTGACATCCCACCCCCTAAACTCTCTGCATAAAGCAGTATCGTCAGGCCCTGACATCCCACCCCTGCCACTCTCTGTCTAAATAAGTGTCGTATGGCCCTGACACCCACCCCTCCACTCTCTGCGTTAAGCTGTGTTGTCAGGCCCTGACATCCCACCCCCGCCACTCTCTGTATAAAGCAGTGTCATATGGCTCTGACATCCCAACTCCGCCGCTCTTTGTGTAAAGCAGTGTCATATGGCCCCGACATCCCACCCCCACCACTAACTGCGTAAAGTAGTATCGTCAGGCCCTGACATCACACCCCCACCACTCTCTACGTCAAGCACTATTGTATAGCCCTGACACCCACCCCTCCACTCTCTGCATAAAGCAGTTTTGTCAAGCCCTGACATCCCACCTCCGCCATTCTCTGTGTAAACAGTGTCATATGGCCCTGACATCCCAACCCCGCCACTCTCTTTGTAAAGCAGTGTCGTATGGCCCTGACATCACACCCCCACCACTCTCTGAGGAAAGCACTGTCGTATAGCCCACCCCTCCATTCTTTGCATAAAGCAGTCTCGTCAGGCCCTGACATCCCACCCCCGCCACTATCTGCGTAAAGTAGTATCGTCAGGCCCTGACATCACACCCCTGCCACGCTCTGCGAAAAGAAGTGTCGTATGGCCCTGATACCCACCCCTACACTCTCTGCATATACCAGTGTCTTCATGCCCTGACATCCCACCCCCGCCACACTCTGTGTAAAGCAGTATCGTCAGGCCCTGACATCACACCACTGCCACTATCTGCATATACCAGTGTCTTCATGCCCTGACATCCCACCCCCGCCACACTGTGTAAAGCCGTCTCATCAGGCTCTGAAATCCCACCCACACCACTTTCTGTATAAAGCACTGTCGTATGGTCCTGACATCCAACCCCCGCCAATCTCTGCATAAAGCAGTATCGTCAGGCCCTGACATCCCACCCCTGCCACTCTCTGAATAAATAAGTGTCGTATAGCCCTGACACCCACCCCTCCACTCTCTGCATGAAGCAGTGTCTTCATGCCCTGACATCCCACCCCCACCACTCTCTGCGTTAACCCCTGTCGTATGGCCCTGACACCCACCCCTCCACTCTCTGCATATACCAGTGTCTTCATGCCCTGACATCCCACCCCAGCCACTATCTGCGTAAAGGAGTATTGTCAGGCCCTGACATCTCACCCCCGCCACTCTCTGCGTTAAGCACTGTCGTATGGCCCTGACATCCCAGCCTTGCCGCTCTCTGCCTAAAGCACTGACATATGGCCCTGACACTCACCCCTCCACTCTCTGCGTTAAGCAGTGTCTTCAGGCGATGACATCCCACCCCCTCCACTCTCTGCGTAAAGCACTGTCGTATGGCATTGACACCCATCCCTCCACACTCTGCATAATGAAGTATCGTATGGCCCTGACATCAAACCCCCGCCAATCTCTGCATAAAGCAGTCTCGTCAGGCCCTGACATCCCACCCCCGCCACTCTCTGCCTAAAGCACTGTCATATGGCCCTGACACCCACCCCCCGCCAATCTCTGCGTAAAGCAGTCTCGTCAGGCCCTGACATCCCACCCCCGCTACTCTCTGTATAAAGCAGTGACATATGGCTCTGACATCCCAACTCCGCCACTCTTTGTGTAAAGCAGTGTCATATGGCCCTGACATCCCACCCCCACCACTCTCTACGTCAAGCACTGTTGTATAGCCCTGACACCCACCCCTCCACTCCCTGCGTAAAGCAGTGTCGTCAAGCCCTGACATCCCACCCCCGCCACTCTCTACGTAAAGAAGTGTAGTAAGGCCCTGACATCCCACCCCCACCACTAACTGCGTAAAGTAGTATCGTCAGGCCCTGACATCACACCCCCACCACTCTCTACGTCAAGCACTGTCGTATGGCCCTGACACCCAACCCTCCACTCTCTGCGTTAAGCTGTGTTGTCAGGCCCTGACATCCCACCTCCGCCATTCTCTGTGTAAACAGTGTCATATGGCCCTGACATCCCAACCCCACCACTCTCTGAGGAAAGCACTGTCATATAGCCTTGACACCCACCCCTCCATTCTTTGCATAAAGCAGTGTCGTCAAGCCCTGACATCCCACCCCCGCCAGTCTCTACGTAAAGAAGTGTCGTATGGCCCTGATATCCCACC
This sequence comes from Lepisosteus platostomus, assembly GCF_059453375.1. Classification (NCBI taxonomy): domain Eukaryota; kingdom Metazoa; phylum Chordata; class Actinopteri; order Semionotiformes; family Lepisosteidae; genus Lepisosteus; species Lepisosteus platostomus. The sequence goes on from NC_142615.1 coordinate 60,736,069, forward strand.
CCCACCACTAACTGCGTAAAGTAGTATCGTCAGGCCCTGACATCCCAATCCCGCCACTCTCTGCGTAAAGAAGTGTCGTATGGCCCTGACACCACCCGTCCACTCTGTGCTTAAAGCAGTGACGTCAAGCCCTGACATTCCACCCCCTCCACTCCCTACGTAAAGCACTGTCATAAGGCCCTACCATCCAACCACCGCCACTATCTGCGTAAAGCAGTATCGTCAGGCCCTGACATCCCACCCGTGCCACTCCCTGCGTAAAGCACTGTCGTATGGCCCTGACATCACACCCCCACCACTCTATGCGTAAAGCAATGTCGTATAGCCCTGACACCCACCCCTCCACTTTTTGTGTAAAACAGTGTCATATGGCCCTGACATCCCAACCCCGCCACTCTCTGTGTGAATCACTGTCGTATGGCCCTGACACCCACCCCTCCACTCTCTGCGTAAAGCAGTGTCGTACGACCCCGACATCCCACCCTCACCACTAACTGTCTAAAGCAGTGTCGTATGGCCCTGACACCTACCCCTCCACTCTCAGCATAATGCAGTCTCGTCAGGCCCTGAAATCCCACCCCTGCCACTCTCTGCGTAAAGAAGTGTCGTATGGCCCTGACATCCCACCCCCGCCACTCTCTGCATAAATCAGTGTCGTCAAGCCCTGACATCCCACCCCCGCCACTCTCAGCGTATAGCAGTATGGTCAGGCTCTGACATCCTACTCCCTCCACTCTCTGCGTTAAGCAGTGTTGTCAGGCCCTGACATCCCTCCCCCTCCACTCTCTGCGTAAAGCACTGTCGTATGGCCCTGACATCCACCCCTCCACTCTGTGCGTTAAGCAGTGTTGTCAGGTCCTGACATCCCTGTCCTTCCACTCTCTGCATAAAGCACTTTCGTATGACCCTGACATTCCAGCCTGGCCAATCACTCCGTTAAGCAATGTCATATGGGCCTGACACCAATCCCTCCACTCTCTGCATTAAGCAGTCTCGTCAGGCCCTGACATCCCACCCCTGCCACTCTCTGCGTAAAGAAGTGTTGTATGGCCCTGACATCCCACCCCCGCCACTCTCTGCGTTAACCCCTGTCGTATGGCCCTGACACACAACCTTCCACTCTCTGCATAAAGCAATGTTGTCAAGCCCTGACATCCCACTCTCTACGTAAAGAAGTGTCGTATGGCCCTGACATCCCACCCCTGCCACTCTCTGCCTAAACCACTGTCATATGGCCCTGACACCCACCCCTCCACTCTCTGCATTAAGCAGTCTCGTCAGGCCCTGACATCCCACCCCTGCCACTCTCTGCGTAAAGAAGTGTCGTATGGCCCTGACATCCCACCCCCGCCACTCTCTGCATAAATCAGTGTCGTCAAGCCCTGACATCCCACCCCCGCCACTCTCAGCGTAAAGCAGTATGGTCAGGCCCTGACATCTTACCCATGCCACTCTCTGCCTAAAGCACTGTCATATGGCCCTGACACCCACCCCTCCACTCTCTGCATTAAGCAGTCTCGTCAGGCCCTGACATCCCACCCCCGCCACTATCTGTGTAAAGTAGTATCGTCAGGCCCTGACATCACACCCCTGCCACGCTCTGCGAAAAGAAGTATCGTATGGCCCTGATACCCATCCCTACACTCTCTGCATATACCAGTGTCTTCATGCCCTGACATCCCACCCCCGCCACACTCTGTGTAAAGCAGTATCGTCAGGCCCTGACATCACACCACTGCCACTATCTGCGTAAAGCAGTGTCTTCATGGCCTGATATTCCACCCCCGCCACTCTCTGCGTTAACCCCTGTCGAATGGCCCTGACACCCACCCCTGCACACTCTGCATAAAGCCGTCTCATCAGGCCCTGAAATCCCACCCACACCACTTTCTGTATAAAGCACTGTCGTATGGCCCTGACATCAAACCCCCGCCAATCTCTGCATAAAGCAGTATCGTCAGGCCCTGACATCCCACCCCCACCACTCTCTGAATAAATAAGTGTCGTATAGCCCTGACACCCACCCCTCCACTCTCTGCATGAAGCAGTGTTGTCAGACCCTGACATCCCACCCCCTCCACTCTCTGCGTGAAGCACTGTCGTATGGCCCTGACACTCACCCCTCCACTCTCTGCGTTAAGCAGTGTCGTATGGCCCTGACACCCATCCCTCCACACTCTGCATAATGAAGTGTCGTATGGCCCTGACACCCACCCCCCGCCAATCTCTGCGTAAAGCAGTCTCGTCAGGCCCTGACATCTCACCCCAGCTACTCTCTGTATAAAGCAGTGACATATGGCTCTGACATCCCAACTCCGCCACTCTTTGTGTAAAGCAGTGTCATATGGCCCTGACATCCCACCCCCAAAACTCTGTGTAAAGCAGTCGTATGGCCCTGACATCACACCCCCACCACTCTCTACGGAAAGCAATGTCGTAAAGCCCTGACAACCACCCCTCCACTCCCTGCGTAAAGCAGTGTCGTCAAGCCCTGACATCCCACCCCCGCCACTCTCTACGTAAAGAAGTGTCGTAAGGCCCTGACATCCCACCCCACCACTAACTGCGTAAAGTAGTATCATCAGGCCCTGACATCACTCCCCTGCCACGCTCTGCATATACCAGTGTCTTCATGCCCTGACATTCCACCCCCGCCACACTCTGTGTAAAGCAGTATCGTCAGGCCCTGACATCACACCACTGCCACTATCTGCGTAAAGCAGTGTCTTCATGGCCTGATATTCCACCCCCGCCACTCTCTGCGTTAACCCCTGTCGAATGGCCCTGACACCCACCCCTGTACACTCTGCATAAAGCCGTCTCATCAGGCCCTGAAATCCAACCCACACCACTTTCTGTATAAAGCACTGTCGTATGGCCCTGACATCCAACCCTCGCCAATCTCTGCATAAAGCAGTATCGTCAGGCCCTGACATCCCACCCCCACCACTCTCTGAATAAATAAGTGTCGTATAGCCCTGACACCCACCCCTCCGCTCTCTGCATGAAGCAGTGTCTTCATGCCCTGACATCCCACCCCCACCACTCTCTGCGTTAACCCCTGTCGTATGGCCCTGACACCCACCCCTCCACTCTCTGCATATACCAGTGTCTTCACGCCCTGACATCCCACCCCCGCCACTATCTGCGTAAAGCAGTATCGTCAGGCCCTGACACTCACCCCTCCACTCTCTGCGTTAAGCAGTGTCTTCAGGCCATGACATCCCACCCCCTCCACTCTCTGCGTAAAGCACTGTCGTATGGCCCTGACACCCATCCCTCCACACTCTGCATAATGAAGTATCGTATGGCCCTGACATCAAACCCCCGCCAATCTCTGCATAAAGCAGTCTCGTCAGGCCCTGACATCCCACCCCCGCCACTCTCTGCCTAAAGCACTGTCATATGGCCCTGACACTCACCCCTCCACTCTCTGCGTAAAGCACTGTCGTATGGCCCTGACACCCACCCCCCGCCAATCTCTGCGTAAAGCAGTCTCGTCAGGCCCTGACATCCCACCCCCGCTACTCTCTGTATAAAGCAGTGACATATGGCTCTGACATCCCAACTCCGCCACTCTTTGTGTAAAGCAGTGTCATATGGCCCTGACATCCCACCCCCACCACTCTCTGTGTAAAGCAGTCGTATGGCCCTGACATCACACCCCCACCACTCTCTACGGAAAGCAATGTCGTATAGCCCTGACAACCACCCCTCCACTCCCTGCGTAAAGCAGTGTCGTCAAGCCCTGACATCCCAATCCCGCCACTCTCTGCGTAAAGAAGTGTTGTATGGCCCTGACACCACCCGTCCACTCTGTGCTTAAAGCAGTGACGTCAAGCCCTGACATTCCACCCCCTCCACTCCCTACGTAAAGCACTGTCATATGGCCTTACCATCCAACCACCGCCACTATCTGCGTAAAGCAGTATCGTCAGGCCCTGACATCCCACCCCTGCCACTCCCTGCGTAAAGCACTGTCGTATGGCCCTGACATCACACCCCCACCACTCTATGCGTAAAGCACTGTCGTATAGCCCTGACACCCACCCCTCCACTCTCTGTGTAAAACAGTGTCATATGGCCCTGACACCTACCCCTCCACCCTCAGCATAATGCAGTCTCGTCAGGCCCTGAAATCCCACCCCTGCCACTCTCTGCGTAAAGAAGTGTCGTATGGCCCTGACATCCCACCCCCGCCACTCTCTGCATAAATCAGTGTCGTCAAGCCCTGACATCCCACCCCCGCCACTCTCAGCGTAAAGCAGTATGGTCAGGCTCTGACATCCTACTCCCTCCACTCTCTGCGTTAAGCAGTGTTGTCAGGCCCTGACATCCCTCCCCCTCCACTCTCTGCGTAAAGCACTGTCGTATGGCCCTGACATCCACCCCTCCACTCTGTGCGTTAAGCAGTGATGTCAGGTCCTGACATCCCTGTCCCTCCACTCTCTGCGTAAAGGACTTTCGTATGGCCCTGACATTCCAGCCTGGCCAATCACTCCGTTAAGCAATGTCATATGGGCCTGACACCAATCCCTCCACTCTCTGCGTAAAGAATTGTCGTATGGCCCTGAGATCCCACCTTCCCCACTATTTGCGTTAACCCCTGTCGTATGGCCCTGACACACAACCTTCCACTCTCTGCATAAAGCAATGTTGTCAAGCCCTGACATCCCACTCTCTACGTAAAGAAGTGTCGTATGGCCCTGACATCCCACCCCTGCCACTCTCTGCCTAAAGCACTGTCATATGGCCCTGACACCCACCCCTCCACTCTCTGCGTTAAGCAGTGTTGTCAGGCCCTGACACCCCTCCCCCTCCACTCTCTGCGTAAAGCACTGTCGTATGGCCCTGACATCCCAGCCTCGCCACTCTCTGCGTTAACCCCTGTCGGTTGGCCCTGATACCCAACCTTCCACTCTCAGCATAAAGCAATGTTGTCAAGTCCTGACATCCATCACCCGCCGCTCTCTGCGTAAAGCACTATCGTCAGGCCCTGACATCCTACCCCTGCCACTCTCTGCGTAAAGAAGTGTCGTATGGCCCTGACACCCACCCCTCCACTCTCTGCGTTAAGCAGTGTTCTCAGGCTTTGACATCCCTCCCCCTCCACTCTCAGCGTAAAGCACTGTCGTATGGCCCTGACACCAGTCCCTCCACTCTCTGCATAAAGAATTGTCGTACGGCCCTGACACCCAACCCTCCACTCTCTGCATAAAGTAGTGTCGTCAAGCCGTGACATCCCACGCCTGCCACTGTCTACGTAAAGAAGTGTCGTATGGCCCTGACACCCACCCCTCCACTCTCTGCGTTAAGCAGTGTTGTTAGGCCCTGACATCCCACCCCCATCACTGTCTACGTAAAGAAGTGTCATATGGCCCTGACACCCACCCCTCCACTCTCTGCATAAAGCAGTCTCGTCAGGCCCTGACATCCCTCCCCGTACACTCTCTGCATAAAACAGTCTCGCCAAGACCTGACATCCCTCCCCTGCCACTCTCTGAGTAAAGCAGTATGGTCAGGCCATGACATCCCACCCCTGCCACTCTCTGCCTAAAGAAGTGTCGTATGGCCCTGACACCCCACCCCCGCCACTCTCTGCATAAAACAGTGTCGTCAAGCCCTGACATCCCACCCCCGCCACTCTCTGCGTTAAGCATTATGGTCAGGCCCTTACATCCCACCCCCGCCACTCTCTGCCTAAAGCACTGTCATATGGCCCTGACATCCTAGCCTCGCCACACACTGCGTTAAGCACTTTCGTATGGCCCTGAAACCAACCCCTCCACTCTCTGCGTAAAGAAGTGTCGTATGGCCCTGACAACCACCCCTCCACTCTCTGCGTTAAGCACTGTCATAAGGCCCTGACATCCCACCCCTCCACTCTCTGCATAAAGCAGTGTCTTCATGCCCTGCCATCCCACCATCGCCACTATCTGCGTTAAGCACTTTCGTATGGCCCTGACAACCACCCCTCCACTCTCTGCGTTAAGCAGTGTTCTCAGGCTCTGACATCCCACCCCTGCCACTATCTACGTAAAGAAGTGTCGTATGGAACTGACACCCACCCCTCCACTCTCTGCATAAAGTAGTCTCATCAGGCCCTGACATCGCACCCCGCCACTCTCTGCGTAAAGCACTGTCGTATGGCCCTGATATCCAACCCCCACCACTGTCTGCGTAAAGCACTATCGTCAGGCTCTGACATCATACCCCTGCCACTCTCTGCCTAAAGAAGTGTCGAATGGCACTTACACCCACTCCTCCACTCTCTGCATAAGGCAGTGTCGTCAAGCCCTAGCATCCCACCCCACCACGCTCTGCGTAAAGCACTATCGTCAGGCCCTGACATCCCACCCATGCCACTCTCTGCGTAAAGAAGTATCGTATCGCCCTGGCGTCCCACCCCCGCCACTCTCTGCATAAAGCAGTGTCGTCAAGCCCTGACAGCCCACCACCACCACTCTCTGCGTAAAGCAGTATGGTCAGGCCCTTACATTCCACCCCTGCCACTCTCTGCATAAAGCACTGTCATAAGGCCCTGACACCAACTCCTCCACTCTCTGAGTAAAGCACTGTCATATGGCCGTGATATCCCAACCTCGCCACTCACTGCATTAAGCTCTTTCGTATGGCCCTGACACCAATCCCACCACTCTCGGCGTAAAGAATTGTCATATGGCCCTGACACCCACACCTCCACTCTCTGCATAAAGCAGTGTCTTCATGCCCTGCCATCCCACCATCGCCACTATCTGCGTAAAGCAGTATCGTCAGGCCCTGACATCCCACCCCTGCCACTCTCTGCGTAAAGAAGTGTCGTATGGCCCTGACACCCACCCCTCCACCCTCTGCATAAAGCAGTCTTATCAGGCCTTGACATCCCACCCCCGCCACTCTCTGCGTAAAGCACTGTCGAGAGTGTGCTCTCTGAAGGCACCAGTTCTGTAGGGTTTGGGCATTTACTGGGAGAATTATTAATTGTAGCAGTAAATCACAAAATTGATTCTTTTGAATCAAACCATGCGATATAACTCAAACAACGCACACACACAGGTTCTAATACACGAAGATACATTTATTAATACATAGAATATTCATGTAAACCTAACAGATCTTATCGAGAGGGTTATCAGAAAACAAAAGGTATATATTCAGTCAATTACAAAGAGTTACATATATCAAGAGGACATACGTTCAGTATATCATTCATTTAGACCGTTTCGTAAATGACCTTGATTATATCTTCTACATTAGATACTCAAAACAAGTACATAACTCTTAGGAATTAAACTGATATCAACTGGTTGGGATAACAATTGAATTCTTGAGCAGTAATGCAGTGAAGTTGAATACTCATCCAATCTTTGGGGATTCAGATCTCCTGCGGGCACAAAGAAACAGTTGCAGGCTGTTGCTGTCCAATCTGCGCTCTCTGGCTCGGTGCCAGGCTGTGCTGTGCGGTTTGTGACGGTGCGCTGCAGATGCTCACTGGCCTTCTAGTTAGTGTTGGCTTTAACTAGCAAAGTTTGTGCACAGGAGAAAAGATGACTGTGGGTCCCAGCAAGTCAGGAAGAGGACCAGTTCGTTCCTGGTGAAGAGCTAGTTCTGAATAGTGATTCAGCTGTCCACAGTTCCAACCTGTTCACGAGGCTTGCTGCTGGTGCTGCTGGTGCTAACCTCGGGTGGATCCTCTGGTTACTTTCTGGCAACCTCCGCTCTAGACTCTTAGACTCTTAGAATGAAGGAAAGTTCCCTCGCTAGAGGATCAGGGAGCTGCCCCATCACTGGGAATGCTAGTTCACTGTCTTTGAACTTACTATCACCCACCAGGCCCATGTCAGTGCAGGCGGGGATTCTGACACCCCTCTTTGCGATGTCCTGCACTGGCAGGCGGGTGACTTGACCATCCAGCTCCAGTCTGGCTGAACCACTGTTGGTCAGACTCAGACTGACAGACTGAGCTGGTGGCTGTAAGAAAACCGGCTCGGCTTTCATTCCCTGTCCCTTCCTGAGGGACTTGGTGTGTTGGCAACCCTGCCATTGAGGCAGGAACAATCAGGTCAGTCTCACTTACTACCTGGTAGTTGTGAGAAATAATGTTACCTGGCTGCAGGTTCCCTGGATCACAGCAGAGGGAATCGGCATCTGGGATCAGGTGTGTCCACAGCACAGTAGTCTCAGTGTCCAGCTGGACCTCCTGTCTAACCTGTGAATGTTGCACCAGGGGCACCTGGTGGTGGCCCCGTGACAGCTGCTCAAGCAGATCCTCACTAATAGAGGACCTCTCAGGGCTAAGGGTGAGGGCTACATCACCAACCTGCTCTCTTGCCATCTGGATCCCTTCCACCACTGCAGGGTGGTGTTCCTGACCCCTCTTGGGTGCCAGGGTGCACAGGGAAAGCTCCTTTTCATCGCCAGGTGGGGAGATCTGCTCCTCTTTAGGGATGTAAAAGGGGTGTGCTTTACCTGGTGGATCAGGCGGCTGCTTGGAGCACCGCTCCTGTGGCACGGAGGCTGTTTGGACCTTGGCTGGGACACGACTTCCCTGTATATCCGGGGAACAAGGAAATATTTTTATTTCTTGTCCAGAGGGAGCAGAAGGAATCTCCACATAGGCTTCTGTGTTCGGTGGGCACTGTGTGAGCACAGTCTGCCTCTTGGCCCCCCTTTCCTTCTGTACAGATGGCTTAGGAGCCTTGACCTGTTTCCACACCTTGCCTTTCTGGTGATCCACCAAAAGGTTCCACTCTGAGTCGCATGCCCTTTTCTTTTTCAACCCGTTTGAGCTTGCTGTGTGACATCAAACACCTTTCAACCTCAGTGTCAATCAGTGTCACACTGGGTAAGACATCTCCCATGGCAGCCTCGAGGTAAAAGCTTCCTGCTTTTCCTCTCTGTTTTACTGCCTGCTCTGTGACTTCAGGGGTGGAGTCAGCACTCGCTGGGGAGTGGCTAACCTCATCCAGGCAGGAACCCTTCCGCTCAATCAGATAGACTGAGGGAGGGAGAGGGGGCGGGTCTCCACCTCCTCCAGTGGAGAGTATCAGCTCATTCACGCTTCCGGCAGCCTTCGGGAGCGGTTGTCCCTGTCCTAATAAAGCTTGTTCAAGCCTGGCCAGGCGAGCGGCTACTGAATCCTTTTGTTCAGCCTTTTCTAGCCCTTTCCCTCCCCGGGCACTTAGGACGCTGGGTGCGGTTCTGTGTGCATGCTTTGGAACGGGGCTTAGCCAGCTCAGGAGCCTGTGCTCCTTCGTGCAGGAGGGAGTCAACCCTGCTGGCTCTGACGGCGAAAACAGTCGCTTTAGCAGCTTTTTGCTCAGGGCGACTTTGGACATCATACTCCCAGGCTTTCTGCACGAATCTCTTAATATCAGTCATTTTCATGGTCTGTGCATCTGTATGCATTAAGATCATCTTTCTGACTGATGGGTGCAGATTCGCAATGAATAAACCCTTGAAATGTGTGTTCTCTTCGCAACCCTCATCATTTCGCACTGCAAAATAAGTTCGTCTAAGTCTCTTGTAATATTCGCGAGGGGACTCTGCTCTCTCGTGCTTAATGTTAAGGGCGGCGGCTATCATGGCAGTTGGGTCAATAAACGCACTGTATTCCTCGATAAGTTCTTGACACAGCTCCTCAAAATCATTACAGACTTCTTTCATCTGCCTAGCCATCCACTCATGTACAGCTCTGCTGGTAGTTTTCCTGACCAGAAACACTTTCTCCTGTTCTGTGGCGTTTGGCAGGTACTGCAGGGTGTACCTGAGGTCTTGAATATAACTCTCGATATTATTCTCTGACACTGCAGGGTCAAATCTCTCTATGTCCTTCGCTAGCTCTCTCAGAGAATGGAGGTTTATTCTTCTAGCTTTTCCGCTGACAGAGATATGGAGATATGGAGAAGATATGGAGGAGATCGTGGTCTGACTTGTCGCTGCTAGAGAGACGGCTTAATAGTGACTCGAATTCAGACCTTTTAGCAACCATCATAAAACTTAAAGAGTATTACTTTTAAGTATGAAATCACAGTTCTACCACAGAAAACCACAAGATCAAGTATGCAATCAACCCGGTAGATCGCAAAAGATCACAAAACAATCAAAAAAAGCAGCGTCGTAAAAGAAGTGATGCAGCTGTCCTCTCTATAAGAAGGGTGCCTGAGCCCAGCTCTCGCTTACGGCCACACCCCCTTGAACATGCCTGATCTCGTCTGATCTTGGTAGCTAAGCAGGCACGGGCCTGGTTAGTACTTAGATGAGAGACCGCCTGGGAATACCAGGTGCTGTAATCCTTTAAGCGCAGAAGGCGCCTTATCCCCGCTCGCTCGCTCATTCCCCTGTTCACGTGTGCAGTGCGGCTTTTCTGGCTAGACCTGGTCAGGACCACTCAGACATCCTGACAAGTGAAAACAAATGGTGTGCTGAATGCACCAGTAGTTCACGAAACTACGTTTTTTCCCTGAACTGCTTTGCTTGTGAAGCGCCAAGCTGCCTTGAACGGATCACAGAAATCAAATATATGGATGGATTCGGAGTGTGCTTTCCAACTTTTGTGCAACATTTTCCTTTGATAGGGTGCAGTTGTCTTCACAATGTGGATTAAAGTGAAAGGAGTAACGTCAGTATAAAACGGCTTTCCTTCTCGATGCATCTGTAACGCTGTTCTGTAGAGGTGAAAAGGATCCAATGCAGATGCAGGAGTCGTAGGGAGGTAAGTAAGCGTACAGAGCAAAACCAGGAGCTGAGTCGGAGTCCGAAGGCGAAGGTAGGCCGAGATCCGGTAAAGGCACTGGTGGCGAACAATCCAAAATGTGAGACAGAATCGTGGTCGAAAAGAGAGCTGCAGGGTCAAATCAGAAATAGGCACAGATAACAAACAATCCAAGGGGCGAGACGAGATCCGAAGTCCGAAGGCAAAAGGGTAGACAGAATTCCAGGAAGGCAAAAGGGTAAGAAACGCTAGGCAGAGCAACAAGAAGTGAACTCAATACCGAGCAACGGGAAGTAGATTAGAATGGTATAAATAACCCGGCGTGCCGCACGGTAGAGCAATTGCAGGTGTGTTAACTCGTGCGGCGGCGCTTGTCAATAGTAATCCGCTGCTGGTACTGATTAGCTTGCTTACGCGTTGATCTCTGCTGGCTGGTGGTCGTGACAGCACCATGGTTGTTTTCCATATTTCTAATGATTTTGGTTTCAAGATCTCAATTTAGTGTGAAACATAAAAGCCAGCTGGATAAATCTCTTACACATCATTTATAATGGCCTTTCAACTAATAGCCCGTGCAGGGATCAAACCCCAGCTGTTGTTATGAGCTGCGTTACGCTCTGCAACATTCAGATGAGAAATTTACCTCTGTTTCTTCATTATATACACAGTGAGCAATATTTGCAAACCTATTGCCCCCCGTGGACTCTGTATTTGATTGTGGTACAGGACCAGTCTTGGAGAAATGAAGTGAGGAGGGTGTGTTCATTAAAAGGCTCACAGAGTCCCTGGGAGGATTCAAACCACCACCCCTTCAGTTAACAGCTGAGCCACAAAGACTCAAGTAGAGCTTTACACTTCTTGGTCTCAGTGAAATTGATACACTCGATGAATTTCTGGAGATTCAAGGAAAAGAACCAAGAGTGGCTGAGATTTGCAGGTTTATTTCATTCCATTCTGTGATTTCTGAAGGGAACGCTGTAAAAACACAAGTTTTGACGAGAAGGGATGGACATGTAAGGTCCCCAGGCTTGGACAGTATGGTGAGGGCTGCAGGTTGGGGGTTCGACAGCAGCAGCAGCAGAACCTGATCAGTATCACTTACCTCCGATGTCCTCCATACATCCATGCACCAAACATTGAAAATGACAAACTTGGTGAATTTCCACCTATTTTCATCAAGTTGAAAAGAAGAACAAACAGTGTCCCTGGATCTGTTATCAAAAACACCACCTTAACTTCTTGGTTCAAAATAAAAGTTTTAACTGAAATATTTCAACAGTAGGAAAGCATTTAAAGTAGAAAAAATCAGTTCAGATGATATCTTTTAATTTTTGAGAAATGTGCACATACATCACAAGACACTGAACTTTTTCTTCATTAGAGCATGCATATAAACAGCTTATCTCAAAATGTTTGTATTCGTTATTTTTATCAAATTTAATACATCGTCTATCAATAGTAAGAAAGTAAGAAAAATATTTTAGAAACTATGAACTATGAAGAGCGCTTAGCAGGTCTTTATCTCAGTCAGTAAAGCATCAGACTTTCAATATGGGGGTCCAGGTTTTAAGTACCTGTTTGGGTAGCTGTGTTTCTGAGGCTTTTGTGAACGCCCAAAACAGTTGATGTATTGTCCTTCAATTTTTCAAATTGTGCCATGGATATTTTAAATGTTCAATCTTTTCAGGCTCTTTAGCATTTTCTTTCAAATGCGAAACAAGTTCAAGGTGTTATTGTCACTGGGCTGCAGGTAGATAATCTACATGCGAGCGCATGTAACAGCACAGGACACCCAGTTAGGAGCTCACACAGCTTTCAGCTCAGTGCGTAGCGCTCTCTTGCCTTCCTGAATATGACTTTAAATTAGTTAAAATCATGTGATAGTTAACAAAGCTTAATAGTGAAACAGCCAGCACAAATGGTTGCGTTTGTGATTATGTTACTTCTCTACTACAGCAGTGTCGATAAAAAAAACTCTGAAACCACTAAAGCACTGTACAACTGAATTCGGGAGAATAATATTAGTGTCACGATTATAGTCCTCTCTCCTTAAGGGTGCTCCAGCCCTTTCACTTGTGACTTTATTCTGTGCACCTGCTCCCTATTCCCAGCCCACCTTAAAAGCCAGGCGCTGACGCTCAACCGGGCTCCGCATCTGATTTCCATATCATGCGAGTCCGGGACCTGGAAGCGCCTGGTCCCGTTAAGGTTTTAATCTCGGTTCCCGTTCCTGTTCCCTGTCCGCCGGTTCCGACCCGGCCTTCGTGGTTTTAACTTCGTGTTTTGATGGATCTCCTGGTTTTGGACTTTCTCGTGTGTTTTTGTATACTCTAAGGATTACTCTTTCGGATGGTTCGCCTCGGCCACACCTCCCCCGTGCACCAGCGCACCTTGGACACGCCCCCCTGTCTTCAGCCCCGTATTCCTGCATGACGTTTCCCTAGTGTTTCCCCACTCCGTCGGACTGTGTCGTCCGCATAGGGTCCGGAAAGAACTGTTCGTTACAATTAGGGATTCTGAGCGATGTCTGCATACAAGTAATTCAATACAGATGCTGAAGTCTTTAAATATTGACTCTTCCTGTTGTGCTGCCTTTTCCTTGAAGGAGAACTATTCAACTGAAAGAATGTTTATCGCAGGTTTAAAACTTGCCGTTGCTATTTGGAGAAATCCACAAACTCGTGTTTTTCATGTGTTTTAAAAGACAGCCATACCCACTGACAAAATAACGACACTGCTGCTGATTTTTTCCGGAGCCGAATCACAGTTGACCTTTGTGAGCCAATTGATGGAGCCGACCCAGTGAATACTATAGCAGAAGGTGGAAGAGCGTTCAACTTTATAACTACCGCAACCACAGGAACAACAGCAAGAAGCAGAATCAATTTCCCATTGAATGGTGTTGTTGTTTGAGGTATGCGTTGTGAACGCATGCAGAGAATCCCACAATGTTTTCTAAACCTGGACAAAGTATTTCTGATGGAGCGCTGTGTGCAAAGATTTCATAAACTGTACTCCTGCTGACAATTCGGTGTGAAAAAGCAGAGCATTCGAGTTTCACTGACAAAAGCTGAATGCAAGCCAAAAGAAATATTAAATGGAATTGACAGCACACTACAATTCGCACTGACTGAAAAGTTATCTCGGCAGCTGTTGTTCCCCGCATGAAGCTGAAAGGGTCAATGAGCATTTCTGTTGAGTAGACAAATTAAAGCTTTTTTCTGCCTTGATGTTGAGCTGACAAAGACTATCTTGAAAGATATCTCAATCTCTCGACAGACTGTCGAATAAATTCTTAACTAATTAAATTCTCATCGGAAGCAAGGTCTTAATATAGAAGAACCTGGCAGCAGCGGAATTTGAACCCATGCCTCCGAAAGGACTGGAGCCTAAAATCCAGCACCTCAGACCGCTCAGCCACACTACCCATTGCAGTATATTCCTTCCTCACATTACTCGATCAAAGAACACTGGGCTTTGGCACTTGTCCGACATGGAAACGACTGTACCTTCGTTTTCTGAGATATTTCCTGTCACTTGGTGAAATCTCAACTTCTTTGGCAGCTCTGAATATAGTTCTTCTTTGGAGCAGACTTCAGACCTTTTATTTAATTTATAAAGGAGGGCACATTCCGAAATGTGTAATTCCTGTTTTAGAAATGCTCTTGGTGGTGTGTCTTCTTTTAACGCACAAACAGTGTTCTAACTGTATACTGTAGATCAGTGCAGCTATCGTACTGGATTTAGCTGGGATTCTCAAATTTTCCTTGAGAAGGTATTCAGGGTTGCTTGAAACTTGAATAAAAAAGTGATCTGAAACTACCTACTGTACCTTCCAATCTCTGATGTTGCTGTAACTAAACTGGGATGTGATCTTTTGCAGATGTGCAGTGTGCCTTTACTCTTGTCATATTAAACACTACCTCTGTTGTTGGGCAGAGTTGAAGGGGAACAAACTGCACAGAAAATTACAGAATGAGAAAATGTTTCTACACTTCAAAATGTCCCTTTAAAACCCTCCTCACCCACGTTGGTGTGGGGAGTTTGCAGGTAGAGAGGTTTTACAGATGCTCATGATATTTCTCATGGGGTGTTATCTGTCGTAGTATCTCTCTCTGCGCCTTTGGAAATAAAAGAGCAGCTGAAGTATGAGGTTATGTTTTGAACAGCCTTTTTGTCTTACGAAACAAGAAATGAAAATCAACTGGTAAATTGAACACTGCAGTAATCAGCGCAGTATACTGTAGGACATTTTTAAACAAAATGATTAGCAAAAATTTAAGTTGAGTTGATTGGAGTAAGAAATTAATTCTATTTGTAAGCAATCAAGAGCCTGTGCTGCGCATGAGACACACCAATCTTTCAGCATTTCTGAAACGTTTGATTGAATTGACAAAGAAATCCTCTCCCGATCTTCATCTTTGAAAAGGATAACCTTTTGAGCCAGTAGGTGTAACACTGCAAAGCTGCCTGTTTCTCACAGATGTTTGAAGCTGTAGATAACATTTTGCATGTTTGGTGCCATGACTTAGCTAGTTAGTGTGCCTGACTAAGAAACAAGAGATTCTGGGTGTGAATCCCAGTAGTATCTATTCATAAACACCAGGCCAATCACTGCCAATATTTATGGAGCTCAATTTAAGGATGAAAGGATATGCATGTATTACAGCTTTCTGCAGGTGTTTTATGTTTTAGCACAAGTGTTGGCTCTGTGGTGCAATGGAGGGCGTGTTGGACTTCTAAATGTTAATAGAATGAAGTCATTTAAAGGTTGTGGGTTGGAGTCCCCCCAGAGTCACATGTTATTTTGATTGAGCCTTTTGAAATCCTCAAGGGATTGGTGTTGATCAAGTCAAATAGAGGACTTCTTCTGAGTCAACAGTCGGAAATGAACCAGCGGCCACAAGGGAGAAATTAGCACTGGACCTGGTTGGTGATCACATTATTCTTATCCTGTAGTCCTTGCACTGGTTTCCTGTCAAGTTTCATGTCGACTTCAAAATCCTCATGCTCACCTATGAGCCTCTCCATGGCTTGGCACCTCAGTAACTGTCTGAGCTCTTATTGCCCTACTCCCCTAATCGCAACCTTGGCTCTTCTAATTTTGGTCTCCTATCTGTCCCCCAAGCCCGTCTACACTCTACGGGTGACAGGGCCTTCTCCGGTTATTCCCCCAACCTCTGGATCTCTATCCCCAAGGATATCAGAGAGTCACCTCGTCTAAATTCCTTCAAATCCAGACTCAGAGCCTCCTTATTTAGAAGAGCCTTTAATTAACTATTCTTTACCCCTTTGCTCCTACTGTATTTAGTACCACCATCTACCTCTAACTGTGTATTCTCATCCTGCTTATCTTGTGTATTTTTTCATTGTATTGTTGTCATTCTGCAAAGTGCTTTGAGAAGCCACCTTTAAAGGCGCTATATAAAGTAAAGTTTATTATTATTATTAATAATGAACAGTCCATTTAACACTGAGCACACTTGCTCTTCTTCTTTGAGAAGGATTGCAGGGGTAGGGAACAAGCTTTTCACGTGTGTTGTTGAAGACCATATCATGGCTTTGTTGCAGGAAATATCTGAATGCCATCATCGGAGTAAGGAGAGGATCAGGGTTTTGGGGAAGTCTTTTTGATGCCTGAAACTGTGTGGTTCCTGGTTGTAACAGCTGGCACTCTACACCTAAAAAACAGAGAACACCGTTGACATCGCTGAAATGCCTAGCGGACATTTTGTCACCTTCTTCTGACCTGTATTTAATGCGATTCTCTGAAAATGTGGCACATTATATCTGTGGTACCTTTATGGAGGGTGAGCGCACTCATAAGGATCATAGATTCGATCACAAGCATCTAAAAATGAGCATGAGAAAATGACATCACGCTATAAGGTTGAATGGCATGAGTTCTCCTTTTCCCTCCGTAGCAAATGTGTGTTTGAAAGGAGGTGTCATGTTATTTTTTTGCCAGACAAAGCCATGCCGTAAGATCAGTGTGGTTATTTAAATGTATTGGTCTGAAATTGGTTTAAATCACAGGGATGTAACAAGAAAAAATTAAGTGCTTCTTAACACAGATAGTTGGAGATATTTGGCAGCAGTGGGATTCCAACTTACGTCCCCAAAGAGTCTGGACCTTTAATCCAGCTCTTTAGAGTGCTCGGCTGCATTAGCCCTGACTGCCTCATACCTCACACTGGCTCAGAGAAAACTGGGTGGCTTGCAAAGACTGGTAGGAGAGGAAAGGAATAAATACTTATTTTTTATCTGCTAAAAGAAGAAAGGAAATATTTGATAATTGTCTAGCAGTTGTTTTGATCAAATTATTGTAATGCAGTGGCAGGTACAATTAAGGTATAATATGTACATGAACTGAGTCTGAAATCTGAGTCGGTGATGGCAACTGACTATCACTGGAGGACAGTTCATCATGAGTGGGTAAGCCTGCATAATGAGGTAGAAGAGATTGGCCTCTGTGACGCAGTGTCCAGTGACACTAACTATCTGTCCTTCTGTTCTCTGCTAACGTAGAGGGTGAATGTTGTTTAAGGTGAATGTAAGGTTTCTTTTTTGTAAAATATTTTCGAGCACATTTTTGTTGCTGAAACTTTATCTTGTGCATTTGAATTAATTCCAATATTGTCACCTAATTCTATACATTGTTTCATCAGACTAGAACATTTAGAGGAGCTCAATTGCATTCATGAATTGCATAGTGATAGTATTTCTTGTCGTTTAAATATTTCAGTCAAAAATGCAGAGAAGGTGCTCCTGTTTCACCATTATAAAAACTGTGTTTCACCGGTAATATTTACTCTCATAAAAGTATTGTAATTGTATTGTTCTGTTCTGTGACAGTCTTGAGTGACACAATCCTTCTCTTTTACTGCACTACACTTCTCCAGGAGCCAGTTCAGCACAAGAGGATCCTCAGTCAAACAGACACTGCAATAGCTTGATAAAAGACACTTCTCATCCTTTCTCTTAGTGTTGGTGCTACTATTCTATGCAAAGGAGGTGCCTTGACAATTAAAGGAGTCTTCATGAAGGTGTTAATGGCAAGCTCTCCACTGGCAATTGACCGGGCTTTTGAAGAAACCAATCTCATCCAACAACCATACAAATTGCACAGCTTAAGGCACATGAAGCGAAATTCATGAGCAGATAGACACAAAACAATGTCGCTTCACATTATTTGCAAAGCTGTTTTGCTTGTCTAACCACCTCTTCCTACTTTGAAGTGAGCACATATATTTTATTTTCTTCTCTTATATTTTCCTTGATATTTTACTATCCCTTTCCCCCATGTGGAGATGAATCCACATCCAAAACCCCATGTTTCACCCTGCATTTGTGCCAGTTTTACAATCTGGGTAAAAGCCTGCCTTACACAGGTCTAGTGGTACAATCAGTCAGTCTGTGTTACTTATATAGCTGTGTACAGTGGAGTCATGCTGAGGTTATAAGTTCAAGCCTCCCCTGGAGCCATTAAGTCTTCTGGATGTTTTTCACTCATAAAAAGTTCATTCGCCGTAGCAGTTTCACTGTAACTTTGCAGGTAAAATATTCTTAATGAGAATAATATTTTGTATGCGATAAATAACCGCACCAGAAAATATTGGAGAGAAATGGCTTGTCGTGCTATTTGCAGCAGACACTCAGACACAGAAATGTCCTGTTATTAAAGAAAATTTATGAAGAAGAGGTGTGACATCACTGCAAAGGCGATATTTTCTGATGTCTGTCTTGGTTAATAATCATTTGCGTGGGAATTACTTCTGACATTATTACTAATACTGATAAAAACAGAGAACTCACAGCTCTCTGGATGTTGGTCTGGACTCTAGAAAGTGTTTTTATTTGCAAGCGGCTCTGGAACTCAACACCTGTTGATGGGTCACTTCTGTCAGACACACCAGTGGAACCCAAGCCCACCTACACACACATTCACACACACTGATAGATATACTGTACACCTACACTCTCACACACATTTACACTCACAGACACATCACACATTTATACACACAATCAGACACTTACACACTCACATATATACACTCACACATGCTATCATCATTAATACTCACATAGACGCAGGCACTACACACACTAACAGACATACCAACACATACACTTACAAATATAAAACTACCCACTGACAGAAACCACACACTCACAGACACACACCATACACACACATTCAAAGGCATGCATTCCCAGAAACAGACACTACGCATACTCACAGACACACAGACACACACTTATAGACACCAAACACTCAGAGACCTCACACGCTCACACACTAACAGCCCACACACGCATAGACACCACACATGCACAGACATGCACCCACACACGCACAGATACCACAAACACACTTATCCACAGATACACAATAACTAAAACAAATATAAATACTACTAATACTACAACAGTAACACTATCACTAAAACTGACACAAACTACTAATAATAACAGTAATGTTGTTACTAAAACTAACATTACTACTAGTGTTAATACTCTAACAGTAACACGATAATTATAATTAATATTAACATGAATATGAACATTAAAACTAAAACAATCAGTAGTGCCACTGTCATTAATACTCACATGAACACTAGCATTAAAACTACCAGTTGTACTCTCACTAATATTAACATGAAGACACTGATATTAGTATTAGTTGCTGCCCGTGAGGTCACACCGCTCTCTGTGACAAATGCGAGACACTTAAACGCGTGCAGTGACGGAGCGCCTGTCGCCTTGGTTACCATTCTTATGATTTATAAACACTGGAAAAATGCATTTAAACTGTTACTTACATACATTTATGAACTTGAAATATAATTTTCTAGCTCTAGGATACAGTTACCTAAATAATAATATGAATAATCATTGTTTATTTTCAGATTGAACATTATTAACCCTATCTATCTATGAATTGGCTACATTACTCTGCTCTCCTCCCCACTGATAGCTGATGTGTGGTGAGCGTTCTGGCGCACTATGGCTGCCGTCGCATCATCCAGGTGGATGCTGCACATTGGTGGTGGTGGAGGGGAATCCCATTACCTGTAAAGCGCTTTGAGTGGAGTGTCCAGAAAGCGCTATATAAGTGTAAGCAATTATTATTATTATTTATTAACTGTTTTTTAGATATTTAAACAGGATCAAGAAAAGAATCAGTACTCACCAATCGGTGAAGTTAATCGATTTTTCTACGGTTCTTCAGTTGAAATAATTGGTTGTCGATAGATAAGTGATCAATAACTCTTCTCCGTGCGCTCCGTGCGCCTCCCGCACTCTTTCTCTCTCTGATCCCCGCTCTCTGGCTGGATTCTGTGACGTCACAGCACTTATTCTGACAGAGCATAGTGCGTCTCTGCTGTTTTTGTGTGTCTTTTTCAGGAATGCCAGAGGTACTCGAAATGTTGCAAAAAGAAAAGCGTCTTTTTCGTTTTGTAAAAAAGTGAGTGCTGATTTTTATTTTAAACAGGAAATGCATGCATGTTGAAACACTAAATTCTATAAATAATTGAGAAATAATAAAGCCAGGAAAACATATATGTAAAAATACAATTTGATCACATAATTTACTCCATTACCTGTTTTTTTCTGTTGTGTTTTTTTTCTCTTGTACCTGTTTCTGTTCCTCTGGTTGTAGTTATATTTGTAAATTCCATACGTTTAATTAAAAAAAGAGCACGTCTCTGCTGGAGGAGACTCCTGTCCGGAGCCCGGAGGGCTTTTCATACAAATATAACATCTCCCCCCCAAAAAAATGGGCTGTGAAGAGAGGCAATTTATAACAGTTGGAGGAGGAGAGCGACAAACCGAGGAATGAAATTCATTAAACAGAAAAAAAAAGTTTACTTCACAGATTAATGCGTTACAAAGCGTACCCACGTGGAGCAGTAGAGAACGAGCACGAGTCCCTGAAATAAGCACTTTTAAGGGTTTTACACGAATCATCAGAGTATAGAACCTAGGAGGATCAGACTCATGTTCCTGGAGGTTAAAATGTGTATCCTGGTTTCATTTCCACCCAGCTCTCAGCTCTATAGGTAGTCTGATGATTTAAATTAACTGTATAACTGTTACAAGACTTCATCTAATTGCACATTTATAAGACTGTCTGTGAGACACTTGTGAGAGCAGCTGATTCCCAGGTCTGGTGTAGAATCACCAGAGCACTGCTCAGAGATACAGACTGGTCAACTGGTCACTATTGTAGTCACGACCATCGGCCCATTGGCTACTAACAATCAATATACTGATCAGAGTGTCAATACTGCTGTTTATTACATAAATACTAATATAATTCCACACTCACTTGTGTTATAAAACACTTAAAAAACATGTTTGGAGGCTGATATACAGTAAAGAAAGTAATACTGAAGGGAAGGAAGTCCTGGAAAGGGTTAATAGAAGCTTCTTGCTTCTGACCTGGAACAGAGCCCACAGCTGCCAGATCAGTGACCCCTGAGCCCAGTTCACAGAGAGGAGAACCAGGAGCTCTTTTATGTCTCTAAGAGGGCTGGGAGGAAGGATAAAAGGGGGAAATGTGACATGAGTCCAGGCTGTTTTGTCTGATATTGTTCATGTAGCAGCACTGATTGTCTGAATATCGTCTGGTTCTGGATTGTTAGGATAGAGAGCAGTACGGAGTTGAGCTTCTGTCTGAGTGTGAGTCTAAGCTGTGAATCTGACTGAGAAGAGAATAATGTTTTTTTTTTTATTCTGCCTCAGAATTTTTCTTATTTGCCAAGGGGTGTTACATCCCCTTCAGATACTCTGCACAGACTGCCAGAGAGAAGAGGAGAGAGAGATGGACAGATAAGAGCACACGCAGCGAGTGAGACATACGTCTTGATTTATTTTGAAGCAAGTGTTCATTTCTTTGCTGGAACAAGTTGTTTCTGAACTTCAAGAAATTCAAACAACTTATGAAAGATAAAATACAAGTCTTGCTTATCAGGACCGAAGAAATACCGCAGGAAAATGCCAGTGATTTTTCTCCTTTTAACGAAAAGTGGAGAAAAACAACGGCAGTGCATTTCCTTCGGCTTGATTTAGCTTAATACAAGTATTCACTTCCTTTTCTGTAGATTACAGCCTGCGAAAGATGAAATCAAGTTATTGGTTATTCATGGTCAGTGCAGGAGAAATACTGCTGGCTGGCAGGAAAATGTCAGTATTTTATTTTAGCTACAAACGTGTGAATGTCAAAAAACAACGGGAGTGTGTTTCTGTGCAGCTATTAAACAAAGGGCTGGTGGTTCAAACCCACTCAGGGATGTGCTTCAAATTGTTCTGCTATAACCATAATCTCTTCTTAAACTTGATGGGATTTCTTTGTAAACCCTCTTGATCTTTGCAGGAAATGTGCATTTTACTCGTGTGGAACTACATGTAAACAATTAAGTACCTAAGTCAATGTTCAAGAGAACCATTTTCACGTGTGGAATTCTATCTTCAACTGGCTGTCAGGAGAATTCATTTATACACCCGTTGTATCCTTAGCAAAAATATTTTAAAATTAGATCACAGATTTGTTGGAGAACTTGACAATCCTTGACAATCATTAAATGAGCATTATACAAATGTGCGTTGATATTTTGTATATGTACCTTAATTGTAATAAATATAAACATAATTGATTTGATATGGATGTTCATTTGAAGGATTTGAGGAAACTATCAAGGATCTCAGAACAACCAAAGATACATTTGGGCATCTGCTATTGGTAAAGATTAACGAATACAGTAAGTGTGAAGCTTGCACACACACGAGAGACAAAAAAATCAAAAATCATCATCATCATTAAACTGACGGTGTGTATAGCAGAGGATGGTTTCGATCCATCGACCTCTGGGTTATGGGCCCAGCACGCTCCCGCTGCGCCACTCTGCTGACGACTGTCATAGTGTGATTCAACACAACTGCTCTATCTTTGCTTTCTAAAAGTGCGCCCGAGATGAAAAGTTTAAACGGTAAACGCAGACGTCACTTTGAGCACTTGGTCTTTTATAGTACAAATATCACACGCTGCACTACATGGGCGTGTCTTCAAGATCGTTGTGAACCAAAGCTTCTGCTTTCCGAGGCAACTGATTCTTCAGTCGTTAATTCCCAAATCTTCAATGAGAATCAGTGAAACGAAAACCAAACACATGTACACACTCGCGTCGTAGCGTGAAAGAAAAATGATATGAGCATTTGAGAAATAACGAGAGTAGTCTGAACAGCTCCAACCTATCAACTGTTCTACAGTGATCGCTCCCTCTACACCCAGTTTATAACACTGAAAATGATTCAGGAAGCACAACAAAGTTCCAAAACCAGCGGTTGAAAAGCGTCTAGATACATAAGATGACAATTTCTCAAAAGTAAAATCTTAATCTTTGAAAGATTGTCATCCATATATTTTCGTTTTTCTCTTTTTTACATAACACGCTTTCGAGAAATAGACTTTCTTGTAATGAAAGCTGCATTAGAAAATGTGTATCTAAATTAAAATCGGGAATATGTCTTTTGCGTTATTCAGCTTTCTTAGCGCTTGGGTCTCGATTCAGATATTGCAATGAAAGCAACAGGGGAGTAAGTTTTCCTTTTCTAAATCAAAGGTGATCTGCTCACAAGGAAGTATAAAAACTTCAGCGTTTACTTTTTGAAGACCGCAAATGGTCGAAACACTGTTGCTTCATAAGCTAATAAGTAACATTTCTGAGCACGCATTGTATTACTAATGCTATTATTAAAAAAAAACTTAAATTCACATAATGGAATTTGGACGGCTCAAAGTAGTCTTTTGTACAACTTTACTTGCCCGCTGAGTAGAGTTTTAACCAACGACAGCAGATGTAGCAGTAATAGCAACAACGTGGTTAGAGTGTCACAATACACTCTATGAAAGAATTGCGGCTTCAGATCGTTTTGTTCTGTTGAAGCTGCCTACAGGCTCTAAATTGTTGACATTGGCTGTGATCTTTTTTCAGGTTTCATAAAATTCTTCACATATTTGAAATATTTCATTCGGGTTCGCCTAATACACGGTGCAAACCGTACCTGCAGCAGAATGCTGTGGCACATGAAGTTGTTTTGTTTAGCGGTTGTAAGGATTGAGGAGCGTACTACAAATCGAGCAAGCGAAAATAATATTAAACATGAGTCACTTTTTGGATTCCTAATCCATTGTGCTCTGCTCGTCTAGGTTCAAATCCCATCCTTGTCATGGTTAAGGCCTGAGACGTGTGTGTTTTTTCTAAACGGTGTTTGCATTTGTTTCCTCTTTTACTACTGTACTAGAGCAGTAATATTTCTAGCGGTGGAAGAACATGGTATCACAGGCTGACAGCAGGAACACGTGGCCTGAAGCTGCAGTACATTGGTTTTGGAACAGCAATAACTTTCCTCTGGAGACAGGTGCGCCGGTATTAATACAGCTCTTTCGAGCGGAAAGAGTAACAAGAACTGACTTAAACTTACCAGTTATGTTCAATAGCTAAAAACGCAAAACCAACCTCTTCAGTGGTTGAATCTAAATAACAGAAGCCAATGCTGCCATCAAGGAAAAAAAAAATCCTGAGTTATGTAGTTTTGAGACTAAATATCTGACTTTCAGTTTGAAGCGGTACAATGGATTCTAGGTCACATTCGTTATTGATTCAGGATATATATGAGTGTGCCAATGGTTAAAACTGTGTTTACATGAGGTACAAACGGTAACATTTTCATTGCGAGAAGAAAGTCAGTCCGTGCGCATTTCTCAGCATGCACATTGTCAGGAAAACTAAACCCACAGTGACAGCAAACCTTTCGATAGCCTGTAGGTACTGCCATTGCAAATATAACAGGTTGTTCATACACACATATGATATCGTTGCTATCTCGTAATTAGGAGATAATTTGGTATTTATTAATTAAGATTTTTTTCCTGGGTGGCAACAACGCGCTTCCGCAATAAATCATAGACTCTGCTTTCAAAATAGCTGCACCAGGCACTTGGACACAGATAAACACAGGGATTTAAAATTCAGGAATATGAATGGTCAATTGCTTACAGTTGGGTTTTTACGTTTTCTTATTTAGCGATTTGTGTATCAATCTTTTAACAATTCATTAAAATGCTAACAATATGTAAAATAAAAACAACAGCACTGTTAAATGAAGGGGAGACAGGTCGTTTTTTTTTACAATCAGATTCCAATCTCTAATGCTGTGTGTGAGAGCTTAGGTAACTTTCCTTTTCTCACATTTTCTGACGACTATTCCAAAGGGGCACCCTGTCAACTCCTAATACTTTGTATGTTTGATTATTGTCATTTTATTTAGAAAAAGTTCAATATTGATCATAACTTAAGAAAATTACGATCACGAATAAAAAAAGGGGCTAGAGATGTGAGTTGCTCTTGAATCAGAGCCGGGTGAGACGGGCTTCTGTTCTGATATGATTGTACGAGAAGCAGGAGGAATCTCTTCTCTCCTATGGGGCATGAGCTGAATCAGGAGGGAGACATTTTGTATGCTCGTGCATATGTTAACGCATGACCTACATCGTAAAACTAAATTAAAAACTAACATTAAGTTGTCAAAGACATTCATTTATATACAAACAAGAGACAGACATAGCAATGGTTCTACATTAACTTGTCCTACACTGATCAGACTAATTGAAATGTATGAAAGCCCGTTTCTGCCAGGGAGTTAAAAAACGCGCTATGGTATCGCAGAATTCCGACTAAGTAACTCAAAATTGCGACTTAGTAACTCAGAACTCCGACTTTATATCTAAAATGTTCTTTAGCTCAGCTAGCAAGGCCTGGATTCAAGCCAATACAGTGAGGCACACCGGGGTAAAGTTAGCTCGAAGTTCGAAAACGATTTTGGCACGCCTGAAGCGCTTTCACGAAACCTCTTAGAGTTGCTAGAATGCTTGTTTTGTGTATAAAATACATTGTGGATTCTTTCTCAGCCTTTACTTTTTCGTTTTTATGACATTTTTTTGACCAAGCACGAATATCCTTTTGTCCATATCTTCGCAATGGAAACCAAATACATTTTAAAGACCACGACTTGTGGATATTTCCACACCCTTAACATCAAACTATCAGTGAGCTAATTATCTTTTTTTAAACCTCCGGTTTTTCATCGATGCGTAATTACGCACGAACTGGAACCCGGGGGACCGCTGTGTGCACACGTTCACAATGCGAGAAATACTGTTCAATACGGCTTCATGCGAAAAACCCGTATATGACCATAGGAAGCAGAACAGCGCAGTCTCCCATTACCCAGACTGTAAGCACGGGAATAAAGCTTTGTTTGATTTCTGAAACCCTTCCTTTACGCCCTGTTTTCATTCAGGTAAGGGTCAACTATATTCACAATACTACTGACAGCAGGAAGATTAAAATATTCTTTACTCAGCGGCTTATTAAAAACAGCTCCCATGATGTTCAAACCGATTTTTTACACAGAGCACTGACACAGCTTTGCATTCTGAATTGCATTCTTTTCTCATGCTTTTATTTAATATGGCACAATGCACTGGGATAGGGGTATTCTGTTCACAAACCAATAGCATTTAAACCACAGCATCCACAATGCTGCAAATGGTTTGCACACTAAGCAGGTCCTCTGACTTTTCCCAGCTTTGTTTTGGGTTGTGGAACCTTTCTTTATATTTTTTAGGATTTTCTGAAGATAACACTACAGGTAATACACTGGGATAGGTGGGTCATCTTCATGGCTCAATAGCATTTCAAATACAGCACCCACACTGCTGAAACCAAGTGTTTTACACACCAGACAGGCCCCCAGAACCTTATACAACCTTGCTGTGGTTGTGGCCCCTTTCTTTATTTTTTTATGAGTTTTTCAATATGGCACCATTAGACAGGCGTTACATGGGGATAGTACATCGTGCTCTTCACGAGTCAATAGCTCTTCAAGCACAACAGCCACAGTGCTGCAACCAGGTGTTTTACACACCAGACAGCTCCCCTAACCTTATACAACCTCGCTTTGAGTTATTTAACATTTCTTTCAAATCACTTGGGTTCATCAATCATTTGATCATTTTTCAGCGTGGAATAAACCTATTACTTGTTCCTTGGAGATTACCATCTTCTGATAAGATATGATCGCTATATTGACCATATACAATTTCTTGCATAAGGAATTCATATTTTGCATACACCGATCCCCCCGGAGTCCCAAGTGATTCTGGTTTTGGAAAGCTAAAGGACAATGAGCTTCACGATACCAGGTGGACAGTGGGTGGTCAAGTCTCCCCTAAACAATGGATCTTGTCAGATTATGATGTCAGTGCATTTAATAATGTTGTTGAACTCTCTTTAGCCCAAATACAGAGGAGCCCAGACCCAGAATGTTACACATACTGACAGAGAGTGATCTCATTATGTGTGTTTGGATTTTAACAACTATTTTTATTGTTTGCTAGAACCAAAACAATCTATGTTAGACATTTTCATCTTCAGCCAAAAATACAAACCTGTGTACGTAGTGTGGTGCAGGTTCTTGTCCCATCCTGCTCTTGGTCCAGGTTGGAGGGTTGCACCAATTCTGAGTCTTGTTAGCTGGTATGGATGGGTTTGGGCGTGTTGATACCAGAGTGGTCCAGGAGGGGGATTCAGGTGTCTCGGGGGCATTCTTGTTTTTCTATGAGTTCAGGTTGATTCTGTTGGTTCTGTCATGAATCTCCCTCACGCAGGCAAGCGCTCCCGCATTCCCTCGAGCTCTCCCCATACCAAACGTGCACATGTCAATCAGTCCTCTACTTAAACCCTCATCTGTCCCCCGGTCATTGCTCACGATTGAGATTCTCTCCCGGAGCTTACCTACTAACTATGCCTTTGCCTTACTATGACTTCTCCCCTGGACCTCGACCCCGCTTTTCCGACAACCGCTTTAGCCACTCGATTTTGTACCTTCGCCTGTTTTACGCTTTCTCAGATCCTGACCCCAGCCTGTCTCTTCGTTTACGCCTCTGCCTTCTGAATCCACACCGACGCAACTTCTACGCCTTCCCGGACTCCGACCCCTGCCAGTCCCTCGACTACGCCTTCGCCTGTCGATTCTGTGCCTACGCCTGTACTACGCCTTCCCGGACTCGGGCCCCTGCCTGTTTACTCCGACTACGCCTGCGTCTCGCGCCAACCCTACCAAGGGCACCGCATTGGATCCCTATCCTCAGCAGTCAGCCCCTGCGTGACAGGTTCTGAGTGTCTTGGTTACATCCGTTTGTGTGTATAGATGAAAAAGCTATTGAAGAGCACCCCCACACCCCCCACCCATCTCGGTGGAATTTGCCATGTTCAAAAAATCCTAAAAAGATAATTAAAGTTGCACACAACAAAGCATGACTGTAAAAGGTCAGGAGGCCTGCCTAGTGAGCACAACACTTGATTACAGTCAAAAACACCATTAAAAAATAAAGAAATGTTCCACAACTCAAAGCGAGGTTGTATAAGGTTAGGGGAAATGTCTGGTGTAAAACACCTGGTTGCAGCACTGTGGCTGTTGTGCTTGAAGAGCTATTGACTCATGAATAGCACCCCCCAATCCCCATGTACCGCCTGTCTAATGGTGCCATATTGAAAAACTAAAATTCTTATTAAAAAAATAAATAAAGGGGCCACAACCACAGAAGGGTTGTATAAGGTGTGGTGTGTAAAACACTTGGTTTCAGCAGTGTGGTTGTTGTATTTGAAATGCTATTCAGCCATGAAGACTACCCACCTATCGCACTGTGTTACCTGTAGTGTTATCTTCAGAAAATCATAAAAAAATAAAGAAAGGGGCCACAGCCACAGCAAGGTTATATAAAGTTAGGGGGCCTGTCTGGTGTGTAAAACACTTGGTTTCAGCAGTGTGGGTGCTGTATTTGAAATGCTATTGAGCCATGTCGATGACCCACCTATCCCAGTGTATTACCTGTAGTGTTATCTTCAGAAAATCCTAAAAAATATAAAGAAAGGTTCCACAACCCAAAACAAAGCTGTGAAAAGTCAGAGGACCTGCTTAGTGTGCAAAACACTTGCAGCATTGTGGGTGCTGTGGTTTAAATGCTATTGGTTTGTGAACAGAATACCCCTATCCCAGTGCATCGTGCCATATTAAATAAAAGCATGAGAAAAAGAATGCAATTCAGAATGCAAAGCTGTGTCAGTGTTCTGTGTAAAAAATCGGTTTGAACATCATGGGAGCTGTTTTTAATAAGCCGCTGAGTAAAGAATATTTTAATCTTCCTACTGTCAGTAGTATTGTGAATATAGTTGACCCTTACCTGAATGAAAACAGGATGTAAAGGAAGGGTTTCAGAAATCAAACAAAGCTTTATTCCCGTGCTTACAGTCTGGGTAATGGGAGACCGCGCTGTTCTGCTTCCTATGGTCATATACGGTTTTTTCGCACGAAGCCGTATTGAACAGTATTTCTCGCGTTGTGAACGTGTGCACGCAGCGGTCCCCCGGGTTCCAGTTCGTGCGTAATTACGCATCGATGAAAAACCGGAGGTTTAAAAAAAGATAATTAGCTCACTGATAGTTTGATGTTAAGGGTGTGGAAATATCCACAAGTCGTGGTCTCTAAAATGCTTTTGGTTTGAAGGCGTTCTGTGCTTCCATTGCGGAGATATGGACAAAAGAATATTCGTGCTTGGTCAAAAAAATGTCATAAAACCGAAAAAGTAAAGGCTGAGAAATCATCCACAATGTATTTTATACACAAAGCAAGTGTTTTTGTAACTCTAAGAGATTTCGTGAAAGCGCTACAGGCGTGCCTAAATCGTTTTCGAACTTCAAGCTAACTTTACCCCATTTTTCAGAAAAACCTGGAAAAGCAACGCTTGCAGTAAATGACATATCTAAAGCGTGTAGTCAGCATGAACAGAACAACGCAATGCTCTGTAAAAACGATCTGAAGCCGCAATTACTCTTTTATCTCGGGCAGTTCATTCCGATACGATGTTTCCTCAGACTAAATGAAATGCCGAACTCCAAACATGTTGTTGCCATTATTGTACTCCTGCTGAAAGAAGAAAGAAAGGTGTCGTAAATGAACTTTGTCGCCCGTGGGAGATGTCAAGTGCATTGGACATGAAAAGTGCCGGATAAAACCTATTTCTCTTCGTTTCTCTTACAGTCGGGGCTCCTATTGAATGTAAAGGAGGCAACGTGCTCAGCCAGCCGACTCAGCGCTTACTGATCGCAGGTGTCTCAGAGCGGTGTGTCCAAGTGGCAGTAAAAGAGGGGAATTCTGCTGGCGTCGTGGCTTAGTTGGTTAAAGCGCCTGTCTAGTAAACAGGAGATTCTGGGTTCAAATCCCAGCGGTGCCTTTTTTCCTGTCTTCTCGCACCGTTTATTGTTATAGAGAACATGCTTCTGCATTACCTCAGTCAATATCACCGGGAATGTGAATAGAAATGTAAACATCAATATTTCTGCTGTCTCCTGAGAAACACAAGTATAGAGTCAAAACACAAGAAATAATGCTAAAAAAGTATTCAGTTAACACCCAGATGTGACAAAACACATTTAAGACTTACATCCCCTTTAAATATGTATTTCCTTAATATCAGTTGTCTTCCCTCCCCAGGACACCTGCAAATTCACTATATCATATTAAAAGCTGTGTGTAAGTCTTACATGTGTTCTGTCACATCTGGGTGTTAAATTAATAGATGTGTTGTGTTATTTTATATGATTTGACTCCACGCTTGTGTTTCTCGGGAGACAGCAGAAATATTGGGGATTTGCGGCTACAGAAAATAATGTGAACTTTACAGGCAAAAGTAATAATAATAATAATAATAATAATAATAATAATTGCTTACACTTATATAGCGCTTTTTCTGGACACTCCACTCAAAGCGCTTTACAGGTAATGGGGACTCCCCTCCACCACCACCAATGTGCAGCATCCACCTGGATGATGCGACGGCAGCCATAGTGCGCCAGAACACTCACCACACATCAGCTATCAGTGGGGAGGAGAGCAGAGTAATGAAGCCAATTCACAGAGGGGGATTGTTAGGAGGCCATAATTGATAACAGCCGATGGGGAAATTTGGCCAGGATGCCAGGGTTACACCCCTACTCTTTTCGAGAAACACCCTGGGATTTTTAATGACCACAGAGAGTCAGGACCTCGGTTTTACGTCTCATCCGAAGGACGGCGCCTGTTTTTTACAGTATAGTGTCCCCGTCACTACACTGGGTCTTTAGGACCCACATGAGCCGCAGGGTGAGCGCCCCCTGCTGGCCCCACTAATTACGTTAAAGAAACAAAAAAGTATTGTCACCTTTTTCAACGTGATTTTTTAAGACATTTGTTCGGAATAGTATATCTTCTCGTGTCTGTGGCTGTTATCCTACAATAACGGTGGTGAAATAGCAGGAATGTGCGGAAAGAATCGGAGATAGAACAGAAGACTCATCCAGTCGATAGTAAGGTTGTGTAGGACCGCACACCCTACGATGTCAGTGTTGAGTAGTGAGGTTTAAAAGCTTCTTCACGAACCAGGAAAGAGTACAAACCTAAAGTCTTCTGATCCGTAATCAGACACGTTATCCATTGCGCCATTGGCATTTGTATTGCATTCAGAGCCGCTACTATTCATGTGTCTTGTAAGTGTGTCTAGTTACTACGTCTTTCATTATGTCTGGTTTAAAATAATGTATCTTTAAAACAGACAAAGGGTTTATGAGTCTCCCTGAAATTCACACACGAAGAATAAAAAATATCGCGTTTAAAAAGAATACAGAGATGCCGGCGATAGAAAACGGAGCGTCTTAAGTGCGCGCTATCACTGAACTAAACTCCCGATCGGTAAGTTTGTCGACGGCTTTTTAATTGTGTTAGGAAGAACAAACAGTCCACAGTGTACATTTTAAAGGTCTAAGCAAAACAATCAGACCTGAGGATTGGGATTAGGATCCAGAACAGGAGCCTTTACTTCTTTGTATACTGAGCTTTCGGGTGAACGTAAAAGTGAAAGACAAATTTGCAATTTTCACTTTTTGATTAAGGAATAAGAAAACACCATCCTTCGAGGTGGATTCAAACCAGGGACATAAGAAATGCCCACTGTTTTTGTCTATAGTCTTAAGATCTAGCAATTGAGCTATCGAGAGGTCGGAAAGGAAACGCTTTGTCACACATGTAGCCCAATGTAGTGTAGTGTTCCTCTATTTAAATCCCAGTTCGACGTCAAAATACTCACTCCCATAGTCTCGTTCAGAAGAAGAAATGGACCAGGCTTCCACTGTATAAACATCTAGAGTTCTTATAAAACATTTGAAGGGACATCAGTGCAGGCTGAAATTGGCCCTTTTTCTAGTGGGATCAGGATCATACAGTGCCTTGCGAAAGTATTCGGCCCCCTTGAACTTTTCAACCTTTTGCCACATTTCAGGCTTCAAACATAAAGATATAATTTTTTTATTTTATGTGAAGAATCACCAACAAGTGGGACACAATTGTGAAGTGGAACGAAATCTATTGGATTTTTGAAACTTTTTTAACTAATAAAAAAATGAAAAGTGGGGCGTGCAAAATTATTCGGCCCCCTTGCGTTAATACTTTGTAGAGCCACCTTTTGCTGCGATTACAGCTGCAAGTCGCTTGGGGTATGTCTCTATCAGTTTTGCACATCGAGAGACTGAAATTCTTGCCCATTCTTCCTTGCAAAACAGCTCAAGCTCAGTGAGGTTGGATGGAGAGCGTTTGTGAACAGCAGTTTTCAGCTCTTTCCACAGATTCTCGATTGGATTCAGGTCTGGACTTTGACTTGGCCATTCAAACACCTGGATACGTTTATTTGTGAACCATTCCTTTGTAGATTTTGCTTTATGTTTGGGATCATTGTCTTGTTGGAAGATAAATCTCCGTCCCAGTTTCAGGTCTTTTGCAGACTCCAACAGGTTTTCATCCAGAATGGTCCTGTATTTGGCTGCATCCATCTTCCCCTCAATTTTAACCATCTTCCCTGTCCCTGCTGAAGAAAAGCAGGCCCAAACCATGATGCTGCCACCACCATGTTTGACAGTGGGGATGGTGTGTTGAGGGTGATGAGCTGTGTTGCTTTTACGCCAAACATATCGTTTTGCATTGTAGCCAAAAAGTTCGATTTTGGTTTCATCTGACCAGAGCACCTTCTTCCACATGTTTGGGGTGTCTCCCAGGTGGCTTGTGGCAAACTTTAGACGAGACTTTTTATGGATATCTTTGAGAAATGGCTTTCTTCTTGCCACTCTTCCATAAAGGCCAGATTTGTGCAGTGTAAGACTGATTGTTGTCCTATGGACAGACTCTCCCACCTCAGCTGTAGTTCTCTGCAGTTCATCCAGAGTGATCATGGGCCTCTTGGCTGCATCTCTGATCAGTCTTCTCCTTGTCTGAGCTGAAAGTTTAGAGGGACGGCCAGGTCTTGGTAGATTTGCAGTGGTCTGATACTCCTTCCATTTCAAGATGATCGCTTGCACAGTGCTCCTTGGGATGTTTGAAGCTTGGGAAATCTTTTTGTATCCAAATCCGGCTTTAAACTTCTCCACAACAGTATTACGGACCTGCCTGGTGTGTTCCTTGGTCTTCATGATGCTCTCTGCGCTTTCAACAGAACCTTGAGACTATCACAGAGCAGGTGCATTTATACAGAGACTTGATTACACACAGGTGGATTCTATTTATCACCATCAGTCATTTAGGACAACATTGGATCATTCAGAGATCCTCGCTGAACTTCTGGAGTGAGTTTGCTGCACTGAAAGTAAAGGGGCCGAATAATTTTGCACGCCCCACTTTTCATTTTTTTACTAGTTAAAAAAGTTTCAAAAATCCAATAGATTTCGTTCCACTTCACAATTGTGTCCCACTTGTTGGTGATTCTTCACATAAAATAAAAAATTTATATTTTTATGTTTGAAGCCTGAAATGTGGCAAAAGGTTGAAAAGTTCAAGGGGGCCGAATACTTTCGCAAGGCACTGTATAAAACCTTTCTTTTGGATTGAGAAGAGGATCATGGAGACACTCAAAATATCCCTGTCTTTGCTTCTTTCAAGAATGAATGGAGTATTGAGCTGCAAGCATCAGTTTAAATCAAAACTCTCTGCTACTGCAGTTGCTTGTTTGAGAGTTTCTTCAAATCTTTCAACTGAACGTTGATATCAAGGGATATTGACGGTAATATCATAGGGACTTTGGTTTTCTTTTGATCGAAAATTGTATTAAAATACAAGCCTCTTTCACAGTTGTATAATACTTTCCCTTGCATCCTCAGATAAAATTTCTAAATACCACAAAGTTACAACATATGGAATAGCATTTATTTTAAAAAAGTATTTTAAAATTAGCATTTATTTTGAGCTATATTTAGAGCTTAGTAAAGATAGCATTGCTAATATTAATGGAGTAGAAATGTAAGATGAATTGATAGCTTTTTCTGAACTAAAAAAGTCCTACAACGCCTCCTGAAATAGGTAAGGACTCATAGCAAGACATTGCTATTGCATTGCGCATTTTGCAGATACGACCAGTTTCTGCTTCTGGTGAGTGCATCTTTTCCAAACTGAAATTAACAAGAACATTTTCAAGATGCGCCATGTCCCTAAATCGTTCATCAGGACTACTATTAATATCAGGTGAAAGCAGTACAAAGCATAAATTTAACCTAAATATTAAGAGACTATATCTGTCAGCTACTGCTGTAAGCATGTTCAGCCAACGCTAGAAATATTACTGCTCTACTACAGTAGCTAAAGAAAGCAAGTCCGACTTAGAAACGGATCACAAGTCGAAAACATAAACTGACAAGGATGGGATTTGAACCTATGCGTGCAAAGCATAATGGATTAGCAGTCCATCGCCTTAACCACTCCGCCACCTCATCACGCGCGCCACCCCCCTTGGGCATGATTTTGCTCGGCGACCAGGCTCAGCGCACATCGACCTCAGATGTCTCAGAGCGGTGTGTCCAAGCGGCTGTATAAGAATAGGTAATAGGTTTATTCCATGCCGAAAAAAAGAAGAACGAGAACACAACGTTTCGCCCGTGGAGCCTTCTTCAGGTTTGAGAGAGACAGGGCAGTAGGCAAAGGTAAAATAGTGAGAGAACAAAGGTTTGAGGGTGGTTACCCACCTGTATAAGAATAGTATTCTGTCGGTGCTGTGGTAAAGCTGGTTAAAACACCTGTTTCCTAAAGAGGAAATCCTGGATCCGAATTCCAGCGGTACCTTTTTTTTCCTGTCTTGTTTTACAGAATATGTCATTTGGGACACTCAAAGAGGTCTTGATTTGGTTTAATGCGTTTATTCATTTCCTTTGCAGAACAACTTGTTTTTTTAAAATCATACAGCTTGCGAAAGATGAAATGCGAGTGAATTTTTTTGTTCACCAAAAGTATGTAAATGAAAAAAAGCAAGGTGTAAGCATTTCTGTGGTGCAATCGGTTAGCGTTTTCAGCTATTAACCCCCAGGTGGGTTTTTTGATCCCACCCAGGGACGCACTTCTTCCTATAGTAAACATCATCACCGCAAAAATTTAATTGTTCCGCAAAACCTGAACTATTTTGATATTTGCAGTAGTAAACAATTGAGTACCAGAGTCAACATTACCGGGAATTTCCAATAATTACTGACAATGGCAACTTGCAAGCAGTTAGTATTCACCCATGGAATTATATGTTCCAGTGAGTGGCGGGAGAATTCACTTATGCTCCCGTTGCATCTTCAGCTAAAGTAATTTAAAAAACAATGCAAAATTGTTCGAGAACTTGACAAGCAAAAACAACAGATCGCCGGAGTTCTATTTTAATATTTTCATATATTTTCCTTAATTTGAATATAAATGTTAACATAAACGCTGTTCAATATAATGTAATGTTGTTGTACTTTTAAAATATTTTAGCTGAGGGTGAGAGGGGGGATATTACGCCTTGCCAAACATCTAAAATAACTGTAAAAGGGGGTGGCATTTTAATTAAACTGGCAATCAAAAGAAAGTTACAATTTGTATGGTATTATGCTCAATATCCCTCGATATTGAAGGTCAGATGAGGAATTTGAAGAAACTATCAAAGAAACAACGGCAATAGCAGAGGGTGTTGATTTTGAACCAGGGTTTGCACCTCAATAATCCATCAGTCTTCGCTTGACAGGCTTCCTCAAGATATTCGGTGTTCTATACAAAAAATCGACAATTAAGCGCAAATGTGACAAGAGGCAAAGACTGCGGCAGAGGAGGAATAAACTCCACACGATGACTGTATGTATACGTCTGTCTAATATTCGGCCCCTGCAGGGGCATCATATTCGCTGAACTGCGTGCCAGTGTGTGTACGGGCTTATACTGTAATTCAAGAATATCAATGGTCAGACGCTTACAACGGGTGTTTGTGTTTGTATTATTTAGATAATTGAAAAAACATTCAAAACTACAGCTCGAATGAAATTAAAAAAAAAGTTTATTTGTCTCTTTGCTGTAACAACTGTGCCAAAACTATTCAGATACATCAGAATAGCATCAGAATGTAACTAGATTTTATTGGATTTTAGGAAATGTATTTTTGCGCATTTCTCTATACGATCAGAATACCTTCCTGTTTTCACCGTTTATTGTTTCTGCCTATGATATCTCGGAAAGAAAGACCCAGTATCTGTTCACCGAAATAATTCAGGAGTTTGCAGTGGTTTGAGAGGAGTGTATGAAGGTAATGAAGGAGGGAGGACACGCGCATTCTGCACGGGGAGCGCAGAGCAATGAGTCGGGCCTGCAGCTCTCCGAGTCTTTTCTTATACAACCTCGCGGAGTCCGGACACAGCGTCTCCAGCCAGTGTTGAAGGTTTACAGTTCAGAAAACGGCTGTCTCGAGCAGAAACTGATCTTCCTGCTTTAGTTAAGGTTTGGTTATTGTGGGGGTTTAGCGCTTGTATCTCTCTTCTCTTACTAAACACTAACTACTGTAAAGTATATAAATAGAAGCTAAAATGCAGCTAAAATACTTCAGTAAGGCCGTGCAGATAGGAAAGTTTAATAAAAATGTTTTATGATCTATGTTCTAGTTGCCCATATATTTTTAACTCTCTGTTCGAGCTCTGATTTAATCCTCTCGGCTCCTGCCGCTGTCACTGGGAGAGTGGCTGCATTCCGTAGGGCTACAGGCTGATTTCACAATGCCACATTTAATGAAATACAGGGGAAACCGCAAGGAAAACAATATGTTTTAATACATCTTCTTCTGGATTTATATTTCGGTCTTTCACCTTTGAATGCATACCTTGACCGTAAATCTTTACTCGATTACAGGCACCCCAAACAGTTCTTAAGGGAGAAATCGAAGCCTATTTGACTTTCTGCTAATCACATTGAAATGTTCACGAAGCATTTCCCTGCCCATCATGTGCCCGCAAGCCGGTTTCTCCGTTTTCTTCTTTCTGTCGTTGTCAGCGAGCACAAGAAGACAGGAAAAATGCAGGAGAGGGAAAAGCTGTCAGGAGTGGGATTTGAACCCACGCCTCTATTCAGAGACCAGAACACCCAAGCAATGGAAAGACAGGAGTCCTTGAGTCTGGCGCCTTAGACCACTCGGCCATCCTGACAAGGCACGCAAGATGGTGTGTTAAAAGCACCAGTAGTTCACAAAACTGAGAAATGCTTTGCTGGAGAAGCGCCACGTTGCCTAATGTTGCCTAAACGGATCACAGAAATCAAATATTCGGATCGATTTAGAGTGTGCTTTACAGCCTTTGTGTAATATTTTAAATTGTTTTAAAAAAGTGTGTACTGTGTACTACGTTTAGGACTAGTTAGTGTGGTAGAATATGGAGATCATCTCCAGCTCTGAGCTCAACTGCAACAACAAGTCGTGCTGAACAAAGTCAGAGTTCAGCTGAACCTTTGCTCAGTGTGGTGCTCAGGACTCAGGAGTATTGTTGTGGTTCTAATTAGCACGAACTGCAGGGGCTCTGAATCAGAACATTTCAATTTATCTGTTCAGTAAGTTAAAATGCAGGACACATTAAAATCGGATTATTACTGTGTCTCTGTCCCGTTTGTATATAACCGGATGTTTAAAAGATACCAGTAAGGACACACAACTACTAATGTGGTACTTATTGGAAATAGTCCCAAAACAAGTACGTCCGGCAGCTGGTAGACCCCTGTAATAGTTTTGCAGTGACACTTTGAAGATTTACACTCTATTTAAATATTAATTTACTAAATTTCAGTTCTCTTTTCTCACACTCCCTGGCATAACTGAACTCTCACTCTCGCATACTAAAGGCTTTACATGCATTAGCTGTGATACAGATTCTAATAAAGACAGAATGAAACTGTTTGTTTTGTGTCTCATGGTGATCCTCTTCTCGATCTAAATGAAATGTTTAATATTATCCCTCGAGAAAGAAAGGAGTCAATTTCCGCCTGGAATGATTGATGCTCCATCAAACATTTTGTAATATCTCCGGAAGTTTATACAGTAGAATCCTGGTTTGTGGCTTAAATTCAAGGTAAACAAGACTAAGGAAACAAGTTGGAAACGATGTCGATCTGGGATTTAAATCATCCGGAACATTTCACTACATTGGGCAGTATGTGCCAGAGAGCAACTCCCGACATCTGTTGATAGCTCAGTTGGTAGAGCGGAGGACTGTAGTGGAAACAAGAGGCCATCTTTAGGTTGCTGGTTTGACTCTGGCTCGAAGGAAGGTGCCCTTTGTGTATTTCAGTTAAAATAGCTGATCTTTTTTTCACTCAGACTTTGATCAAAAGCTCAATAAATGACGAAGCAGAGGCTCTTGTTCCGAATTCAGCTCACATCTGATTGTCTTGTTTTGGCCAAGATCTGATCTTTGAATTCAGGGACTACTCTGTCTGCTTTGTACAGTAATTCAAAAGTAGATACAAATGTCACATTTTTATTGTAGATATAAAGGTGTTCTCTGTTTTCAAAGGATAGGTACTTAATTGGCTTTATGATTTGGTTTTGATTTTGTATCGTTGTATTATTAAGTTTGTGCTTTTTGTGTTTTTAACATATTGTGAACTTATTTTTGAAACAAATGCTTACAAAGGCAGACATGGCACACATCTGTTTATACCAGCGGTGAATTGTATATTTTTATTAAGTAGAAGCTACTGCGCACTTCATGCAAGCTGTTGTGTGAATGAAAATTCATATGTTCATAGGAAGGCAGAATAAAATCCAGAACTGTGTTGGCGATATCGATAAACAGGGCTCATGTTCACAACAAAACTTTACTGTATAAAAAGTTAAAATTCGTAAATATATATTTTTTTTATTATGCAAAGTGTCTGTTAAACCATTCATGAAGGATTTTTAGACAAAAAAACACACCATTATATGAGAAAATATATTTACTATATCTGCATTTAACTCACTTTTTAACACTTTCAATTTCAAGGCCGATATAAATTGTTGCCCTGCTTTTTTGTCATAAATACACAAGCTTGTTATGTCTTGTGTCAGAAATAAACTGCATGAAATTTGCTAAAGCAACAAAAAGTAAGCGCCACAAAGAAGACAGACATTTGCGTTTATAGTGCAATGTTATCTCGAGCCTTTAAAATTACTTTAAATGCAATTTGTTTTTCTCTGTGGCTCTAAGGCTTTGTCATTTACTTTAGTTATTAAGGAGAACATTATGTTAATCGTATAGATGAAACGTTTAATATATTCAGGTGGGTAGCAACGTCAGCATGCATATCTGCAAAGGAACAAGTAATATTGTAGGTTTATTCCATGCTGAAAAGAGAAGAGAGAAAACAAACCTGAAGAAGGTTTCACAGCTGAAACGTTGTGTTTTCTCTCTTCTCTTTTTAGTATGGAATAAACCTATTACTTGTTCCTTTAATATATTGTGCGGTTTGACTCAAAATGCTTTACTACTACAAGAGAGGATTATGGTATGGAGGATGAGACAAATTTATGATTTCTTGGAAGAAAATGTTTTTTCTTTGCATTCGAAATGAATCGAAACTTTAGTGCGACACACAAACCCTTTGTCTTTTTTAAAGATATAATATTTTTAAACAGACAGTATAGAAAACGTTTTTTTTTACTAAGCAATTTTGGCCGGGGGCGATGCATTACTAGTAGTGGCGCTGAGGTCACTATGGTGCAGTTGAGCACCGTAAGATTAGGGCCAGTGACATAATGTATAACGCATCTGACTTCGTAACAGAAGATTGTAGGTTTGACTCCTGCCTGGCTCATGTTGCTTTTTTAACACGGTACTGTCTGACGATCAGCTCCTGCTCTGAGCTCAATAGTAATGCAAAACTGCGTAACAAAGTTGGCGAGCAGCTGAACTTGTGCTCAGTAGTCAGTACGGTGCTGAGGGTTCAGTACTGGCGTTGTTCTAATTAGCACGAACTGCAATGGCTCTGAATCTGACCATTTCTATGGAAGCCCGTTTCCGCCAGGGAGTAAAAATAAAAACGCGCTATGGTATCTCAGAATTCCGACTTAGTAACTGAGAATTGCGACTTAAAAACTCAGAATTCCGACTTTATATCTCGTAATTGCGACTTTATATCTCATATTTGGGACTTCAAAATAACCCATATTTCATTGTCTGTCCTTTTGTTATTGTAACGGATTCGGGTTCCAGGGCTTGTGTCCTCGCCGCTCCCACCCTAGTTCGTGCCTCACTGCATTGGCTCGAACCCAGGCCTTGCCAGCTGAGCTAAAGAAGAGTTTCTTTTTTAAGTAAAAAAGGACATACAATGGAAATATTTTAAAAGTATAAGTTTCAGCTTTTATAATTGTGAATTCTTCTGGATGTGAAGTGTCTATTTCTGTATCGTATTTCATATTCTGTCTTCGTTTTTGTATTTCTGGTGTTTAAATTAAAAAAAAAATTAAAAGCCCACCGTCCACTATTCCATCCGTGTACTATGGAAGCCTCACTACCATAAAAATTAGTGTAATTAATTTGATTTTTATCAGGGCACTGTACAAGACAAGTCTTCAGGCTTATAGATCCTATGATCTTGTACGATTCATCAATATAGTGTAACGGAACGGCCAACATACAATTTGTAGTTCAGGTGGGTAGCTGCGTCAGCATGCGTAGGCTGCAAAGGAACAAGTAATAGGTTTATTCCATGCTGAAAAAAAGAAGAAAGAAAATATGTTTTGGCCAAAATGTACCAGTAAACTTTACATTAACAATACCAGCCAACGATACATTATTATTTCACACCGGTTCTACAGGAATCTACAGCAGAGCCCTGAGTTGACTCCCAGATTCCCACTGAGCCCATAGAATTCCACATCACCCATCACTCCTGCACACAGTCTGCTGAGAGCGCCTGTCCATAAACTACTGGATTGAGAATGGGTTCAAATAATTCCCCATTTTCTTAATTCTACATCAAAGGACTGTTAAAGGTCTATTTGAAGGCATTGATTCGTATTCTTAAACCAGATGAACGCCTGGAATAAGTTAATATTACTTATACATAGTCGTGCTACAATACTCCAGTTGAAGGCATGCTTCTAGCTTTGTGGTACTCTGGTGCGTCACAAATTTATGTTTGAATTTCTGTGGATGAACTACTATAGGTGTACCCTCGCTCACTTTCTTTAGCGACAGTCGTTGCTCTTCATCTGTGATGTATTTGCCTGTTTTTCAGTTCACTTCCCTGCAAGGAATATTTACCTCAGAGCTCTCTTTCACAGACTGCAGGCGCTATGATTGTTAACAGGTGTTATAGTGATGACATCTTTCTGTATGATCAGGACAGGAGCTGCAGGTCCACTGTGTTGTGGCTGCAGTACAATTTTAGCTTATTATTACAATACTTTTTAACAGCGACAGATTCTTAAGATCATGAGGTGTTTACGATATTATTTAAGTATTAAGATGCTACTACATTCGGAACTGTCCCATAGGATTCAGTGTTCCATCAGTTTGGCACTAAACTGCTTAGTCTATTGCAGGAATTGTACTTAGTCCTGTCCTGTAGTGTCTTCTAGAGAGCAGCAGCTGTTTCCTTGGACTCATTGCAATTGGTAACATTGTGATTACTGAGCAGGGGACTTAAGTCAGCAGACGAGCGAGTTGCAAATCGGTACTAATCTGGCGTACAGAGCTGCATGCTAATCTCTGGATCATCTCCAGTTAATGTGATGCTGTTCTTACCTTGCAATTGACCCAATCTGACTACTGGCACCAACAACCCTGTTATTACAAATAAACTTTTTATGTACATACAGTGATAAATAAGTTAGGTGGAGAGGTTTGGCAGCCCATATTCAGTCAAAGGTGTGTGTGCAGATCACTGTGATATACAGGCATCAACAAACTGACAAATACAATATTAAATGTTTAACTGATAAAACCCAAATGAACCAAACCTGAATAAATTAGTGGTGGAAAGGAGTCTTTTTATATAGCAAAAGGTCTCTGAGCCTTTGGTAAGAACGATGGGTATATAACCCATTGTCCTCAATATTAGAAATGAATCCTTGAGTACTGCTGTTGTACCAACGGTCCTCAAAAGTACTGCCATTACCCCCTTCCCATAAAAGCCTTACATTAACCTTTCTTGCATAAACTGTAGAACGTGCCTTCACATTTCAGTGCAGTTTAATCTATTATCACACTACTCCCCACTTCATAACCTTCGCTCTTCTAATTCTGGTCTCCTAACTGTCCCCCAAGCCCATCTACACTGTATGGGTGACAGGGCCTTTTCCTGTTATGTCCCCAGGCTCTGGAACTCTCTGCCCAAGGATAGCAGAGTCACCTTCCCTAAACTCCTTCAACTTCAGACTCAACACCTTGTTCTGTAGAAGAGCCTTTACTGAACTGGTTCCATTCTTTACCACTCTGCTTCTACTTTCCTTAGTACCACCATCCGTGGTCTCCTCTGTCTATTGGAACTGTTTTATCCTGTGTATTCTTATTGTAATTCTGTCAAGTACTTTGAGAAGCCACCTTTGGAACCATTATATAAAATAGTTTATCCTAAAACCTTGAAGCTTTAATAGGGCAGTGCAGTAGGGCTAAAAATTAACAGTGTTAGTGGGCCATCATGATTTGTGCAAATTATAGGTAGTCACAAAGGGAGACTAGGATTCACGACATGGGACACTGAAACAGGGGAGAGGCTTTGTGTAGTAAGTGTTCAGTCTCAATCCACACAGTCTGTGCTGCTGGTAGAGGTGGTTGTGAACACCTGTCTTCCCAGTCAAGTGCTGGGATCTCCAGTCTCAATCCTAATACTCCTCATGACTGTCCAATACCACTACTGTGAAACCAACACCCATAAGACAAGACCTCTGAGATTCTAACTGCACCATTATTCACTGATGTTTGTGCACCAGTATTGTTCCTTTGCTAAGGAATGGAAGGCCTACTTTACACCAAGCCCCTGTTGACAATTCCTTCCTTGTGTTTATTTTAGACAGTTTGTGCAGCCTAGAATAGGACACCAGATCTCACCCTTACTGGGCACTACAGTAGCAACTCACACTCCATAAGCACTACCCCTCTTGGAAATGGGAGGATTTCCAGTATATTGAACACCTCTGTCTCTCCCCCAGTAAAGAGTGTCACACTGCCCTGCCCAAGGAATAGTGCGGCCACCTTCCCCCAGTACAACGCTTTATTACTCCAGACATTTTCAGTCCTCATTGGCAGCAATACGGGAAGCATTCTTGAAAGGGGAACCCCCACAAATACTTCCATTGATTAATGGGTCTCACGTCCCTTGAATTCCTCCACCCCATTCAAACCTATAAACCGTAAAGAAACAAGGGCAGGCAGGCAGAAGGCAGAAGGGCAGAAGCTTTATTGAAATGTTGCCATTACAAGGCGACTGGAGGCAGGAGAGTCACAAGGGCCAGGCTGGAGCCTTCATTCAGGCACCTGGGGACGAAGAAGGAGAACAATCCAGCTACACTGCAGGACACCCACCCCTATAGGGGCTCCACCTGCCAGACCCTACCTGTCCACTGGCCAACATCTCCAAAATCCTCTGCTCCCTCCACATCCTCACTGGTGCTCTCAGCATATTCACTGGAGCTCTGAGGGTCTCCCTCCTCATCCTCAGTCCAGTCAGCTCCCACCTCCAGAGGAGCTTCTACTGGTGCCACAGCCACCCTACTACTGGTCACCAGGCTCCTGGTACCTGTGGACAAGCAACACCCAGGATTGAGGGATCTGCTATACCCAGAGACCCACAGTCTACTCATTTACACAGTCCTTTTGTCCAGCACGGGATCATTCCTCAGTTGTCCAAGCATGGTTGTCTCTTGGGCAGAGATGCATCCACAAGGGATAGAGAACCAGACCCACCTTCATTCCGACTGCCAGCACACCTGGACTCACAGCAGGCACAGACCTCATGGTCACCATACAGCTCCTCCCACCTGGAGGAGAGGAGGACAGGTGAGGCCTCCACCTGGCATGTCCCAGAGCACCCTCAGCAGGCTCCTTGCAGAAGTACCTCTTAGCCTCCCTGTTGTAGGTGCAGGACTTGGTCCCTGGTGTTGCTTTAGCAGGAGCCACAGCCATGACAGTGCATGTACAGCTCAGTCACTTCATGCTACAAGAGGGAAGGTCACAGCATTAAGGGATCAAGGCCAATAGAGGGACAGAGAAGGACCTTCTGCCATCAGTGAAGGCAAGCTGGCAACTCTAGGCACTACAGCTGCCACAGTCTGGTTCACATCTAGATCATGGATGGAAAAGCAGACCATGGATCAGTAGAGCGAGAAGGCTGAGCAGCCTTTGAGAGCAGTACCTTCCTGGACAGCTTCTTCTGGAAGAGAAAGGCATCAATCGTGAAGCGGAGCACATCCTTCTGCTTGGAGGGGACAAACCTGGACAGGCAGCCATCTGCCTTGCTGTCCACCATGCACCTGGGGACAAGGACAAGGATGAACCCCTGCAGGCTCTCAGGGCTCCTGCCCACCTCTCCTCCCAGAAGGGGCCGTACCCCAAGTTGTCGATCACGGGGAAACGGGGTTGGGAGTGCTGGTCCGGTTTCTCTGTTACGTAACACGAGTGGATGTACAGCCTCTGCTCCACTGTGGCAAAGTAGGCAGTGGCCTGGAAGTACATGGGCTGACCCAGGAAGTACTCATCCTTAGGAGAGAGCCAGACCCAGCGGGCTAGAGAGAGAGAGAGAGAGACAGCATTACACCTGCACACAGCACCCCCTGCAGGCAGGAGCCACTCACTCAA
This sequence comes from Lepisosteus platostomus, assembly GCF_059453375.1. NCBI lineage: Eukaryota > Metazoa > Chordata > Actinopteri > Semionotiformes > Lepisosteidae > Lepisosteus > Lepisosteus platostomus. The sequence goes on from NC_142615.1 coordinate 60,781,030, forward strand.
GGAGCTTACAGTTGGTGGTGAGCAGCACAAAGCTGTGCTTGTTCTTCAGGTCCTTGAAGAAGGTCTTTCTCCTGGCCCATGTGGGGACATAGCCAACCTTGTAGGAGTAGTGGAACCTGCAGGACAGAGGGGTTGAGGGGCATCTGGACACTTTCCCCAGCAGCTTCTCCGCAGCAGCAGAGCCCTGCCTACCTGTTGTAGGAGCACTTGACAGGCACAGAGAAGGGAATGAAGTGATGCACAGGCGCACTGGAGGAGGGCGGGGCATAGCGGAGAGTGTTGGAGTACACCAGGCGGCCCTGGACAACCTGCAGGGTCACAGAGGAAGGGATATTCCCAGAAAAGGCAACCCCGATACCGGCCATACAGCTCACATCGATACACTGCCTGTAGATGAAGACCCGCTTACCGATCGCTCGGTGCCGCACTCGTGAAGCCCGTAGATGAAGTAGAAGTAACTGCGTGTGGTTCGGCTGACGCTGCAGTTGCCCAAGGTCACCTCCGATGGCCGACAGCTGAAGCCGAACAGGAGCCGACTGACCCTCACGTACATCCTGCTGGAGTCGCACCACACAGCCACTCCTCGGGTGCCCCCGATGGCCGGGCGAGCCGGCTGCCGCCCTCGCTGGGGAGGAAACAGGACGCTCTTGATGTAGGCGGGTAAGGGGCGGCTGCCGGCTTCATCTTCTCCTTGTCGAAGTAGGGCGAGTACGCGTCTCTGGATACGGGAAGGCGGCGGAAGTCGGGAGCTAAGGACCGCGAGTCGTTCTCGCTTGCAGACAGGTCTTCGGAGGGCGCATCTGCCAGGTTCAAGTCCTCCGACTGGGCTGCGTCTTCGAGAGCCGGGAGGTCGGCCTGGAGCGCTAATTCCCGAGAGTCCCAGCCAGCCGGCCCGACGGAGATCAATGCGGGGAGCCCGGCTCCTGCGCACAGGCACAGCACAAAGAGAAACGAGCGCATCGCCAAATTAACGTCCCGCTAAATTGCTACAGGAGTAAAATAAGTAAACCAATAAACTGTGTTGAAGCAAGAAAGCATAAAGTGTGAATGCGGTGAATAGGTTTTTATACTGGCAGGACCTGCTACCACACACCTGGTCACACTACCGCTCAATCAACACAATCAATTACACACAGAGACTCGGATTGTTCTCAGGGTCTAATTAGAACCTGCTTCCAGTCTGAGGCGGGACTCCGTGAAGCCTCCTGAACACTTTCCCGTGTGTATCTGACCTCAGCGGAGGAGTTCAACGCAATTTCGACAGAATTAAATCACCCACACGTGTAAAATTTGCTCAGATTAATTTATTGTTCAATTAGTTTCTAATTTCCAAGGACAGTGTGTTAAACTCGCTGTCAGACAGAGTACGGAACATGCGACACGTCCGTCCACACTTTCTTTTATCGAGGGGGCTGTTCTATCAACATGTACCAACAATAATTTTACTATTTTTCATGTGTAATTGCATGTCATATTAAAATGTGTAATACAAGCATTTCTTTGTTTTCCAGTAAAGAAATACTGATCAGCTTTTGACATGATCTGATAATAATTTGTCTGATTTTCCAGAGATTGCTTTTGCTTCGCAGCACTGAGAACCAATGGAAGCCCGTTTCCGCCAGGGAGTAAAAAAAAAAACGCACTATGGTATCTCTGAATTGTGACTTAAAATCATAGAATTGCGACCTAAAAACTCAGAATTTTGACTTTATCTCTCACATTTGCGACTTCGAAATAGCCCCTATTTCATTGTCTGTCCTTTTGTTATTGTAACGGATTCGGGTTCTAGGGCTTGTGCCCTCGCCGCTCCCGCCCTACTTCGTGCCTCAAACCCCGTATTGGCTCAAACCCAGGTCTTGCTGGCTAGAATATGAAATAAGATACAGAAGCGGCGAGGGCACAAGCCCTAGAACCCGAATCCGTTACAATAACAAAAGGACAGACAATGAAATATGGGCTATTTCGACGTTGCAAATGTGAGAGATAAAGTCAAAATTCTGAGTTTTTAGGTCGCAATTCTGAGTTACTTAGTCGGAATTCTGCGGTACATTACTACAGTATGTAGGACAAGTTAATGTAGAATCATTACTATGTCTGTCTTTTGTTTGTATGTAAATGAATGTCTTTGACAACTTAATGTTAGTTTTTAATTTAGTTTTACGATGTGGGTCATGCGTTGACATATGCACGAGCATACGAAATGTCTCACTCCTGATTCAGCTCATGCTCCATAGGAGAGAAGAGATTCCTCCTGCTTCTCGCACAATCATATCAGAACAGAAGCCCGTGTCGCCCAGCTCTGATTCAAGAGCGACTCGCATCTTCAGCCCTTTTTTTATTCGTGATCCTTATTTTCCTTAGTTATGATCAATATTGAACTTTTTCTAAATAAAACGACAATAATCAAACATGCAGGCAGACTTTTAAAAAGTATTAGGAGCTGACAGGGTGCCCCTTTGGAATAGTTGTCAGAAAATGTGAGAAAAGGAAAGGTACGTAAGCTCTCACACACAGCATTGGAGATTGGCATCTGATTGAAAAAAAAACTACCTGTCTCCCCAGCATTTAACGGTGCTGTTGTTTTGATTTTACATATTGTTAGCATTTTAATGAATTGTTAAAAGATTGATATACAAATCTCTAAATAAGAAAACGTAAAAACCCTAGCTGTAAGCAATTGGCCATTCATATTCCTGAATTTTAAATCCCTGTGTTTTTCTGTATCCGAATGCCTGGTGCAGCTAATTTGAAAGCAGAGTCTACCATTTACTGTATTGCAAAAGCGTATTGTTCCCACCAAGGAAAAAAAATCCTGAGTTTACAGGAGTAAAAGAGGAAACAAATGCAAACACCGTTTAGAAAAAACACACACGTCTCAGGCCTTAACCATGACAAGGATGGGATTTGAACCTAGACGAGCAGAGCACAATGAATTAGCAATCCAAAAAGTGACTCCTGTTTAATTTTCTTTTCGCTTGCTCGATTTATAGTACGTTCCTAAATCCTTATAACCGATAAACTAAACGGCTTCATGTGCCACAGCATTCTGCTGCAGGTACGGTTTGCACCGTGTATTGGGCGAACCCGAATGAAATATTTCAAATATGTGAAGAATTTCATGAAACCTGAAAAAAGAAGATCACAGCCAATGTCAACAATTCGGAGCCTGTAGGCAGCTTCAACAGAACAAAACGATCTGAAGCCGCAATTCTTTCATTGAGTGTATTGTGACACTACGCTGCTGCTTTTACTGCTACTTCTGCTGCCGTTGCTTTAAACTCTACTCAGCGGGCAAGTAAAGTTGTACAAGGAATAGACTACTTTGAGCCATCCAAATTCCATTATGTGAATTTAAGCTTTTTTTTATTAATAACAGCATTAGTAATACAATGCGTGCTCAGAAACCTTACTTATTAGCTTATGAAGCAACAGTGTTTCGACAATTTGCGGTCTTCAAAAAGTAAACGCTGAAGTTTTTATACTTCTTTGTGAGCAGATCACCTTTGATTTAGAAAAGGAAAACTTACTCCCCTGTTGCTTTCATCTGAATCGAGACCCAAGCGCTAAGAAAGCTGAAAAATGCAGAAGTCATAAACCCGATTTTAATTTAGATACACATTTTCTAATGCAGCCTTCATTACAAGACAGTCTATTTCTCGAAAGCGTTTTATGTAAAAAAGAGAAAAACGAAAATATGTGGATGACAATATTTAAAAGCTGAAGATTTTACTTTTGAGAAATTGTCATTTTATGTATCTAGACGCTTTTCAACCGCTGGTTTTGGAACTTTGCTGTGCTTCCTGCATCATTTTCAGTGTTATAAAGTGGGTGTTGAGGGAGCGATCACTGTAGAACAGTTGATAGGTTGGAGCTGTTCAGACTACTCTTGTTATTTCTCAAATGCTTCCATCATTTTTCTTTCACGCTACGACGCGAGTGTGTACATGTGTTTGGTTTTCGTTTCACTGATTCTCATTGAAGATTCGTGAATTAACGACGAAAGAATCAGTTGCCTCGGAAAGCAGAAGGTTTGGTTCTCAACGATCTTGAAGACACGCCCATGTAGTGCAGCGTGTGATATTTGTACTATAAAAGACCAAGTGCTCAAAGTGACGTCTGCGTTTACCGTTTAGACTTTTCATCTCGGGCGCACTTTTAGAAAGCAAAGATAGAGCAGTTGTGTTGAATCACACTACGACAGCTGTTAGCAGAGTGGCGCAGCGGAAGCGTGCTGGGCCCATAACCCAGAGGTCGATGGATCGAAACCATCCTCTGCTATACACACCGTCAGTCTAATGAAGTGAATTTAAATATTTTTTTTTCTCTCGTGTGTGTGGAAGCTTCACACTTCGTTAATTGTATTCGTTAATCTTTACCAATAGCAGATGCCCAAATGTATCTTTGGTTGTTCTGTGATCCTTCATAGTTTCCTCAATTCCTTCAAATTAACATCCATATCAAAGCAATTATATATATATATATTACAATTAAGGTACATATTAAAAATATCAACGCACATTTGTATAATGCTCATTTAATAATGATTGTCAAGGATTGTCAAGTTCTCCAACAAATCTGTGTTCTAATTTTAAAATATTTTTGCTAAGGATACAACGGGTGTATAAATGAATTCTCCCAACAGCCAGTTAAAAAAAAATTCCACACGTGAGGATGGTTTTCTTGGACATTGACTTAGGTACTGAATTGTTTACTTGTTTTAGTTGCACACGAGTAAAACACGAAGATTTCCTGCAACATTCAAGAGGGTTTGCGAAGAAATCACTTCAATTATTAGCGCAGATTATGTTTACATCATCACAATCTGAAGCACGTCCCTAAGTGCGTTTGACCCACCAGCCATTTGTTTAACAGCTGCACAGGGACACATTCCCGTTGCTTTTCACAAATCACTGGCATTTTTTGCAGCATTTCTTCTGTCCTGAGAAGCAAGTTTTTGTATTTTATCTTTCAGAAGTTGTATGAATTTCTTGAAGTTCAGAAAAAACTTGTTCCAGAAAAGAAATGAACACTTGCTTCAAAGTAAATCAAGACGTATGTATCTCTTGCTGTGTCTGCTCTTATCTGTCCATCTCTCTCTCCTCTTCTCTTACTCTGGCAGTCTGTGCAGAGTTTCTGAAGGAGATGTAACACCACTTGGAAAAGAAGAAAAATTCTCAGGAAAATTCTCAGGCAGAATAAAAAATCATTATTCTCTTCTCAGTCAGATTCATAGCTCAGACTCACACTCAGACAGGATCTCAACTCCGTACTGCTCTCTATCCTCACAATTCAGAACCAGAAGATATTCAGAAAATCAGTGCTGCTACATGAACAATATCAGACAGAACAGCCTGGACTCATGTCACATTTCCCCATTTTATCCTTCCTCCCAGCCCTCTTAGAGACATGAAAGAGCTCCTGGTTCTCCTCTCTGTGAGAGGGCTCAGGGGTCACTGATCTGGCAGCTGTGGGCTCTGTTCCAGGTCGAAAGCAAGAAGGTTCTATTAACGCTTTCCAGGACTTCCAGCCCTTCAGTATTACTTTCTTTACTGTATGTCAGCCTCCCAAAATGTTTATAAATGTTTTATAACACATATGAGTGTGAAATTATTTTATTATTTATATATAGTATTTATGTAATAAACACCAGTAGTGACACTATGATCAGTATATTGATTATTTGTAGCCGATGGTCCGATGGTCATGTCTACAATAGTGACCATTTGACCAGTCTGTAGCTCTGAGCAGTGGGACTCAGATCACACAGAAGACCTGCCTGTGTGTGATTCCATACCAGCCCTGGGATTCAGCTACTCTCACAAATGTCTCACAGACCGTCTTATAAATTTACAATTAGATGAAGTCATGTAACAGTTTTACAGATAATTTAAATAATCAGACAGCAGTTTTGGCAGTGGATACATCTCCACATGGGGGAAAGAAACTGAAATATATGTGCTCACTGTAAAGTAGGAAGAGGTGGTCAGACAAGCAAAACAACTTTGCAGATAATGTGAAGTGACATTGTTTTGTGTTAATCAGCTCACAGATTTCGCTTCATGTGCCTTAAGCTGTGCAATTTGTATGGTTGTTGAATGAGATTGATTTCTTCACAAGCCCAGTCAATTGCCAGTGGAGAGCTTGCCGGCTCACACCTTCATGAAGACTCTCTTTAAGATTTCATTGTCAAGTCGCCTCCTTTGCATACAATAGTAGCACCGACACTAAGAGAAAGGATGAGAAATGGCGTTTATCAAGCGATTGCAGTGTTTGTTTGACTGAGGATCCTTGTGTGCCGAACTGGCCTCTGGAGAAGTGTAGTGCAGTAAAACAGAAGGTTTGTGTCACTCAAGATTGTTACAGAACAGAACAATACAATTACAATACTTTTATGAGAGTAAATATTACTGGTGCATCACAGTTCTTATAATGGTGAAAACAGGAGCACCTTCTCTACATTTTTGACTGAAGTATTTAAACGGAAAGAAATACTATCACTATGCAATGTTCTAGTCTGATGAAACAATGTATAGAATTAGGTGACAATATCGGAATTCATTCAAATGCACAAGATTAATTTTCAGCAACAAAAAAAGTGCTTGGAAATATTTTACAAGAATGAAACCTTACATTCACCCTCTACATTAGCAGAGAACAGTAGGACAGAAGGTTAGTGTCACTGGACACTGCGTCAGAGAGGCCGATCTCTTCTCCCTCATTATGCAGGCTTACCCACTCATGATGAACTGTACTCCAGCGATACTCAGCTGCCATCATCGACTCAGACATGACGTTCATGTACATATTATACCCTAATATGTCACTGCGTTACAATAATTTGATCAAAACAACTGGTGAAAAAATAATAATCAAATATTTCTTTCCTTCTTTTAGTAGATAAAGACTTTATCCAAAAAAGAAGCATTTATTCCTTTCCTCTCCTACCAGCCCTTACAAGTCACCCAGTTTTTAATTTAGAGCTGGATTAAAGCTCTAGTCTCTTGGTGTGAGTTGGAACCCCACTGCTGCCAAATATCTCCAACTATCTCAGTGTTAAGAAGAAAAAACACACATTTGCTGCAGAAGTAACAGGAGAATTTGTGCCATTCAGCCTTATAGCGTGATGTCATTTTCTCATGCTCATTTTTAGATGCTTGTGATCGAATCTATGATTCTTATGAGTGTGCCCTCCATAAAGGTAGCACAGATATAACGTGCCAAGTTTTCAGAGAACCGCATTAAATACAGGTCAGAAGAAGGCGACAAAGTGTCCGCTAGGCAGTTCAGCGATTTCAACGGTGTTCTCTGTTGACACCCGACGTTCTCCAAAAGAGTAAGGTGTTGGGAGTGTGGCTGGGTGGTCTAAGTGCTGGGGTTGTGCTCCATTTTCTTCGCTGGGTTAGGTTTGAATCTTGCCGCTGCTAAGTGTTGGTGGGTTAAGACCTTCCTTCTATTGCGACTTCAATGGGTAAAAGCTTTGCTTGACAGTCTGTCGAGAGACTGAACTAGGTGTTTCAAGATAGTCTTTGTCAACTTAACATCAAGGCATAAAAAAGCCTCATTTTGTGTTCCCAACAGCAATGCTCTTAGGTCCCTTCAGCATTATGCAGGGAACAACATCTGCCGTGATCACTTTTGAGTCAGTGTGAATCGAAGTGTGCCGCAATTGTTTTTAAAATTGGTACTGTAGGCATGGTGCATTTGTCTGTGAAACTTGAATGCTGTGCTTTTTCACGCAGAATCATCGGCAGGAGCAAAGCTTATTCAATCTTTCCGCACAGCGCTCCATCAGAAATACTTTGTCCAAGTTTTGAAGAGATTGTGGGATTCTCTGCACACGTTCACATCGCGTACCTCAGACAACACCACCATTCGATGGGAAATTGATTCTGCTTCTTGCAGTTGTTCCTGTGGTTGGAGTAGTTACAAAGTTGCACTTTCCTCCACCTTCTGCTATAGTATTCACTGGGTGAGCTTCATCATTTGGCTCAGAAAGGTCAACTGTGCTTCGGAAAAAATCAGCTGCAGTGTCGTTATTTTGTCGGTGAGTATGGCTGTCTTTTAAAGCACATGAAAAACACGAGTTTGTGGATTTCTCCAAATAGCAACGAATTCAGTTGTGCAGTGCTTTACTGCTTTCAGAGGGTCTTTTATCGACGCTGCTATAGTAGAGAAACGACATAATCACAAACGCAACCATTTGTGCTGGCTGTTTCACTAAGTATTAAGCTTTTTCAACTATCACATGATTTTAACTAATTTAACATCATCTCCAGGAGAGCACCTTGCACTGCTCACTGAGCTGATGTACAGTATGTGCCCATTTCTCAAAAATTAAATATCATCTAAACTGATTTTTTCTATTTTAAATGCTTTCCTACTCTTTTAATATTTCAGTTAAATCTTGAAGTAATTTCCATTGATATTAATCCTAGTCCCGATGAACGATTCTGGGACATGGTGTACCTTGAATAATGTTCTTATAGGTTTCAGTTTGGAAAAGTGCGCTCTCCAGAAGCTACCGAAACCTCTAATGGTCGCACAAAGCTTAATGCAATAGCAACGTTTGGGGTTGAAAAAGAATATTACTTGCTATGAATACGAACACTGTTACATGAGGCGCATAAGGACTATTTTAGCTCAGATCATCAATTTATCTTATATTTCTACTCCATTAATATCGCTATTGAGTGTTAAAGGTAGGTCCTGGCAATACTTCATGAGATCTTCTTAAGAAAACTTAAACAAATATATTTCCAGTGCTGAACAAAAAGTAAAAAATACAGATTATGTGCAACTGATAAAATCTCTCTTCCAGGGATGTTGTAGCCACATGCAAATTACTTCATCAGCTTTAAAAGTTTCTTTTGCATTTATAAGATGATCAGCATGACACTCAAAACATACCTGTATTCAGTAACCGCTGAGTCTGCTGGCTGAGCAAGTTGCCTCCTCACACACAATAGCAGCCCCGAAGCTAAGATAAATGAAGAGAAATTGCTTTTATTGGGCACTTTTCATATCCGATGAGCTTGACATCTCCCAAGGGTGATGGAGTTCTTTTGCGACACTGCTTTTCCCTTTTTTCTTCTTTCTGTACTCTGATGGAAAAAAAACGAGAAAGCATGTAAGGGAAAAATGTATTTTTTTTCATGGAGAAAATGTGCACCAGGAAATGTTTTGTTTTGAAGAAGTGATTTAACATGATACATGACCTAATTTACTGTAGCAAATGCTCACACTGCAAGGTCTGCTTTACTACAAGACAGAAGTAGAGTGAAGATGTCATAATTTCACTGCCTTGTTGAAGAAAACATTTTTTCTTTGAATTCTAAATCAATCAGAATTTCAGAATGACACACAAACCCTTTGTCTGTTTTAAAGATATGATATTTTAAAACTGATAAAAATGTAGAAAACACGTTTCTCACTAAGAAATTTTAGATGGGGTGGTATATTACTAGTTGCAGCGCTAAACTCACCATGGTGCAATTCTGTTACATGATTGGCCAGTGGTTTAATGGAAAACGCATCTGTTTTTGCATCATGAGATTGTAGGTTCGACTTCTACCGGATTCGTGTGATTTTAAATCAGGCTCCTCAGAAATAGATGTCCATTATGTGAATGAACCGCACCTGAAAGCAAACGTTGGGTCAGGTTTCCTTTCTTTCCTGCATGAAATAGCAAATTGTTACAAAAAGCACCAGCTAATGTCCAATAGCGTTGGTCATTTTAATTAACATGAATATACTGTAAGGTCTTGGTACATGGGAGTAGATTTCATCCACAATTTAAAAAAGGGCAAATAATATTTATTTTATTTAATACAAAAGTGACCTAAAACTCTGTAACTTTCAGGTTAGCTTGAACCTGTAATAAAAAAGGGGCCTGAAACCGTTCTGTGATGTAACTGTCTTACGTATGTGATGTTTCACAGATGTGCAGTGTGCCTTTTCTCTTGTCGTGTTCAAAATGACTTGCTGTGCAATCTCTTGAATGTGTGTTCTGTACTGCTCTGTTATTTCATTTAGATTATCTATGTGGTATACAGATAAAACTGGACTGCATGGTGTAATGTCTGGGTTCAGCACCAGCTGGACCTGAAAACACATCAGCCGATCTCGACATTATTTGAACACACAACCTTCTGAGGTGGTGTCAGATGTGCTACCATTGCACCACCAGGTCACTCCGTAGAAGTGCTTTTAATTCCCCCAAGGAGAAAAATCAGCGTCCCTGAAAAAGTGTTTTTTTCATTCTCTCCTGTGAGGATGCCGGTCTTCCAACGAGGGTCTCTTCTTCCCAGACCACAGATTATTCTTCCTGTCTGGCTCTCACACAGAGAGCAGACACACCGACTCCAATAATGTGTTTACTACATCTGTAGATCTGACCCTCTACAGCCCTGATATTCCTGGACAGGATCCCATATTGAGCAGTATTTATCGTGTTGTGAACTTACAGTGTGTACACAATGCACTTTATACACAAAGTAAGTGTTTTTGTAACTCTAGGACGTTTTGTGAAAATGTTACTGGCATGCCAAAATTGCACCCTCAACTGAACAGTCCCACCCCCCTCAGTTTTGGATAAAAGGTTTGGATAAAAAGTTTTTGAACACTTTCACTTAACTTGCCCCGTAAAAAATAGTTGTACTTTGTCAATGGTCAGATAACTACACTAACCCCGAATTCACAGTTACTACATCGGACTGTTTGATGTGCAGGAGGGCTATCCGTCCAGGAACAGCATGTTACATAGTGTCTATGTTTTGGGGTGTCAACATTATTACGACCTTATTTGCTCAGGTGGACCACTGCCTTGCAGTAGTTTATCCTTATACTTATAGTACAATCGTTATATAACTAGGACTGTAGTTATAGAAGTTTGTACTTTCTGTTGGTTTTACAATGATTTCTTAATGATTCAGAACCTCGTTACTGTTGATGTTGTTGCAAAAATGAACACATATGGTTGACAAAAATAATCACGTGAGTTCTGATGAACGTGGAACTGTTCTTCATCACTAAATACCAGATTGCTTGTCGTTATCTTCTAACATGAAATACTAATCTGTGGCATGCTTGTGAGAATTCACTTGGATGGTTGCAACGGCTCCGTTTAAACCAAAATATCACTGCCCCCCTCAGGATTTCAGATGCCCCCCTACAGATCATTCACCTGGCGCCAGTCCTGGGTATAATGTTGAACATAGCTGCCTTGAAAGCAGTTAATCTGGGTGTGATTCCCACCTGATCCATCGATCGATTTAAAAAAGTCTTGAAACTGGTAAGCTAGGGAAGAAGCACTGTTTGAGTGCACTGAGGAAAATGTGCTACTGTGCTGTGTTGCTCCAGTAGCGCAATTGGTCAGGTTGGGGTGCTTTTAAAGCGTAGTTATGTTGAGGTTGTGAGTTAAATCATCACATGGAGTAGTTTCTGTTTTCAGCTACAGAAACTCGCTGTTGAATTTAAGTCTGTTCTTGTGTTGCTTTTTCTGCTCGATGGAGCTGTGTTAATGCAGGCACACCTGCTTCCACGTCAAGTTATTTTATTGTTGCTCACAAACCAACACACTGCAGACACCTCTGATATTGTCACTGCTTGTGAGCCACATGTTCCTGCTGTCAGCCTACCATGTTCATGCACATCTAGAAATATTACTGTTACAGTATAGGAGCGAACAAACGAAACGAAAGCACACCAAGTTTAAAAAGGTCAAAACATGTCAAAGCCCTTCCTCGACGAGGATGGGGTTCAAACCTACTTGTGCAGAGTATCATGTATTAAGAAGTTGTTGTTTTAACCACTAGGCCACCTCCATACACACTTTAGCGCCTTCCGGACATGAGTTGGCTCTTTCCCCATGCTCGAGGGTAATTTTCCTCTTCCACCTACAATTTCAACATTTACCTTGGGAGATGTCAAACCACAGAGCCCGTGCTGCGTTTCAGTGCCGGCTGTAGTGGACACCCCGTTGAACATAAAAAGCAAATTGAGCTCCTTGGACATAAGCCATTTCTCGTCACTTGCTCAGCGAGCAGGCTCAGCGCACACTGAATGCAGGTGTCTCAGAGCAATTGAGATGTGTCCAAGTGGCTGTAAAAGGGATATTTGATGCCAGTGCCGTGGCTTAGTTCTCCGACAGCAGGCGTAGCGGCGCGCCGGTTGGAGTATTCTCAGTCGCATTTAATGGGAACGTCATGGCAGCGTCAGCTCAAACCACCAAATGGAGACGGGTGTGCCGACAAGCTGACCCTGCTGATGCGGGATTAACACAAGGCTGAGAGAATGCTGTGGCTTAGTTGGTAAAAGCACCTGCCTAATAAACAGGAGATCATGGGTTTGAATCCCAGTGGTGCCTTTCTTCTTGTCTTGCCACACAGTTTATCATTATGGACAGCAACATGCTTCTACATTAAATTTAAAGGAAGTGTTCATTTAATTTTTGGAACAACTTGTTTTTAAAAAAATCCATACAAATTGCGAAAGATAAAATACTCATCTGTTTTGTCAGTGCAGAGGAATTACTGCCAGCTGGCAAGGAAACGAAAACGATTTTTTTGTCTTTAGCCAAAAACCTGTGAATGTAGAAGAAAGGTGATGTGCGTTAGTTTCTATGGCACAGTCAGTCAGCGTATCCTTCAGTTAAACATAACGTTGGTAAATCAAAAGTCCCCAGAGACGCATTTCAAATTAATCTGACCTCAACACCGTCTCCCCTAAATGTGATGGGGTTTCTTTGGATGTCCTTAAGCATCCTGACAGTTGCAGAGATTTCAAACTTTTGGCACAAGTCAAACTACAAGAAGTTAATAGTTGAGCGCTTAAGTCAATATCACCGGGAATGTGACTATGTAAACTTAAATAGTATTCAAAATATTGCAATTTTGTTGTAGTTTAAAAATATATTTTAGCTGGGGATACTCAAATGATGAGGGTAGAAAAGAGAACTATTCGACACCATCAGGAGTGCTTAACGGGTGATAAAAGTGTTTTTTAATCACAAAGTGAAAATAGTGAATTTGTCTTTCACTTAGGCGTTCATTTAAAGCTCATTAAACAATGAAGGAGAGGCTCGTGTTCCGAATTCACTTCGTGTCTCATTGTTTTGCTTTGATTTTTAAAATGTACACTGTTGACTATTCACTCTTCCTAACACGATTAAAGAGCCGAGTTTTGTTCAGAGGTAACGCATCTCATGCATCATATGAAGCTCTGTTTTTTAGCACCAGCGTCTCCACTCTGGATTTCTTTTTAAGCGCGATATCTTTTCTGCGATTTCTTTCATTTGAATTCCCTCGTGTGAATTTCAGTGCGACAAACTCGTTTGTCTGTTTTAAAGAGATGCAATTTTTAAAACAGAAAAAATGAAAGACTGTTTAACTAAATACACATAGAAAACGTGCACCTAATTGAGAAAATTTGGACTGGGGCGATTTATTATTGTAGCGGCGCAAGCTCACAGTGGTGCACTTGAGGAATGCGGTACAAGGGCCAGTGGTGCACTGGATAACGCATCTGATTACGGATCAGGAGACTGTAGGATCGTAATGTTCTTAAACCCAATACCATAACTGTAGTGTGTTCAGTCCTACACAGCCTTTCTATCGACTGAATAAGCCTCCTGTTCCATCTCCATCTTCTTCCCTCACATTCCGGCTATTTCAGCACCGTTATTGTTGGACTACAGTCACAGATACGTAAGGGATACTATTCCGAAGAACCGTCTTAAATAACGTTGCAAAAGGTAACAATAATGCTTTCTTAACATAACCTTACATTTGGCCGTACAATACAATTTTCTGTACCCTCAAATAAAAAATCTTACTGCTTTCTCCTGAGAAACACAAGTTTAGTGTCAAATCACAATAAATAATACAACAAATATACTAAATTAACACCCAGATATGACAACACACAGCTATGACAGAACACATTGAAGACTTAAAAGCCCTTTAAAATTTTATTTCCTTAATTTCCATTCTCTTCCCTCCTCAGGATAACTGAAAACTAACTATAATAAAGACTGTATATGCATTACTTGTAATACAGCTACTAATAAAGATATACATGGAACTTAATTATTAATAAATAACACTTTTATTAATAAATACGTGTAATGATAACATTCATTGTGAATATTTGTGGTGTCTGGAAAGCAATTTAGTTAAATATAATAATAATTTTCAAGCAAGTGGTGCATAAGCTTGTTACTTAATGAGTACATTATTTCCATTACATTCAAGACAGTTCTAATGTGATCAATGGTTCTGCTTAGTCCGCTACTGAGTTGCTTAAAACCTACGAAGAGGTGGTTTAAGCTAGACTGCTAATGCAGTAACATCTAACGGGCAGAAGCTGTTATTTTAGGTTTGTTGCAATTGAGAACAGGTTAAGTACAGAGCTGCTGACAAATTTCAGCGGAGTTTATTGTATATAAGTTTATTGCAATTGACCCATTGTAGCTACCAATCAGTAGCAAGGAAAAACAAACTTCACTTGTGCCTTTTAAAAAAAGGGAAACAGAGTAGTAGTTTATGTGGTAATTTCAGGTACAATGTAAGAACTAAAGTTATCTACTCCCATAGTAATGCGTGGGGTCCTATCAATAGAAAAAAAATGTTGTAACCAGAAAACACAACAAACACAAAACGAGAAGTCTTCCGGTAACCAAGGTAAATCCCTGTAGTAGTCTAACAACTATGAAAAAAAAAAAACAAACGCAACAACTTCAAAAGAAAAAGAACATTAAAAACAAATCTGGGGAACAACAAAAACACAGTCTAATGCGAGAGCTCCTCTCGTCATATTTGTGTACAGGTCAGCTGGAGGTACACAGCTGCTGGTAATTTAAGTAGGGAGCTGCGCCAGCATGCATGGGCTTCAAAGGAAAAAGTCAAGGTTTATTCCATGCTGAAAAGAGAAGGAAACACAATGTTTCAGCTGTGGAGCCTTATTTGATTATGACTCGAAGTAAACCTTTACTTCTTCGTTTGATGTTAATTTATCTCCATCAGATACCTAAGAGTATCTAAACTCGAAAGTTGCTTTCAGTAGCTAAAGACACTGCCCTAGCTGAGTCTCGAACTCAACTTCGGCATAACTCCACTGTGCACTGCTGTATAAGTACCACGCGCTGACTGATTGTGCCACTGGAGCTCCTCATACAGACTGACGGTGCAGAAACACAGGGTGAAAACGGTTTCGGTTGTGGAACCATCTATACATGGGGAACACTAAAATAGCAAGGAAAATACAAGAAAAGAAACTGAAAGAATTGTGCTAACAGCAAAGGGGGACGGAGGGAGCTGGTCAGACAAGTAAATCAGCCTGGCAGATTATTTGTATCGACATTTTTTGAGTCAATCAACAGATTTCTCTTCATGTGCCTTAAACTGTGCAGTTTGTATCTTCGTTTTAGATAGGTTTCTTCAGAAGTCCAGTAAACTGACAATAATGGAGAACTAGCTGACGCACCCCGTCGTAAAGACCCTCTGGAAGGTGATTACACGTTTCATTTTCAAGTCGCCTCCTTTACACGCAATTGCAGCCTGGACACTGAGAGAAAGCATGAGAAATGGCTTCAATTTCAATGTGAAAGCGCAGTACAGGTTCGATGGCTTCACATCTCCCACCAATCAAATAAAATTGCAGTAAAGCGATCTAAATATGACTCTGAAGTACTGGGAAAGATGATTATTTTGAGCGTGCCTCCCAGGGTTATCTACGAGGCTTAAGTTGGCTTCTTATTCGCCAGCTAATGTGTGTTTTTCGTTCCACCTTAAATGGTGCTGCTGTGATGTTATGTCGCCTTTTGCCTGTAGATGGCTCTCTTCGATCAGTACTAATCCGGCTGGAATACTGTAGACATCCTCAGCGAAAGGGAATATCCAAATAAATAGTGACTGTCCAAATTATGTTTTTGTATGGAATATATTTTAGAAAATCGCAAACCAATCTTAAAAACTCACCACAACACGGGCTTACACTGGGAAAAGGTGATTGTACTTTCTGCTTATTGCTACGGCCTTCCCCCCGATTATGAAAGTGTCTCACAGTTCTGACACCGACATGTGAAAGACAATGTAACAGACTATCAAAATCCTGAAGTACAAGAAATTTTAATGCACCAGTTTTTTAAATATGACCCTCTGATCCTGGCATGTCAGAATACATTTCGAAAAAGTATGGCACGAATTGCACGAATTGCAATGGCACAAATTGTTGAGAATATCACTGACCTTGCTGATATTTGCAGGGGATACGAGTGTTTTGCACATGTTGAACTACAACACATAAAAATTTAGCTCCTTAGTCAAAATCACCAGGAATGTCCAATAATGACGAACATCAGTAGCTTCAAGGAAACTTAGACTCGTACATGGAGTTTTATCTTTGAATGGAGGGTGGGAGAATTCATTTATACTCTCGTTGCTCAAACTATTTTAAAAATAAGATGCAGATTTGTTCGAGAAACTTGTAATCGCCTTAAAGAGAGTCTTCTTGAAGGCGAACACCAGCTAGCTCTCCACTGTCAATTGACAGGACTTTAGAAGAAACTGTTCTCATACAACCAACATACAAATTACACATCTTAAGGAACATGAAGAGAAATCCATGTACTAAATAACATGCCAAGCTGTTTTACATGTCCTAACACCTCTTTCTTTCCTACTTTGCAGCGAGCACAATTCTTTCTTTAATTGCTATTTTACTGTCTCCTTCCCCTATGCGGAGATGGATCCACAGCAGAAACATTAGGTCGGTTCTTGTTACTCTATCCGATTGAAAGAGCTGTATTAAAGGCACTCCCATCTCTGCAGGAAAGTTATTGCTGCTCCCAACACAATATACTTCAGCCAAATGTGATAACGATACTGTCACTGCCTGTGGGCCACATGTTCCTGCTGTCAGCCTATTATGTCATGTTCAGCCACACCCAGAAACATTACTGCTGTAGCACAAGAGCTATATAGGCGCAGTCTATAGAGCATGAATCTCTTAATCTCATAACTGTGGGTTCAGCCCCCACGTCGGGTCCCCCTGTGTCAATTTGATCCCTCCAATCCTCGTAACAGGACCTGATGGCGTACAGTGATCCCTAGTGCCTTATGACCTTTGCATAATTCAGATTTCTTTCCACTTGATTCCGATTTTGATCTGAAATCATCGGCCGAACAAGAGTTTGTCTAAATCGAGGGAGATGTGTTCACAAGCAAGTATTAAACACTTCAGCATTTACTGTTCGAATACCACACTTTGTCCAAACACTGCTGTTTCTTAAGCTAATAGGTAACGGTTTTTGAGCATGCATTGTATTGTTAATGGTTATATTAAAAAAGCATAAATTCACATAGTGGAATTTGGAATGAACAAAGTAGTCCAGCCCCTATACAACATTACATACCCACTGATTAAAGCTTAAAACTACAGCAGCAGGAGTAACAGTAAAGACAACAACATGTTTGGAGTTCGGCATTTCATTTATTCTGCAGAAACATCGTATCGGAATGAACTGCCAGAAATAAAGGAGTAATTGTGGCTTCAGATCGTTTTTACAGACCGCCGCATTGTTCTGTTCATGCGGACAACACACTTTAAATTTTTCCAGGTTTTTCTGAAATTCCTCGCATTTGAGCCAGCACTAAAATATTTCATTTGCGTCGTTGAATACATCGTGGAAACAGTATTTGCAACGGAATGCTGTCACAAACGAAACCATTTTATTATTCGGTTCTGAAGTTTGAAAATGAAAATGAAACAGGGGTCACTTCGTAGGCTTGAAAGGAGTCCAAGCAGCATAAAAACCTGCAAATTCTTTAAGTACAACTCAAAGTCATGCCACCTGCAGAAGTTCTCAGATGACTCTGCAATTGTGGGATGTATCAAGGGTGAGCAGCAGGAGGAGTACAGAGGACTGGTCAGCAGCTTTGTGGAGTGGTGTGAACCACTTGGAACTGAATGTTACAAAGACAAAGGAACTGGTGGTAGATTTCAGGAGGAAAAAGGTCAAACCTACTCCTGTCTACATCCGTGGGAGTGGCGTGGAGATGGTGGACTCATACAAGTACCTGGGAGTGCAAATCGACGATAGACTGGAATGGTCTAAGAACATCGAGGCCATCTATAAGAAGGGACAGAGCCGACTTTACTTCTTGAGGAGGCTCAGGTCCTTCAATGTGTGTAGTAAGATGCTACATATGTTCTATCAGTCGGTGGTAGCGAGTGCCATTTTCTAAGCAGTGGTGTGCTGGGGCTCTGGGATTAGAGCAGCGGATTCTAAAAGGCTGAACAAGCTCATCAGGAGAGCAAGCTCTGTCATTGGGTCTGACCTGGACCCCTTGGAGGTAGTGGCTGAGAGGAGAATGATGTCCAAACTAGAGGCCATCATGGACAACTTCTCCCATCCCCTCTATGACAGGCTTGCAGGAATGAAGAGCACGTTCAGCAATAGACTGATTCATCCACGGTGCGACAGGGAGCGCTACAGGAGGTCATTCTTGCCTTCTGCCATAAGACTGTACAACGCATCCACCTTGCGTCTTGGCAGAGGCAACATCGACAGTGACCTGTTTCTGGACTAAACGCATCTACACATCTACTGCTACAACTGTTCTCTTTCTTTTTCTTTTACAACCATTTTTTGTGCAATATATGCCAGGGACCTGTGCAATACATTTATATCTATATTTACATCTATATTACGCCGAAGACCGTGTGTTTCGGGTTTTCTTTTGTAGTCAGATTAGCTTTCTCTCACTGTCCTAGCCAGCTCCATTTTTGTTTATTTTCTTTCCTTTGGCACCACTCTAGTTCCTTACTCTTGTTATCATGCTTCCTAGTCCCTCACCCTGCTTCCAAAAGAATTATCCTAAATGTTACACCCCTTTTCCCCTAGACACTTGGGATCGTAACATTATTGGGGGCTCGTCCGGGAGTTAACATGTTGAAATCCTATCATTTCAGAGACAACCCACAGGTAAACTCTACAGATGAGACTTCTGGGCCTGCTGTCTTTTTTGTCGTTTCAGCCTGTAGGGTTACAGACTCTGCTAGTGTTAATGGTGATGAGGAGGTTTGGTGCTGCGCAACACTCCTCAGCAGTGCACTAGGTTGCCAAGTTCTGAAATATTACAGAATCTGCCATCGTATCTTACTTATTATCCGAACAACAAAGAGGACATTGTAAAATAAATTCAAGACTTTTCATCTCTTTTTGGTGACATTTCTACCCGTACTACAGTCCTAAAGCATGACATAGATGTTAATGGTGCTATTCCTATCAAACAACATGCATACCATGTTAATACCAACAAAAGATCCCTTATGAAAAAGGAAGTCAATTATCTTGTAGAAAACTGCTAAGCCAAACAGAGCTGTAGTCCATGGAGTTCCCCTTGTCTGCTAGTGCCCAAACCCAATGGAACCTTTCGGTCTTGTACAGATTACCGTAAGGTAAATGCAGTTACAGTTCCAGACTCATTTCCATTATTGCGCATGGAAGATTGTATAGATAATCTAGGTTCTGCATGTTTTGTTAGCAAGTCGGATCTATTGAAGGGCTATTGGTAGGTACCACTAACCCTGCGTGCCTCAGATATTTGTGCATTCGTGACCCCTGATAATTTCTTACAGTATACTGTTATGGCCTTTGGTTTGCGAAACGCCACATTTCAAAGGTTCGTCAATTTTATTTGACCAAGTAAATTATTCAACAATCGAAAAGGAAGCTTTGGCCTTATTACTAGCATTGCAATACTTTGAAGTTTATGTTGGGTCCAGTGGTTTGCCTGTCGTGGTATATACTGACCACAACCTGTTAGTTTTCCTTTCTCGTATGTACAATCAGTATCAGCGCCTCATGCGTTGGTCTTTGATTGTACAAAACCACAATTTAGACATTAGGCACAAGAAAGGTGCAGACAATGTGTTGGCTGATGCCCTTTCTAGGGTTTAAAGATTTGTTTTCTTTGTGTTTTTTTGCTTTGTCCAAACATTAGATGATTTGTTTTTATGGTTGGGGGTGTTACGTCCCAGTGTGTGGTCTGTGTGTTTATATGTTCCACACTGCTTGTCCAGTGGAGGTGCTGTTTGATCCTGCAGGATCTGTCCAGTCTCACAGAGTCTTACTGAGCAGTGCAGGGCTCCCTGGCCCCGGGTACGAGCAGAGAGTGTCAGTGTCTCTGACACTGCGCTCCCTCACTTCAACTGATCAGGGCAACTACACAGTGAGGGACCTTCAGGGAAACACTCACAGCACTGTGACCCTCACTGTGGGAGGTGAGCAGGTCTACAGCTGGGTCACTAGAGGGCTCTTGACAGTGTGTTCTTATATCATCCTCTGTCCTGATTGTCTTTCAGTTCACAGAGTCACTGTCACCCTGCAACCTCTCTGTCTGCCCCTCTGTTCACTGGAGAGCCAGCGGAGGTGCTGTTTGACCCTGCAGGAGCTGGAGACTGGACCTCAGTGTGTTCTGTCTAGAACAGCACAGCCAGGTGTGTCCCCCAGTATAGAGACAGAGTGTCGGTGTGGGACAGCTCTCTGATACTGCGCTCTCTCACTCCAGCTGATCAGGGCAACTACACAGTGAGGGACCTTCAGGGAAACACTATCAGCACTGCGACAGTCACTGTGGGAGGTGAGCAGGTCTACAGTAGGGTCACTAGCCGGCTCTATATTCTTGACAGAGTGTGTTCTTATATCATCCTCTGTCCTGATTGTCTTTCAGTTCAGCTGTGTCCCCCAGTACAGAGACAGAGTGTCAGTGGAGAATCAGGAACCAAGACTGCAGGACCTGAGGCAATCCAATCAGGGGAACTACATAGTGTTGCTCTCACACATTCAGAAGGCCGTCAGCGTTGTCTCTCTCACTGTGGGAGGTGAGTAAATGCACAGAATGAATTGGGTCATATTGGAAAGTCTAAACAGACCCTTCTCCCCAGTTTCTCCTCTAACTGCCACTAACCCTTTCATACAGCTCATACCTGTGTGTTATGTCCCAGTGTGTGGTCTGTGTGTTTTTATTTTGTTATGTTCCACACTGCTGACTTGATTGTTCTCCCTCCCCCATTAGCCCACCATTACACCACTGTTCCGTATGACATGATCAATCAGCTTCTCAGCCAATCAGAGTGCATCTTATTCACTATATAACATGGAGGTTTTCTGAAGGAAGAGCCTTTAGTTTGACTTCCCGCTTGGTTTTGCTTTGCTTCATTTTGTTTTAGTTATCGCTTTGTTTCGCTATTGTTTCGGCTTTGTTGGTTTCTGTTCATTTCTTTGTACTTTCATTTGTTTGTGTTTATCCTTGTTTTGCCATTACCTTGACCTAACGTGTTACATGTTCAACCTTTGTGTTCTTTTGTACCCTGTTCCTGTTGATTACTCTTCTTCTCCCTTATTTGTATTCCTAGTTCACTTGTGTTTTTGTGTGAACTTTTGTATATGCACATAATAACAAAACATGCCAATGAAATGTGATAGCTGAACTAATATAAGGTTTACTCTGTGTAGGTCCAGTGTGACAGTTGTGAAAACTGGTTCCATGAATTGTGCATCTCAAAAGAAGAGTATGAAAGCGCAAAGAATGAAGTATCATGGATATGTACATTTTGCCAACCCCAGTTTGGTGAGTATGCTCTGCATGCAAACTATCACTATGAAAGGGTTTTTTTAAGCAGGACATGTAGTTTTAGATTCAACAGAAACATAGGATGACATATTTCAGTGGATGTTATAATTGTTTGTTATTGTTAGGAAGTTTGGCTTTCAGGGTAATCTTCTGGCATTAATGGTTCTATAAATTAGAGATACCTTTTCAAAAAACACTCCAAAGAAGGCACACATAAAAGATTATTGATAATCTTTGCAATTTATTACATGACACAGGCATCTTGAGATAGAATTACTGTGTATCAGATTGGTGATTAGATATGGATGCATCAAATCAATTACTAGGTTTCTTTCCAATAATATAGAAACAAAGGCACGACCATGAACACCTAAATGAGCTTGCCATTTAGCACAAAAACAATATAATGTCTTGCTGTAAAAACACAAAGTAAGAAAAAAGGAATTTGATCAAGAGAGATCTGTCAAATTCTGCAAATACCTAGATCTTGATCTGTGACCCATTTATACTCTTTGGATCCTTTGCAGTTCGTAACCCTTCTTATGGTTTTATATTTCAGGCACTATTGATGAGTGAGCAACCACCCCCTACTCCCGAGCATTACATAAAAGACATGTTGGAAACTCAAGAAGACTGTCAACGTGTTCTCAGCAGAATTCACCTCCAAAAGACAGGTAAGTACAAGTTTCAATATCCCCCAAAAATGTATCTTGGGTAAGAGCAAACTTTCGTACACTTTGACAAAAAATAATGAAAAACACTAGAACACAAAATCACTAGAAACCATTTGTTATCTATTGCCAGAAACCAAACAAAGTATTATGAAAATGGTAAAAAAGTTCATCATAACACAACACAATCCCTTTTATATATGATCACTACACAGTGTTAACATCAAAGTAGTAGTGCAAAGAATTCTAAATCAACAGTATGTCACCATGACATGATTTATTCCACTCCGATGTAAGAAAGATCAAAGAAAACTGGCTTCTATCCAACAGAGGTGTATCTAATGTGATTCCTTATTATTAGGTTACCCAAATAGTACAGATGCAGCCATTCAACATGCGCGGTAAAAACCCGTGGTACAGTAACCTACCCGCAGGGCACCGCGGTAAGTGATTGGCTGGCCAAAATGACCGACAGGGGCACTCGTGGTGCATTGGTTGGTAGTGAAAAGATTTAATCATTTAATGTCTTTACTGTGCACATTTTAATCCACTTAGGTTTGAATATTTATATGGAATTTTACCACTAAAGGGAAATTTTAGTAGCTGAGCATAAAAAGAGGAGGAGCATAATGCATCTGAAGGTCATAAACTATATTAATTTAGGAACATAAACATTACTGTATGTACATAAACTGTACTGTGTATGGCTGGTCTCGCTAGTTTAAAGAAAAAATACACACCAGTCTTCCATTTCTCCCTAAACATTTTAAGCATGAAAGTTTTATGAAACGGTACCCAAATATGTGATTGCTGTATAGAATGAATTTTAATTTTTAAAAATTATTTAACACAGAAATTAAGCTGTTTACATCTTCCACCTGAGAACAGTCACCCGTTGCTACCCAACGCAGAAACATAGCCACTAACTAGCAAAGAGAGGACATTAGCTAGCCAATATGATAAAGAAATAATGGAAATCTCGCCTGCATCCACTACTCAACCCCCTCTCTGCCGGAGTGCTGGCTGTGACGAATTAAACCGGTTTCACAGGTATTCAAAGTAGGAAGTACAGTGTTAAGTGGTAGCTGGGCTACTCCCTCAATAGAATCGCTTTAACATGCTAATGCGTTGGTTTAACAGTCTGGGAGTGGCAAGCTTCCAATGTCAACTCGACTCGATTGGAAGACAATGAACGTATTTTAGCCCTAAATGAATTAATAGCAAACATGGTTTACATAAAATACATTTTTCCAAGAAAGTTTATAATACGATCTATAGTTGAAATCTGAGCCTAAATATAAAGGAAAAGCATTTTCAGAGAGCAATCACGCTGTGTTTATGTAGAAAAAGCGATTAGGTTTATGAGCAATCTAATTACCTATTCGCTTAAAACGCTATATAAAATAAAGTTTATTTAAAGATGAATGATCAGTGTCGCAGTTTAAATAATTTTCGTAGGAGGGCTTGGACAGATTCCAAGTGCATTTTTGCAATTTACGTTGCAATTTAGAGCTTTCTGGCAAGAGGAGACACCCAAATTATAAAGTAACATGCCACTGTTTGTGCATGAACAAAGTTATACTGCAATTTTCCTTAGATACGCGATTAAAAAAAAAAATTTTGAATCCCCCGCGGAACACACTCCATAAGAATCAGCGCTTTTATACAGTATATCGCTTTTAAACACATTTAAACACGCGTTTACAATTTAAATCAAAACGCGATTCAAATCAATATAAATGTTTATTTTGTAACACATAGGTGACTATTCATTGTTATTAAAAAGACTTAAATTCGATCATGTTGTGATATTTAGAAATATAAATTTGTTTGGTGCGAGTGAGGTTTTATTTAATCTCTGACCAAGGGAAACGTTTCATTTTTTCAAAGAAATGTTTGTTAAAAAATAAAGTCATAGTTCCATGGGATTCAATCACATTTATACATTTTAGAAACGTTTCATCCATACAAACACCACAAAACTATTCTCGATTGTATTTCTGAATGGTATGTTACACTCAGTTCACTGTTTTAAATACATCTAATTAAGAAAGGTGTTAGCATAAACTATTAGCAATAATATTAAATTTAGCACTGTAATAAGTTGTTGCACTTTCCCCCGCATCTTGTAAAAATATTTTCATTGTTCAAATATACATTAAATCTGACTATCATATAATAAGTTAAATACAAAACTGAAGAAAAAATAGGGTTAAATATAATTCAAAATATTTTGCTAACAATGTTAACCGTTTATAAATAATACATTGTATTAACAAAAGAGTAGGATGGCACAGTTGTTAGTATGCTTTTTGTTTTGTTTTTCATAAATAAAAGAGTAGTACCTGATGTCTCAGTGGCTTTCAAAATTAAATTATGCATGCAAACCTGTGAACTAGAAAGATAACTAAGATATCCATCCATTTATAATGGTGGCAAAGTGGTTAGCATTGCTATCTTGGAGCACTGGGGTCCTAGGTTCAATTCCTGCCATCCTGTGTGTGTGGGGTTTACATGTTCTCTCTGGGTTACATGGTTTTTCTCCATATGTGTGATATGACTCCCTCTCGCACTCCAAAACATACTGGTAAGTTAATTGGTTTATGGGAAAACTGGCCCTGGTGTGTGTGTGTTTGTGTCTGTCTGTCCTGTGATGGACCGGCGCTATGTCCAGGGTGTATTCTGCCTTGTGTCCATTGCTTACTGGGATAGGCTCCAAATCCTCTGTACTGGATAAAGAGGTTAGAAATGGATGGAAGTAAAGGCACTGTGTGGATGGAACTATACACAGTGTTAGAAACCCACTATGAAATGGCAGCATCTCACTGAGAATAAAATATTTAATAGTGCTGGCTTAAGGAAACAGCCTTTCCACCTCTCTTGCACGTCAGTATCCATACCTAGTTATTTAAACAAATTGCCTCTAATTATAAACATCTTAATATGCTGGCTCTGTGGATCCGCATCAGCTGTTTGCCCATTCCTTCAATTCATGTGCATCCAACACACAGTTCAATGCCAGCAACTACACAAAATCTAAAATACAATCCTCATTTCAGTATCTATGTAAACATACAGTCTGTTAACTTCATCATCTTCATCAAAAGTATGCCTAACCCCATTAGGAAGTGTTCTTGTTATCAGTGTATTCCTCAGCTATCCCAAAATTATCTTCTTCTTGCCAACATCTCTAGTCTTTTATCCTGCAATAACTCAGCCAACACTTAAATCTCCAAAAGCTGCTTGTGTTAATTTCTTGAAATCACAAATATCATGTGTAAATACTGGCCATGTAATACTCTGCATTGTGGAATAATAGTTTATTTTAAAGGGAACTAGAGAAACTAAGAACTAGAGAAATCAAGAGAGGCTGTTTTTTCTAGAATTAATAAATGCACATCCTGTTCACTGGGGAAATTAAATCCACACTGAGCACACTGAGCAATCTTCAATATGTTCAGAATATGACAGCAAGAATCCTATCAGGGATGCATTACACCTGTTTTCAAGTCCTTGCATTGGTTATCTATCAGGAGTCAACTTCAAAATCCTCATCCTCATTCAGTACCTACAGTATATGGCTTATCATCCGTCTACTCCCCACCTTTGTCCGTCTGACTCTGGTCTTCTAGCTGTCCTCAAGAACATCTACATTCTGTGGGTGACAGGGTCTTCTCTAGCTGCACCCCAGAGCTCTCAATTTGTATTCCCAGTGATATCAGTCACATACCCTGAGTGCATTTAAATCTAACCTCAGAACCTTTCTTTTCAGAAGACTTAGTGTCTGTATCTGCTTCATTTTCTAATTTTGGTAGCACCTCTAACTGCTTGTCTTTCTTATATGTATTTACTTTGTAATCTGTGGTCCTTTTATCTGTTTTTATATCTACTGTATTGCTTTGGGATGCCACTTGTAAAGGTGATATATAAAATAAAGTTTTTTATTATTGTTATAGAGAAACATGATCAGTTTTCCCTGGTTCAGATAAAAATATCTAAAGCATACTAGTTTGTCACTCTTCTCATTCCCTTTGCTAAATAACTTTTCGTACTAATCTGATCAATCTAACTGCCTGTTTTCTGTGCTTTCTCTATCCTGCTAGATTTGCAATTATTCTGAAAATTTTCTTCTTGAAATAACTCATTTCTAAATACCTTTTTTCCCACTGTTGGAAACCATGAACCATGGTTGCTATTAATTCATTTAGGGCTCACTGACAGAATTGCTGTTTTTTATGCATGCTAATTTCTGATTCCTCACTCTGTTTCATGTTTATAGATAAGACTTTATTGATCGCGAAGGGAAATTGATGTATATGTTCATGTACATGATGAACATGTTTGCATGTTCTTTTGTAACATACACCTTTTTGTGATTTTTTTGTATATCTAAGCAAGTGTTCCTGCATCCCTCTTCTGCACTATAGGCATGGCTTTTTTTCTGTTTGCTCCATTTCTAAAACTTTTTGCTCATGTGCATTTTTGTATTTTTTTACACCTCTAGCACTTTAACATCCTGAATTTTCATTTGCCTTAATTTGTAGAATGAATTTGAGTTTTAGCCTTAAAAATCTTAAGTTTTCACTATCTTTTGTTTCTTGTCCTACAACTGTTATTATTGATCACCGAATTATTGTACTTGACATGACTTCATTCAGCCTTTCCTGAATGTCTGTGACAGGCAGAGAGAGTGCTGTTTCTGGTGCGATCTTTTGCAGCTGACATTTCACTGTTTTAAACGAACAAGAAATTAGATTGCTCATAAATCACTTATCCTATATAAATACAGCGTAATTGCCCTCCGAAAATCCTCTTTTCTTGTTCGTTTTAGAGACCTTGATCGAAACTGATTTTAGATGTCAGAAAGGATTTATTTTCTCTGTATTTCCTACATTGCTTTGTCGAGATTTTAACTTTATATTTAGGCTCAGATTTCAACTATAAATTGTACACTAATTAATAGCAGTAAATACTGATGTTTTGCTCCCTCTTACCACAAAAATATATATGTTTTGTAGCTGGGATTAACTTTATTTCGTACGCGTAGCTACTACCATTCGGACACGAAGCAGTTAAAGATGGCGGCAAATCAGACACCCAGAGAGCCGGGGGGGGGGCGTCTTCTCGCCTCCATAACTAAAATGCCAAATAGGAGTGGCTTAAGCGACATACACAGTCGTGTAACTGACAGTTTGAGGTAGCCTATCGTGTAAATTTCGCTTTGTTGCCGATAGGTTAAGCTTTCGAAACTCTGCCCCAAAGTCATCATGTGACTGATTTTTCGCCCTGTTTCGTTGGTTAAACGCAATGATCACAAGCACCACCATGGTAACTGGGATGTGTAGTTTTTAATTCCGTTTGAATTATTACTGTACGTACTGTCTTCATATTTGGCCAGGGCTTTAAAGAGAAGGCGCGCCAAAAAATTTTGGTGCCGTCGTCTCCGCTTTAAAGGTACCCCCGTGCTGGAAGTATTTGACCTCGGAACGTTTGCCCAGCGTACTCCTAGGTACTGTAACTGTCGTGTGGATAGTTTCACAAGAATCAGACAAAGGTTTAAGCATCGCTTGTTCTAGATAAAACTGCAAAGAAACCAAAACAACAACCCATAATGTACTTCTTTGCGGCTCTGTTTGTCCAAATCGTATATTCACAACGTGAAATCTAGAAAATAATATTACGTAACCAAAATCCGCAATATGGAAACAGAACCTGTGTAATTGTTGATAGATGATGTACTCGTAACATTTTTTCAAGACGAACTACAACATTTAAAAAAATGACTTGTATGTACTTGATATCTCTAATCAATCCACGGCCACATTGTTAAAAGCAGAGTCCCAGCACAAAACGAAACTAAAACGCATACCGTTTCGCGCTTCTTATTAGTTGCTCAAAAGTAATTTGACCGTATAAAATGCATAATATAAACCTAGAAACATATATGTGAGCAGTATTTACGCACTGTAGTATCGGTGTTAAGACATACCTCTCAAATACTGTAAATCAAGTTAAAAATATCTCAAGACCGATTCTGGTCATAATGAAACCATGTTTCATGTATGTTTTCTTTAAAGTACCGAGACCAGCTATATACTGTATGTTTATGTTCCAAAATTAATATCGTTTATGGCCTTCACACGCATTGCAGTATGCTCCTATTCTTTTTATGCTCAGCTACTAAGATTTCCCTTCAGTGGTAAAATTAGATATGAATATTCAATACTTAAACGGGCACAGTTAAGACATTAAATATACATATACATACTGTATACAGTACAGTTTGCATACGGTAATATGTTTATGTTCCTAAATCAATCTCTTTTATGAGCATGTGAAAGGCATGGTGAATCGATTCTCAAAAATTACTGTACTTTGCATGATTGGAAACAAATGCGTGATTGCGAAATGCTGTGGTGTTACTCTTACAAAGACGGTCAATGAAAAAAAAAAAGTTGACCAGGGCAATACTTTTACAGTATTGTAAGAGTTTACACTTACAGCTTGTCCAAGGTCATTCATTATTAATACTATTAGTAATATCTTCGTTAAAGACTGATGGCCACAGCTCAAACATGAGAGGTTGAGCTTTATTAGCTCCACCTTGCAGAAATTCCGGATACTATTATTTGCTTGTAGTATTATAGGAGAATTTACAGTAACTAGTGGTATTTACCGGTAACTCGCGGTAGACTGCATACAGCGTACCTGAAAATAATGCATTTTGAATGGCTGCATCTGTACCATCTCTACAGTACCTTTCAGACAGGACACACTACTAAAAGGATTCTAACCGAAACAATAAAAACACAATCACATCATCGAAGTCCGAACCCCACTGACTTTCAATATCATACCGTGTACATCTCCAGGCTTGGAGACTCATCAAAAAAGCCTAGACACCAAAGTGATCCTTTTCTTCCAGTAAGAGTATGGCAGTTGCAGGATGCTGTCTAGATCAATGAACAGATTACGTTAATAATAGCAAGCAGGTAGCAGAGCATTTAAGCACACAGCCCCTAAATTCAGACCTTATTAAGGATGCCCCATACCTACAAGCATATTTAACAATGCTGTAGTCTTCTACATCATCGCTGTAGTCCTCTTTATCCCGAGTGATCTAATTCTTTAGGAGGTGTAGAAACATAGATATCGAGTGGGTAAGTAGACAACCACGTTGCAATTGTTTTTTTCTGTGTCTAACCCATTTTTTTTTCTCCACATCATGCCTGCCACTGTTCTCTCTTCGGTGCCTTTGGTTGATATCGAGCTCTGTCCCCCATGACAAGGGATCCTCCTGGATTTCTGAAGCAAGGAACCCAGCCAATATGAGTCCCTACAAAACTCAAGATCCTGTACTGCTCAACCCAGTGGATGGGACATACTCAACATTAACATCTAGTCTCACATAATATATGAAATAGAATTCATCGTGTCAATCTGCATGGTGGTGCATGTGAACTGTTCCTAGTAACTACTTGTCATACCTGGAGGGGAGGTCAACCATCAGGCCTTGGACCCCCAGAGATTTTTGTTTTTCTCTCCTTCGTGCCTGATGGTTACACAGTCACATCTGCATACCACACCTTCATTGTGATTTGCTACAGATACAGCTTATTTAAAATGTGAAATTAGGAAAAACTAAAAGAAAGCGTGAAATGAAAAGAATGTCAAATCTAAAATTTTCAGATGTTGTGATGAATCTTTTGACTCATGAATAGCACCCCCCATCCCAGTGTAATGCATGTTTAATGGAGCCGTATTGAAAAAATAATTTAAAAAAAGGTTTCACAACCCCAAGCAAGGTTGTATAAGGTGAGGGGGGGGGGGGGGGGGGGGCTGTCTGGTGTGTAAAACACTTGGTTGCAGCATTGTGGGTGCTGTAGTTTAAATGCTATTGGTTTGTGAACAGCATACCCCTATCCCAGCGCAGAATGCCACAATAATTAAAAGCATGAGAAAATGAGATTCAGAATGCAAAGCTGTATTAGTCTTCTGTGTAAAAAATCGGTTTGAACATCATTGGAGCCGTTTTAATTAAGCTGCTGAGTAAAGAATATTTTTAATTTTCCCGCTGTCAGCACTATAGTGTATATATAGTTGACCCTTACCTGAATGAAAACAGGACATTAAGAAAGGGTTTCAGAAATCAAACAAAGCCTTATTCCTGTGCATACAGTCTGGGTAATTGGAGACTGCGCTGTC
The DNA here is from genome assembly GCF_059453375.1 of Lepisosteus platostomus. Classification (NCBI taxonomy): domain Eukaryota; kingdom Metazoa; phylum Chordata; class Actinopteri; order Semionotiformes; family Lepisosteidae; genus Lepisosteus; species Lepisosteus platostomus. The sequence goes on from NC_142615.1 coordinate 60,811,541, forward strand.
CTGCTTCCTATGGTGATATACTGTTTTTTTTACACTAAGCCGTATTGAGCAGTATTTCTTGCATTGTGAACGTGTGTACACAGCAGTCCCCCGGGTTCCAGTTAGTGCGTAGTTACACATCAATGAAAAACCAGAGGTTTAAAAAGATAATTAGCTCACTAATAGTTTTGATGGCTTAAAAATGACATCGTGAAGGCTGTGAAAATGGTCACAATGTAGTTTGCACACTAAGCAAGTGTTTTCATAACCCTAAGAGGTTTTGTGAAAATGCTACAGGTGTGCCAAATAGTTTTCGAACTTCAAGCTAACTTTACTCTGCTCAATGACAGTACCTACAGGCTATTGATAGGTTTGCTGGCACTGTGGGTTTGTTGTTCCTGACAATGTGCACGCTGAGAAATGCGCACAGACTGGCTTTCTTTCGGAATGAAAATGTTACCGCTTGTTCCTCATGTAAACACAGTTTTAACCATTAGCACACTCATATATATATATATCCTGAATCAAGAATGAATGTGCCCTGGAATCCGCTGTACCGCTTCAAACTGAAAGTCAGATATTTAGAGTCTCGGTAAAGACTTTTTACAGGAAGAGACGTCGTGCTTCAGCTGCTCTGGCCTGCAAAGTGCGAAGGGGCTTCATTTGAAATACCCGATTGTATTTCAAAATCCAAGGTATTTTTGTTGTGCTAGAATGTATAATTTATTATAAATGTTTTATTCACAGCCTCTTCTTCAGGAAACCTCGCACACACTAAACAATCTTCAAAGACTATAGGAACAGTGAAAAAGAAAGCAGGAAGATGGATGAAAATAAAAGATTTTGACGTCTCTTCCGCAACTGATGAATACTCCTGTGTGACGTTATTTCTTACATGGATTCCGTTATTTTGCCACAGGCTGCGGGTCTCCGTTTTCAAGAAGAGCAAGTAAAAAGTTTTGTAAAAAAAGCAAGAGCACCTGTTTGGAGTGTTTACGACAGCAGCGGGTCTCCAAACAGAACTTCATCTCCTGAAAAGTGCCCGTCCCTGCCACACAGGTTGCTGTGCCCAGTGCAATGCATATCTCCACACAGCCCTCCACCCCCAGCAGAGCACACACCACCTTAGGACACTCCATCCTGTCCTCTCTGCTCACCACCACCCAGGAATTGGCTGATGCCATCCCCACTGTCTCTCTCCCCTCAGGAAGCACTATCTACACAGCAGAATTCACAGATGCCAATGCCATGTACAGTTCTCCCAGATGTCCACCTTTTGTCCATCAGTCAAGAAAAGGAGGGGGGGATTGAATGTGCAGTGTGTCGGCACGGGAGGACAGCCAGAGCCGACCACTACGCTGCTTTTCTGTTTTGTAATTTTGTGACTAGGAGTGAACCACATCCATAAATGTCAACTGGTCCAGAGGCAAAAGGGCCTTGCCTTGCATTCTCCGCGAACGCATAGGCATGGTCAATTGGAGATTCCCAAAACTTACTTTGTATGATTGGAAACCGATACATGATAGGATAAACAAAATGCTTCTCTCTGGTTTTAGTTTGTGCAGCAATGAAACAATCAGATTAAACAAGAGAGAGTGCGACGTTACTTTTCGTCAATGAAAAAATAGTCTTTTCATGTTTATTTAAGTGTCCTTCTTTCATTTGGATTGTATGAAACAACTCGGGAGTTATTGTTATGATTACTCTATTAACGAATCCTCAACTCGTTCACTTTTTGTTATTTTGGGAACATTTTGACATGTTGCTTTTAGCCGTCGATACTGTTGAATTCACTCAGTTTGTAATGTAGGGTGCTCTGAACAAGTTAAACTTTGATACAGGACAAATGTATTTCCCACAAGCTATACTGTAGTAGCTTTAAAAGTATACAATATCACACCATATGCATGTGGCACGTCTTTGTTCAACTTGAGAAAAAACAGGACATTTGATTGCTGGTTGCCTTATGTTAAAGGCCAACAATGACACCAGAAAACTGAAAGTTCCTTCCCCTCCCCCAGTAGAACTGTCTAATCTACATAAACACAGTGGGATGTAACACCTAGCCTAGACTTTGTGAGAAGTATGGAGCTGCGTTGCATTAAAATGGCTGCAATGGAATATACAGTAGTAGGCAAAAGTTAATTTCAAGCTGAAAAGAAAAGACTCAACATGTCCCCTCTATATATTTTCCATTTAGACCATCCAATGTCATTTATTATTAATATCTTCCGTATCCCATTAAAATCAGAAAGTTTCTTACACGTGTAAATCCAACTATTTTCTAATCGCTTTATCCAGGACAGGTAACAGTTTCACCAATACTATTTGGTAACTTTTTACGATTGTCAGACTTCAGAATGCTTCAACTGATGCTTAAAGATATGACATAATGCGCACTGTGTTAAAGAGCTATTGAGCACAGAACATCTTTTCGCCTGTGAAAAGATTTGCACGTGCAGTTTATTCTTATCTGTGTGAAAACAGGAAATATCTATGGAGTTTCAGAAAGTAAACAGAGGTATAGAACACCCTATCTCAGATGTTTAATAAATTCAAGTTTGTGAAAACAGTGACAAATCACCCCAAACAAAATACAATTTTAGAATAGAAGCAGTTTGAAATTATTAGTTGTTGTTATTAATAAATCACTTAACTTTGAACATGTTGTGTTTAGAAATAGCAACAAATCAATATAATTTACTATTTTAGTTTTTCAAAGAAATGTTTTTGTTAAAGGAAAATCATGCCAGGAGCTGGGTTCAAACAAAGCTATAGCTGAAAAGGGCAGGCAAAATGTTTAAGTAATCATGGGCGAATGAGACAAATTGATGCAGATGTTTAGAAAGAAAGTGGACTACAGTAATATTTTGAGTTTACAGCCTATCCAATGTTATTCATTATTAATCTTTCATATCACATTAAAATGAATGTTTTTTTTTAAATGTAAGAGGCAATACACAATTTGTGTCCTCTATAACACGTCAGTGTACTTTTTAACCAGTTTAATGTTTATCAATGTTATACAAAGCTTAAAATTATTAAATTGGATATACCGTTTAGACTGTTTAATTCTGTAATAGACAAAAGATTGTCCCTCAGCATAGACAGGGATTCAAAACCAAGTGTTTTCTGGCAAGAGCCCAAATGCTGCACATGAGAGCTTTCATAGCTCCACCTGGTGGTTTTACAAGATATTCCACCCTACTTCGATACATCATGCGGTATCCTACAGTTCTTTGCGGAACGAGCACTGCGATTTACTGCAGCATACCTTGCACATTTTGAATGGTTGGATCTGTAGTTCTACTCAGTTTGGTGAATTCTTGATAAACCAAACTGGTGCCCTCCCTCTAACTCACCATTCCTCCCTTATGGTAGTGTATGCAGAGAAACCCATAGGGTCAAATGCAATGGACTTCCCGAGTTAAAACACAGCCGCGTACTAAGTTAGTATGGTACATTCTGGAGATCATCTCCTGCTCCGAGTTCAATTTCAGCAAAAAACATGTGGAACAAAGTTGGAGCTCAGCTCAACTTGTGCTTAATCTGGTTCTAAGGGCTCGGCCTTGTTGTACTAATTAGCCCGAACTGGAGAGGACTGTACATCAGAACACTTCTGATTAGTAGAATAATATGTAGGCCACATTAATATTCAATTACTTTTCTGTTTCTCATTTAAATTCAAACTAAATTTCCTAACAAATCAGTTAGTTTTTAATTTAAGAATTGCATTTAGGCTATAATTCACCTGATGAGGTGACATAGTTATTAATGAGATACCCAATTATAATTAGTCATGAAACAAATGAGAATCGCAGCTGTGCATTTGAAATTAAACACTACTGTATTATTGCAGCATTAATTTTGTTTAACACTCCAGATGAATAAGCAGACATCATTATAGCTAAATCATTACAAAAGACACCGACTAATAACCAGTAAAGTTAAGTTTTATTTTTAACAGAACTGGAAATTAAACTTATAAAAATACTTGAGCAAAAAAAAAAACCAACAACAACAACAACAACAATTGTTCCTCCGACCTTCTAAGCATTTTTTTTAAGGCAATACATTTCTTTAGCAGGGTGTGCCTTGTGCTTACTTTCCAGAATTTTGATTTTCTCTCTCTCCTGTGTCAGCTCAGATTAAGCTCTTTAATCAGTTCCAACATCTTCCTTTCAAAGTGGGGAAGTGCTTGCTGGCGTGTTGTTTTGCTAACTCATGCTTATCCTTTATGACAGTATCTTCTGACACCTGTGCACAATCCAACAACATTGCAAGACCAGCACTATAACAGGAATCATAAAAACACAAGAAGCCACATTGAACGAGCTTTCAGAATTCTAAAACAACGCTTTGCTTGTCTGTCATTTGGTTTGCATACCAGTCCATCAAGAGCTAGCACAACCCTGGCTGTTTCAACACAGTCATTGGATCACAGCCACAGGAAAGAAAAGGGACTGTAAACCATCATAAATCACTTAAGATGCTGAGTTTTTTCCTTTAACATGCTTGGGTGCCACCTATTTCCTCCTCATCCCTGCTTTCCTCCGATAACCACAAATACGAGACGCATCACTAAAATATTTAACAAAATCTATCCAGTTGACTCCTCAATTTTATAGAACACATTAAAGCCTCATGCTACATTTATATAAATAATAGCTTAGGTTCTGTTCTCTTCACTCCCTAGCACCTTAAACTTCACAGCTACTAGTAATGATTAACATTCAACATAATTAGTAAATGTCACTTTCGTAAATACCCACATTAAATCAACTTCATTATGAATAAATGTGGTTTGAGTGTTAAGCAATTTTAATTAAATATTACAATGTTTCCAAGCGACGGATGCATAAATTCAGTACGTGGTAACGATATTATTTCCACTATATTCTGGAGCCTTCGAATGCAATTCTTCATTACACCAAGTACGGTACTAAGTTGCTCAAGCCATATTAAGAGGTGGTTTAAAATAAGTCACTAGTTTAGTCACTTCTAGAGGGCAACAACTATTATTTTGTGTTCGTTGCAATTGAGAACAGGTTTAGTACGGTGCTGCGGACTAAGCACAGCAGCAAAGTTCGTTGCAATTGGACTTAAGGTGGAGCACAACTTCAGACCACAGCTGCGTACTAAACACGGGTTGAACGCCTGTTAGTACTTCACTTTCAGTTTGTTGCAATTAACCCCTAGACTTTGCACTACTAAGGTCTAAATCAAGCTCAAGCAGATACAACCCATTTATGGCTTTCATAACTTCCATTAGTCTCCACCTCTGTCTTCCCTAACTCATTCTTGATCTTTCTAAACTAGGCGTTTAACTGAAATTCAGCCCAATTATACTGTTTAATCTGAGAAAAAAATATAATAAGCGCTATTCCTGACAGCCTGAAAAGAAACACATATTCCTATAGTCTCAACTGAGCAAAAGAGTCAGTTTCTGCACCTTCTGAAGTATTATTTAAAAAAAAATCTACAGCACTGGCTGGAGAGGCTGTGTGTGTCCGGGCTCAGCGGTTATATAGGACAGGACTCAGCGCGCAGCAGGTGTGACTCATTGCTCTGCGCAGCCCGTGCGGAATGCGCGTCTCCTCCCTCCACGCGCCACCGCCTCGCTAAACCGCCTTCATACTCACCAGCGGCAATAACATCTCCATTTATTACATTTATTCTTCCATCTTAACCCAGAAAACTCCTGGGACGTTTCTGTGAACCGGTAAAGCTCTCTTTGTTGGTGGTCACAAGTAGAAACAATGCATGAGCTGAAAGCAGGAAGTCAAGCACTCCTCCCTCACTGTACGAGCGTATCTGGGTCCTGACTTCCGAAAACTCCTAAAATTGAATTTCATATTAAAGTCTCCCATCCGTTCGTTTCAAATACATAAATTAGATGAGTTCGGGTACTTTTCTGATGTATTTTAATAGTTCGGCACTGTGCCTTGTTAAATATGTCACAAGCAAAGTTTATCAACTTCACTTTAATGCGAGGTTTTGCGTGGATACAAAAACATTATATGCTATCTATAACACACGTGAATCTGAATTAATCAGAATGCCTCGCTGCACCAGAATTGTTATATACGTATTTTAAAAATACATCTGGTGCATCTGAAGACAGAATAAAACCCAGAAAAGGACGACAGACCAATAAACTGTCTGTTGATATTGCTGCACGGGGCGCAAGATCACAATAGAACACGTTATTGTAAAAAATATTAACATTCGTGAATGAGAATTTTTTTTTATTGTACCAAATGTCCGTTAAATAATGAATGACATTTTTCAGACCATAAACACTATTATATGAAAAAAAAACATTTACTATATATGCATTTAACTTGCTTTTTTTTAAAAAAAAAACATTGCAATACGGTAGATGAAAATTGTTGTTCAGCGCTCTTGTATTAAATATACTCTAGTCATGTGTCAGAAATAAAGTGTATACAATTTGCTAAATCAAACAAAACACAAGCTCTACGAAAAAGAAAAAAAAATGTGTTAATCCTGCAATTTTATCTCGTTGAAACGTTTTTTTTTTCTCTGTGGCACTAACGGGCTAAGGCTTAGGATTCCTGGTTTCCTGATTACATAGAAATGTGTCTCTCTTGCCTTACGATGTCCAAATGATCAGTTCAGTGTAGAAAAGAGCACCGTAAAACCCCGTCAGGCGTGCAAAACGTATAAATGAAAGAGATCGCTTTGTTTCTGCCCGCTATCTCACTGAAGCCCTTTGGTGTGTTAATAGAAGGTTATAACCGCTACACTGCGCGGTGTGGGGAGGGGTGATTTGCAAGCAGAGTTGACCTTTGAGAAAGGACTCGTCTCGGGAATATATTTCCACATTTTGAAGAGATTTTCTCAATTTCTGTAGCCTGATTTCCAATATTCCTAGAGAGCTGTAGAATCTGGAATCACCTATCTGGGAACAGTGTGTAGATGACAGGTTTGTGACTTTCTCATGAGCACAGTATATGAATCCATCAGATTAAAGACACTGTGAGCATTTGAATTAAATTAACGATAGTCTGTCCCAGCTCGCCGCGATGGTATAGTGGTCAGTACTTTGTGCTGTGACCGCACTACCCGTGCTTTGAATCCGGGTGACAGCAGCCCAAGACAAGAGAGTTTCCTTCGTCTATGTTATTTCAGTGAAAGGGGGGCATGCGTGTACAGCAGCGATCTTCGAGTTGATGTGTTGCCCCATATAAGCAATGTGAGCCAACACTGCTTTACAAAGGAGCACGGTCTGATCTTATAGTTGATAATCTGGAGACCAGACCTCTTCTCTAACGAGAAGAAAAGGTCAGGAGCCGCAGTATTTAATATAAATAAGAGATTTCATTTTTTCTGTGGCGCAACTAGTACCAAGCACTTAATCTCGGGGTTGTGAATTCGAGCTCCACGCTGGTAAGAAATCATATAGGTTACGATAAATTTACTTTTTTTAATAAAAACAAATATCGGAAAGAATTCGCCTGTCACTAAGGAATTTAAGTGGAAAGATAAGTAGAGACATAATCAGAAAACCTACATATAGGAAATGTTAGTTACTTTGTATGTGCTTTAGCGTTTTCTTTTATATACCGAAAAAAAAGTTCAAGGCGTTCTAGTCGCTGTACTCCTCGTAGATAATCTCAACGAAATCACAATACAGTACAGGACACGCAGTGAGGAGCTCACGCAACGAATAGTCTTGAACATGCCAAGCGTAAAGGCACACTGAACATCTGCGAAACATCACATCCTAGTTTAGTTACAGTGAGATTATAGACTGGGAGGTAGGAAGTCTCAGATCACTTTTTTATTAAAGGTTCAAGCAAACCCAAATACATTTGCAAGAGACTTTGCAAGAGAGCTGTGCGGACCTTATCTTCATTTACCTAGTTTAATCGTTTTCAGAAAGTGTAATTGTATTATTTTATGTACCCCTGACGATTCTACTGATGTTATAAGTGCTCTTGTTTATATTGAATCTATTTTGTTGTTCAAATAAAAAGTTAAAAAAAACTTTCCGGATGCGTCTGCTGTAGAAATAAAATGACATCAAAGGCGTTGTACGTAGAGTTCTGAAGCCTGCTCCACAGAAGAACTAGCTGAGATGAAAAGTTCGATATTCTACTGACAGGGCTATTCCCGTCAACTCAGTTTCTTTCTGAAACAACGTTTTATAAGAAAAACTTACACTTTGCAAAATGTGAAATAAAATACTTGCTTAAAAGTTCAGATTGTTTTTTACCCAAAAACTGTAAATGGAGAAAACCGACCCGTTGGAGTCTCTGTTGTACCATTGCTCAGTGCGGTCAGGTCGGGACTAAAATGATAGTAAGGTGCTGGTTCAAGCACATCTAGGCACGCCTTTCTCACTGTTCCACCGTGAACATCATCTGGAGAAAAAGTGGCATGTAATGTTTAATACATTATTGACCTTATTAATAATTTGAGGGAATACAAATGCTTTGCATGTATCGAATTACAGCACGTAACAACTGACTACCTGAGTCGATATCACCGGGCAATTTCCAATAACGACCAACATCAGAAACTTCAAGAAAAATAAGATTCCATATCTTGGAATGTAGGGCGGGAGAATTCATTTATAATCCTGTTGCATCTTGAGCTAAACTCAAGAGGGCACAAGCCCTAGAACCCGAATCCGTTACAATAACAAAAGGACAGACATTGAAATATGGGCTATTTCGAAGTAGCAAATGTGAGATATAAAGTCGGAATTCTGAGTTGCTAAGTCGCAATTCTGAGATACCATAGCGGTTTTTTTTTTACTCCCTGGCGGAAACGGGCTTCCATAGAAATCCGGGTTGTGAATAACAACTGTCACTACACACGATTGAGTTCTTGAGGCTGGCACCTAAGACCACTCAGCCATCCTGACAAGCAGTGGAGGATGCCCGTTACTTTGTCAAAGGATTATTAACTACTTTTCTTTTCTTATTATTACAGAGATTTCTACATTGCAAGACAATTGACGATTTAGATAAAGGTATATCGTGGCACGCAAACCAGGCACGGAGGGGGTTTGAACCCGCGCTCTTCGGTTTACGAAACCGATGCCTTACCACTTGGCCACCGCACAGACAGTTTAGTTTTTTTTCCCATCAAGGCTAATACATTTTGAAAAAAAAAATCTGTGCGCAAATTGCAATGGCAGGAGAAGTAAAGAATATAGTTCTTCTGTGGAGCTGGCTTCAGACTCTGCTTATAGCGCCCGTCAAATAAAATAGATATTTTATTTTTACAGGAAGACGCATTCCGAAATGTATCTCTGCAGTTTTAGAAAAGTTTTGAATGGTATATTTTATACAACGCACAAACCGTATTCTAATTGCAGACTGCAGATCTGTGCAGCAATCCTACTACATTTCACTGTGATTCTGAAATACTTCTAGCAAACATATTCAGGTTTCCTTGAACTTTAATAAAAAACTACTTCGCTTTCAATCTCTGGTGTTACTGTAAACTCGGATGTGATGTTCCGCAGATGTGCAGTGTGCCTTGTCTTATTCGTTTACTGGATTTGTGAAACGAAAATACAAACTGGACAGTTTCAGACACATGAAGACTCATAAATGTCACTACAAATGACAAATTTGTAGTGTAAATCCGCCGGGCTGATTTACGTGTCTGACCATCTCTCTCCTCCCTCTTCGGCAGTGAGCACTATTTTTTCATTTTCTTCCCTTGTAGTTTCCTCGCTCTTTTACTGTCCCTTTCTCCCACGGAGAGACGGAAAACATGCCGAAATCGTTTTCACCCTGTGTTTGTGCAACGTCAGTGTGTGAAGGGAAAGTAATCTATGTGGTTCCAGTGGCGCAATCGGTCAGCGCACGGTACTTATACAGCAGTGCACAGCGGAGTCATGCCGAGGTTGTGAGTTCGAGCCTCACCTGGAGCAGTGTAGCCTGTCTTTAGCTACCGAAAGCAACCGTCCACTTTAGATACTGTTACTTATAGGTCGTCCTTAACACCTTATCTAACGGGATTGTAGCCTGTTAGGTGTTTGCTGGAGATCCAGTCTAAATTAACATCAAAGGAACAGGTAAAGGTTTATTCCACGTCACACCCGAAGAAGGGTCCACGTTGTGTTTCCTTCTCTTTTCAGCATGGAATAAACCTATAATTTTTCCTTTGCAGCTGACGCAGGTCATTACTTAAATTCCCATCAGCTGTGGACCCCCAGCTGATCTCTACACAGACAGATGAGAGATATCTCATCTTCTTAGATGAGAGGTCTACTGGGACTAAGGGAGCACGATGGTGTACCGAAGACTTGAAAAAGCTCTCGCATTAGATTCTGTTTTTGTTGTTTCCCAGATTTGTTTTTAATGTTCTTTTTGTTTTGAAGTTGTTCCTTTAAGTATTTTTTTATTTTATTTTCTGTAGTCGTTAGACTACTACAGTGATTTACCTAGGTTCCCGGAAGGCTTCTCGCATCGTGGTTGTTGTGTTTTTGGGTTACAAGTATTTTTTTTCTATTGATAGGACCCCACGCATTACTGTGGGACTAGTTAACTTAAGTTCTTACATTGTACCTGAAATTACCACATAAACTACTACTCTGTTTTTCTTTTTTTTAAATAAAGGCACAAATGATGTTTTTTTTTTCTTGCAGCTGATTGGCAATGACCCTACAACGGGTCATTGCAACGAACGTGGCTGCTGAAATTTGTCAGCAGCTCCATACTAAACCTGTTCTCAATTGCAACAAACCTAAAATAACATATGCTGCCCATTAGATGTTACCGATGTAGGAGACTAACTTAAACCACCTCTTCACAGGGTTTATGTAGTTCAGTAGAGGAACAGTCGATCGCATTTGAACTGTTCTGAATGTAGTGGAAATAATATAGTCACAAAGTAACGAACATACGCACCACTCGCTTGAAATATTTACTGTAGCTAAAATTGTTTTCTAGACACCACAACTATTCACAATGAATTTGATGAATACATGTCTTTATTAATAAAAGTGTAATTTATTAATAATTAAGATTAATGTATATCTTTATTAGTAGCTGTATTACCGGTAATGCATGTACAGTCCTTAATATGGGATAGTGAACTTTCAGGTATCCTGGGGAGGTAAGAAAACTGAAATGAAGGAAATACATATTTAAAGGGGGTGTAAGTCTTAAATGTGTTCTGTTACATCTGGGTGTTAACTGAATAGATTGTATTACTTATTGTGATTTGACACATGTCTGTCTCAGGAGACAGCAGAAAAATTGGGGAATTTGCAGGTACAGAAAATAACTTGAACTGAACAGGCAAATGTAAGGTTATGTTAAAGAAAAATAAACTTTGTCACCTTTTTAAACATGATTATTTAAGACAGTTTATCGGAACCGTATCTCTCCTCGATTCTGTGGCTGTGGTCCAACAGTAACGGTGGTGAAACAAGCAGAATGTGCGGAAAGAATTGGAGACGTAACGGGAGACTCATCCAGTCGATAGAAGGGTTGTGTACGCTGAGAAGTGTAGGTTAAAAGCTTAACGAGCCAGGGAGGAGTCAAACCTGCAATCTTCTGAGCCAAAGTCAAACACATTATCCATTGCACCACTGGCTCTGATACCCTAAAGCCACCACTGTGAGCTTTGTGCTGTCATTAGTAATACTGTAGCACTCCGGTGTTCACAACAGCCCCCCACCACCAGGAACTCAAACCCAGGCCTCCTGCATCACTCAACAGGGACCTAGCCTGTTGAGCTAAAGAGCAATCTCCCTCAGTCCTGCGGCTGTGGCCCTGCTATTACATTGAAGGGCAGTGACATCACCGCTCTGGTAAGCCGGCTCTTACACACTCAATGGTGGCCGTATGCGTTACACTCTCCCCCGCTTAACTCACCAACCTCAGCAAAGGGCTATCCCATTCCACTGCTGACACCAATGTAACGCTCCAGGGTTCACATGGGCATCCTCGCCACTGCCACATCAGGTCAGTCCCCCACCGTCAGGGACTCAAACCCAGACCTCTGGCATCACTCAACAGGGACCCAGCCTGTTGAACTAAAGGGAGACCGTCCTTAAGCTCAAGCGGCTGGGTCCCTGTTGAGCTATGGTGGCAGTCGCAGGTTTGAGTCCCCGACGGTGGGGGGCTGACTTAAGTGGCAATGGCAAGGGTGCCCGCCTGAACCTCCAACCATTACAATACTATACATCGCTCCAGTCCAAATTTTCTCAATTAGATTCACGTGTTTTCTACTTGTATTTAGCTACTAGGTCTTTCGTTTGGTCTGTTTTAAAAATAGCATCTCAAACGATTTTATGTGTCATGCTGAAATTCACACACGGGGGACGTCACATGAAACACAATCACAGATAAGATGTTGCATTTAAAAAGAAATCCAGAGTGGCAGTAGAAAACAAAGCCTTATACACGAGATGCAAGTGCTCTACCACTGAACTAAACTGACAGGCACTTTTGCCTGTAGCTCTTTAATTGAGTTAGGGAGAGTGAAGGGTCTACACAGTGTACAATTTAAAGGTCGAAGCAAGACAATCTGATGCGAGGAGAATTCACAAAACGAGCCTCTGCTTTATCGTTTACTGAGCATTCAATGAACGTCTAAGTGAAAGACAAATTCACTATTTTCACTTTTTGTTTAAAGAACACTTTTATCACGTTCTGCACTCCCGGTGTTTAACGGTGTTCTTTTCTACACTCCTGATTTGAGGATCCCCAGCTAAAATATTTTTTAAATACAACAAAATTCCGATATATTGAATAGTATTTATGTTTACATTTATATTCACTCGTGCCAAAAGCTTGTGTTCTCTGCATATATCAGGATGTGGAAAGAGGCCCAATCACATCTGGAGTAGATAGTATTTAGGTCAAAGCTAATTCAAAGTGCATCTCTGGGTGTGTTTGAATTACCTACGTGTTTGACTGAAGGACAAGCTCACGGTGCCATAAAAATTGACACTCGTCATCTTTTCTTCTACATTCACAGGTTTTACGCTAAAGACAAAAAAATTTTTTTTGTCGTTTTCATGCCAGCTGGCACTAATTATTCTGCACTGACAGGGAAGATTAGTATTTTATCTATCGCAATATGTGTGGAATTTGTTTTTAAAAAAGTTGTTCCAGAAATGAACACTTCCATTAAAGTTAAGGCAGACACCTGTTGCTGTCCACAACGACCAACTCTGCATGGCAAGAGAGGAGAAAAGCACTGTGGTGATTTGAACCCAGAAACTTATTTACTAGACATGCACGTTAACCAGCTAAGCCACAGCACCAACAGAGCACTATCCTTTTACAGCCTCTTAGACACACCGCTCTGAGATACCTGCGTTCTGTGTGCGCTGAGCCTGCTCACTGAGCAAGTGATGAGAAATGGCTTTTATCTGGTAATTTCAAGTCCAAGGAGCTCAATATGCTTTTTATGTTTGACATCTTCAAGGAAAATGGTGAAATCGCAGGTGGAAGAGGAAAATGATCCTTGAGTAGAGGAAAGAGACCATCTTGAGTACTAACTCATGTCAGGAGGCTAACTTCTGGGATGAGGTGGTGGAGTGGTAAGGTGATGGACTACTAATCCATTGTGCTCTGCACATGTGGGTGTGAATCCCATCCTTGTGAAGTTCAGTAGTTGACAAATGTGCCTTTTTAAACTGGGTGTGCTTTCGTTTCGTCTTTCGCTCCTGTACTACAGCAGTAATATTTCTAGATGTGCATGAACATGGTATAGTAGGCTGACGGCAGGAACACGGGGTCCACAAGCAGTGACAGTATCAGAGGTGTCTGCAGTGTGTTGGTTTGTGAGCACTAATAAAATAACTTGCCGTGGAAGCACGTGTGCCTGCATTAATACAGCTCCATTGAGCAGAAAAAGCAACACAAACACCGACTTGTCAACAGGAAGTTTCCGTAGCTGAAAACACAGCCATTGTGCTCCAGGTGAAGCTTGTGTCGCAGGATGTGTGTCATTGAGGCAGTCACGGGCTGGGATTGATTGGGTTATGTTGATTTGTGTTACAGGGTGTGGGTCATTGAGGCAGTAACAGGCTGTGATTGATTAGGTTATGTTGATTTCCAGGATGGTGTCAGTGTTGCCTCTCACTCAAGGGGGTGACTGCAGTTGTCCCAATTAATACAGGAACAGTCAGTAAAAACAGTCAAACCCGAGTCGTTCAGGGAGCAATTAGGTATCGAGACTTGGAGGTGTGAGGAGTCGCTGAGCCAGTTTTAGCCAGACCAGGGGGTGAACTGATAAGGTTCTATGACACCTAGCTCAGCACTCCCACACCCCTCAAACAACACAAGCTTCCTCCTGGAAAAATACTGGGCAGACCTGATTCTGACAGGGACAGTGGAAACCCCCCTGAAAGGGATTGGCTAAGGAGAGGGATAAAAAAGACCTGAGACAGAACAGAGGGGGCTCCCGATTCCCACTGGATCCTGGAGACGACACAGGCAGCACAAGGAAGCTGCAGGGTGCAAGACCCCGCTGCAGAGTGCAAGACCCCGGAGGAACTCTGCAGAGACTTTTAATACCTGGAGGCAAGGATCTACTGGTTCAGTAACTGACGACAACGAAAGACATTGGCATTGGAACAGAGGTACTGTACAGAGACTTTTAACACCTGAAGGTGAGGAACAAGGAAACTGGCACAGTTAGCCGATTCAAACTGAGAGGAATGTAATATAGTCGCAGAGGATTTCTATTGTTACCTGAACAGAGACTGGGGAAATAGGACTGGGCGATACCCCTCTCCTCAAAGTGGGCCATCAGAGACTACAGGTACTAAGTAGAGACGATCGAGTAACCTCTCTTATGTATTTTACAGAAAAGACTGCTGCCCCTCTGTATTCATTTTGACCCTGGGAAGGACCTTTTGCTGCTGTGAATTCTGTTTTGGTTGTGTTTTTGGGTGACAGTGAATGTGAATGTAGTTGGAAAATAAAAAGGGCACTTATACAATACAAATGCTTGTCGCTGGTTTGTGTGTGCATTGGTGATTCTGGGAGACAAACAGAGCCTGTGGTAATGTAGAGGGGCCCTAGCACCCCGTTTGTATTGCTAGGTGGTGTAGATGTACACGAAGCAGGAACATCCCTCGCCCTTGGGTTCACCTTACTGTGACACCTTCTTCATCTATGTTTTTTGAGTGCACTGCAAATGATCTTAGTATCGAAATGCCGTCCCACATAACCGATCCAAACAAGCTGCTTTACAGAGGAGCACTGCCGGAGCTTATCGTTGGCAAACTGAAGAGCAGGCCGACCTCTTCTGTGACTCTTGAACACTAAATCTCAAGGTTGTGAATTCAAGCTCCACGCTGGCGGGAAATTCCATAGGTAATGATCACATTTTCTTGCATGCTAATCAAAAGAAATATTAAGAAACTTTTCCCGATACCAGTTTTTTACAAAAGTAAAGGCACACGGCACATGTGTGCCACATCACGTCCGAGTTTAGTGACAACTACCTCAGAGATTGTAAGCTGGGTAGTTTCAGATTAGATCACTTTTTTTTATCAAAGGTTCAAGCAAACTCGAATACTTTTGCAAGTGACATTTCAGAATCCTAGTCAAATCCAGTACGATTGCTGGATCCTTCGAATTCGACTGAACTATAGCACAGATCTGCAGTCCACCATTAGAATACTGTGGGTGTGTTGTATAAGCCATACCGCCCAAAATAGTTCTAAAACGGGAGATGCATCCTCATTTAGGAATGTGGTATAAAGTGAAATGGTCTGGGAAGAGTCCTACGTTTGAACAGTTCAAAATAGACGTAAAGGGGTATTTACGGACTCTTTCGAAATGTAAGAACAAGCTGTGCGGACCTTATCTTTATTAACGTCGTGTAAACGTTTTTCATAGAGTGTAATTGTATTATAGCATGTGCCCCTGAAGATTTTCTTGATACGTTATATGTGCTCTTGTTTGTATTGTATGTAGTTTTGTTGTTCAAATAAAACGTAAAAGACACAACTTTCCGGATGCGGCTGCTGTAAAAATAAAATGACATCAAGGGTGCTGTACGCAGAGGTCTGAAGCCTGTTTCATTTAAGAACTATATCCAGAGGTGTTAAAGAAGTCTAGATCTCACTACGAGAATGGCAGCATCTCAAAAAAAGCAGGTGCAGTTCGTTACACAGTCGTAATGCCACTGTCGGACCAGAAGAGCGAAAGCCACCTGGCTTTCTCTGAGCAAGTAATGTGACAAAGAGACACAGTACAGTGGTAACTGTGGCTGAACAGTGGAAAGCGCTGGATTAAGGCTCCAGCCCCTTCAGGGGCTTGGGTTTGAATCTCACCTTGTTAGGTGCTTCTGTTGAGACCCCTTCCAACTGACTTCAAAGGGAGGGAGCTTCTTTTTGGCAGTCTCTCGAGAAACTAAGCAAAGTGTTTAAAGATACTTTGTCAGCTTGACATCAAGGCAGAAAACAAAAACTTTCTTGCGTCCACTCAAACCAAATGCGGTTTGCCACCTTTTGCGTTATGCAGGGAATGACGTCTGCCGAGATCACTTTTGAGTCAATGCAAATCGTAGTGTGCCCTCCATTTTAATGTTGGTTGTGCTGGCGTGCTGCTTCTGTCTGTGAAACTTTATGCAATCAAGGCATTTAATGTTTTTTTTAATAATTGGAAAAAAATGTACTATTTTTTTTCTTAAATATTGATGGTTTAAAAACTTATTTAATGTGAAACGGTCATTGTGATTGTAAAACGGTCAAAATGTTAGTGAAGAATGTTAGTGTTAGTGAGCCTCTTGACTCCCCGTGTCGTGCTGTGTTTCTTTCTCATTCTACTTGGAGTGGTGCCGTCGCTTCTGGATAAAGTCTGTCTTGGGTCATTCCGGACAAGTCAGGTATGACTGTGCTTCACCACAAGAAGAGACACCTCACTTGCGAGGATCCCAACAGTATATTTCCCCTTTAAGAGTCCATGGGAGTGAATTTCATACACAATTAAAAAAGCCTAATTTTATTTAGAGGCTTCAGACACTTTTTTAATTAAAAAAGTGACCTGAAACGCCTTAGCTTTCAGGTTTGCTAGAACCTGTAATAATAAAGTGGTCTCAAACTTTCATTGTCTGATGTAGCTGTCTCTAAAGTTGGACATGATGTTTTGGAGATGCTGAGATATTGAGAAGAACTCAACTACATGGTGAGAAGTCTGGGTTCAGCACCAGCAGATGGTGAAAAACTCTTAGCTGACCCCAACCTAATTTGAACGCACAACTTCCTGAGCTAGAATCAACTACACTACCACTGTGCCACACCCTATAGTCTTCTTTAGCTCCCCAAAGGAGAAAAATCAGTGTCCCAAAAAAAGTGCTTCCCGAAATGTCTTTAACAGAAAGGAAAATTTAGACAGGCTTCCATTTCTGCATTAAGAACTGTTTGTGCTGTCCTGTAATTGAGGAAATATACCACCTAAATCAGCAAAGAGTTCTACGTTTGAATAGTTCTAAATAGACGTAAATGGATATTTACAGACTCTTTCGAAATGTAGGAACATGAAAGCTGTGTGGACCTTGTTTTTATTTACTTTGTTTAACCTTTTTTTCCATGAAGTCTGATTGTATTATTTATGTGCCCCTCACGAGTCTATTAATACGTTATATGTGCTCTTGTTTATATTGAATCTATTTTGTTGTTCAAATAAAAAGTAAAACAAAAACAAATTCCGGATGGGTGCTGCTATAGAAATAAAACAACATCAAGGGTGCTGTACGCAGAGGTCTGTAGCCTGCTCCACAGAAGAACTTTATCCAGAGGTGTTTAAGAATTCGAGATCTCACCATGAGAGGGGAAGCATCTCAGAAAAAGCAGGTGCAGTCGGTTCCATAGTCATAACGCCACTGTCGGACAAGAGCAAAAGCCACCCGGCTTCCTCCGGGCAAGTAATGAGACAAAGAGACAGGACACAGTGGTTAGTGTGGCTGAGTGGTCTAAGGTGCTGGATTAAGGCTCCAGTCTTGTTGGAGGTGTGTGTTTGAATCCCACTGCTGCTAAGAGTTTTTGTGTTACAACCACCAAGTGGAGCAATGTGTTAAAAGCTACTTTATCAGCTTAACATCAAAGCAGGGAGAAAAAAGTGTTTCTTCTTCTCAACACAAATTCTTTTTTCCACCTTCAGCAGGGAAGCTTGTCTACCAAGATCACTTTTGAGTCAGTGCAAATCACAATGCGCCCTCAATTTTAATGTCGGTTGTGCTCCTTTTATCGGTGAAACGTTAATGTTCTGCATTTTCAAGTCGAGTCATCCTCAGGGGTAGAGCTGATTAAGTCTTTCCGCATAGCGCTCCATCAGAAATAACTTGTCTAAGTTCAAAAGAGATTGTGGGTTTCACTTCAAGCAATCACAAAGCATACCTGTTTGGTTACAAAGCTGAACATTTTTCCATGTTCTGCTAGAGTATCCACTGGCTTGCCTTTATCAGCTGTCTTGGAAAGATAAGCTGTGCTTCGTCTCAGGAAAAATCATCAGTGATTTTATTCTGTGCGTATGGCCGTTATTTAAACTATATAAAAATCACGAATTCATAGATTTATCCAAATATCAACAGCACCTTGTAAACCTGTCATAAGAATTCCTTCAATCCAATAGTTTCACTCCAGGGAAAAGGCAGGGAAACATAGTGAATTCTTATTTAAAGACAACATCTGTATTGGATTGCATGTAAGCAGGCACCACTCAGAATTCCTAATATGATTTTGAATTCAGTTTTGCAGTGCTTTAGTGCTTTACTACTTTCAGAGAGTCCTTTATTACCTTGCTGAAGCAGAGAAGCAACATAATCACAATTGTGACCAGTTTTTCTGCTGTTTCTGGTGAATAATGATTATTATTTTGTATTTTGATTAGTATTTTTCGTAGCGTTCTTCCTCAGCTTTTAAGATATTTGGTGAGCAAGAACCACTGAGAACGAGTCTGAATCAATCAAAAACACATATGGTACTGCTGTCCTGTGTACAACTGCTTCGTCCTAATTGAGCTTTTCAGTGTTGAAGAAGACGTTTCCAATTTCGATTGCTGGTTTCAGAGGATGTGCTACAGGATCACAGATTCAATTGAAATGATTTGGAGATGCATTGGCTGAGATTCAAACCTGGCTCAATTTCATGGAGGCACCTATACTCAGCAACAAGAGGAAAGGAGAAGGGGCCAGAGGTAGTGTGCCTGAATGGTCTAATATGCTGGATTTTAGGCTCCACTCTCTCAGGGGCGTGGGTTTAAATCCCACCACTGCCCAATGTTTTAAGACCTTACTTCCTGAGATTTGTAATATGGTCAGTAAAAGCACTTTATGTAAGTATCTCTTATGTCAGTGCTAAAAGTCACTTACTGCTCCACAGATCCGGGGTTCAATCCCTGGCATCTTCAGTTGTTTTATATTACTGTACTCACATCGCAATCTTCTGTTGAGTGAGAACTCTTTGCTCGTGTTCATAGAGAGCCAGGTTTACCTTTTGAATCTCACCCGGGATTTCCTGAGAGATCATTCAGCGAGCGAGTCCTCCCTCTGGACACGGCATTGAGCTGAAAGCTGCACGAATTCCTCACTGCGTGTCCTGTACTGTTACAGGTGGTCCAGCGTAAATGTGCAGCACAGTGACATGAACACCTTGAACTTTTTCTGTATGTGAAGGAAAATGCAAAAGAGCATGTAAAGTATTGATCACATAAAATATCCATGGTACAACTCGAGAAAAAACTGAAGCACAAAACAACGACTTTTGATGATTAAAAGAGATTCAAGAAACACAACCGTCCGCAGATGGGTTCGGATCCTGAACGCTTAAGTCAAAAGAACAAAAGTGAAGTAAACTCTCTTCATTGTCTTATAGTTTATGAAATAAAACAATTTCTTACTTTCTTAATAATTTCTTACTATTGATAGACGATTTATTGAATTTTAACAGAATCACAATTGCAAACATTTTGGGTTAAACTGTTATTCACATACTCTAACAAAGAGAAACGTTAGTGTCTTCCGGTGTGTGAGCCCATCTCTCAAAAAATGAAAAAATAAGTTATATAAATTGAATTGTTCTACTTTTTAGGCTTGCATAGTCTTATTCATATTTCAGTTAAACCTTTTCTTCTGTAGTAATTTCATTTGATATTAAAATTAGTCCTGATTTACAATTTTTGGACATGGTTAAAGAATTTTGTAATAAGTTTCAGTTTAGGAAAATTGTGCCCAGAAGCTACCAAAACTGGTAATGTTCACATTATGTGTAATGCAAAAGCAGCAGTTGGGGTGGGAAACAAAAGGCATTTCTTGGTATGAATCCTAAAACTTCATAGATGGCGTTCTAGGACTTCTCGCTTCAGATAAAGCTGTCAATACATCATAGATTTCTACTCAATCAATATCAGCAGTGTTATCACCACCGAACGCTAAATATAGATCCTGGCAATAATTCATGAGTTGTTTGTTAGAAAATTGTTTATGGTTTTTTTTTAACATATTTTCAATACCAGACAAAAAGTCGAAAGTTTCAATTTCATGCAACTGATGAAATCTCTCTTCGATGGAAGTTATAAGTACAGTACATCCAAAATACTGCGGAATCAATCAAATTTACATGTTTCTTGTGGATCCAGAAGATCATTTTGAGACTCAAAACATGCCTGTCTTTTCTTTTTTTGAGGATGAAGGAGAAGCAGCAGGAGTAGCAGTAATGGCAAGAACGTGTTTAGAGTTCAGCACTTCTCATTTCTAATGCAGAGCCATCGACTCGGAAAGCACTGCCCGCAATAAAAGAAATTGCAGAATTGGTCTGTTCATGCTGCCTACACGCTTTGAATTGCTGGCATTTTCTGCAAGCGTTTGAAGTGGAAATCTAATAAGTAAATTGATTCTTAAAATGTAGAGAGTTTAGAAAAAAATATATTGGTGCTTTTAGAAAATATATTTCAAGGATGTAATTGCTGTGTTACAGTACGTGCAGAATTTTAGAAAACAGTGCGTCAACAAAGTACACTGTTTAGGTTACTTTAGAAGACAAAGTACCAAAACAATATATGCTGTCTGGGTCGTTAGAATTAGCTGAAAGTAACTGATTAGCTTTGAATAACAAATCTATTGCTTCTTCTCTCGCTCTATGATGTAATCTGTTTTGTCTCAGGGAAAGGGGAAGTTTTTGAAGGGACAAAGCACTGAGCTTTTTCACAGCGCAACGTCTTATAAAAACCCTGTACTGCTTGTAACAAATTGAGTCTCTGGTTGCACTTTGCAGAGTGGCAACAGGGCTCCCAATATTGCAATATTGAAATTAAGACCTTACTCAGGTGAGAACTCTTCCTTGTGGCTTCCTTGATAGTTATATTTCCATGACAATTTGGGGGCTCATCCGGGATCACAAACCTGAACGCGAACGGCTGCTGAAACTCCATCCGGACCCGGACAATTTTAGCAAATTGGACGAACCTTGGAGGATAAACTGTTTATCCTTCCAGAGACGCGTCTGGAGAATTGGCAGCTGTCTGACGTCAGTAAGTGATCCTTAAAAATTAATAGTTTGAGAAGCGAGCCACAGTGGTGTTCTCACGCGGGTTTGATGAGTCTGGGACTCATATAAAGAACTTATCTTAACACAGACGTGTGGTTTTTGCTCTGCGGAGTAGTTAATGTGATAAGGTTCTAAGTAAGGCACCGATCGGTAAAAATGGGAAATTAAAATTCAAAGACGAAAATGGGACCGAGCAGTCCAGCAAAAGTACATGTACGACAAATTCAGAGAAACAATTATAGCCTGTGTTAGAGTAAAAAAAATATGTTCATGAACTGTAAAGCTAGGGTAATAGGTGTAAGGGAACTTGCACATAATTTATATATGATAATTAGGGGCCCATAACTATGAAGGATCTTTGTAAGTGAATCAGAATGGACAGAGGAAAGTTGAATTCGGAAAAAGAAGTTTCCTGAAGAAGGGAAAACTTAGAAGAGAAGGAGAAGAAAGGAAAGAAAGTGAATTGGAAAACTTATGTAATGGAAAGAAGAATCACAGAAATAATGGGAAGCTTCAAAAAAGACTAGTCTTGAAACTAAAGAACAGCAAGCTGCAGCTAAAGTCATGGCCATGCCTTCTAAAAAGAAAAAGTCTCCACCGAAACTAGAAAGCGGTCAGGAGCCAAAGCCTTTTCACTTGTTCATGAAATGCCAATGTGCACTTTTACAGGTCCAGAAGGAACATTGACATTGGTCTCCTAGTGAATTATTTGCATTAGTTAAGACTTTTCCTAAATTGCCTGATGACCGTAAAGAATTTCGAAGAAAGGCAAGCCTTGTTCTTGATTGTCTTAAGCCTAATTACAGTTACATAACCTTGTTGCTAGATTATATTGTTCCTAAAGGTTTACAACGTCCTCTAAAAAGGAGGAGGCAGATTGGCGGATACGTGACCCAAATGATGAAGAAGTATCCATCTAAATTAAACCACACGGACATGGAGAGGAAAAGTTAGGCGGCCGCTTCTAAAAAGAGGTAAGGACTCCTCTTTTCTAAAAAGTCCCTTGTCCTCTCCATGTTGCTGTGGTGCTGAAGCAAGTACAACAGAAAAATGAGTTAATGGTGTATGTGTTTTTAGATGCCTGTTTTGTGAAGGTGGGGTAGAAAAAAAGGGATTGCTGAAGGAATAGCATCTCGCCCTGCCCGTGCGAAACAATCCAGGTGTTGCATCCTGGTACACGACTGCAGTACGGCTGAAGGTAGTAACTAGAACTGTACTCACAGAAGAGCCGAAAATGGTAACTCGATTCAACTGTGTGTTTAAAGCCAGGATTTGGAACCTGGTCTGTGTTCCCGAATTTTGATAGTTCGTCAGTTTGTCTCGACTGGGGGGCTCCGCGGGGCACGTGGGAGAGGTGAAAATGGTTTAGTGTGAAGAAAAAAAAAAGTTTGATTAATCCAAAATGAAACTTAAAAGAAATATGTCAGACGGAATTTAGGCTGAACAGAAATGTAGAAAAGTGTATGAACATTTGGATAAAAATAAACAATATTTAGAGGAATATTTGAGAATTCAACAGAATATCATAGATGAGACGCAAAAATCTCTGATGGAAAAGCTAAAAGCAATGGCTGAACGAAACGAAGTTATATATGCAGAAAAAGAAACAGCAAAAGAAGAAATAGAAGAGAGAATCTAGGAGAAGGGTGGGAATTAGTGTGGAGATTTTTGAAAGAGCATTACCCACCGAAATCTGATTAGAGAAAAGTAACAGCATGTCAGCAGAAGGAAGTGAGGATGTTTCAGATTTTACAGAAAGGTTTATAGCTTTTTGGATAGTATACTCGGGGTTAGCCGATGAGAAGGAAGTGAATGAAGATACTTCCACAGTAATAAAACAAATTTACTTGAGTGGGTTAAAACCTGATGTTGCCAAGAATGTACAACTATGCTTTCCTGATATTACGGACAGCGGAGACAGATTTGATTTAATAACTCGCGAAGCATGCATGCAGAAGTGCGAGCGCTGCAAATGGGAGGTAAAAAGACTCCCAAGGAGGAGAAAAGGGAGCCGCCAGTTTGTCGAAATTATTGTGCGACTTTAATGTTATACCGAGATATAAAACCCCAAAGACAAAACTACTAATAAGCTGGTGTGCAGTTACTAAAAAAAAGGTGTTTTTTGGAGAAATTGTAAGAAAGAGGCTTGATTTCACAATTAAAGAACATGTCAGAAGCTGAAACGAGAGCCGTGCGTGAACTAACAGTTTTAATCTAGTAAGCCCCTCTGTAGCCTTCCTAAATTTATCTCAGGATTGAAATAAAAGTGAAATAATCTTACAGTGTGCAGTAACTGGGGGACACAGGAGCACATGTGTCCTGCTTATAGACTAAAACAGCATAAAGATGTGATATAAAGTTTTCTAACGGGTAACAGGAGGCTACAGGAGAAGGGGTGCAAGGGTTGTGTTTAAAGCAAATATAAGCTGTCACAGTCTGCTTGGGAAAAGATGTACAGTTTCAACTACTGATGTGGGTGGGGGACACCCCAGACCTATTTTGGGCCCAGACTGCAGCATTTTATAAGGAATTACTGCATGAAATAGCATTTATGTAAACTAACTCAATAGAGTTATGTGATATTGTGATTGTTTTACCTAATTAGGGAATCCATAAGGCCGGGCTACTCCAAGTATTGGATCTAAAGAGGAAAAAAAGGAGTATAAAACCAACTACATGATAAAGCCAGGGTGACTGCCTTCTCAGAACGAGCTTGTCCAGTGACGTATTGGTTTAAGGGGGGTAGTGCAGTCTAAAGACAAAATTGCCTTGACCCCTGCAGCAGAAACCGTTTTTGATGTTTTGAAACAAGCTTTCTTGCAGACACTGGCCCTGGACTGTATTCCCTCAGACGGATCATCCGTATGTAATCTGTCTGTAAGTGAAAGAAATGGGTTGTGAGCCGTTGTGCTGGTGCAGGAGCATGGAGATAGGCATCGTCTGGTGGGTTATTATTATTCAGGACCCCTTGATGCGGTGGCCAAGGGGCCGTGTTTATGTGTTGTGCAGGCTGCCTGCCTGGTTCTATAAACTGTGAATAATCTAGTGTAGAACTAGCAGACCAAATGAAAATATTTAATTGAAACTTGTAAATATGCTAAATGGAAAATTGTAGCAATTTATATAGACTGTATATATACATTTGGTGTATGCCACAATTTTGGATGGCAGTGAAGGAATAGGGATTTCCCCAACATGGAAGGGACTCCAGTCAAGAATGCTGGGTTGGTCTCTGAACTGTTAGAAGCTTTGCAGCTACTGACTGAAGTAGCTGTGGTAAAGTATAAATCACATAATAAAGAAATGTTTCCAGTAACTCGAAGGAACAACTTTGCAGATGTAGCTGTCAGGTGCACAGTCCTGGTAGAACAGGAGTCTGAGACCCCTGTGAGACCTCTGTTGGTGAAAAGGGGACAGCTACAGGATATTCAGGCTGAGGCCTCTAAGAGAAAGAAAGGACATGGTTAGAAAAGAGTGTGGCGCTGCCAGCACACTGGACGCTCTGCATGCCCTCACAGCCTAATGCCCTTTGTAGCTCGACTAATGCACTCTGTCGGACACCTGGGTGTGAGTCAAATGGTGTGCCGGTTACCCAAACCTGGGTGGGGACCGTGTTTGAAGCAATAGCCACTTATGTGGTATCTCAATGTGATGCTTATCAAAGAAACTCAACTACAGTTCAGGTGCAGGTGCTACAGCTCAAAAGGCCTGCTCCTGAGAAACCTTTCATGCAGTAGCAAATGTTTACAACCTTGGCTCTTATAATCTGTTTTCCCAGTGAGTTGCTGTCACTGCCTCTGTGTCTACCAAACACTTGATGATGGAGATAAGCCCTTGGTGGGCACTGCCCTACCGCATGTATTATGATCAAGGGACAGGCTGTGGCTGGATTATTCGGGGTGAGATGGACTGAGATCACCCTCAGTCTGCTGGAACAGTGGAATGAAGGAACAGAAAAGATTGACTAGACATCAGACTGAAGGAACACAATGGGATGCGGGCTGGATCAAACAGAACTGTGTAATAGAGCCTGTTTGATATCATCACAGGCCAATCAACGAAACTTCCTGAAGGGATGAATTTGGCTAATGGATTGTTGAATTTGCTAATTCTCTATTGTAGTATTGTAGGTTGTTAATTGAAGTGGTGCACGGGGCTGGTGAACAGGTGCTGGATGCTTGGAGACCTCCAGTAGAGGGAAGACACGACCTGATACCTGGCGAGTGGGTGTGGTTGAGGAAGATATACCCTGCCAGATGTTGCAACCCTGCTGGGAAGGACCATATCAAGTGCAACTGACTACCGACTCTGCCATCTGAGTGACAGGATGAGATCGCTGGATCTACGCATTGCGCTGACACCGAACCACTGCACCAGAGACTGAGTGAACATTATTATATTGTCACTGTTTCTGTGTTTGTTGAGCTTCCTGAGGGGGGGTGACAATGTACCTGTTAAGTGTAAGGAGTTTTACTTTTATAAATGGGGATATGGAATCAATACTTTATCAGTCAGCCACAAATAATAATCAGAGCTCCTGTTGGGATTGTATTGCTATAAAAGATGCTCATGGGAGTAATCCCCTTTTATAGAGGTGATTATTTAGGTTTATTGGCATGGGTAAATAGCCCTGCTTTTAGTCTGAGTGTAACTCAGATGTATTAGAAAGGAAATAACTGTATGCTCCTCGCTATAATCACAGTTTTAGGCCATTCTCTATTAGGGTGATAGACAGCTGTTTAGGTGAGCAAAGACTAAACAGTACTTGTATTCTAGACAATTATTAGCAAATTAATGACTTAGCAAAGCACATCTATGATGAAGAAAAATATGTATCATAATTATAATCCAGATGATTGGGGCATTGGTGCATGGCTACAGTCTGTGCTAGGAACCTGGAGAGGGTCTCTGGTTCAATACATATTTGTGTGTCTGGTATTATTCGTTATAATCATACTGTTAATATCCTGCTTGAAAAACATGTGGACTAAAGCTGCTGCTTCTGTGCTAATTGTACGCCCTGAAGGGATCATGAAGGTCAAAAATGATTTCATGGGAAAGGTTCTCTTATCTAGTGGCAGAACCTGATGGGTAGAACAATATAGTTTAAAGGGGGGGTTACCCTTGGGAGTGATTCCCCTAGATGCACATTATTATTATGATTTGTTTGTTCATAATAAGATGTTTTGCAGGAACGGGCCAATGAGAAATTTTACAACTTCAGCTAGAATTGTTCTGCAAAATGGCACAGCTGAGGCAGTGGAACAATGTGTAGATTTTTCTAAGAGTTATTACTCTTCTGGTGAAAGACTTCAGGAAAAAGAAGTGGTGTTCACTCAGGTGGAGGGGGCCGTACCAAGGCTGCTGACCACTGCGACTGCTGAGAAAGTCACGGAAAGGGTGCCCTGAATTCATGCTTCCCACTGTAAAAAGGTCACAAACGAACTGAGCAAAGCGCAGGAGTGATGTCTCCACAGGGATAGATGGGGATCACATGCTTGGGACTGATGTGCCCAGCCTTTTTCCTTTTTATGTGGAAGCCTGTCACCACCCAGAAAGAGGAAGAATCTAAATGCGAAGCCTCTTTGTATACAAACTGGCTGAATGAAACTGATAATGAGGGGGATATGAGTAATTTGTGGTATAAACTTATAAATCATACTGTAAAGTTAAAGAAATTTAATGCATCTTGTTATGTATGTGCTTTAATGCCTCATTCTACAGCCTCACCCATTTCTCTCCTGGTTAGAATCACTGTTTGGGCCAGGGGGAATGTTTTTCTTTAAGTTACTAACACCGATTATCGTAGCTGTGATACTTGTCTTCCTGTTTTTGTGTTGCTGTACGACATATATTATTCCAATGCTTTGAAATATGGTAATGAATATGTTTGCGCATCAGTATGTCCTGATAAGAACGCAAGAATCCGAAGTATGGGAGCCTCCTGGGAGTCCATATTGTATTGTACCAGCGGAGCTGCGAGGGCCTCGATCAGGACCAGCGGCAGCGGCTCCAGGCACTACTCGCCCAGAACGAGGATCTCTTTGCGGCGATAGATGAGGACTGCACCCGCACTGCCCTGGTCCAACACAAGATCAACACCGGCGACGCTCGGCCCATCCGCATCCCACCGGGACGCATGGTTCACGCCAAGCGGACCGCCGCCGAGGAAAAGATCCGGGAGATGGCCGCAGCGGGGGTGATTGAGCCCTCCGCGAGCCCGTGGTCGGCGCCAGCTGTACTGGTAAAAAAAAAAGACGGCTCGTGGAGGTTCTGCGTCAACTACCGCAAGGTGAACAAGGTCACCCGGAAAGATTCCTACCCCCTGCCGAGGATAGATGACGCCCTAGACTACATCACCGGGTCGACCTGGTTCAGCTCCCTGGACCTGCGCTGCAGCTACTGGCAGGTACCGCTTGCTCCCGATGCTCGCCCGAAGACGGCCTTTTCTATCGGCCAGGGCCTCTGGCAGTTTACTGTCATGCCTTTTGGCCTGTGCAATGCCCCGGCGACGTTCGAGAGGCTGATGGCATCTGTCCCGCGGAACCAGTGTGTGCTGTATCTTGACGATCTGCTGGTTCATGCCCGGGGCTTCGACCAGGCCTTGACGAACCTCCAGGCGGTGCTGGCCTGCATCCGCCGTGCTGGCCTGAGGCTCAACCCCCGCAAGTGCGAGCTCCTGCGGCGGGAGGTGAGCTTCCTGGGACATGTTGTTGGACCGCGAGGGGTGGCTACGGACCCAGGTAAGGTCGCCGCAGTGAGGGACTGGCCGACTCCACGCACCGTCATGGGGGCCCCCGTGCTGGCCTACCCCGACCCGCGGTTGCCGTATGTTCTCGACACCGACGCGAGTGACTCGGGGGTGGGTGCGGTGTTGGTGCAGGAGGGGCCGGATGGGGAGCGCGTAGTGGCCTACTATAGTCGGGCTTTGACTAGGCCTGAGCGGAACTACTGCGTGACCCGTCGTGAGCTGCTGGCGGTGATGGCGGCGGTCCATCACTTCAGGCCGTACCTGTTCGGGACCCGGTTCCGGCTGAGGACCGACCATGCGTCCCTCACCTGGCTGCTCCACTTTAAGGAGCCGAAGGGGCAGATGGCGCGATGGATAGAGATCCTGCAGGAGTACGACTTCACTGTCGTGCACCGTGCGGGGTCTCGCCATCTCAATGCCGACGCTCTCTCGCGGCGCCCCTGCGAGGCCGCGGACTGCCACCACTGCGCCTGGCGGGAGCAGCGTGAGGAGGCTGTCCGCACCGTGGCGGGGGTGAGCACTGCGGCCACGGCCCGGGAGGGGCCGCTGGGGGTGGGCCTGCCAGACCTGGCGCAGCGTCAGGCAGCTGATCCTGACGTGGGGCCGGTGCTCCGCTGGAGGGCAGCAGGAGTGCGGCCTACGCGAGAGAAGCTCGCCCCGCACCCGAAGTCCGTCAAGGCCCTCTGCACCCTGTGGGAGGCCTTGGAGGTAAAGGACGGGGTGCTGCGCCAGGGGTGGCGGGTACCCTCCAGTGGCGAGGTACGGTGGCAGCTGGTGGTGCCTCGGTCGCTCCGCGGGGCGGTGCTCCGAGCGGTGCACGGCCAGCCGGGCATGGGGCACTTCGGCAGTAAGAAAACCCTGCAGCGTCTCCGAGGCCATTTTTATTGGGGTCTTTGCCAGCGGGACGTGCAGCGGTACTGCCGAACGTGTGCGGTGTGCGTGGCTCAGAAGGGTCTCCCCGAGCGCTCCCGGGCCCCCCTCCAACAACACCAGGTAAGGGCTCCTATGGAGCGGGTGGGGGTGGACGTTTTGGGTCCGTTTCCGCGCACCGAGGCTGGGAACCGCTACGTCTTGGTGGCCATGGATTATTTTACGAAGTGGCCGGAGGCCTACGCCCTCCCGGACCAGAGTGCCCCCACGGTGGCCGATGCACTGCTGGAGGGGATGTTTGCCAGGCTGGGGGTGCCGGAGGAGTTACACAGTGACCAGGGGCGTAACTTCGAGTCCCAGGTCTTCGCCAGAGTGTGCCAGCGCCTGGGGATCACTAAGACGCGGACCACACCGCTGCATCCCCAGAGCGACGGGTTGGTGGAGCGGTTTAATCGGACGCTCGCCACCCAGCTGGCCACCCTGGTGTCCCGGCACCAACGGGACTGGGACCGCCACCTCCCCCTTGCGCTCTGGGCGTACAGGACCGCGGTCCAGGAATCCACCGGGTGCACCCCGGCCTCGCTCATGCTGGGCCGGGAAATGCGAACCCCGGTGGACCTGGTCTTCAGCCCGCCACCCGGAGACGGGTCGGCACCGCCGGCTGGACCGGACTACGAGTGGGACCTGCGGCAGCGGATGCAGCGGGTGCACAGCTTTGCACGGACCCACCTGACACAGGCGGGGGTCCGGCAGAAGCGGTACTACGACCTGCGCTGCAGGGGGCCTGCCTTCCAGCCCGGGGACTCGGTTTGGGTGTACAACCCGCGGCGCCGCAAAGGCCTCAGCCCTAAGCTGGCGCCATCGTGGGAGGGTCCCGCTGAGGTACTCGGGGTGGTGGGCGAGGTCTGCTACCGTGTCCGGTTGCGAACACAGGGGAGAGTGGTGGTCCTGCACCGAGACCGCCTGGCCCCCTACCGGGCCCGGGAGGAGGAGCCGTGTGGGGAGGCTCTAGAGGAGCAGCCGGGGCTGTAGCCGGCCGATAGTGGGGCGTCCGTGGATCGCCAGCCGTCACCGCGGCGCAGGGTTCCACAGCCGTTAGCCCAGTATGAGTACAGCCTGAGGGGGGTGTTCGACGTCGGCGAGACGCCAGACGCCAGACGCCAGACGCTTCAGGTGGGGGCAGTGTAACGCCCTCGCCTGGTGGTGAGGAGAAAGCACCCCTAGGCGCTCGTAGTACCGCTGGGCATGCTGGGAGTGGTAGCCGGGGAGAGTCTGAGGGTCAGCACGATGACCAGCGGCTGACCCTACCTGTGTAAATAATGTCCTAGTAGTTCTAGTGCCCTGTGTAGTCTTGTAAAATTATAGTGTGTTGTTAGGTAATTACCACCCTAACTATGTGTACGTGTTCCGTCAGTCTCCTCATGTGTGTGTATATCCTGTGTTTGGTTTTCTGTTAATGCTTGTTTGTTAATCGCGTCTTCACTCGTCCTTTGTTCTGAAAAGAACCTGCAAATGCTACAGCATTTACTTTATAAACACCAGTATTGACACTTTGATCAGTATATTTATTATTAGTAGCCAGTCTTATAAATTTACAATTTAGATTAAGTCTGGTAACAGTTTTACAGTTAATTTAAATCATCAGACCACTAATGGAACTGAGAGCTGGGTGGAAATAAAACCAGGATACACATTTTAACCTCCAGGATCAGGAGTCTGATCCTCCTGGCTTCTTTACTCTGAAGATTCGTGTAAAACTCTTAAAAGCGCTTATTTCAGGGACTCGTGCTTGTCCTCTACTGCTCCACACGGGTACGCTTTGTAACACAATAATCTGCGATGTAAACTTTTTTTTTCTGTTTAATGAATTTTATTCCAAGGTTTGTCGCTCTCCTTCTCCAACTGTGATGATTCGCTTCTCTTCACAGTCCGGTGTGTTTTTTTTGGGGGGGGGAGATTTTATATGAAGAAAAGCCCCCCGGGCTCCGGACAGGAGTCTCCTCCAGCTCTGCTTTGTCAGAAAGAGCGCTGTGACGTCACACACCAGCCAGAGCGCCGGGATCAGAGAGCGAGACCGCGGTAGATGCGCGGAGGGAACGGAGGAGAATTATTGATCACTTATGTATCGACAACCAATTTATTCAACTGAAGGACCATAGAATAATCGATTAACTTCTCTGATTCTT
This sequence comes from Lepisosteus platostomus, assembly GCF_059453375.1. Taxonomy (NCBI): domain Eukaryota; kingdom Metazoa; phylum Chordata; class Actinopteri; order Semionotiformes; family Lepisosteidae; genus Lepisosteus; species Lepisosteus platostomus. The sequence goes on from NC_142615.1 coordinate 60,842,829, forward strand.
GAGTACTGATTCTTTTCTTGACCCTGCTTAAATATCTAGAAAACAGTCAATAAAGACTGTATCGATCAATTACCATAGTGCGTTTAATGTTAATAATGTTCAATCCGAAATTAAACAATGATTATTCATATTATTATTTAGGTAACTCTATCCTAGAGCTAGAAAATTATATTCCAAGTTGATAAATGTATGTAAGTAACAGTTTAAATGCATTTTTTTCAGTGTTTATAAATCATAAGTATGGTAACCACGGCAACAGCCGGCACGTCACTGTATGTGTCTAGGTGTCTCGCATTCGTCACAGAGAGTGTATGTGACGTCACGGGCAGCAACTAATACTACTACTAGTGTATTCATTTTAACATTAGTGAGAGTACAACTGGTAGTTTTAATGGTAGTGTTCATAACAAAGTGTGAGTATTAATAACAAAGCGCTTGTTTGTTAATCGCGTCTCCACTCGTCCTTTATTCTGAAAAGAACCTGCAAATGCTACAATATTCTTTACTCAGCAGCTTATTAAAAACAGCTCCCGTGATGTTCAAACCGATTTTTTACACAGAACACTGACACAGCTTTGCGTTCTGAATCTCTTTTTCTCGTGCGTTTATTTAATGTGGCACAATGCACTGGGATAAGGGTATTCTGTTCACAAACCAATAGCATTTAAACCACAGCACCCACAATGCTGCACGTAAGTGTTTTGCACACTAAGCAGAGAGCGATGTCTTCCTCGTTAGTATAGTGGCGAGTATCCCCACCTGTCACGCGGGAGACCGGGGTACATCAGGACGGCCACAACGCAAAGTACTGACCCCTATACGATCACGGCGAGTTACCGATACACACGTGACAGGGCGGAAAAGGCTGTGCTCTCTTCGTGTGACATAATTCGGAAAAGTCCTGATGTTGCATTTCAACTGAGCCCCAGTATACATCGACCCTTGGACACTCTGAGTGACAACTCTCTTGCGTGTTTTCTCATATTTATGTAGTTTGCTTGCATGATGCCCAGAACAGCGGGGTTGTGTGCTCCCATATGGTCTAGCGGTTAGGATTCCTGGTTTTCACCCAGGCGGCCCGGGTTGAAAACTCCATACTCCCGGTATGGGAATGTGTCAGTTTTGCCTCCTGCTTTCCAAAAGATCAGCACCATACGAAGGCACTGGAAGCAGCTGAATCGCATTGGCGAAGCTCAGCGCTGGGCCGCTGGGCACGTCTTACCACCGTTTCCGTAGTGTAGTGGTTATCACGTTCGCCTCACACGCAAAAGGTCCCCGGTTCGAAACCGGGCGGGAACAGCCTTCTTTTGTCGCCACGCACAAAAGGGGATTGGGGATTCGCCTAGCGCTGTGATCGAACAGACCCACTCACCTCTTAGTGTGGCGGAATCTGCACAGTGCATGTCGCAGCGCACTTCAATGCGCGAACTTTCACTTCAATGCGCGTCCTGATGTACCCCGGTCTCCCGCGTCACAGGTGGGGACAGGTGACAGGTCCTATACTAACGAGGAAGACATCGCTCTCTCCGACCCCCGGCATCGTGTCCCGACCCACCGTGCTGGAAGCCGACGCGTCCTCTGATTCCTTTACGGAGCAGAAATGACAACCGAGGAGCCGAGAGAAAATTTCAGCATTTCGCGTCTGAACGGAAAACACAGACGACCAACTCGGAATGACTTGCCTTTGACGCTTTTCAAAGCCTTCTTTGTGGACGACGACTGCACCGCCTAGCAGATACAAATGGGTTGTACAACTTTGAACTAGCAAATGGAAGAGGGCTAAGCCCCCTCTCTTTTAGCCCAGGTTCGATCTGTCTCCCAGAATCACCAGGGCGCACACACACACACACCCGTGCCGTTGAAGTGCTCTGCTTCATTTCTAAGGGCAACTCAACATTCACTCCTACCCCGAGTGCAGAAAAGACAACGTCCGCAGCAACAACAGCTCAGGTCTCTGCACAGGAGCTAAGCTGCCCCCATCTCCTCTGCTCTGCGGCTCCTGCGGAGTGGAGTCCTTCCTGGAGCCGTGTTTGCAGGCGGCGGCTCCCCGCGCCCTGTCTGTGCGTCGTGTCCAAGAGCTCCTGGGAGGAAGAGAGAGCCCTCCCACTCGGGGGCTTTTCAACGGTCTGTGTGAGGAGGGGCGGGTGTGTCAAGTAGCTTATCGAGCGGAAGCCTGGGGCGGCGGAGAGCTGTGATCGTGCAGACCTTGAGGTGTCACCTCTTTGTCTGCTTTCCCGCCCCCCCTCCGCCCAAGCTCTGCTCCAAAGTAGCCCGGCAAACCCTCACACCTGCACGTGTCACAACCTAAGGTGTGGTCATGAGACACCCATCGGGTGTCGTTCTGTTCTTGCTAATTGTTTCCTGCCCGTCGCAGGCAGGAGTCCATGCGAGGAAGATGCGCTGGACAGAGCTCAGAGGGCGCACCTGGGTGGCTTTCCTTCAGAGTGACGTTCCTGCAACACTCTCCCGCTACTCTTGGTGCGCTCATGCCGCAACACAGGAAGGCTGGAGCAGGTGGCTGTGGGCTCTGCGCACCGCCAAAATAGCTCAGTTGGGAGAGCGTTAGACTGAAGATCTAAAGGTCCCTGGTTTGATCCCGGGTTTTGGTATTTTGTTTCATCGCGCCCTTTGTTCCTCTCTCCAGCGCACCCTGCCTAAAGTGACGCGTCCCTTTCTCAGACCGAAACGCAAGCGAGACACCAGCAGCGGTCCCTGCAGGTTTCCGTAGTGTAGCGGCTATCACGTTCGCCTAACACGCGAAAGGTCCCCGGTTCGAAACCGGGTGGAAGCAGCCTCGGTTTGCACGCTCCTGTACTTCACATTGGTCTTGAACGACCGGTCATTTGTTCCCAATGTATTTCCGGTGCCTTCGTGCACTCTTGAACCAAACGCACGTTCCTTCTATACGTGGAGCCGATCATTTGCAATTGGGCTGTGCCGACAGACCAGGACGAGCTCTGTCGGCTCAAAAGCAGCGCAGGACCTGCAAGAACAACAGAAAGATTAGCATCCAGCGGGGGCCTCTAAGTGAGCCCAACATCTCATCAAGAATCGGCTCCAGCAACAGGGCTGGGCGCATTGTTCCATTCTCCGACCACTCTCGGTGTAAACAAGTCCCTCCTGGTCTCTGCTTGAAATGCACTTTCCTGCGTTTGCTTTGTTGTAACTGGCTTCCCCTGCATGGGCGAATGTGAAGAAGATCCTTAGTAAGTCATTGAAGAAAACCAAGAAGAGGTCGCAGTGGCCTCTGTCGTTCATCAACGATCCAGTCAGGCAGTACTCCTCCTATTCTGCCAGTATGCGGATTCGAACCGGGGTTGTTGCGGTGCATTTCAACTGAGCCCTAGTATACATCAACCCTTCGACACTCTGAGTGCCAACTCTCTTGTGTGTTTTCTCCATCAAGCAGGTCATGAAGGCAGCAATTACAGTTTGCTTACATGACGCACACACAACATGGCTGTATGCTCCCATATGGTCTAGCGGTTACGATACCTGATCTTCACCCAGGTGGCCTGGTTTCAGCTCCTTGTATGAGAACATGTCAGTTTTGCCTCCTGCTTTCCAAAGATCAGCACCATGTTTTACGCCTCCCCCGAATATCGAAGCTGCCTCTAAATCTGCAAATGAAGATGAGTCGATAAACCACTTGTTTTTCGTATAACTATACATATATTCATTTATTACTGATTTCATTCATTGAGCACGGATACAATAGAGGTACAGCCATTCACTGTTTGACATGTCTGCACTGGTACAGAACCTAGCAATCAGAAAACGGGTGAAACTGTCTTGAGAATTAGCATACAGTACCGAGGCCCCCATGACCAAATAAAGGCTAAGCTCGATAATCAGCCTAAATAATGCAGACAACAGCAAAACGACTGACTTTGAAAAGGGAATGAATGTCCGGAAGGAGTAGTGTAACCAGCTTGAAATGCTTCTCCGGACCTCTAACTAAAAGAAACCGGGAACCAGCAGTGGCATCGACTCCTTTCGAACTGGGATCCTATCGCAGCTCGTGGTGTCCTAACTCTCCCGTATCTGATATTGGACCAAGCACATCAGGAGAGAGCGCGAACGCAGTCCCCCACTACCAGAAATTATGCAGTCGAGATTCCCACATTTGGGGAATTCGCAGGGGTCAGCACAGCCGGAGTGCAATGGCCGAGCCTCGCCCTGGGTGAATCGATTTTTTAAGAACTTTATTTTCTTTTCACAAAAAAATACAGGACATCACAAATTAGAAAGCTTTACATTAATATACATACTTAAAACAGTATATATAATCACATCTCATTACATTTTGACACGGTACCAGTTATATAGCAACAATTTATTTTTTTCTAGTGCAAATCACATTCTTTACTTAAACATGATAATGTTTTTCACAGTTTCTTGAGATATTGACCTATGCTCTCAATTTCCCACAGATTTTCTGCTTCCTCCCTCCCTTCTCTCCACAGATCTCTGAGGTAATAGTTCTCTCGGGTGATGAACAGGGCCAGGCTACCTGCTGCCTTGTCTGGGACCTCGATGCCTTTGAACAGCCCCATGTTCCTCACTCTCCACAGGGCGTCTTTCCCACTGTTCACCACGGCCCAGATCCTGTCAAACACGTCAGGAGGAAGTTTGACAGGAGAGATGCCGTTGTAGCGGCAATGCTTGTTAATAAGACAGAATTAGGCGGTGGTATTCTGTCCTAAATGAGGCCCCATCTCACCCTCCATCTTTGTGGTGCAGCCACAGAGAAAGTATTCATGCAGGTTGATTTAAGATGTTTTCTTTTGATAATGGACAGCTCCCAGATGGGGATGCACTTAGCTTAGCCTGGCTATCATGATCAATGGTCATCCATTGGTGCCTATCGGTCTAGGGAGTGCCGAATGGACATCTGGACTGCATTCCTAAGTGTCAAGAGTAAGTGACTCATATCTCACCTTGACCAACCAATCAGGGACTGGCAGGGCGTGGTAATACCACGTGGGTCTCTAATGCCCGCCAAACTCTCAACCAATCAGCACACATCTGTGTCTTGGTCAAAAAGGGAGCGCAAGCTCAGATCGGGGCTCTCCTTGGCCATTTTCGCGCATCCTCAGAGACAATCACGTGACAACTGCTGTTGTCTGCAAAGGGACTTGGACTTTGTTCTAAGCGCGAGGCCGAGGATCCCATACGTACTCAGAATTCTACCAACGTGAATGATCCGCTTGATCAACGGCAGCCTACAGTTGGACCCTCATCGACAACCTGAATAGCTTATTCAGAAGCAGCGCTGGACCAGGAACGAACCAGCTTCTTCCCAGGCAAAAGAGTGACTTGTGAGGACTCGCGGTCACACTCTGTGCATAGAGACTTTCAATTAGCCAGCTGGACTGCTGGTAGATCTCCTCGGAGCAACGACTGCCCTGCGCGCCGCAGTCAGATTCCTCCGCCCGTCCTACTCCGAGCTGTACCTCAACTGGTTGGCCGGTAGCCAGAGGACGCCGGGACAACGCCCATTGGACAACCGCTGGAACAGAGGCTGCAACAGAGCCTGTCAGCTGGTTTGGTGTTCGTGCCGGGAAATTCCAAATCCAAACACAGTGGATAAGTAAACCCCATGTTCTACATTGTGTCTCGAGAATTCAATTGTACCTCAACACAAGTTATCAATTTAATTCATGAGTAATGTATTTACTTCCGAGTTTAGAGTAACAGTGGGTAATAACACTGATTAGCGATTTGGTAACCGAACGATATATATTGACATATATTCTCTGTTGTGTATCTCTTTGTGTTGGCATCTCTTCGAGATTATATACCTTGTATATTGATAACCCTCACAGTAAGGTTTGCCGCTCGTATCCAGGCAGACTAGTATATGTTTGGTGCACAATTTATATGAATAAATGTATCTCGTGTATTGAACCCGTGTGTGTGCGTTGTTAGTTGTTCTGACGATTGATTTTCTAAAAGCCACAACGAACAACCTCGTGATTACTGCTACAATTAATAATTGTCTCAGTAAACCCATCAAACCTCTACAACCACGATACACCACCATAAACTATATTAATTTAGGAACATAAACATATAGTGTAAACTGTATATGGCTGGTATTGGTAGTTTAAAGAAAAAATACACACCAGTATTCCACTTTCTTCCTAAACATTTTAAGCATCAAAGTCTTACATGTAGTAAGATTTTACCACGTTTCGGAAACGTTTTTACATGCTCCTTCTGACCATCTTAACTTTATATACTTTGGGAAAAGTCATAAGATATTAACATTTTCTGTGAATGTGCTCGTTATCGGAGTAAACAAAAGCATACTTTTAGAATTTGATTAATAGGGAATATAATATGGAATCACGTACCTAAAGAAATTAATAACGATATAATTATTTTTATGTACTGTAGCTCAAATAGTAGTATAATACACTTTCTATGGATACATGTGCTTCTACGCAACGCAGAAGCACATCCACAAGTAACATTACCTAGCTAAGAGAAGACATTGGCTAGCCATTATGATAAATACAGTGGAAAAAAGCAATTGGGAAAATAAGACCTGCTGATCTGTTATACATACCAGGAAGAGAACAGAATCTGATTTTTTTCTGTTCGAAACGTGTGTTGTCTTTATGAAATTCATGTATTTTAAACGTTTAATTAAGAAGAAAAAAACTTACAGAAAGATACTAAGCTGATCACGAGATAGAAAGATCACCCGTTTTTCGTGCATAAAAAGTGGCTATTAACTGGGTGAACTGTTATTAACTGGAGTCAACTGGGTGAAAACACATAATATGTACATGAAACAAAACAAAAAATAAAAATAAGATACAATCTACAGACATTAAAACCGGTGTCATAGAAATATAACTATCAAGGAAGCCACAAGAGAGAGTTCTCACCTGAGTAAGGTCTTTATTTCAATATGGGGAGCAACCAGAGACTCAATTTGTTACAAGCAGTACAGGGTTTTCATAAGACGTTGCGCTGTAAAAAAGCTCAGCGCTTTGTCCCTTCTAAAACTTCCACTTTCCCTAAAAGAAAACAGATTACATCAAAAAGCGAAAGAAGAAGCACTAGATATGTTATTCAAAGCTTATCAGTTACTTTCAGCTAATTCTAACGACCCAGACAGCATATATTGTTTTGGTACATTGTCTTCTAAAGTAACCTAAACAGTGTACTTTGTTGACGCACTGTTTTCTAAAATTCTGCACGTACTGTAGCACAGCAATTACATCCTTGAAATATATGATCTAAAAGCCCCAATATATTTCTTTGCAAAGCTCTCTACATTTAAAGAATCAATTTACTTATTAGATTTCCACTTAAAGACTTGTTCGGCTGGCGTTCGGAGAGTCGCGTTTTTCAGAATTGTATTGAGATCGTTTTCCACAGAGCTCAGATGTCAAAGCACAGCAGCAGCTCTCCACAGCGATCCCCTATAGCGCCCTTTCTCCCGCAGCTCCGTCCTCATTGGAAGGAAGCAAGAGTGAAAGGCTGAAGTGAAATAGAGCGGGGACGAAGGCAGTGAAGAGAGAGAACGTGGGAAGAAGAGAAAAACGCAAGGGAAAAAAAGCAGCGTCGTAAAAGAGGTGACGGAGCTGTCCTCTCAATAAGAAGGGTGCCAGCGAGCCTTGCTCACGCTTACGGCCCCACCCCCTTGAACACGCCTGATCTCGTCTGATCTCGGAAGCTAAACAGGGATGGGCCTGGTTAGTACTTGGATGGGAGACCGCCTGCGAATACCAGGTGCTGTAAGCTTTAAAGCGCAGGAGGCGCCCTATCCCCGCTCGCTCGCTCATTCCCCTGTTCACACGTACAGTGCGGCTTGTCTGTCTGTTTATTTGTCAGCTTTGGCGAGACACGGGTGCTTGTGTATTAGCGTGAGCGTTTTTTATTCTGATCATGAACAGTTTTACAAGTCCGCAAAGGATCAAGGAAAGGTTTATCGCCAGCTGAAAAGAGACACAGCGCTTCGGCTGTGGAGACTTTATTAATAAGGCCCCTCAGTAGTTGAGATCTATGTTATACCCATCTAGAAACATGCAATCAGCATGTTATTGCTGAAGCAATAGTCACAACATTATTCCACACCTGGGTGAGAAGCGGGTTATGATGACAGTCATGCTTTCTACACCTTATACTGAGCTCAGAAATGGACCAAGCGGACATCTCACGAGCAGATCCCTCCGCGTATAAGAAAGGCAACTTGTCTCAGCAAAAATACCACGGATTCACATCCAAAATATGATAAAAAGGCAAAAACCCCACACTTGGAATGCAAACGTACCCTAAAAAGGAAACACGGTTTTAAAACCAACTTGATTTTCCCCTGGAGAAACCTTTTTATGGACACACATCGCATCTATTACACATGTAGAACTAAATATAAAGATAAAACTTAATATAAGAAGTCATGACATATCACACATGATGAAGTCTGGTCCAGAATAAACAGTTTACACTGACCCACCTTTATTTACCCTGGTCACTCACTTCTATTAACTGTTTAACTGGGTAACAAATTAATATTTCAATTTGGGATCTACACCTGGGAGCCCTGAAATGTTGGCCAGAGGGGAGAAGCTGATATTCAGACGTGTGAATATATTAAAAAAAATGATCTGATGTTGTTTTTCACCTGTCTAATCAAAGCTTGTTCAAAAATTATCTGATTATAGGACACACGAGTTTATAATCATACTCATTCCACTTTTTAACCCCGTATATATGCACAATATGAAACGTATATACACTAAATCTCACTTGTGTCTCCCATAATATACATTTCTTTACGAAAATTAGGAACACTTACTACAATTATCAACCCCCCATGACGAGGCAATATTTCATACCTTTGTTTCTTTGTGGGTTCAAAATTCTGTCCTGTCGTTTCACACGTAAAGTTTTGGTAGTTATCTCAATTTTCCTTTGCAATTATCTCCAAGATCATCATCAACTTTTTGTAAAACGCTATGCACAACTGATATTTAAAGAAAGTCCTGTACCAAAACGTCTTCGTAGGGAAAGACAACTTTTTTTCCCTTACGTTAGTCGCTACACGGTTACTCAGAAAATCCATTAACCGCCTTTAAAAAAAAGTTTCGTTTTTTATTGTGGTTCACTGACATTTCTGTCACAATTCTGAGGGACCTCAAATAAAATTCACTTGCCGGTATAAAGACGCCGGCGAGGATAAGACAGGTATCGAGCCACCTGCGTATCTAGCGGACGTTTAAAATAAAAAAAATGGCGTGTAATGTTGCGAAGGGCTACTGTTTTTTTTATAGTTTGTCGATTGTAAGGGACGTGGGCCGCGATAGAAATACTGGACGGGGTGGGAAAAGGTTTATTGATGGTTTATTGTACCGCAACGGTCACAATTGACTCACCAGCAAAGATGGCGCCGAGGCCACATCGACTCCCTCCCGCCCTGCCTCGCACCGAAGCTCGAGCTGCGGAGCGCGACGCCAAACCGCCGGTCCAGGGGCGCGGGCGCCGGACATAGACGTCATAAACCCTTCCGAGGCGCAGGAATTATAGATCACTGTAGTTTCTTCTGGACCCGGGTTAGGGACAGTGTGCCCTCCGTGAGAGTCTTCTGAGGAAGCCAGTGTCTCATGGGTGTCCAGGCTTGGTACCATCTGTCCATCACAGGACACACAGACACACACACTCACACACCCTGGACAGGACACCAGTCCATCACAGGACATACACACACCCTAGATAGGACACCAGTCCATCACAGGACACACACACACTCACACACCCTGGACAGGACACCAGTCACTCACAGGACACACACACACACTCACACACCCTGAACAGGACACCAGTCCTTCACAGGACACACACACACAACCTGGATAGGACACCAGTCCCTCACAGGACACTCAGACACACACACTCACTCACACCCTGGACAGGAACCAGTCCATCACATGACAAACACACACTCACTCACACACCCTGGACAGGACAGCACTCCATCACAGGACACACACACACCAGGGCCAGTTTTCCCAGAAGCCACACCCTGGACAGGAACCAGTCCATCACATGACAAACACACACTCACTCACACACCGTGGACAGGACAGCACTCCATCACACACCAGGGCCAGTTTTCCCAGAAGCCAATTAGCCCAAAAGCCTGTCTTTGGACCCGGAGAACACAGGGAGAACATGCAGACTCCACACAGACAGTCCCCCCCCCCCCCCCCCCGGGTCCAGACCTGAGCCCGGAGCCCCCCCGCGCTGAACCCCTCCGTACAGACGGCCGCACACAGCTCCGTTGTTCCCGATTCCCGAGGTGATCTGTTAAAAGAAGCAGGTGTGTTGCCTCCAGGTGACATTTCCTACTGGAGTCAGGACAGGAGGCTCTTCTGTACACAGAAGGGGGTGGGGGTGAGGAACAAACCGCCCAGCCCTGTGGTTGAAGCCGATACCCCGGCTTCTCTCCAGACACAGCTGGGTGAGCTCCTCCAGTCAGTACAGGGGGCTCTACTGTACACAGAGGGTGGCGGGGGGTGTGGAACAACTCCTTTGTTCGGGGCCTTGGGGCATTCTTGTTGTGAAAGGCGCTATATAAAAAAACTGAACTGAAATTGAATCTTACAGGTTTGGGTTTTTCGGAGATCTTGTCAGAGATCTTGTCTGACGTGCCATTTCAAAAACGTAACGACACTCCTCACGTCCGAGCGCCGCCTGTCTGTGACGTAACGTATGCTTACACAACCATGACGGTTTCATCATGGACAGCACGAAAGCCCGAAAAGTGGTTGACGTTTTAATTTGGCAACGCCACGATGGATCCCAGTTTTTTTTTTTATTTTGGGGGCCAAAGAGGACAAAAAAGGAAACGTCCGGAGGTGGATCGATGGTAATCTCTGCGGTTGTTCTGATGTTCTGGAAAAAACAAAACAAAAAAAAAACGGCTCGCTTGCTCGGTCGTGTAGTGTTTCCACACCCCACGCAAATCAACTTCTCTTCGCCTCCGGGGGCTCGTCGCCCGCCGCACCCCTCTCACGTGATAGGGGCTTCCCCCGGCTGTGACGTACTTACCCCACCCCCTTCGGCCAACGTCATACCGAAGGTCGCGCTTCGGGCCGCGGCGATGTTGACGGACTGTCTTGTAGCGTGAGAAGGGTTTAAATTTCGACTTAAGGAGTTGGCCATCGTTATATTTCGCGAGGTATCATACGGGGGGAAAAAGAACATTTATATTTATCAACCTACTAGTAATACTGGGTGGATGTCACGTTCCCCAAAGTTCAGTGCCTCTCTCTAATAAAGTAGAAACGCGACATTAAACTCCGTTCGAAACGGGAGAAACAACGTCCGGAAAAGAAAAAAAGAACTCCTATTCCCATTTGTAATGACCCCGTCGTGTTTTTCCCGGTGTGCGCTTATCTTTCGGAGACCGTTTCTCTCTGGTGTTGTTTTGCTGTTGGAATAAATGCCGAGGTGACCCTTCTGTGTGGAGTCTGCGTGTACTCTCCAGCGGGTCGTTTCCTCCACCGCAGGGGCTGGTCGAACCTGGGTCTCCCAATCGTCACAGAAGTGTGTGTCGTTTTGGGTGGTGGTGGGGGGGTGCATCGGGGATACTGCGCCCCAAGGGGGTGACCTCTCACCTTACTCCGGACGAAGGGAGAAGACCTGTACCTTCACGAGTCCGGGTTGTGAAAACTTCTTCTGGCAGTTCAAAACGTTTCGAAGGGACTACAGCGCTACCCTGTTTTCCATTTGTATCGTGTATTATTAGACAGTCATAAGTATCTGTACTGATCACAGAGTCCCCCTCTCACTGCCAGGACTGAAGCCCAGTGCAGCACGAATAATAATAATAATTAATAAGTCTGGACTCTCCACTCAGAGCTCCTCCCAGGTCAGGGGGATCCCCTCCAGCCCCCCCAGTGTGCAGCCCCTACCTGGATGATGCTCCAGTCCGCTCAGCACACAGCAGCTCTCAGTGGGGAGGAGAGCAGAGGGATGGAGCCAGTTCAGAGAGGGGGGTGATACGGAGGCCATGATGGGTCAAGACCAGGGGGGGAATCAGGCCAGGACACTGGGATAACACCCCTACTCTTCTCCAGAAACAACCCGGGATTGTTAATGAGCACAGAGAGTCAGGACCTCGGTTTTACGTCTCATCCGAAGGACGGCGCCTGTTTACAGTCCAGTGTCCCCCGTCACTATACTGGGGCATCAGGACCCACACAGACTGCAGGGTGAGAGCGCCCCCTGCTGGCCCCACTCACACCTCTCCCAGCAGCAACCTTAGGGGGGGGGGGGGGGAACAAAAGCTAAACAGATTTTTTTTTAAAAAATGTTTATTGATGCTTAACAAAAGGTCATCAGTCCAGTCTGGGGCCCCTCAGCTTCAGTCCAGTCTGGGGTCCCTCAGCTTCAGTCCAGCACAGACTGGGGTCCCTCAGCTTCGGTCCAGTCTGGGGTCCCTCAGCTTCGGTCCAGCACAGACTGGGGTCCCTCAGCTTCGGTCCAGCACAGCCTGAGGTCCCTCAGCTTTGGTCCAGTCCAGTCTGGGGCCTCTCAGCTCCAGTCTAGTCCAGTCTGGGGCCCCTCAGCTCCAGTCCAGTCCAGTCTGGTGTCCCTCAGCTCCAGTGCTGTCCAATCTGGGGTCCCTCAGCTTCAGACCAGCACAGTCTGGGGTCCCTCAGCTTCGGTCCAGCATAGACTGGGGTCCCTCAGCGTCGGTCCAGCACAGTCTGGGGTCCCTCAGCTTCAGTCCAGACTGGGGTCCCTCAGCTTCGGTCCAGCACAGTCTGGTGTCCCTCAGCTCCTGTCCAGTCCAGTCTGGGGTCCCTCAGCTTCGGTCCAGCACAGTCTGGGGTCCCTCAGCTTCGGTCCAGTCTGGTGTCTCTCAGCTCCGGTCCAGTCCAGTCTGGTGTCCCTAGGCTGCAGTCCAGTCGTCTGGTGTCCCTCAGCTCCGGTCCAGTCCAATTCAGTCCAGTCCAGTCCAGATCTTAGCAGGCACAGAACCAGGAAAGGAACCTGGAAAGAATATTGTTATTGCAGGTGTGAGGGACACAGACACAGACGTCACCATGACATCAAACAGCAAGAGGAGACTCCTCCTTGAATCACAGACACGACCAGGCGGCGCCCCCCTGTCTGCTCACCTGCACCTCCTCTTCCTCTTCTTGTCCTTCCCGGCAGCCTGCTCCTCCTCTCCCTCGCTCTTCCTCTCCTGACCCACGGTCTCCGCCGCCTCCATCGGCTCGTCCTGATCATCTGTCTCCACCGACACGCAGCTCAGAGAGTTTAAAAAGACGCACCAGCGCTTCTGAAGCAGAGACAGGAGAGTCACATTAAGAGTCGGACTGGACACTCCAGTACATGAACACTGCACTGGGAGAGAAGGGTTGATACAGACACACTGACTGGACACTCCAGGACATGAACACTGCACTGAGAGAGAGAGGGGTTCATACACAAACACTGACTGGACACTCCAGTACATGAACACTGCACTGAGAGAGAGAGAGGTTCATACAGACACACTGACTGGACACTCCAGTACATGAACACTACACTGAGAGAGAGAGGGGTTCATACAGACACACTGACTGGACACTGGACAGGAGTAAAGAGAGGATCAGAGCATTACCCACCTTCTTTTTCTTCTGTCTCACAGGAGGTGGTGATTGGACCTCCTCCAGCTGGAGTCCGAGGAGGGAGAGAGGGGGCAGGAGAGGGACAGCACAGGGAGAGAAAGAGAGAGACAGGTGAGTCAAGTGTCCCAAGAGTACAGAGACTCTGCTGAGATCACACTCGCAGTGAGTGACACCGACACTAACCAGCCTCAGGACAGCACTGCTAGAGCACCACAACCCAGACTCAACCACATCACAGCACAGATCAAACAGCAATATCTCACACATTGGGACACACACACACAAATACAACATAAACTGGAATGCTACAGAACCTTAAACAGACAATACACACTAGCTGAATATTTGACCAAAATAAAAAATAACAAACAGAAACAGACCCTGACGAAGTACAGGCTCAGTGACCACAACTTGGCCATAGAAACTGGGCGACACAGGCAGACCTGGCTGCCCAGAGAGGACAGGCTGTGCTCCCACTGCCAGCGGGGAGAAATAGAGACAGAGGTGCACTTCCTACTGCACTGTGACAGATACTCTGGGATTAGAGAAACATTCTTCCCGAAATTCAGAAATCTAATCCCAGAGTTCCCACACCTGCCAGAATCACAACGGGTCCCAATCCTACTGGGAGAGGGAGGAGGGAACTCAGTTGATCTGGCAGCCCAGTATGTGATCTCCTGTCACAGCCTGAGGAACAGTGAGTCTGTCTCCCAATAATGCTCCAGCCGCCTACAGTATATGTCAATATTTTATAATATGTCTTTGTTGTAAATGTCTGTAACATGTCTGCTTTACGCAGAGAGTGGCGGGGTTTGGATATCAAGGCCTGACGATACCGCATTACGCAGAGAGTGGAGGGGTGGGATGTCAGGGCCTGACGACACTGCTTTATGCAGAGAATGGAGGGGTGGGTGTCAGGGCCATACAACACTTCTTTATTCAGAGAGTGGAGGGGGTGGGATGTCAGGGCTAGATGACACTGCTTTACACAGAGAGTGGAGAGGTGGGTGTCAAGGCTATACGACAGTGCTTTCCGCAGAGAGTGGTGGGGGTGTGATGTCAGGGCCATAGGACAGTGCTTTACACAGAGAGTGGCGGGGCTAGGATGTCAGGGCCATATGACACTGCTTTACACAGAGAGTGGTGGGGGTGGGATGTCAGGGCTTGACGACACTGCTTTATGCAGAGAGCGGAGGGGTGGGATGTCAGGGCCATACGACATTTCTTTACGCAGGGAGTGGCAGGGGTGGGATGTCAGGGCCTGACGATACTACTTTACACAGTTAGTGGTGGGGATGGGATGTCAGGGCCATACGACACTTCTTTACGCAGAGAGTGGCAGGGTCTGACGACACTGCTTTATGCAAAAAATGGAGGGGTGGGTGTCAGGGCTATATGACAGTGCTTTCCGCAGAGAGTGGTGGGGGTGTGATGTCAGGGCCATACAGCAGTGCTTTACACAGAGAGTGGTGGGGGTGTGATGTCAGGGCCATACGACAGTGCTTTACATAGAGAGTGGCGGGGGAGGGATGTCGGGGCTTGACAACACTGCTTCATGTAGAGAGTGGAGGGGAGGGTTTCAGGGCCATAAAACACTGCTTTATGCAGAGAGTGGAGGGATTGGTGTCAGGGCCATATGACACTACTTTACACAGAGAGTGGTGGGAGTGGGATGTCAGGCCCTGACGACACTGCTTTATTCAAAGAGTGGAGGGGTGGGTGTCAGGGCTATACGACAGTGCTTAATGCAGAGAGTGGAGGGTTGGGTGTCAGGGCTATACGACAGTGCTTTCCGCAGAGAGTGGTGGGGGTGTGATGTCAGAGCCATACGACACTTCTTTACGCAGGGAGTGGCAGGGGTGGGATGTCAGGGCCTGACGATACTTATTTACGCAGAGAGTGGCAGGGGTGGGATGTCAGGGCCTGAAGATACTGCTTTTCTCAGAGAGCGGAGGAGGTGGGATACGACCTCTCAGTGGGGCCAGCAGGGGGCACTCACCCTGCGGTCTGTGTGGGTCTTAATGCCCCAGTGTAGAGACGGGGGACACGATCTGGCCCACCAGCGACGAGCAGGTTACCAGATCTAGACAAAGGGAGCAACTCTTAGTCGTATGAGCTTAGTCACACATCGCAGCGATTAAAAAAACAAAACAAACATATTATGTCTGTTACTAACGACTTTTTTTTCCTACATTGAAAGTCACTTTCCCGGGTGATTTTCTAGCACGACTGGGGCTCTTCATTTCTCCTCGGTGTCTCATCGCAGGCGGATTTGAAACAGACCACAGAAGGTGGTCACACACTATATTATTATTTAGAGACAGGCTCACTGTCTGTATCTCAGGCTGGGACAGTAAATCACACTGTATTATTATTATTATTATTAATATTATTGAGAGTCTGGCTCACTGTTCCCCAGGCTGGGACAGGAGATCACATACTGTATTATTATTGAGAGACAGGCTCACTGTTCCTCAGGCTGGGACAGGAGATCCCACACTGTATTATTATTATTGAGAGACAGGCTTACTCTCTGTTCCTCAAGCTGAGTCAGGAGATCACATACTATATTATTATTGATTGACAGGCTTACTGTTCCTCAGGCTGGGACAGGAGATAACACACTGTATTATTATTATTGAGAGACGGGCTCACTGTCTGTTCCTCAGGCTGGGACAGGAGATCACACACTGTATTATTATTATTGAGAGACAGGCTCACTGTCTGTTCCTCAGGCTGGGACAGAGGATCACACACTGTATTATTATTATTTAGAGAGAGGCTCACTGTCTGTTCCTCAGAGTTGGACAGGAGATCCCACACTGAATTATTATTATTGAGAGACAGGCTCACTATCTGTTCCTCAGGCTGGGACAGAGGATCACACACTGTATTATTATTATAGAGAGACAGGCTCACTGTATGTTCCCCAGGCTGGGTCAGGAGCTCACACAGTATTATTATAATTATTGAGAGACAGTCTCACTGTCTGTTCCTCAGTCTGGGACAGGAGATTACACACTGTATTATTATTATTGAGAGTGTGGCTCACTGTTCCCCAGGCTGGGACAGGAGATCCCACACTGTATTATTATTATTTAGAGACAGGCTCACTGTCTTTTCCTCGGTCTGGGACAGATGGTCACACACTGTATTATTATTGAGACAGGCTCACTGTCTGTTCCTCAGGCTGGGACAGTAGATCACATTGTATTATTATTATTAATATTATTGAGAGTCTGGCACACTGTTCCCCAGGCTGGGACAGGAGATCCCACACTGTATTATTATTATTGAGAGACAGGCTTACTCTCTGTTCCTCAAGCTGAGACAGGACATCACATACTGTATTATTATTGATTGACAGGCTCACTGTTCCTCAGGCTGGGACAGGAGATCACACACTGTATTATTATTATTGAGAGACAGTCTCACTGTCTGTTCCTCAGTCTGGGACAGGAGATTACACACTGTATTATTATTATTGAGAGACAAACTCACTGTCTGTTCCTCAGGCTGGGACAGTAGGTCACACTGTATTATTATTATTGAGAGTCTGGCTCACTGTTCCCCAGGCTGGAACAGGATATCCCACACTGTATTATTATTATTTAGAGACAGACTCACTGTCTTTTCCTCGGTCTGGGACAGATGGTCACACACTGTATTATTATTGAGATAGGCTCACTGTCTGTTCCTCAGGCTGGGACAGTAGATCACGTTGTATTATTATTATTAATATTATTGAGAGTCTGGCACACTGTTCCCCAGGCTGGGACAGGAGATCCCACACTGTATTATTATTATTTTGAGACAGGCTCACTGTTTGTTCCTCAGGCTGGGACAGGAGATCACACACTGTATTATTATTATTGAGAGAGAGGCTTACTCTCTGTTCCTCAGGGGGAGACAGGACATCACATACTGTATTATTATTGATTGACAGGCTCATTGTTCCTCAGGCTGGGACAGGAGATCAGACACTGTATTATTATTATTGTGAGACAGGTTCACTGTATATTCCCCAGGCTGGGACAGGAGGTCATATATTATATTATTATTATAGAGAGACAGGCTCACTGTATGTTCCACAAGCTGAGACAGGAATTCACACTGTATTATTATTATTGAGAGACAGACTCACTATCTTTTCCTCAGTCTGGGACAGTTGGTCACATACTGTATTATTATTATTGAGAGACAGTCTCACTGTTCCTCATGCTGGGACAGGAGATCACACACTGTATTATTATTATTGAGAGACAGGCTTACTCTCTGTTCCACAGGCTGAGACAGGACATCACATATTGTATTATTATTATTGATTGACAGGCTCACTGTTCCTCAGGCTGGGACAGGAGATAACACACTGTATTATTATTATTGAGAGACGGGCTCACTGTCTGTTCCTCTGGCTGGGACAGGGGATCACACACTGTATTATTTTTATTGAGAGACAGGCTCACTGTCTGTTCCTCAGGCTGGGACAGAGGATCACACACTGTATTATTTTTATTGAGAGACAGGCTCACTGTCTGTTCCTCAGGCTGGGACAGAGGATCACACACTGTATTATTATTGAGAGACAGGCTGGCTGACTGTCTGTTCCTCAGGCTGGGACAGGACATCCCACACTGTATTACTATTATTGACAGATAGGCTCACTGTGTCTTCGCTTGGGCTTGAACAGGAGATCACACACTGGACGCGGAGCCGATCATTTGCAATTGGGCTGTGCCGACAGACCAGGACGAGCTCTGTCGGCTCAAAAGCAGCGCAGGACCTGCAAGAACAACAGAAAGATTAGCATCCAGCGGGGGCTTCATAGTGAGCCCAACATCTCATCAAGAATCGGCTCCAGCAACAGGGCTGGGCGCATTGTTCCATTCTCCGACCACTCTCGGTGTAAACAAGTCCCTCCTGGTCTCTGCTTGAATTGCACTTTCCTGCGTTTGCTTTGGTGTAACTGGCTTCCCCTGCATGGGCGAATGTGTAGAAAATCCTTAGTAAGTCATTGAAGAAAACCGAGAAGAGGTCGGAGTGGCCTCTGTCGTTCATCAACAATCCAGTCAGGCAGTACTCCTCTGTAAAGCGCCGTTCGTTCACATCGATTGGATTTTTTTTGCCTTCATTCGTACAAGTAGTAAAAGCAGACGCCCCTATTCTGCCGTGACCCGGTTGCGGCTACAACGCAAAGTACTGACCACTATACGATCACGGCGAGTTACCGAGACACACGTGGGCGGAAAAGGCTGTGCTCTCTTCGTGTGACATAATTCGGAAAAGTCCTGACGTTGCATTTCAACTGAGCCCCAGTATACATCGACCCTTCGACACTCTGAGTGACAACTCTCTTGCGTGTTTTCTCATATTTATGTAGTTTGCTTACATGATGCCCGGAACAGTGGGGTTGTATGCTCCCATATGGTATAGCGGTTAGGATTCCTGGTTTTCACCCAGGCGGCCCGGGTTCGACTCCCGGTATGGGAACGTGTCCGTTTTGCCTCCTGCTTTCCAAAAGATCAGCACCGTGTACGAAAGAGCCGCATTAAAACCGCTCGAACGTGCAAAACGTGCGAGAAGAGGGGGCGCTTGTTTCCAACCGAAACTTCTCGCATGTGAGACGAGCTGATCATCTCTGTGGGAGTGTTACTCTGGTAGACAGGGCTGACCTTCGGCAATAGGATTTATACTCTCCAAGATGATATTTGCACTTTCTGGAGAGGCGATTTTCTCCACTTCAGTAGCCCGATTTCGTCGATTGCGTGGAGAGGGCTGTAGAATGTGGCGCCGCCTTTCCTGCTCCGTCCATGACAGGCGTGCTGGTCTCTGGAGAGAGAGCACGGTCCATCAGCGCACTCCAATAAAGGCACTGGAAGCAGCTGAATCGCATTGGCGAAGCTCAGCGCTGGGCCGCTGGGCACGTCTTACCACCGTTTCCGTAGTGTAGTGGTTATCTTGTCGCCTCACACGCAAAAGGTCCGCGGTTCGAAACCGGGCGGGAACAGTCTTCTTTTGTCGCCACGCACAAAAGGGGATTGGGGATTCGCCTAGCGCTGTGATCGAACAGACCCACTCACCTCTTAGTGTGGCGGGATCTGCATAGTGCATGTCGCAGCGCATCCTGCTTTCACTTCAATGCGCGTCCTGATGTACCCCGGTCTCCCGCGTGACAGGTGGGGACAGGTGACAGGTCCTATACTAACGAGGAAGACATCGCTCTCTCCGACCCCCGGCATCATGTCCCGACCCACCGTGCTGGAAGCCGACGCGTGCTGTGATTCCTTTACGGAGCAGAAATGACAACCGAGGAGCCGAGAGATCATTTCAGCATTTCGCGTCTGAACGGAAAACACAGACGACCAACTTGGAATGACTTGCCTTTGACGCTTATCAAAGCGTTCTTTGTGCATCGAACAGACCCACTCACCTCTTATTGTGGCGGGATCTGCACAGTGCATGTCGCAGCGCTTCCTGCTTTCACTTCAATGTGCTTCCTGATGTCGAGTCGTGTGCCGTGCGGAGGCTCTGAAAGCGCGAGCAATGAAAAGGTGCACGGCGCTGTGGAAAGAAACACAGAGAAGTGAAAGCAAAAGGAGGTAGAAAGCTCCTGACAGCCGCTTCCTCTTCCCCCCCTTGCATTTTTCCCGTCTTGTTGTGCTAGCTGACAACGGCATGAAGAGGAAAACGGAGAAACCGTTTTTTATTTGAACAACAAAAATAAATATTATACAAAAAAGAGCACATGTGACGTATCAATAACATCGTCAGGGGCACGTGCTATAATCCAACTACACTTTCTGAAAATTCTACTGTCCAGACAAATGTACATGCTGATCTGCACTGAGCTGCTCATTTGAAATCCAGAAGGCAACACAGCCGCGCTCCTATACCAAGAGCCAAACCTGGACCGCCTGGGTAAAAAAACAGGAAACCTAAGCACTTATCCATAGTGACAGCTTTTGAAAAGGAGCTCTAATATTCACAAATACGAAGACAAGGTTTAAAATACTCCATAGGTTTAAAATTCAGGAATATGAATGGTCAATTGTTTACAATTGGAGCTTTTATGTTTCGTATGATTTAGTGACTTTTTTTACAACATGTAGAAAAAAACAGCACACCTAAATGACAAAGCCTTAGAACTACAGAGAAAAACAAATTGCGTTTAAAGTAAGGTTAAAGGCTCGAGATAACAGTGCAATATAAACGCAAATGTTTGTCGTCTTTGTGGCGCTTACTTTTTGTTGCTTTATCGAATTTCATGCAGTTTATTTCTGACATAAGACATAACAAGCTTGTGTATTTATGAAAAAAAAGCAGGGCAACAATTTACGTTAAATACACATATAGTAAATGTATTTTCTCATATAATGGTGTGTTTTTTTGTCTAAAAATCGTTCATGAATGGTTTAACAGACACTTTGCATGATTAAAAAAATATATTTATGAATCTTAATGTTTTATACAATAACGTTTTATTGTGAACATCGGCCCTGTTTATCAATATCACCAGTACAGTTCTGGATTTTATTCTGCCTTCCTACGCACATATGAATTTCCTTTCACTCAACAGCTCGCATGTGTGGTACTGTAGCTTATTAGCGCCAGGGAGAAAAAGAACGTCGTTGGCTTTTAAATGATGAACCATTTGCGTTTATACAAAATGACAAAACGTTGTCGCTGACATTTGGACATACTCTGTTTAAACACCTGTTGTTTTCTCTAATATTGGCTCCTGTGCTTCGGACCATTTGTGAGAGGAGAAGACACTGAAAAAGTCGTGAGAAAGTGGATTTTACACCTGTGCCAGTGCTGTAGTGGTATCATACAGACGCCCATACAAATCCATCACAAGCTGGAAGCTCTGGAAGGCAACATAAAAGATTGCTCTGTCCGTTGGTGGATGAGGTATGCTCGTTTTTTTCAATGTAAAATGTAATGTACAAAGATCAAATTTGATTCAAAATCCACGAGAGGAAGGGAAGATATCACTTAAAAAAATAAGAACTGAATATTTGGATCCGGGACCTCATACTTATCAAATTATTAAAATAATACTTATTAAAATATCAGATTGTGTTTCTGCAACATTTCGTGCACAGGACGCCGTATTTAACAATAAAAAAACAGTCACAACGAGGGCTTTACACGCAGTCCGGGGTATTTTCCCCTTTTATATTTTTGCCACTTTATATCGAACCTGTTACACTCCCAAAAGTGCAGAGTAGCTTGTAAATAAAAATGTACAATTCACCGCTGGTATAAACAGATGTGGGCCTTGTTTGCCTTTGTAAGCATTTGTTTAAAAAATAAGTTCACAATACGTTAAAAACACAAAAAAACACAAATTTAATCATATAACGATACAAACTCAATACCAAATCATTATGCCAATTAAGTACCTATCCTTTGAAAACAGAGAACACCTTTATATCTACAAAAAAAAAACGTGACATTTGTGTATACTTTTGAATTACAATGCAGGCAGAGTAGTCCTCTGAATTCAAAGATCAGATTTTGGCCAAAACAAGACAATCAGACGGGAGTTGAATTCGGAACAAGAGCCTCTGCTTCGTGGTTTATTGAGCTTTTGATCAACGTCTGAGTTAAAAAAAATTTGCTATTTCAACTCTTTGATTGAAGTACACAAGAAACACATTCCTCCAAGCCAGAGTCAAACCAGCAACCTAAGGATTCTTCATTATTGCCACTACAGTCCTCTGCTCTATCAACTGAGCTATCTGTTTCTGGCACATACTGCCCAATGTTGTGCAATGTTTTGGGTGATTTAAATCACAGTTCGACATCAAGTTTTCAACTCGTTTCCTTAGTCTTGTTTACCTTGAATTTAAGCCACGAATCAGGTTTCTACAGTATGAGCTTCTGGAGATATTACAAAATGTTTGATGGGGCATCAATCATTCCAGGCGGATATTGACACCTTTTTTTCTCGAGGGATCATATTAAACATTTCATTAGGATCGAGAGGAGGATCGCCATGAGACACAAAACAGTTTCTTTCTGTCTTTCTTAGAAAGTAGCATTTGTGCTACATTAATAATATTTTCGTGGAAATATAGAAGTTGTAATTTTTAAAACTTATATTTGAATCAAAATGTGGTTTTGAGTTAAATATTAGCGTGTTCATGGAATTAGTTTGTGTTTGTCATTACTATATATATATAGCCATGTTCCAGAATTTGTAGCTGAAGTTTAATACTTGTGTTTTTTATGATGATTAGCCATTTGTTTATTACAATATTGTATAAAATGCATAATTTGAACTATATATTTTTCAGGGGTGAATAATTGTATATTCTCAGAATAAATTTCTAGACCAAATCATTGGCTTGATTTACTAGTTTCTACAACTATGAGACCTATCTTTGATGTATAATAGACCTTTAACTATATAGGTATAATAGTCCTCTAAATGTTTCCGTATAATAAAACTCCAACCATTTATGTATAATGGACATACTGTATAATCAGAGATGTGTAATTGACGTATAATGATATACGTATATTAAAATTTCATTCTAGACCAATTACGGACCACATTTATACATCTAAGGTATGTGTTTAATCAATGTACTGTACATCAGGAAAATAAAGCATATGCTCAGTAGAGGGGTTGTCATATTTTGTCTGTTAATCAAACATAACAATTATGGACAACCATTTTTTGCCAAGGTTGTGAATATTATAATGCCTTTAAAGTCACGTTTAAACTTTCTGTAAAATTTTAAAAAAACACAGAAATACAAGCGGGCACTGATTTTTGTTCACGATACTCAAATGTAACAAATCCTGCTCTGGAAATTGTCTCTTCTCCCCTTGTGAGCCACAATCCCACCAAAAGGTCTCTGTGTGTCTCTGTTTGGGAGATGTCAAGATGCTGAGCCTGTGCTGTGCTTCAGTGGCAGGTGTAGAAGACACGCTGTTGTACACGGAATGCAAATTGAGCTCCTTGGACATGAAAACTGACAGATGGTTAAACCTTCTTTCAATAAACAGGAGATCCTGTGTCCGAAGTCCTGAGGTGTCTTTCTTCCTGTCTTGTCATACAGAATGTATCATTAAGGACGACCACATATGGCTTGATTTTGTTAAATGCAAGTATTTATTTCCTTTCTTGGAACCACTTGTTTTTCGAGAATTTCTAACAATTTGTGAAATATGAAATAGAAATCTTGCTTATAAGTGCAGAAGAAATACTGCCAGTTGGCAAGAGAACGACACCATTTTTTTTTCTTTAACCAAAAACCTGCATAGGGAGATAAAAATCCAATTGAAAAAATCCACTTGAGAAGTTTTCGTTGGGGAAGATGGTTGTGGAAGGGCAAAAAAATCGCAGGTGATTCACTCCTCTTGACTAGGTGGCGCTAGGAAGTGCAGAGTTTATATCCGGCTGAAGAAATTCCTCTTTCTCAGCTCCGCTTCTCTATTGTTTTGAAGTTGCGGCCGCGCTAACGAATGACGTCATTATACTACGCGACCCTGCATGTACTTCAACCACGTGTGGGTGACTGAATAATTTTCTTTAGATAACGAAAGTTGTTGTTTTTCTTTAAAATAATTTCAGGTTCTGAATACGTAACGTCTTGTCGACTGTGTTTATGCTTGAACAGAGCACAGCCCTGACAACAGGATCTGTGAAGAATAAAAAATAAGTTGTTCTGTTTAAACTTCGGAAGTCAGTCTTTGTTTCTGACCGACTCTGAAGAAGGATGGCGGAGTGCTTGTTAAATCTGCAAACCCAGCTTGACTCTTTCATGCACGTTTTGCTCAAATCGATCGTGTATGAAGTGTCAGAAGTTTTTGGAAACAGGATGTCTGACTCCGAGAACAAGTTTCAAGACAAACTCCGCAGTATCTCCCAGATCCTGGTGAGACGGGCCGTGTTTAAAATCACACAGTGTGTGGAGGACAGTGTCGGGAGTGAAATGGCGCAACTGAAGAAGGAAAACGAGAGCTTGAAGTGGAGATTGAAGCTGTGGGAGAAGGAGTCGGGAGCAGAAGGATATCAGGGACCGACAGATCATGTTGGATACACGCTTCCCTGTGAAGTGACTGCAGGAGTAAAAGAAGAAATGGACACGAAACTAGAGCTGTCAGGTCAGTGTGGTGACTTGTATGTAGTCGGGATCTGTGCGAGTTTAAAAACAGTGTCTTTAACTTCCTCACTGGTGAGAGTATAGTGGAGAGATGCAGAGTGAAGTGGGAAAGACTTGTGTGTTGTAGCAACGGGATTTTTTACTGGAAACTAAACTGTTTTGTCTGGTTACGGTAATAAACACCTCGTTCAGATTCAGCAATTGTTTCACTGAATCAGTGAATAAATACAACGTCATTAGGAAAGAAAACGTATAGATATTGATTTTATGTCGTATTGGCTTTTTATATATTTACTGATGAATGTGTATATAACAATAATTTTAATCGGTTTAAGTATTTCAGTCCTCCGGTCCTCCTCTTCTCAATGCAGTCTTAATCTTAATGTACTGTAGTGTCCAGTCGGTCAGTGAGTCTGCATTAACCCCTCTCTCTCAGTGCTGTGTTATTGTACTACAGTGTCCAGTCATTGTGTCTGTATTAACCCCTCTCTCTCTCAGTGCAATGTTAGTGTACTTTAGTGTCCAGTCAGTGTGTCTCTATTAACCTCTCAGTGTCAGTGCAGTGTTAAATGTAGTGTGCAGCGTTATGTGTAATGTTGTTGTGATATTATTCCAGTAGACTCGCATTTTATACAGCAGTTTCGGTCCTGACAAAGCCTGTATATCCAAAATTGCATATAATCAGAACACCATCCTTAAATGGAGCGGAGGGGCGGAGCAGTGGCTCTGTGGCTAAGGATCTGCGCCTGTGGCTGGAAGGTCGCAGGTTCAAATCCTGCGGCTGGCAGAGGAATCCTACTCCATTGGGCCCCTGAGTAAGGCCCTTAACCCTAACTGCTCCAGAGGTGCTATACAATGGCTGACCCTGCGTTCTGACCCCAAGCCTCTCTCCCTATCTGCTTGTCTCATGGAGAACAAGCTAGTGTATGTGAAAAGATAAATTCCTAATGCAAGAAATTGTATAGGGCTAATAAAGTAATCTTATCTTATCTTAAACAACTCATCTGTCACTGTACTAGCATGTCCATGTATATAGTGTAAATTACAATAAAAACAGTGATACAATTTAACTTTTCTTGTCTTGCTTTTTTTCCCTCTTTGTACTTATATTGATGTTCATGCTGCATGATAACTAGTGACTAGTTCCCAAAGAGCAGCTCAGCTGCGTGCTGTTAAGACTTGAATTTTTGGGGATTCCCACATCTTTATTTATAGTATTTGATTTTTTTTTCACAGCTGACTGGCTATACATGAATTTGTGTAAAAATACGTAACGTAAAATATGAGTCTGCTGTATTTTAAATCCTTTTTCAAGTTATGTGTTCAGAGATGAAGTGTGTTTGAATCTGTGATGTATATCAAGTTCTGAAAATGAGTTTTGAAAAGTTAATTTACTTACTACTGTTGTGTCATACAAATGACAAAGTTCAGGTGTCAGTGAAGCAGAAGTCTCTTTATTTCATATGCATATGGAAGTCTGGCTTCCAACCACCGGACTTAAAAATAAGTAGCTAAAGATGTTCTTTTATACCTTTAAACAAACAAGTTACTATGACGCATTCTAAACAAATGATAAGACAGCAACACATGCCGATTAATTATATCTAAGTTGCAGACTAGACAACAGTTAGTTCTTTTCACATTCTGGGCGTACAGCCAGCTTACCAAATACATACCTTTACCTTACTGACCAAGAACAGGCAGCATCTTTAAATATTTGGGCACAAAGCTAACTTCAAGACACTAGACTGCATAGTTTGCAAAATACAAAAAAATACAAAAACAAAAAAATGCTATTATCATCTCACTTCCCAGGTCTCTCCCTTATCTATTCACTGCTAAATAACGTCTTTGCTATCTGAAATTTAAATTTTAAGCTAGTACTTTTTGTGTGGATATTACTTCCTTTTGAGCACTACTCGAAGCTCGTGTTAAAACTCAGGGCTCAATACTTGACCCTTTACTTTTCAGCATTTACATGTGTCCACTTGGTCAGCTTTTAAGGTCACATGGCCTCAACTGTCATTTCTATGCTGATGATTTTCACCTAGACGTCCATACCAAACCTGACACTGATGTGGCTTTCTCTATTTTATCGAATTGCATCTCCGACATAAAAAACCTATGTGACTCAGAATTTCCTTCATCTTAACTGTGACAAGACTAGAGTCATGCTTATTGGCACCACCCACAAACTTTGTAAAACCAATGCTCTAGACCTATCCGTAGATAGTTCTGTACTTGAGCTTCAGTCTAAATTGAAAACCCGAAGATATTTAACTCAGACCTGACATTGGACCCATATGTGCAGCATATTGTCAAAGCATCTTCCTTTCACATACTATACAGCCACCTTTGAAGGTTTTATATACAGATGCAGCCATTCAAAACGCGTGAGGTACACCATGGTACAACATGGTGGGCGTGTTGCATGAAAACACGGTATGATGCAGTGTAACGTGTCATATGACGTCATATCGGAAAGTATCCGGAATCACCTTGTAAAACTGCCAGGAGGAGCTATTAAAGGTTAACTCTCATGTACAGCATTTGAGCTTTTAAATTTAAACTGTGTATTACAGCATGTTAATCATCAGTCATTAAAAAGTTAGTATATTTTTTGAATGCAAGATTGTTCAGTTGGGCAAAAGTACACAACACAACCTTTATCATAAATATTTTAATTATGCAGAAATATTTTATGCATCAAAGCCTTTACCGAAGATATCACTAATAGTATTAATGAATGACCTTGGATAAGCTGTAAACTCAAAGTATTACGCTGGTCCACATTATTTGTAACCGTCATTTTAAATGAAAATACTTTTAATTATTCATCGACAAAAAGTAACACCACAGCATTTCGTTGATCTAACTAACAAGAATGGGACATTAGCTAGACAATATGATAAAGGAATAAATGACTTTTTTGGTTTATTTCTTTAGCACATTTATTTGAACATTTCCATCGATTGTACAAGCACTGAAAAACTGCCAAATCCCTAGTTCGTCGGGCATTTTCTTTTACTATAACAGACATAAAAACTCCCTTGCTTTTAACAGAGCGTTTCATAATTTCTAACAACGAAAATGATTTAAACTGCGACACTTTTATATCAAGAGCTCAAAATATCACAAGGATCCTCAAGAGATCAACAAAGACAACAGAAAAAGATATGTGTATCAGATACTGTACATGAGAATCCAAGCTTTTTTTATCTACGCTAAGAAGTAGTCTTTAAAATTTCTTCATCACACAGTGAAGTCAAAATTCCGGGATGTGCGTATATTAGAAAATATAGGACTTCTTCGAATGTGTGTCAGGCAATCAGACTTTGGGACCAGAATTATCAGTTTTATTAAATGTCTTTTTGATACAATCAGACAAATGCAACATAAATTGTTATCTTTGTCTTTTAAGTATCTTAATAAACTATCAGCATAGCTTTCTCCCCGTTTAGATTTATTTTTCTTGGGATTTTGGGATCAAACGTGGGAAGATTAGATTGTAATCATTTTTATTTTTTAAATACATTTTAGGAAAGTGTAATCTATACTAAAAAGCTGTATTTATTTTAATGATTCCCTCTCGCACTCCAAAACATACTGGTAGGTTAATTGGCTTATGGGAAAACTGGCCCTGGTTATGTGTGTTTGTGTCTGTCTGTCCTGTGATGGACTTGCGCTATGTCCAGGGTGTATTCTGCCTTGTGTCCGTTGCTTACTGGGATAGGCTCCAAATCCTCTGTACTGGATAAAGAGATTAGAAAATGGATGGAAGTAAAGGCACTGTGTGGATGGAACTATACACAGTGTTAGAAACCCACTGTGAGATGGCAGCATCTCACTGAGGCTAAATTATTTTATAGGGCTGGCTTAAGGAAACAGCCTTTCCACCTCTCTTGCACATCAATAGCCATACCTAGTTAGTTATTTCAACAAATCTTAAGATGCTGGCTCTGTGGATCCGCATCAGCTATGTTTGTCCATTCCTTCAATTCATGTGCATCCAACACACAGTTCAATGCTAGCAACTACACAAAATCTAAAATACAATCCTCATTTCAGTATCTATGTAAACATACAGTCTGTTAACTTCATCATCTTCATCAAAAGTATGCCTAACCCCATCAGGTTGTGTTCTTGTTATCAGTGTATTCCTCAACTTTCCTCAAATTATCTTTTTCCTACCAACATCTCTAGTCTTATATCCTGCAATAACTCAGCCAACACTTAACCCCTCAAAAGCTGCATGTGTTAATTTCTTTAAATCACAAATATCATATGTAAATACTGGCCATGTAATACTCTGCATGGTGGAATAATAGTTTATTTTAAAGGGAACTAGAGAAACTAGGAACTAGAGAAATCAAGAAAGCCATTTCTTTCTAGAATTAATAAATGCACATCCTGTTCACTGGGGAAATTAAATCCACACTTTAATATGCATCTTTAATATGTTCAGAATTTGACAGCGAGAATCCTGATCGGGATGCATTACGCCTGTCCTTGCACTGGCTTCCTATCAGGTTTCGAGTCAACTTCAAAATCCTCATCCTC
Organism: Lepisosteus platostomus; assembly: GCF_059453375.1. Lineage (NCBI taxonomy): Eukaryota > Metazoa > Chordata > Actinopteri > Semionotiformes > Lepisosteidae > Lepisosteus > Lepisosteus platostomus. The sequence continues at coordinate 60,872,149 of NC_142615.1, forward strand.
ATTCAGTACCTATCTGGCATATTATCTGTCTACTCCCCACCTTTGTCCGTCTGACTCTGGTCTTCTAGCTGTCCTCAAGAACATCTACATTCTGTGGGTGACAGGACCTTCTCTAGCTGCACCCCAGAGCTCTGGATTTGTATCCCCAGTGATATCAGTCACCTACCCTGAGTGCATTTAAATCTAACCTCAAAACCTTTTTCAGAAGAATTAGTGTCTGTATCTGCTTCATTTTCTAATTGTGGTAGCACTTCTAACTGCTTGTCTTTCTTTTATGTATTTACTTTGTAATCTGTGGTCCTTATAACTGTTTTTACATCTACTGTATTGCTTTATTGCTTTGTCACTCTTCTCATTCGCTCTTTGCTAAATGACTTTTCATACTAATCTGATCAATCTAACTGCTTATTTTCTGTGCTTTCTCTATCCTGTTAGATTTACAATTATTCTGAAATTTTTCTTCTTGAAATGACTCATTTTTAAATACCTTTTTTCACTGTTAATATCTTGCAGCAACTATGCGACAAAATATACACTTAGCTCAACCTGACAGTTCATCCTGCTACCAACATTGAATAAAAAAATCTTTAGATTTCTATATTTGTCTTTATCTAGTGGTTTCATTAGTGACACAGGCTAAACTTTCTTGGAAAAATGTATTTTATGTGTTGCGAAAAACTGACTTGCTTTAACAAAATATATTTACAGATCCTTTCGCCTGGCAATCTACCTGAATGCCCAACTATCTGTGAAGCCCTCCATGAAACCATGTTTGCTATTAATTCATTTGGATCTCACTGACAGAATTGCTGTTTTTTATGCGTGCTAAGTTTCTGATTCCTCACTCTGTTTCATGTGTAGAGATGGATAAGACTTTATTGATCCCAAAGGGAAATGGACGTACATGTTCATGAACATGTTTGCATGTTCTTTTGTAATATACACTTTTTGTGATTTTTCTGTATATCTAAGCAAGTGTTCCTGCATCCCTCTTCTGCACTATGTATAGTCATGGCTTTTTTCTGTTTGCTTATTTCAAAGTAACACCTGCTCCATTTCTAAAACTTTTTGCTCTTGTGCATTTTTGTATTTTTTACACCTCTAGCACTTTAACGTCCTGAATTTATATTTGCCTTAATTTGTAGGACGAATTTTAGTTTTAGCCTTAAAAAGCTTCAGTTTTCACTATCTTTTGTTTCTTGTCCTTCAACTGTTATTATTGATCATCGAAGTATTGTACTTGACATGACTTGATTCACCCTTTCCTGAACATCTGTGAGTGGCAGAGATAGTGCTGTCTCTGGTGCGATCTTTTGCAGCTGACATTTCACTGTTTTAAACGAATAAGAAATTAGATTGCTCATAAATCACTTATTCTAAATAAACACAGCGTAATTGCTCTCTGAAAATGTTTTCTTGTTCGTTTTGGAGACCTTGATCGAAACTGATTTTAGATGTCAGAAAGGATTTATTTTCTCTGTGTATTTCTGTGTGCGTATTTCCTACATTGCTTTGTCGAGATTTTAACTTTATATTTAGGCTCAGATTTCAACTATAAATCTCACACTAATTACTAGCGGTAAATACTGATGTTTTGCTCCCTCTTACCACAAAAATCTATATGTATTGTATCTGGGATGACCTAATTTTTGTACGTGTACCTACTGTGATTCGGAAACGGAACGGTTAAAGATGGCGACAAGTCAGGCACCCAGAGGGAGGGGGAGAGGGGGTGCGTCTTCCTGCCTCCATAACTAAAATGCCAAATAGGAGTGGCTTAAGCGATGTACACAGTCATGTAACTGACAGTTTGAGGTAGCCTATCGTATAGATTTCGCTTTGTTGCTGATAGATTAAGCTTTCGAAACTCAGCCCCAAATTCATGTGACTGATTTTTCACCCTGTTTCGTTGGTTAAACGCAATGATCACATGCACCACCATGGTAACTTGGATGTGTAGTTTTTAATTCAGTTTGAATTATAACTGTACGTACTGTCTTCATATTTGGCAAGGGCTTTAAAGAGAGGGCGCGCCAAAAATATTCGATGCCGTCGTCCTGGAAGAATTTGACCTCAGAACGTTTGACTAGCCTACTGTATGTTCCTAAATTAATATCATTTATGACCTTCTATCTATATACCTTCTTCTGCTCCTCTTCTTTTTATGCTCAGCTACTAAAATTTCCCTTTAGCGGTAAAATTTCCTATAAATATTCAATACTAAGCGGATTAAAATGTGCACAGTAAAGAGATTAAATGATTAAATCTTTTCACTACCGACTAATGCACCATGAGTGCCCGTCGGTACCGTGCATTTTGAATGGCTGCATCTGTATAATAAAGTTTATTATTATTATTATTATTATTATTATTATTATTATTATTATTATTATTATTATAATAAAGGTCTTGTCTTCTTGTCCTGTGTTTTCAGGCTCAGAGGCCAGTGTTCTCCCTGATGCTGGGGAAAGGGCTCCTCTTGAACAGCAGCACAGTGAGGAGGAGGAGTGGAGCTCCAGTCTGATGCAGGAGACAGAGATCACTGCTGCAGAAGGGAAAGAGACACTCAGTGAGCAGCACACAGAGAGCAGACAGAGTGTGGAGGATCTGGACTCTGTGCCCATGATGAAGACGGAGCCTGAGAGTGGGACACCTGGACTCTTAGTATGTGATGCTTTTACAGAGAAGATTAATAATCAGGACACGAACAATATGTCACAAGGTTGTAATGAACTTTACTGTGTCTCTGTACAAGAGCTCAAAGAAGAACTGAGTGAGTTTAATCTTACAGATAAGGACATGGAGCCCCAGTTGATTGACCCCGCAGAGCTGAAGAAGGAGCCCCAGGTGATTCATACTGCTGAGCTGCACACTGAAGGACACGATGGAGAAAACAAATCTCAGTTTCAGAACAGAGAGCAAAATCATTCCATGAAGGATTTGCAGAATAAGAAACCCCAGCATGATCAGACAATGAGGAAGAATCACTCAAAGCCTTGCTCAGATGGAGTGGACAAACTGCCATTACAACACAGGGATGAGCAGCCTTTTTGTCAGTCTAGAATTTCAAAAAACCTTCGCTCAGGAGAGAAATCTTTCACTTGCCGTCAGTGTGGGAAGAGTTTTAGTCAGTCACACAACTTAAAAAGACACCAGGGTATTCACACAGGAGAGAGACCATTCAGCTGCAATCAGTGTGAGAAGAGTTTTAGAGACTCAAGTGCCTTAATAGTCCACCAGCGCATTCACACAGGAGAGAGACCATTCAGCTGCAGTCAGTGTGGGAAGAGTTTTAGTCAGTCAAGAACCTTAATAGTCCACCAGGGCATTCACACAGGAGATAAATTATTCAGCTGCTGTCAGTGTGGGAAGCGTTTTAGTCAGTCACACTACTTAAAAAGACACCAGCGTATTCACACAGGAGAGAGACCATTCAGTTGCAGTCAGTGTGGGAAGAGTTTTAGAGTCTCAAGTGCCTTATTAGCCCACAATCGCACTCACACTGGAGAGAGACTGTTCAGCTGCAGTCAGTGTGGGAAGAGTTTTAGTAAATCAAGTAACTTAAGAGCCCACCAGCGCACTCACACAGGAGAGAAACCATTCAGCTGCAGTCAGTGTGGGAAGCGTTTTAGTCAATCACATGACTTAAAAAGGCACCAGCTTGTTCACACAGGAGAGAGACCGTTCAGCTGCAGTCAGTGTGGGAAATGTTTTAGTCTTTCAAGTAACTTAAGAGCCCATCAGCGCATTCACACAGGAGAGAGGCAATAGAAAACACTAGGGAGGAGATCACACACCTATCTACATCAGTGGAACTGCAGTGGAGAGGGTCAGCAGTTTCAAGATCCTGGGAGTTAACATCTCAGAGGACTTAACCTGGACCCACCACACTAAAACCATGGTCAAAACAGCACGGCAGCGCCTATTCTTTCTCCGTAGGCTAAAGAGGTTTGGCATGCCATCACATATCCAGGCCAACGTCTACAGGTGCACTATTGAGAGCATCCTGACTGGTTGCATCACTGCCTGGTATGGGAACTGCTCCGCCCGGGATCGCAAAGTACTGCAGAGGGTGGTGAAGTCAGCACAGCTCATCACCGGCTGTGAGCTACAAAACATCCAGGATATCTACTCAGCTAGATGTCTGAAGAAGGCCAGGTCCGTTCTCAAGGACCGCAGTCATCGCAGTCACAAACTATTTTCCCTCCTACCATCCGGTTAACGGTACCAAAGTATTCGGTCCAAGTCCAACAGACTACGGAACAGCTTCTACCTCCAGGCAATCAGACTGCTAAATAGCCAACCTCCAGCTCCTTTAGCAAATCACATGTAATGGCTACATGGACACACAGTTTTCACTGTATTCAGCATAACTGCACTACTTGTATATATTGCATACACCATGGACACATAGCAGCTCTACTCATATTGAGTTTTATTAAATTTCTATTACATCTGTTATTATGTAACCTTATTTTCATAATCTCAATTTTGTGATTTTTGTGTTTTTGTGATTTCTGTGATTCTTGTGATTTTTGTGAGCTTGCAGAAAAGACATTTCATTGCCAGCAACTACTGCTGCATGCTCTGTTGTTGTGCATTTGATAAATAAACTTTGAAAATAAATTGTTGCAGTCAGCGTGGGAAGAGTTTTAGTGACTGAATCACCTTAAGACACCACCAGCGCATAAGATAAGATCACTTTCTCACATTAGGATTTTGTCTTCTCACAACACTCTCACTATGAGGCCCACAGATAGGAAGAGAAGCTAGGGGTCAGCATCTCTGGTGTAGTTGTGGTTAAGGGCCTTGCTCAGGGGCCCACCAGCATAGGATTTCTCTGCCAGCTGTGGGATTTGAACCAGCAACTTTCCACCCACAGATATACATCCTTAGCTACAGAGCCACTGCACCTAATCACACCAGAGAGGGACCTTCCAGCTGCAGTCAGTGTGGAAAGGGTTTTATCCAGTCAGGTGACTTAAAAATACACCGCTTTAGTCACCACTTTAGTTTTTGATTTAATCATAGTCTTAGTCAAGTCAACTGAAATGTCTATTAGTTGAAGTAGGTAACTGCGTCAGCATGTGACATCTGTTAAAAGTTCCTCAGCTGACACTTTGCGTTTTCTTCTCTTTTCAGCATGGAACAAACCTGTACTTGTTCCTAAAATGTCTATTAGTTACTTTGTAGTCACCCACTTTTGATTTAGTCTAGTCAACTAAATGTTGACTATAATTACTCTTACTTATGGTTGATTAGAACAGAATTGGTTCTAGTCATGCAGTTTACTTTATGTGTATAATAACATGTATAAAGATTTACATGTTAGGATGAGCGATTATATGAGCGATTACATTAGGATGAGCGATCCCTCCTCAGCAAAGGGCTCAGTTTTGTACCAGTTCCAAGGAAGCTGGACATCCCCCAGACCAATGTCGACCTTAACCGCTTTTACCGCAGGATCCGTCTCAGAGCACATTTTGCCGACAATTCCTCTTCACAGGCAGCTGATAACAACCCGGTTATTGATGTCATTAACAACATTAATCCCAAACAGAGCTGTTGGACTCCCTCCTCTGGCCGTTTTCCACCAGTTGATTATTTCATCAACCAATGCACTAATCAAGCTCCCAAGGCACTCTCTATACCCAGTAAACATAGGTCTAACCTCACCCAAGGAGAAAATCAGGCGCTCCAGTCTCTCCGCAACAGGGATGATATCGTCATCAAACCAGCGGACAAAGGAGGTGCTGTTGTGGTGTGGCATAAGGATCTGTATGTCTTTGAAGCCTAAACAACTAACTGACACTAACTGACACTTCTGCCTACCTCCCTCTCCAACAGGACCCTACCACTGACTACCAAAAGGAAGTGGTATCCACCATTTCCCTTCTTATCAGCGGTAACGAGCTCCCCCAGGAGGCGAACCGGCTCATCATGGAACATCCACAGGTATCTCAATTTTACCTCCTCCCCAAAATCCACAAACCGGACACCCCTGGACAGCCCATCGTATCAGCATGTAACTGTCCAACTACTTACATCTCAGCCTTTCTCGACAGCCTCATGAGACCGCTGGTTGAAGATCTTCCCTCATACATCATAGACACCAACCGCGCGCTCCAACTTTTCAATGATTTCCAATTTCAGGGTACCGAATGCCACATTTTTACCATGGACATCACATCTCCGTACACCGTCATTCCCCATAATGATGGCCTTACAGCCCTCAAGCACACGCTGGACAAACGCACAGTGCTTGATCCACCCACCCACACCCTGGTACGCCTTGCAGAATTGGTCCTCACACTGAACGCATTCTCTTTCAATAATCTTTATTACAAAAAGGTCAGTGGAGTTGCCATGGGCACCAGAATGGGACCCAGCTATGCCAACATTTTTGTCGGCTGGGTAGAAGAACGCTTCTTCACTTCCTACACTGGCTATGTCCCTGACTTCTATAAACGATATATTGATGACTGCGTTGGTGCCGCCACATGCTCCAATGATCAGCTTGAGTTCTTCCTGCACCATTTCACCAACTTCCACCCGTCCCTCAAATATACGGTTAACATATCTTCCACCACTCTTCCGTTTCTAGACATCCACTTGTCTATCAACTACCCCCGTAGACATCCACTTGTCTACCAACTGTCCACTCGAAGCCCTCGAAATGTACTCATTTTTCATCAACAGAGAATACCCCAGCAGTGTGATTGACAGGGCCCTTGCCCGAGCCAAAAACACCCCCCGGACCATCAACCTGATCAGGAACTCTCGCCGTAACAACCGCATTCCTTTCGTGCTTCCTTACCACCCTAACACACTTCCTATCCCCAGGACCATTAACCACAACTTTTCCATCCTACAGAATGATCCCTCCATTGGGGCCCTCTTTTCTGATCGCCCTATCATCTCATATCCGCCGACCACCTAATCTGCGTAACCTCCTTGTTCACAGCTCCCTTGACCGCCCTCAACAACCATCCACACCAGGCACTTTCCGTTGCAACAGAGCTCGCTGTATCACTTGCAAGTACACAGCCACCACCACACTCATTCAAGGCCCCTCAGGACAATTCCGGATCACCCAGACAGCATCTTGTACCTCCAGCAACCTTATTTACTGTATCTCTTGCAGTAAATGCCCAGCCATCTACATTGGAGAAACAGGAAGGAGACTCGGAGACCGCTTCAGAGAACACGTCAGGGCTGTGAAGATTAAAGATCTCTCCAAGCCCATTGTTTCTCATTTCACCTCTGACGGCCACGACCACTCTAATCTCTCCGTCTGTGTTCTCAAAGACGGTTTTCCGAACTCATACATCAGAAAGACCACCGAAACTAAAATTATTCTGCAGCTAGGATCACACATTCTCCCTTCCCTTAACGACAGACTACTGTTCTTTTAAATTTTCTCCATTCATTGGAAGTTTCATTTCACACCTCTCTGCACCCATTCTGACTTCACACCTCTTGATTGGCCTCTCTTTCTGTCCCCTGCTCCCGCCTCTCACTCCTCCTCCCTCCCAACCTTTGTTCTCCCGCTACTTTACCTTTGCCTACTGCCCTGTCTCTCTCACACCTGAAGAAGGCTCCACGGCCGAAACATTGTGTTCTCTTTCTTCTTTTTTTCAGCATGGAATAAACCTATAACTTGTTCCTTTTTTAATCAAAATAATATTAAGACCTGTATGTATTCAAATAGTATTATCATTATTTATACTTACGCATCAAAAGACGATTGCTGAGAAAAACATGACAGTATTTAACCTAAATGGCAAACAACAAATATCAGCAATGCATTGTGGTATATAACCAGAAAAGATGCTGTGTTAGATGTGTTTTCAATTTCAATTATATATGCATTTATTAACGTTGTCAATATTATTACGGTTGCAATTTAACCATGGTGAGAATCCCTGCCTGTCATACAAGAGAGTGGGGTTTGATTCCAGACAGGGAGCTAAGGAGCTTTTTCTATGACCTGTTTACAATTTAAACTGAGACACCAGTGAGACACCTTTCTTCTACAGAAATCTATTTTTTTTAAAGGAGATGAATTGGTTAAAACAACACAAAACATCAAAGTGAAGTTGCTTTTCAGCAACTCCTTGGCTACATGGGAATTTTGTTTTTTTGACAGTAGGGTCATTTGCAAAATTAAACAAGGAATTGATTCACTCCTGTGGAATACTGTATAAAATGGAAGACAGGTTTGATATGGAAACAACTACACACATTTTAGTTTTTTTTCCAATTGTACTCCCATCAAAGTGACATAAGAAAAGTCATTGTCAGAAGTGGGATATGAAAACAAGCCACCAGGGGAGACGGCTGTAATAACGTCACCAGAAATATATTGAAAACAAATGGGCTGTCACTAAGGAAATTCATAGAGAAATACAGGTCCCACCATAAAACACCATAAGTAGTGCAAAACATGTTAAGTTATTTCTGTACTTCATCAGTGTCGGTAAAAGAGGGACTCAAGGACACAAAGACTCTAGTTTGGGATTCAGGCTGAGAAAGGGAAGTGTGACTTTGGACACAGGGCATTGCAGAGAGGAACAAATGGCGCAACGAAACAAAATGCCAAAACCCCAGATTGAACCAGGGACCTTTAGAGCATCAGTCTAAGGCTTTCTCAGCTGAGCTATTTCAACCTCTGTGTACGATCCAACCTCTGCTGTCTGCAGTAGCCTCCCAAAGTTCCAGCATGAGTGCACGAAGAGGAGTGGTAGAGTGTTACTGCAATGTCATTCAGAAGGGTAGTGATCCAGCTCAGCTCTCTGAGGTTTGGTAGATACATCTTCTTCATGAGTAATGTAGGATCAACGTCTTCAGGCTGGAGGAAGGGCTTGCATTTTGGCAGTAGTAACTGACTGAGTAGTGACTTCTAGGACCTGGTCTTATCAGGTTGCTTTGCCACGTATGTCAGTTCTGCTGAAAAGACCTGTCTCTAGGAAATTTAGGAAGCAGAAGAATGACTATGTGAAAGGTGACATGATCTGCTGGCTGTTTGATGTGATCATGAATGACACAGGAAATTCGAATTCTTGCAATAAAACAAAACAAGATCCATAAAACACTGGTGGGAGTGCAAAATGTGAGAAGATAAAAAGACACCTGTTTCTGCAAAATTTCAAACAGGGGATCTTGCACATGTGTGATGAACGTGATAATCACAATATTACAGAAATGACAGCAGCATTGAACATGGCGAGACGTAAAAGATTGTTAATTCCCTTCAAATACTCACAGTGTGTTTATTCTGCTGTATTAATTTACTGTGCTCATCCGGCAGTAACAAACCTGTTATCTACACACTGCTCCCAGGTGACTCCACATTCTACAGCTCTCTAGCAAAAGAGGAAGTCAGACTACAGAAATGGAGAAAATCTCCTCTTCAGAATGTGGAAATATATTCCTGAGAGAAGCCGTTTCTTGAAGTTCAACACTCTCTGCAAGTCACCCATTCCCACCTTGCGCAGTGCAGTGGTTATCACATTCTCTTAACACACCAAAGGGTTTCAGTTTGAAAGCGGGCGAAAACAAGTGATCACTTTTTGCACATTTGTCACTGCTGAGGTTGCTTTATGGGTCTATTTTCTATACTGTGCTGATCAATTGGAAATCAAATGGCAAAAAAGACCCGTTCCCACACCTAAGGTCAAATATTAGGAATCAAAACTGCTCGATTGTATGGAAGCACACAGCTTTATTAAGATGTCCAAGTGCAAGATCTTTTTATTCATAGAAGACCCTATTTATGTTATATGAGAAATATTAATATTAATACAGAATCTTTTTTCACCAAATAAATGGGCTTCCTGACTTCAGAAAGCCTTCTAGACAAATACTAAAAGAGCAAAAATTCCATTTGGTCAAAGAAATGAAAACACATACCCTACCAAACCGTGAGTACAGGCCATTCAGGGTGATAATACAGAAACATTTATAATTCAACAAATAAAACCTGTCAACTGGTAATCACCACTTATTATAAAAAATAAGTAGCAATACACAGTAGGGGACTCTTGAGTGCAAGTTAAATCCATGCAAGAAGGGGGTTTAGTGTTGTATTTCCAAATCAGATATGCAAATGAGAGATCTGGCCCAGCCAATCTCAAAGCTCCCTTGGTCTGGAATGGAGCTGCTCCCCTCTTCTAGTTATTCACACTGGAGTTAGGTTACATATTAGCACATTTCATCTAACAGTTGCTCCAGAAACAAAAACGTAAACAAATGACCTGGAATGTGACCACACCTATTAGAATGTAGTTCAACAGATAACTTGTAAACCTTGTCATAAGATTTTTTTTGTTCTACAAAATATACTTTATTCCGCAAAAAAAACATCTCAAAAGGAACATCTCACACATATTAACACTCCATGTAATAAAAAACAACGGCGGAACGGAGATTGATTGTCCGTTATCAATCTTTGCAAGTGGGGGCGAATTTGCGCAATTAACAGAGTCCCTCCAAACCTAGCACTTGCTATTGTCTTTAATCCCTGTATAGGGCCCAAAGTCCTTTCCAGCGCTCCCTCGCCGTGGGGAAACCCCATTTGGCGACTAGGCGCTTCGTCCTCCTCCTGAGGTCTGATGGGCTCCCGCAGCGCCCGACAGAGGTTGCAGTAGAAGATGCAGTCGAGTTTCATGGGGAAATGTGGGACATCTCGACCCCCTTCCTCGACCGGCTGACACATCCGTGATGTACTCATACTTGCCGCCCCAGACGAAGCCGAAGATCATCCCTTGCAGCGCTCGTCTGAGTCTGGCCGGCAGCGTGTACACCACCGCCAGGTAAACCAAAGCCGGCAGGATGTCTGCTTTCAACACCATCACTTTCCCTGTGTAGGACAGCGACCGCGTTTTCCACAGACCCAGCTTCGCGTTCACCTTGGCGATCCTCTTGGTCTTGTTGTTGGTCTCGTTGTCCTGGCTCTGGAAGGAAACCCCCAGTATTTTGAGGGGCTCCGTGCAGAGCACGAGACCCTCCGGCGCCGTCGTCCTGTACTTCCAGGGCCCGAAGAACTTCAGTTTGCTCTTTCGGCGGTTGAGTTTCGACCCCGAGGCTCTGGAGTATTGCTCCATGACCTGCAGGGCCCTCCTCAACCCCCTGTCCGACCTCAGGAACAGCGTCGTGTCGTCGGCGTACTGGGAGATCTTCTGGGTTTCCCCCGCGCCTCCCGGTATCTCCAGGGTCCCGTCACACCGTCTCTGCTAAGGGCTCTTGAAGAGCAGGGAGATGATGCCCTCCCTCATGGTGTCTCCGAGTTTCACCCAGCGGAAAATCTCCTGCGCCACTTCCACCAGATCTGCCACCAGGGTGTCCCAGAAGCAGGTGTAGAATTCCTTGGGGATTCCGTCCGGCCCTGGCACCTTGCCATTCTCCATGGACAAGAGCGCCGCCTTCAGCTCCTCGGCCGCGATCGGACCCTCCAAGTCCTCCCTCACCTCCTCAGGTACTCGTGCCTTCAGCTCCTCCAGAAAAGCATCGCCTGCCTCCACCTCCGTCTGCTTTTCTGAAAAGAGCTCCGTGTAGAAAGCGGTGGCCGCTTCTACCTTGTCGCTCTCGTCCAGCACTTCCTCTCCATCTCCCCGTCTCAGGCCGTGGATCACCCTCTTTTCCTGGGCTCCTCGGACCTGATTGAGTTTGCGGAGCCTCTCCTTCAGGTCCCGTGCCCGGGCTGAATTGAAGGCTCCTCCCCCGTTAGCCGAGCTGTACTCCTCCTCTAGTTGTCTCTGGAGTCGTGCAGCTTCCTTCCTCTCCCTGGCCGCCTTCCGTCTGCAGTACGTCTGCGCCAGGGTTCGGGTCCTGTCTTTCACTGACTCCCACCATTCCACCACGGAGCTGTAGCCGTCTCTCAGATCGCCCCAGCTCGCGTAGTCTTTCCGGAACAGTGCCCTGAAGTCGTCTTCCTCCAGTATCTCCCGGTTCAGCTTCCAGTACCCACGACCGAATGCCTGCAGGCTGGTGTTAGCCACCACCGTCAAGCGCTCGTGGTCGGAATACCACGCCGGGGACACCGTCGCCGACTCCAGGGAGCAGGTCGTGTGCAGGAAGATGGAGTCCAGGCGGCTGCACACTCCCCGGGAGTTTTTCCAGGTTGTTCCGGCGTCGTTAGGGCGACACCGTCTGAAGCCGTCTACTAGGGAGAACTGCTTAAGTAGCGATTCCAGCTCTGCCGAGCTAGCGTCGCTCCCCTTCTCCCGGTCGACGTTGAAGTCCCCGCCAAGCACCACCTGTCTGTTGGTGGTGCAGCAGCTGGCCAGGTCAGCAAACACTTCCTTCAGGATAGAGGGTTCTGTTGGAGCATAGACGTTAATTGCTCTCAACTTCTGCCCCCTCCAGTCGATGTGTGCGACCAGGATCCGGCCCTGCACCACCGGGAAGGAGGAAACCAGCGTCATCTCTGGGTTTCCGAGGAGGATTCCCACTCCGGAAGAGTGGACCCCTCCTACACTCCAGCATGATTCTCCCTTCATCCATTCCCTGGTGAATGTCAGCTTGTCGCTTTCATCCTTCAGGTGGACCTCCTGTAAGAAACAAACTGAGAGGCCAGATCATGAAAGACTCCCCGTCTTTTCAACGGGTCTATTAGCCCTCTCACGTTAGTTGTTAGAAAGGTAAGTTTCACAATCATGATTAAACAAGTGAAAGTTGAACCTCCTCTCTTTGTGCTTACAGTGGAAAACTTGGGAGTCTACATCTGGGCACTGTTTAGCCTAGATGTAGCTCCTCTTGTCTGGGTCCTGGGGGGAATATGCTGGGCTCCCTCCAGGTCTCGCTGGGGACTGAAAGGTAAACATGCTGGACAGGTCCAGCCCTACCATCAGTCCCGGCTCCAGGGCGGCTTCAAAGTAATCCTCGTCTTCCTCGAGGATACTCTCCGCCACCGCTTTGGGAAGGCTTTTTTCTTCCCTTTCTCCAGGAGTTTCGGGGACCTCCAGTTGCTCCTGGGCCTCGGGGGAAGGGGGCTCCACTTCCTGGGCTGCCTCTTCCTGTTGTTCCTGGGCCTCGGGGGAGGGGGTTCCGACATCCTGGGCTGCCTCTTCCTGTTGTCCCTGGGCCTCGGGGGAGGGGGTTACCTCTTCCTGGGCTGCCTCCTCCTGTTGTCCGTGGGACTCGGGGGAGGGGGGTTCTGTTTCCTGGGCTGTCACTTCCTGTCGTCTTTGGGCCTTGGGGGGGAGGGTTTCCATTTCCTGGGCTGCCTCCTCCGGTTGTTACTGGGCCTCGGGGGAAGAAAGTTCCGTTTCCTCTAGGACGAGGAAACGGTTCTCCCTTACCACTCTTTTCTTTTGTCCTTCCGAAGGTGGATCCGCCCTGCATCTCTTCTCCCGCTTTCTCTTTCCCTTCTTGCTGGGAGTTATTAGGGCCCTTTCTCCGGTCGGCCATTTTGTCCGTCGTCCTGGCAGCCATCTTGTGGCACTGGTGCAGCTGGGGGTGTGGCCTCGGCAGTTTCGGTTCTCTGCGGGGGAGGTGCGGGTTCTTTGTTCTCACCTCTCTCCCTTTGTCTTGAGACCGTTTTCTGCCCGCCGGCTTCCACCACCTGCGCAAATGAAGGTTTGCTTACCTTGCATTGGTGAAGGAGGTGCCCCTCTTTGTTACAGTTGTGACATCTGACGATGTCACACGTGTTCTCCTTGTGGCATCCTGGGGTAGTAAAGGTACCCCCTGTCGGCTCCGATGTTGAAGCGGGCCGGGGGGTGCTGGAAACCGTCGACGCCCTCTGGGTCCTCTTTCAGGAGGACTCGGTACTGGCGTTTGCCATACCAGACGCCGCAACTGTCCCTGATCTCCGTCGGTTTGCCCACCACAGTTACATACCTCCCTAGGTACGCTGTTACCAGTTCCATTGGTTCATAGGGGTTGTATGTGAGGACTGTGATGGTCCTCTGGTTTGTCTTCCTCATAGGCTCCGGCCTGAAATCAGAGAAACCGGGGTGCTTACCTTTTTCTCTGATCATTTTCGTTGCCTTTTCATATGAGGCGTCCGTGGCCATGTAGGTCTCCATGTATCTCTCTGCCTTGTTGTCTTGCAGGCAGTAGAGATCTCCGGCCACCAACTGCAGGATCCCTCTCAGGAAGGTAATGAAAAAGGATTTCGCAGTTGGCATCATCTCTGTTTTCTTGGTCCAGTGGAACCGGATCAGTGTCTTCTTGTCTGCCATCTGGAAAGGAGAAAAAAGAAAAAAGGAGAGAAAGAGAGAGAGCAAGGTCCTGTGGAGAGGAGGGTTTAGCTGCTAAAGGAGCAGCGAGGGAGCCCTGGCCTTTGTCCTTGTGGGCAAAGCCCAGCTAGGTGCAGGCGCAGGAGGAGAGAGAGAGAGGGAGCGGATAATGCTTCCGAGTCTCCAGGAAGAAACTAAGAACTGCGGGCAGGCCACGAGTACCTACTCCCCGCCAAGAGGCCAAGGAGGCAGAGAGAGAGAGAAGAAGCGGATAGCGCTTCCGAGTCTCGAGGAAGAAAGCAAGCACTGCGGGCAGGCCACGAGTACCTACTCCCAGCCAAGAGGCCAAGGAGGCGGAGCAAGAGAAAGGGGGAGGGGAGAGGAGAGAGCAGAGAGAGAGAACGTTGCTGCCGGATCCCACCCAGCTCAGCTGCTGCTTGGCCTTAACCCCCTAGGCTCAACCTAGGGCGATACCAGCTCAAGCACTCTTCAGGATCTTCGATCGCCTTCTAGAACTTTGGAAAGACAGGAACTACGGGCATGCCACTTGAACTTGATCTTAGCCAAAAGGCCGATAAAATTGGATTCCAGCTCACTGGCCCTGCAAAACTTAGTTCAAGACTTTAAACTCTCAGACACATATAGATGTATATATCCCACAACAGCAGGATATACATGGTCAGGGAGGAATAGCAGCTCCAGAACTGACTATTGCTTTGCCTCAGAGAGAGTGAAAGTTGTTGGGGTCACTCTTCAGCCTGTCTTCTTCTCAGATCATCAAGCTTTAGGGTGTAGAGTGGAACTCCAGGGCGGGACTTTCTCTGGCCCAGGCCTCTGGAAACTCAACACAAAGCTGCTAGAGAATGACGGGGTAGTATCCTGCTACAAGGAGAAACTATCACAGTGGCTGTCCTTGCAGTGTCTGTATGGGTCAGTAGGAGGATGGTGGGAGGAGGTGAAGGTGAGGACGAGGGTCTTTTTCATGGCTGAGGGAAGGAAGGCTGCCAGACGGAGAGGAGTGTTAGCCAGGAAACAGAGGCAGCTGCAGCGTCTCTACACGATGCTGCACAGTGGCTTCGATGTGCTCGAGGATATCACCCTTTTAAAAAAGGATGTCTGGAGCATAGCGGAAGAAAGTAGTCGAGGAGTGCTGTTAAGAAGCTGAGTGCAGTTCTTGGAAGAAAATGAGAAGTGTACTCGCTTCTTTTTCAGGAAAGTGGTAGGCTCCAAGTCTGTCATGGAACGTGTAGTTGATGAGGAGGGAAGAGAGAGTACAGAGCTGAGTGCTATCCTCTCCTGCATTGAGGCCTTCTTGTCACGGACGTCCAAGGGGCCTAACCGTAGGTAGCAGGAGGGCGGAAAAAGACCCATATGCGTAGCGGCGAGACGGGAAAAAGGCCCGGGCTCATTAGTGCAAATAGTTCAGGAATGCCGTATAGAAACCTGTGCCCTCAGGGAGCGGATGTGGGGCGCCCTGGTGCTAGGCGGGTCTCAGGACATCCAAACGTCAGTGCTGAGCGAGGACAGAGTGCAAGACCCGGAAATATTTAGCCAAAGGGAAAGAGAGGGACAGGAAAGACAGCAGACCAGAAACAAGGGACAGCACAGAGAAGGACCGCCCTCTGGCTGCATAGGGCGTGACACTTCTACACAAGACTGTACAGCTCTACAGAGGTAAAGGATGAAGAAATTCATTTTTTTACCTCAAAGCTAGAAAACATTTT
This sequence comes from Lepisosteus platostomus, assembly GCF_059453375.1. Taxonomy (NCBI): domain Eukaryota; kingdom Metazoa; phylum Chordata; class Actinopteri; order Semionotiformes; family Lepisosteidae; genus Lepisosteus; species Lepisosteus platostomus. The sequence continues at coordinate 60,888,056 of NC_142615.1, forward strand.
GAGTGAAGAAGATAGGGAAGTACTTGAGGAGGATTTGACAGTAGAAGAGCTGAGAGGCTATTTAGAGCTTACAGAAGGGGAAAACTCCGGGTACTGACAGGCTCCCTAGAGGGGCGTCTGCTTTTACTACTTGCATGAATGAAGGCAAAAAAAAGCCAATCGATGTGAACGAACGGCGCTTTACAGAGGAGTACTGCCTGACTGGATCGTTGATGAACGACAGAGGCCACTCCGACCTCTTCTCGGTTTTCTTCAGTGACTTACTAAGGATCTTCTTCACATTCACCCATGCAGGGGAAGCCAGTTTCACCAAAGCAAACGAAGGAAAGTGCATTTCAAGCAGAGACCAGGAGGGACTTGTTTACACTGAGAGTTGTCGGAGAATGGAACAATGCGCCCAGCCCTGTTGCTGGAGCCGATTCTTGATGAGATCTTGGGCTCACTAAGAGGCCCCCGCTGGATGCTAATCTTTCTGTTGTTCTTGCAGGTCCTGCGCTGCTTTTGAGCCGACAGAGCTCGTCCTGGTCTGTCGGCACAGCCCAATTGCAAATGATCGGCTCCGCGTACAGAAGGAACGTGCGTTTGGTACAAGAGTGCATGAAGGCACCGGAAACACATTGGGAACAAATGACCGGTCGCTCAAGACCTCTGTGAAGTACAGGAGCGTGCAAAACAAGGCTGTTTCCACCCGGTCTCGAACCGTGGACCTTGCGCATGTTAGGCGAACGTGATAGCCGCTACACTACGGAAACCTGCAGGGACCGCTGCTGGTGTCTCGCTTGCGTTTCGGGCTGAGAAAGGGACGCGTCACTTTAGGAAGGGGGCGCTGGAGAGAGGAACAAAGGGCGTGATGAAACAAAATGCCGAAACCTGGGATCGAACCAGGGACCTTTAGATCTTCAGTCTAACGCTCTCCCAACTGAGCTATTTCGGCGGTGCACAGAGCCCACAGCCACCTGCTCCAGCCTTCCTGTGTTGCGGCATTAGCGCACCAAGAGGAGCGGGAGAGTGTTGCAGGAACGTCACTCAGAAGGAAAGCCACCCAGGTGCGCCCTCTGAGCTCTGTCCAGCGCATCTTCCTCGCATGGACTCCTGCCTGTGACGGGCAGGAAACAATTAGCAAGAAAGGAACGACACCCCATGGGTGTCTCATGACCACACCTTAGGTTGTGACACGTGCAGGTGTGAGGGGTTGCCGGGCTACTTTGGAGCAGAGCTCGGGCGGAGGGGGGGCGGGAAAGCAGACAAAAAGGTGACACCTCAAGGTCTGCACGATCACAGCTCTCCGCCGCCCCAGGCTTCCGCTCGATAAGCTACTGGACACACCCGCCCCTCCTCACACAGACCATGGAAAAGCCCCCGAGTGGGAGGGCTCTCTCTTCCTCCCAGGAGCTCTTGGACACGACACACAGACAGGGCGCGGGGAGCTGCCGCCTGCAAACATGGCTCCAGGCAGGACTCCACTCCGCAGGAGCTGCAGAGCAGGGGAGATGGGGGCAGCTTAGCTCCTGTGCAGAGACCTGAGCTGTTGTTGCTGCGGACGCTGTCTTTTCTGCACTCGGGGTAGGAGTGAATGTTGAGTTGCCCTTAGAAATGAAGCAGAGCACTTCAACGGCACGGGTGTGTGTGTGTGCGTGCGCCCTGGTGATTCTGGGAGACAGATCGAACCTGGGCTAAAAGAGAGGGGGCTTAGCCCTCTTCCATTTGCTAGTTCAAAGTTGTACAACCCATTTGTATCTGCTAGGCGGCGCAGTCGTCGTCCACAAAGAAGACTTTGAAAAGCGTCAAAGGCAAGTCATTCCGAGTTGGTCGTTTGTGTTTTCCGTTCAGACGCGAAATGCTGAAATGATCTCTCGGCTCCTCGGTTGTCATTTCTGCTCCGTAAAGGAATCACAGCACACGTCGCCTTCCAGCACGCTGGGTCGGGACACGATGCCGGGGGTCGGAGCGTGCGATGTCTTCCTCGTTAGTATAGTGGCAAGTATCCCCGCCTGTCACGCGGGAGCCCGGGGTTCGATTCCCCGACGGGGAGAAGCTTTTCTTTCACCTCCTTAGAGAAAGGACTGCCTTTCACTTCTCTGTTTTCTTTCACAGCGTCGTGCACCTTTTCATTGCTCTTGCTTTCAGAGCCTCCGCACGGCACACGACTCGACATCAGGAAGCACATTGAAGTGAAAGCAGGAAGCGCTGCGACATGCACTGTGCAGATCCCGCCACACTAAGAGGTGAGTGGGTCTGTTCGATGCACAAAGAACGCTTTGATAAGCGTCAAAGGCAAGTCATTCTGAGTTGGTCGTTTGTGTTTTCCGTTCAGACGCGAAATGCTGAAATGATCTCTCGGCTCCTCGGTTGTCATTTCTGCTCCGTAAACGAATCACAGCACACGTCGCCTTCCAGCACGGTGGGTCGGGACACGATACCGGGGGTTGGAGAGAGCGATGTCTTCCTCGTTAGTATAGGACCTGTAACGCGGACCTGTCACCTGTCCCCACCTGTCACGCGGAAGACCGGGGTACATCAGGACGCGCATTGAAGTGAAAGCAGGATGCGCTGTGACATGCACTGTGCAGATCCCGCCACACTAAGAGGTGAGTGGGTCTGTTCGATCACAGTGCTAGGCGAATCCCCAATCCCCTTTTGTGCGTGGCGACAAAAGAAGTCTGTTTCCGCCCGATTTCGAACCAGGGACCTTTCGCGTGTGAGGCGAACGTGATAACCACTACACTACGGAAACGGTGGTAAGAGGTGCCCAGCGGCCCAGCACTGAGCTTCGTCAATGCGATTCAGCTGCTTCCAGTGCCTTTATTGGAGTGCGCTGATGGACCGTGCTCTCTCTCCAGAGACCAGCACGCCTGTCATGGACGGAGCAGGAAAGGCGGCGCCACATTCTACAGCCCTCTCCACGCAATCGACGAAATCGGGCTACTGAAGTGGAGAAAATCGCCTCTCCAGAAAGTGCAAATATCATCTTGTATAAAACTTATTGCCGAAGGTCAGCCCTGTCTACCAGAGTAACCCTCCCACCTCCTGCAGCGATGATCAGCTCGTCTCACACGCGAGAAGTTTCGGCTGGAAACAAGCGCCCCCTCTTCTCGCACGTTTTGCACGTTCGAGTAGTTTTAATGCGGCTCCTTCGTACACGGTGCTGATCTTTTGGAAAGCAGGATTCAAAACTGACACGTTCCCATACCGGGAGTTGAACCCAGACCACCTGGGTGAAAACCAGGAATCCTAACCGATCAACCATATGGGAGCGCACAACCCCGCTGTTCCGGGCATCATGCAAGCAAACTACATAAATATGAGAAAACACGCAAGAGGTGTCACTCAGAGTGTCGAAGGGTCGATGTATACTGGGGCTCAGTTGAAATGCAACGTCAGGACTTTTCCGAATTATGTCACACGAGGAGAGCACAGCCTTTTCCGCCCTGCCACGTGTGTCTCGGTATCTCGCCGTGATCGTATAGTGCTCAGTACTTTGCGTTGTGGCCGCAACAACCCCGGTTCGAGTCGGTAGAATAGGGGCGTCTGCTTTTACTACATGCACAAATGAAGGCAAAAAAAAGCCAATCGATGTGAACGAACGGCGCTTTACAGAGGAGTACTGCCTGACTGGATCGTTGATGAACGACAGAGGCCACTCGACCTCTTCTCGGTTTTCTTCAATGACTTACTAAGGATCTTCTTCACATTCGCCCATGCAGGGGAAGCCAGTTACACCAAAGCAAATGCAGGAAAGTGCAATTCAAGCAGAGACCAGGAGGGACTTGCTTACACCGAGAGTTGTCGGAGAATGGAACAATGCACCCAGCCCTGTTGCTGGAGCCGATTCTTGATGAGATCTTGGGCTCACTAAGAAGCCCCCGCTGGATGCTAATCTTTCTGTTGTTCTTGCAGGTCCTGCGCTGCTTTTGAGCCGACAGAGCTCGTCCTGGTCTGTCGGCACAGCCCAATTGCAAATGATCGGCTCCGCGTACAGAAGGAACGTGCGTTTGGTACAAGAGTGCATGAAGGCACCGGAAACACATTGGGAACAAATGACCGGTCGCTCAAGACCTCTGTGAAGTACAGGAGCGTGCAAAACAAGGCTGTTTCCACCCGGTCTCGAACCGGGGACCTTGCGCATGTTAGGCGAACGTGATAGCCGCTACACTACGGAAACCTGCAGGGACCGCTGCTGGTGTCTCGCTTGCGTTTCGGGCTGAGAAAGGGACGCGTCACTTTAGGAAGGGGGCGCTGGAGAGAGGAACAAAGGGCGTGATGAAACAAAATGCCGAAACCTGGGATCGAACCAGGGACCTTTAGATCTTCAGTCTAACGCTCTCCCAACTGAGCTATTTCGGCGGTGCACAGAGCCCACAGCCACCTGCTCCAGCCTTCCTGTGTTGCGGCATTAGCGCACCAAGAGGAGCGGGAGAGTGTTGCAGGAACGTCACTCAGAAGGAAAGCCACCCAGGTGCGCCCTCTGAGCTCTGTCCAGCGCATCTTCCTCGCATGGACTCCTGCCTGTGACGGACAGGAAACAATTAGCAAGAAAGGAACGACACCCCATGGGTGTCTCATGACCACACCTTAGGTTGTGACACGTGCAGGTGTGAGGGGTTGCCGGGCTACTTTGGAGCAGAGCTCGGGCGGAGGGGGGGCGGGAAAGCAGACAAAGAGGTGACACCTCAAGGTCTGCACGATCACAGCTCTCCGCCGCCCCAGGCTTCCGCTCGATAAGCTACTGGACACACCCGCCCCTCCTCACACAGACCATGGAAAAGCCCCCGAGTGGGAGGGCTCTCTCTTCCTCCCAGGAGCTCTTGGACACGACACACAGACAGGGCGCGGGGAGCTGCCGCCTGCAAACATGGCTCCAGGCAGGACTCCACTCCGCAGGAGCTGCAGAGCAGGGGAGATGGGGGCAGCTTAGCTCCTGTGCAGAGACCTGAGCTGTTGTTGCTGCGGACGCTGTCTTTTCTGCACTCGGGGTAGGAGTGAATGTTGAGTTGCCCTTAGAAATGAAGCAGAGCACTTCAACGGCACGGGTGTGTGTGTGTGCGTGCGCCCTGGTGATTCTGGGAGACAGATCGAACCTGGGCTAAAAGAGAGGGGGCTTAGCCCTCTTCCATTTGCTAGTTCAAAGTTGTACAACCCATTTGTATCTGCTAGGCGGCGCAGTCGTCGTCCACAAAGAAGACTTTGAAAAGCGTCAAAGGCAAGTCATTCCGAGTTGGTCGTTTGTGTTTTCCGTTCAGACGCGAAATGCTGAAATGATCTCTCGGCTCCTCGGTTGTCATTTCTGCTCCGTAAAGGAATCACAGCACACGTCGCCTTCCAGCACGCTGGGTCGGGACACGATGCCGGGGGTCGGAGCGTGCGATGTCTTCCTCGTTAGTATAGTGGCAAGTATCCCCGCCTGTCACGCGGGAGCCCGGGGTTCGATTCCCCGACGGGGAGAAGCTTTTCTTTCACCTCCTTAGAGAAAGGACTGCCTTTCACTTCTCTGTTTTCTTTCACAGCGTCGTGCACCTTTTCATTGCTCTTGCTTTCAGAGCCTCCGCACGGCACACGACTCGACATCAGGAAGCACATTGAAGTGAAAGCAGGAAGCGCTGCGACACGCACTGTGCAGATCCCGCCACACTAAGAGGTGAGTGGGTCTGTTCGATGCACAAAGAACGCTTTGATAAGCGTCAAAGGCAAGTCATTCTGAGTTGGTCGTTTGTGTTTTCCGTTCAGACGCGAAATGCTGAAATGATCTCTCGGCTCCTCGGTTGTCATTTCTGCTCCGTAAACGAATCACAGCACACGTCGCCTTCCAGCACGGTGGGTCGGGACACGATACCGGGGGTTGGAGAGAGCGATGTCTTCCTCGTTAGTATAGGACCTGTAACGCGGACCTGTCACCTGTCCCCACCTGTCACGCGGAAGACCGGGGTACATCAGGACGCGCATTGAAGTGAAAGCAGGATGCGCTGTGACATGCACTGTGCAGATCCCGCCACACTTAGAGGTGAGTGGGTCTGTTCGATCACAGTGCTAGGCGAATCCCCAATCCCCTTTTGTGCGTGGCGACAAAAGAAGTCTGTTTCCGCCCGATTTCGAACCAGGGACCTTTCGCGTGTGAGGCGAACGTGATAACCACTACACTACGGAAACGGTGGTAAGAGGTGCCCAGCGGCCCAGCACTGAGCTTCGTCAATGCGATTCAGCTGCTTCCAGTGCCTTTATTGGAGTGCGCTGATGGACCGTGCTCTCTCTCCAGAGACCAGCACGCCTGTCATGGACGGAGCAGGAAAGGCGGCGCCACATTCTACAGCCCTCTCCATGCAATCGACGAAATCGGGCTACTGAAGTGGAGAAAATCGCCTCTCCAGAAAGTGCAAATATCATCTTGTATAAAACTTATTGCCGAAGGTCAGCCCTGTCTACCAGAGTAACCCTCCCACCTCCTGCAGCGATGATCAGCTCGTCTCACACGCGAGAAGTTTCGGCTGGAAACAAGCGCCCCCTCTTCTCGCACGTTTTGCACGTTCGAGTAGTTTTAATGCGGCTCCTTCGTACACGGTGCTGATCTTTTGGAAAGCAGGATTCAAAACTGACACGTTCCCATACCGGGAGTTGAACCCAGGCCACCTGGGTGAAAACCAGGAATCCTAACCGATCAACCATATGGGAGCGCACAACCCCGCTGTTCCGGGCATCATGCAAGCAAACTACATAAATATGAGAAAACACGCAAGAGGTGTCACTCAGAGTGTCGAAGGGTCGATGTATACTGGGGCTCAGTTGAAATGCAACGTCAGGACTTTTCCGAATTATGTCACACGAGGAGAGCACAGCCTTTTCCGCCCTGCCACGTGTGTCTCGGTATCTCGCCGTGATCGTATAGTGCTCAGTACTTTGCGTTGTGGCCGCAACAACCCCGGTTCGAGTCGGTAGAATAGGGGCGTCTGCTTTTACTACATGCACAAATGAAGGCAAAAAAAAGCCAATCGATGTGAACGAACGGCGCTTTACAGAGGAGTACTGCCTGACTGGATCGTTGATGAACGACAGAGGCCACTCGACCTCTTCTCGGTTTTCTTCAATGACTTACTAAGGATCTTCTTCACATTCGCCCATGCAGGGGAAGCCAGTTACACCAAAGCAAATGCAGGAAAGTGCAATTCAAGCAGAGACCAGGAGGGACTTGCTTACACCGAGAGTTGTCGGAGAATGGAACAATGCACCCAGCCCTGTTGCTGGAGCCGATTCTTGATGAGATCTTGGGCTCACTAAGAAGCCCCCGCTGGATGCTAATCTTTCTGTTGTTCTTGCAGGTCCTGCGCTGCTTTTGAGCCGACAGAGCTCGTCCTGGTCTGTCGGCACAGCCCAATTGCAAATGATCGGCTCCGCGTACAGAAGGAACGTGCGTTTGGTACAAGAGTGCATGAAGGCACCGGAAACACATTGGGAACAAATGACCGGTCACTCAAGACCTCTGTGAAGTACAGGAGCGTGCAAAACGAGGCTGCTTCCACCCGGTCTCGAACCGGGGATTTTTCCGCATGTGAGGCAAACGTGATAACCGCTGCACTACGGAAACAGTGTGAAAAGGGACGCCCCGGGAGTGAGTATTCAACCTTATTGCATTACTGCTCCCAACCAGTTTATATCAATTTAATTCCTAAGGGTTATGTACTTGTTTTGAGTATCTCATGTAGAAGTTGTAAACAAGTTCAATTACGAAATAGTCTAAATGAATGATATACCGAACTTATGTCCTCTTGATATGTGTAACTCTTTGTAACTGAATGAATTTATATCTTTTGTATTCTGATAACCCATACGATAAGATCTGTTAGGTTTGCATGCATATTCTATATATTAACAAATGTATCCTCGTGTATTTGTACCTGTGTGTGCGTTGTTTGAGTTATGTCGCATGGTTGGATTCTAAGACCATTAAAAGAATCAATTTTGTGATTTACTGCCACAAAAATAATTGTCCCAGTAAATGCCCAAACCCCTACAGAACTGGTGCCTCGTGAGAGAACACTACAACAGTGTGTGATATCCTGTCCCAGCCTGTGGAGCAGACAGCGAGCCTGTCTCTTAATAATACTAATAATACAGTGTGTGTGAATACAGTGTTATCTCCTGTCTCAGCCTGGGGAACACTGAGCCTGTCTCTCAATACTAATTATACAGTGTGTCATTTCCTGCCCCAGTCAGAGGAACAGACAGTGAGCCCGTCTCTCAATAATAATAATACAGTGTGTGATCTCCTTTCCCAACCTGAGGAACAGACAAGAATGAGCCAGTCTCTCAATAATAATAAAGCAGATTATGATCTGCTGTCCCAGCCTAAGGAACAGTCAGGAAAGAGCAGGTCTCTCTATAACAATAATACAGTTTGTGATCTCCTGTCCCAGCCTGGGGAACACTGAGCCTGTCTCTCAATACTAATAATACAGAGTATGACCTCCTGTCCCAGCCTGGGGAACAGTGAGCTTGTCTCTCAATAATAATAATAATACAGTGTGTCATTTCCTGTCCCAGCCTGAGGAACAGTGAGCCTGTCAATCAATAATAATACAGTATGTGATGTCCTGTCTCCGCCTGAGGAACAGAGAGTAAGCCTGTCTCTCTATAACAATAATACAGTTTGTGATCTCCTGTCCCAGCCTGAGGAACAGACAGTGAGCCTGTCTCTCAATAATAATAATACAGAGTATGACCTCCTGTCCCAGCCTGGGGAACAGTGAGCTTGTCTCTCAATAATAATAATACAGTGTCTGATCTCCTGTCCCAGCCTGAGGAACAATAAGCCTGTCAATCAATAATAATACAGTATGTGATGTCCTGTCTCCGCCTGAGGAACAGAGAGTAAGCCTGTCTCTCAATAATAATAATTCAGTGTGTGATCTCCTGTACTAGCCTGAGGAATAGACAGCGAGCCTGTCTCTCAATAATGATAACCTAGTGTGGAATGTCCTGTCCCAGTCTGAAGGACAAACAGTGAGCATGTCCCTCAGTAATAATAGAACAGTGTGTGATCTCCAGTCCCAGCAGGAGGAACAGACAGTGAGTCTGTATCTCAATAATAATAATACAGTGTGTGATCTCCTGTCCAAGCCTGGCGAACACTGAGGCTGTCTCTCAATACTAATAATACAGTGTGTGATATCCTGCCCCAGCCTGAGGAACAGACAGTGAGCCTGTCTCTCAATAATAATAATACAGTGTGTGATTTCCTGTCCCAGCCTGGGGAACAGTGAACCAGATACTCAATAATAATAATACAGTGTTATCTCCTGTCTCAGCCTGGGGAACACTGAGCCTGTCTCTCAATACTAATTATACATTGTGTCATTTCCTGCCCCAGTCAGAGGAACAGACAGTGAGCCCGTCTCTCAATAATAATAATACAGTGTGTGATCTCCTTTCCCAACCTGAGGAACAGACAAGAATGAGCCAGTCTCTCAATAATAATAAAGCAGATTATGATCTGCTGTCCCAGCCTAAGGAACAGTCAGGAAAGAGCAGGTCTCTCTATAACAATAATACAGTTTGTGATCTCCTGTCCCAGCCTGAGGAACAGACAGTGAGCCTGTCTCTCAATAATAATACAGAGTATGACCTCCTGTCCCAGCCTGGGGAACAGTGAGCTTGTCTCTCAATAATAATAATACAGTGTGTCATTTCCTGTCCCAGGCTGAGGAACAGTGAGCTTGTCTCTCAATAATAATAATAATACAGTTTGAACTCCTGTCCCAGCCTGAGGAACAGTGAGCCTGTCTCTCAATAATAAAAATACAATGTGTGATCTCCTGTCCCAGCCTGGGGAACACTGAGGCTTTCTCTCAATACTAATAATACAGTGTGTGATATCCTACCCTAGCCTGAGGAACAGACAGTGAGCCTGTCTCTCAATAATAATAATCCAGTGTGTGATCTCCTGTTCAAGCCCAAGCGAAGACAGTGAGCCTATCTGTCAATAATAGTAATTCAGTGTGTGATCTCCTGTCCCAGCCTGAGAAACAGACAATGAGCCTGTCTCTCAATAATAATAATACAGCGTGTGATCTCCTGTCCCAGCCTGAGGAACAGACAGTGAGCCTGCCTCTCAATAATAATAATACAATGTGTGATCTCCTGTCCCATTCTGAGGAACAGACAGTCAGCCTATCTGTCAATAATAATAATACAATATGTGATGTCCTGTCTCAGCCTGTGGAACAGAGAGTAAGCCTGTCTCTCAATAATAATAATACAGTGTGTGATCTCCTGTCCCAGCCTGGGGAACAGTGAGCCAGACTCTCAGTAATAATAATACAGTGTGATCTACTGTCCCAGCATGAGGAACAGTGAGCCTGTCTCTCAATAATAATAATACAGTATGTGACCAACTGTCCCAGACTGAGGAAATGACAGTGAGTCTGTCTCTCAATAATAATAATACAGTGTGAATTCCTGTCTCAGCTTGTGGAACATACAGTGAGCCTGTCTCTCTATAATAATAATATAATGTATGACCTCCTGTCCCAGCCTGGGGAATATACAGTGAGCCTGTCTCACTATAATAATAATACAGTGTCTGATCTCCTGTCCCAGCCTGAGGAACAATAAGCCTGTCAATCAATAATAATACAGTATGTGATGTCCTGTCTCCGCCTGAGGAACAGAGAGTAAGCCTGTCTCTCAATAATAATAATTAAGAGTGGGATCTCCTGTCCCAGTCTGATGAACAGACAGTGAGCCTCTCTCTCAATAATTATAATACAGTGTGTGATCTCCTGTCCCAGCCTGAGGAACAAACAGTGAGCCTGTCTCAAAATAATAATAATACAGTGTGGGATCTCCTGTCCCAGCCTGGGGAACAGTGTGCCAGACTCTCAATAATATTAATAATAATAATACAATGTGATCTACTGTCCCAGATTGAGGAACAGACAGTGAGCCTGTCTCAATAATAATACAGTGTGTGACCATCTGTCCCAGACCGAGGAAAATACAGTGAGTCTGTCTCTAAATAATTATAATAATACAGTGTGGGATCTCCTGTCCCAGCCTGGGGAACAGACAGTGAGCCTGTCTCTCAATAATAATAATACAGTGTGTGATCTCCTGTCCCAGACTGAGGAACAGACAGTGAGACTGTCTCTCAATAATTATAATAATACTGTGTGAGCTCCTGACCCAGCCTGGGGAACATACAGTGAGCCTGTCTCTCTATAATAATAATTCAGTGTGGGATCTCCTGTCCAACTCTGAGGAACAGACAGTGAGCCTGTCTCTAAATAATAATAATACAGTGTGTGATCCTCTGTCCCAGCCTGAGGAACAGACAGTGAGCTTGTCTCTCAATAATAATAATACAGTGTGTGATCTCCTGTCCCAGCCTGAGGAACAGTGAGCCTGTCAATCAATAATAATACAGTATGTGATGTCCTGTCTCAGCTTGAGGAACAGAGAGTAAGCCTGTCTCTCAATAATAATAATACAGTGTGATCTACTGTCCCAGCCTGAGGTACAGACAGTGAGCCTGTCTCTCAATAATAATATAGTGTGTGACCACCTTCTGTGGTCTGTTTCAAATCCGCCCGCGGTGAGACACCGAGGAGAAATGAAGAGCCCCAGTCGCGCTAGAAAATCACCCGGGAAAGAGACTTTCAATGTAGGAAAAAAAAGTCGTTAGTAACAGACATAATATGTTTGTTTTGTTTTTTTTAATCGCTGCGATGTGTGACTAAGCTCATACGACTAAGAGTTGCCCCCTTTGTCTAGATCTGGTAACCTGCTCGTCGCTGGTGGGCCAGATCGTGTCCCCCGTCACTACACTGGGGCATTAAGACCCTCACAGACCGCAGGGTGAGTGCCCCCTGCTGGCCCCACTGAGAGGTCGAATCCCACCTCCTCCGCTCTCTGCGAAAAGCAGTATCTTCAGGCCCTGACATCCCACCCCTGCCACTCCCTGCGTAAAGAAGTGTCGTATGGCCCTGACATCACACCCCCACCACTCTCTGCGGAAAGCACTGTCGTATAGCCCTGACACCCAACCCTCCACTCTCTGCATTAAGCACTGTCGTATAGCCCTGACACCCACCCCTCCACTCTTTGAATAAAGCAGTGTCGTCAGGCCCTGACATCCCACCCCCGCCACTGTCTACGTAAAGTAGTATCGTCAGGGCCTGACATCCCACTCCCACCACTCTCTGTGTAAAGTAGTGTCATATGGCCCTGACACCAATCCCTCCACTCTCTGCATAAAGCAGTGTCTTATGGCCCTGAAACCCTCCCCTCCACTCTCTACATAAAGCAGTGTTGTCAAGCCCTGACATCCCTCCCCCGCCACTCTCTGTGTAAAGCACTGTCGTATGGCCCTGACATCACACCCCCACCACTCTCTGTGTAAAGCACTGCCGTATAACCCTGACACCCTCCCCTCCACACTCTGCGTTAAGCTGTGTTGTCAGGCCCTGATATCCCACCCCCGCCACTCTCTGTGTAAAGCAGTGTCATATGGCCCTGACATCACACCCCCACCACTCTCTGTAGAGCACTGCTGTATGGCCCTGACATCACACCCCCACCACTCTCTGCGGAAAGCACTGTCATATAGCCCTGACACCCACCCCTCCATTTTTTGCATAAAGCAGTGTCGTCAAGCCCTGCCACTCTCTGCGTAAAGAAGTGTCGTATGGCCCTGACATCCCACCCCCACCACTAACTGTGTAAAGTAGCATCGTCAGGCCCTGACATCCCACCCCTGCCACTCCCTGCATATAGAAGTGTCGTATGGCCCTGACATCACACCCCCACCACTCTCTGCCGAAAGCACTGTCGTATAGCCCTGACATCCCACCCCTCCACTCTCTGCATAAAGCAGTGTCGTCAAGCCCTGACATCCCACCCCCGTCACTCTCTGTGTAAAGCAGTGTCATATGGCCCTGACATCCCACCCCCACCACTCTCTGTGTAAAGCACTGTCGTATGGCCCTGACATCACACCCCCACCACTCTCTGCGGAAAGCACTGTCGTATAGCCTTGACACCCACCTCTCCACTCTCTGTGTAAAGGTGTAAAGCAGTGTCATCTAGCCCTGACACCCACGCCTCCATTCTCTGCATAAAGCAGTGTCGTCAGGCCCTGACATCCCACCCCTCCACTCTCTGCGTAATGCGGTATCGTCAGGCCTTGACATCCAACCCCCGCCACTCTCTGCGTAAAGCAGACATGTTACAGACATTTACAACAAAGACATATTATAAAATATTGACATATACTGTAGGCGGCTGGAGCATTATTGGGAGACAGACTCACTGTTCCTCAGGCTGTGACAGGAGATCACATACTGGGCTGCCAGATCAACTGAGTTCCCTCCTCCCTCTCCCAGTAGGATTGGGACCCGTTGTGATTCTGGCAGGTGTGGGAACTCTGGGATTAGATTCCTGAATTTCGGGAAGAATGTTTCTCTAATCCCAGAGTATCTGTCACAGTGCAGTAGGAAGTGCACCTCTGTCTCTATTTCTCCCCGCTGGCAGTGGGAGCATAGCCTGTCCTCTCTGGGCAGCCAGGTCTGCCTGTGTCGCCCAGTTTCTATGGCCAGGTTGTGGTCACTGAGCCTGTACTTCGTCAGGGTCTGTTTCTGTTTGTTATTTTTTATTTTGGTCAAATATTCAGCTAGTGTGTATTGTCTGTTTAAGGTTCTGTAGCATTCCAGTTTATGTTGTGTTTGTGTGTGTGTGTCCCAGTGTGTGAGATATTGCTGTTTGATCTGTGCTGTGATGTGCTTGAGTCTGGGTTGTGGTGCTCTAGCAGTGCTGTCCTGAGGCTGGTTAGTGTCGGTGTCACTCACTGCGAGTGTGATTTCAGCAGAGTCTCTGTACTCTTGGGACACTTGACTCACCTGTCTCTCTCTTTCTCTCCCTGTGCTGTCCCTCTCCTGCCCCCTCTCTCCCTCCTCGGACTCCAGCTGGAGGAGGTCCAATCACCACCTCCTGTGAGACAGAAGAAAAAGAAGGTGGGTAATGCTCTGATCCTCTCTTTACTCCTGTCCAGTGTCCAGTCAGTGTCCAGTCAGTGTGTCTGTATGAACCCCTCTCTCTCTCAGTGCAGTGTTCATGTACTGGAGTGTCCAGTCAGTGTGTCTGTATGAACCCCTCTCTCTCTCAGTGCAGTGTTCATGTACTGGAGTGTCCAGTCATGTGTCTGTATGAACACCTCTCTCTCTCTCAGTGCAGTGTTCATGTCCTGGAGTGTCCAGTCCGACTCTTAACGTGACTCTCCTGTCTCTGCCTCAGAAGCGCTGATGCGTCTTTTTGAAGTCCCTGAGCTGCGTGTCAGTGGAGACAGAAGATCAGGACGAGCCGATGGAGGCGGCGGAGACCGTAGCTCAGGAGAGGAAGAGCGAGGGAGAGGAGGAGCAGGCTGCCGGGAAGGACAAGAAGAGGAAGAGGAGGTGCAGGTGAGCAGACAGGGGGGCGCCGCCCGGTCGTGTCTGTGATTCAAGGAGGAGTCTCCTCTTGCTGTTTGATGTCATGGTGACGTCTGTGTCTGTGTCCCTCACACCTGCAATAACAATATTCTTTCCAGGTTCCTTTCCTGGTTCTGTGCCAGCTAAGATCTGGACTGGACTAGACTGGACTGGACTGGAGCTGAGGGACGCCAGACTGGACTGCACTGAAGCTGAGGGGCCCCAGACTGGACTGGACAGGAGCTGAGGGACACCAGACTGGACTGGACTGGAGCCTAGGGACACCAGACTGGACTGGACCGGAGCTGAGAGACACCAGACTGGACTGCACCGGAGCTGAGAAACACCAGACTGGACTGGACTGGAGCTGAGGGGCCCCAGACTGGACTGGACTGGAGCTGAGAGACACCAGACTGGACTGGACTGGAGCTGAGGGACCCCAGACTGTGCTGGACCGAAGCTGAGGGACCCCAGTCTGGACTGAAGCTGAGGGACTCCAGACTGTGCTGGACCGAAGCTGAGGGACCCCAGTCTGTGCTGGGCCGAAGCTGAGGGACACCAGACGGTGCTGGACCGAAGCTGAGGGACCCCAGTCTGTGCTGGACCGAAGCTGAGGGACCCCAGTCTGGACTGCACTGGAGCTGAGGGACACCAGGTTGGACTGGAGCTGAGGGGCCCCAGACTGGACTGGACTGAAGCTGAGGGGCCCCATTCTGGACTGGACTGAAACTGAGGGACCCCAGACCCCGGTCTGGACTGAAGCTTGTAATTTTTGTTCTTTTGTTAAGCATCAATAAAAAATTAAAAAAAAAATCTGTTTAGCTTTTGGTTTTTTCCCTCCCCCCCCCCCCCCCAAAGTTGCTGCTGGGAGAGGTGTGAGTGGGGCCAGCAGGGGGCGCTCTCACCCTGCGGTCTGTGTGGGTCCTGATGCCCCAGTATAGTGACGGGGGACACTGGACTGTAAACAGGCGCCGTCCTTCGGATGAGACGTCAAACCAAGGTCCTGACTCTCTGTGCTCGTTAACAATCCCGGGGTGTTTCTGGAGAAGAGTAGTGGTGTTACCCCAGTATCCTGGCCTGATTCCCCCCTTGGTCTTGACCCATCATGGCCTCCTAATCACCCCCCTCTCTGAACTGGCTCCATCCCTCTGCTCTCCTCCCCACTGAGAGCTGCTGTGTGCTGAGCAGACTGGAGCATCATCCAGGTAGGGGCTGCACACTGGGGGGGCTGGAGGGGATCCCCCTGACCTGGGAGGAGCTCTGAGTGGAGAGTCCAGACTTATTAATTATTATTATTATTCGTGCTGCACTGGGCTTCAGTTCTGGCAGTGAGAGGGGGACTCTGTGATCAGTACAGATACTTATGACTGTATAATAATACACGATAGAAATGGAAAACAGGGTAGCGCTGTAGTCCCTTCGAAACGTTTTGAACTGCCAGAAGAAGATTTCACAACCCGGACTCGTGAAGGTACAGGTCTTCTCCCATCGTCCGGAGCAAGGTGTATTGTGTCCTGGTGATTTCTCCCGTTTTGAACGGAGTTTAATGTCTTGTTTCTACTTTATTAGAGAGAGGCACTGAACATCCTCTGATGGACTGGTGTCCTGTCCAGGGTGTGTGAGTGTGTGTGTCCTGTGATGGACTGCTGTCCTGTCCAGGGTGTGTGAGTGTGTGTGTGTCCTGTGATGGACTGCTGTCCTGTCCAGGGTTTGTGAGTGTGTGTGTGTCCTGTGATGGACTGGTGTCCTGTCCAGGGTGTGTGTGTGTACTGTGATGGACTTGTATCCTGTGAAGGACTGGTGTCCTGTCCAGGGTGTGTGTGCGTCCTGTGATGGACTGGTGGATCACAATATTAATTCTCCTCCTTGATTCCCTCCTTCATCGCCAGAGTGAAAGCGGGACACGGCAGTAAAAGCTCAGCCCTGCGGGTGGTGGTCCTCTCGGCCACACGGGGGCGCTGTGGCTCCACGGGGGGGGGGGGGGGGTTATGTTCAAGTCCCGCTGGGAATCGCACCGACGCGGCGGAGTTCGTAAACGTCCCAGACACCAAGGAAACGAGAGAGAGAAAAAAGGTCGTTTTCGGGGTTCAAGAAGCAACCCCGAGATTCAGGGAGTTTCCCCGCTGAGCTTACTCTGCCGAAAACACACAGGTTTTATTTTTTTCCCGTGCCCCCCCTCACACAGGCCGTTTTTGTAGCGTGAAGTTATGTTTTTTTGCGCGGCGGTCGGTGAGGGGCGAAATTGTATTTATTTTTTTACCACGGTCTGAAACAGAAACGGCCGGGTGGTGTTGTAGAGAGGTTGACGTGCCTGGTTTTCCTCGTCTCCGAAGCCCGTTTTTTTGGGGGGGGTCGTGAGGTCCCACGCAGCGCTCGGAAAAGAAAATCTCTTTTCCCCGCAGGACGGGGGGGGGGGAACCCGTGTTTTTTGGACGTGGCGTGGCCCGAAATTTCCGCCCTTGGCCGCTAGAGGGGGGTGGAGGTTGGTCTTTCTTTGACTTGGGGGTAGGGGGGGTGCTAATTTCACTGAACCATACCTAACGGAAACCCGTGTTGGACGTGGGGGTGCTGAATGCGCCCTCGACGTGATTTTGTTTTTAAATTCAAGTGCAGCTTTTGTAACCCTTGGGCCGGAAACACCTGGACCCGTTTCCCCTGCCTGTCCGAGGTGGCGACTACCGGGGTCGTACAGGGACACCCGGCTGGCCGCTGAGAGTTGGAAAAATAAAATGTCCACCTAAAAAAAAAACAACCGCGAAAAATGTCGGCCATTTTTGTTTCGCGGCCGAGCCGTGAGCGCGTCGGGGGCGACATCACGGGGGCGTCACAATGAGCCGCCTGACGTCACAGAGCGGCGGAATCTAGCTGGGGGCGGCGCTGGAGCCCCGTGAGCTTAGAGGAGTGAAGAGAGAGGAGGAGGAAAGGACTATATAGCGCTTTCTAAACACGTGTTTCTTCCAAAAAAGATTCGTGGGTTACTTCGACTTCAATCAAATAATAGTTCCAGCTTCAGATTCACTCTGAAGTATCCCCGTGAAATCGGCAAGTCAGTTAAAAATGCCGCTGTCGAGAAATAACAAAATAAGTTGAGAAATAAGTTGGTTTTTTTTTCCCGTTACTCCACTCTTATGGGTGTGATCGTGCTGTAAAAAGATATTGAGAGGAGGTGCACCTCTACACAGAGAGTGGTGGGGGTGGGGAACAAGCTGCCCAGCCCTGTGGTTGAAGCCGATACCCTGGCTTCTCTCCAGACACAGCTGGGTGAGCTCCTCCAGTCAGGACAGGAGGCTCTACTATACACAGAGGGGGGCGGGGGTGGGGAACAAGCCGCCCAGCTGTGTGGCTCCGCCCCCTCCCCTCCCCTCTGTGACTCTGCTTGTCTCGGCAGGGCGATGGACCGACAGAGATGCCGCACGGCCGTGCGCGGTCGCAGCAGGACCCGGGCCCGGCGAGGCGTCGTAAGTCCACCCCTCCCGCCCGCCGTCCAGCGTCCAGCGTCCAGCCCTCCTCCGACTGGCCTCTCCGCCCCCAGCAGCGCTCGCTGTATTATAATAATAATAATAAACTTCACTGATAGAGCACCTTTCACACACATAGCAGCGCAAAGCGCTTGACAGACCAGGTCTCAAGGTAACACCTCCAGACGAGGAGAGACACTTCCAGTGGTGATCTTGACTGAGGACACACCTCGGCTCAAGAGACAGGGTCGCGGGTCCGAGGAAAACCAAGCTGCAGGTCCATTATGGCCTTCTGAGAGCACAGATTGCCTCTGGACGTCCTACACTCTTCCTGGACACACTGTAGAGACTCACCTGTCCAGACTCTCACTGGACACACTGTAGAGACTCACCTGTCCAGACTCTTACTGGACACACTGTACACACTCACCTGTCCAGACTCTCACTGGACACACTGTAGAGACTCACCTGTCCAGACTCTTACTGGACACACTGTACACACTCACCTGTCCAGACTCTTCCTGGACACACTGTAGAGACTCACCTGTCCAGACTCTCACTGGACACACTGTACACACTCACCTGTCCACACTCTCACTGGACACACTGTAGAGACTCACCTGTCCGGACTCTCACTGGACACACTGTAGAGACTCACCTGTCCAGACTCTCACTGGACACACTGTACACACTCACCTGTCCAGACTCTTACTGGACACACTGGTCAGACTCACCTGTCCAGACTCTCACTGGACACATTGTAGAGACTCACCTGTCCAGACTCTTACTGGACACACTGGTAAGACTCACCTGTCCACACTCTCACTGGACACACTGTAGAGACTCACCTGTCCACACTCTCACTGGACACACTGTAGAGACTGCCCAAGGCCCCTAGTCTCGACACGACTGGGCTGGGCTATTTGGTCAGAGCTGTCTCGGAGATGGGCTGTTTGGCGTCTTCACAGGTCACACCGGTCAGGCCGAACCCGGACTGGCAGCGGGAGAGGTCCCGGCCCAAGTCCCGGTGTTTTTCCGTAAGTCTGACCCGGTCGCCTTCCGCGAGACTGGACCGGCCGCCCTGTGGTGGGCCCGGTGCCCCACATCTACCCTACAGCTCCCCCCACTGACCCCTAAACTCCCGATACCCTACAGCTCCCCCCACTGACCCCTAAACTCCCGATACGCTACAGCTCCCCACACTGACCCCTAAACTCCCGATACCCTACAGCTCCACACTCTGACCCCTAAACTCCCGATACCCTACAGCTCCCCACACTGACCCCTAAACTCCCGATACCCTACAGCTCCCCACTCTGACCCCTAAACTCCCGATACCCTACAGCTCCCCACTCTGACCCCTAAACTCCCGATACCCTACAGCTCCCCACTCTGACCCCTAAACTCCCGATACCCTACAGCTCCCCACTCTGGCCCCTAAACTCCCGATACCCTACAGCTCCCCACTCTGACCCCCACAGTCGTGATGGCCGAGAGGTCTCTGCTTGCTGTAGTGATTGAGTGAGCTCTGTGGACCTAACCTCTGTCTTGTGTCCTCGTTTCCAGCATCTCCTAGTGGTCCGTCATTTCACCAGAGCTGAAGGTGAGATCTGGGGAGGAGACAGAGCACCCCCTAACACCCCTGAGCTAGGTTACAGGGTAAGACAGCTTCTTACTGTTGGACACACCTGTCCACACTCTTTCTGGACACACTGGACACACTCGCCTGTCCGGACTCTTACTGGACACACTGGACACACTCGCCTGTCCGGACTCTTACTGGACACACTGTACACACCCACCTGTCCAGACTCTTACTGGACACACTGTACACAACCACCTGTCCAGACTCTCACTAGACACACTGTCCACACTCACCTGTCTGGGCTCTTATTGGACACACTGTACACACCCACCTGTCCAGACTCTCACTGGACACACTGTCCACACTCACCTGTCTGGGCTCTTATTGGACACACTGTCCACACTCACCTGTCCAGACTCTCACTGGACACACTGTACACACTCACCTGTCCACACTCTCACTGGACACACTGGACACACTCACCTGTCCAGACTCTTACTGGACACACTGTACACACTCACCTGTCCAGACTCTTACTGGACACACTGTACACACTCACCTGTCCAGGCGTAGTCTCTGCTCCTCATCCCCCCTGCGTTGTGTCTCCCTCTCTCCCCGCTGGACAGAATCCCGTGGTGTCTTCGTGTTTCCCCGAGCTCGTCCAGAAGCTGGAGAGGGCGGCCGAGCTGCAGCTGGAGCTCCCGGGGTCGCCCGGCTCGTCCCGCTCGGGCTCGCCCAGCTCGTTCGGCTCGGTGCCCCCCCCCCCTCGCCCAAGAGCCCCCTCCGCTCCCCGCCCCCGGCCCCCCCCTCCGGCCCCCTCAGGCCCCTGCCTGCCCCGCCCCGACGCCCCCCTTTCATCCCCACCATGCCCCGCGAGCCCCCCCTGCTGCCCGGGGCGGTGCCCCTACCCCTGCCCCCGCCCGTCCTGCCCCCCATCGCCCGCCCGGCCCCGCCAGGCCTGCCTGGGGCTCCCCAGTGCGGAGGGTAAGGAGAGAGGCTGAGATGTCTGACGAGGCAAGTGGGGCAGAGTCTGTCCGTCTGTCTGTCCATCTGTCCTTCTGTCCGTCTATCCTTCAGTCCATCTGTCCCTCTGTCCATCTGTCCCTCTGTCTTTCTGTTCTTTTCTCTGTCCATCTGTCCATCTGTCTTTCTGTCCTTTTCTCTGCCTTTCTGTCCATCAGTCCATCTGTCCTTTTCTCTGTCTTTTTGTCCGTCTGTACTTCTCTCTTTCTGTCTTTCTGTCCTTCTGTCTGAGTCTCTCCATGTCTCCCTGCTCTCTGTCTGTCCTGCGTTGTCCCAGCTGGGCCTGTCTCCCTGTGTCTCTCCGTGTGTCTCCCTGCTCTCTGTCTGTCCTGCGTTGTCCCAGCTGGGTCTCTCTCCCTGTGTCTCTCCGTGTGTCTCCCTGTCTGTCTCTCTGTCTGTCCTGCGTTGTCCCAGCTGGGCCTGTCTCCTCTGCTCTCTGCCTTCAGCTCTGTTCGCCGATGTCCCGCCAGCCCGTCACTCTCTCAGCCTGTCTCTTGACTTGCAGGAGGAAGAGGAGGTGGAGACAGCTCTTCCGGCAGGAGAGAGGAAGGAGGTCAGTGCTGGTCCCACCCTGCCCCCTGTCCTGTCTGTGGTGGAGTTTTGCCGTCTTGTCTGTCCCTGGGTCTCAGTGTCTCTCTCTCTTTCAGCCCTGTCTGTCAGTGTCTCTCTCGGCCTGCTGTCTGCCTGTCCCTGCCTCTCTGTCTCTCTCTCTTTCAGCCCTGTCTGTCAGTGTCTCTCTCCTCCTCCTCTCTGTCCTCAGTGTGTCTCTCTCCTCCTCTCTGTCCTGTGGTGTCCAGGCGGTGTGTCTCTCTCCTCCTCCTCCTGTCTGTCATGTGGTGTCCAGTGGGTCAGTATTAGTGGGCTACACCCAGGCTCACTCACTGCGAGTGTGATCTCAGCAGAGTCTCTGTGCTCTTGGGACACTTGACTCACCTGTCTCTCTCTTTCTCTCCCTGTGCTGTCCCTCTCCTGCCCCCTCTCTCCCTCCACGGACTCCAGCTGGAGGAGGTCCAATCACCACCTCCTGTGAGACAGAAGAAAAAGAAGGTGGGTAATGCTCTGATCCTCTCTTTACTCCTCTCCAGTGTCAAGTCAGTGTCCAGTCAGTGTGTCTGTATGAACCCCTCTCTCTCTCAGTGCAGTGTTCATGTACTGGAGTGTCCAGTCAGTGTGTCTGTATGAACCCCTCTCTCTCTCAGTGCAGTGTTCATGTCCTGGAGTGTCCAGTCATGTGTCTGTATGAACCCCTCTCTCTCTCTCAGTGCAGTGTTCATGTCCTGGAATGTCCAGTCAGTGTGTCTGTATGAACCCCTCTCTCTCTCAGTGCAGTGTTCATGTCCTGGAGTGTCCAGTCAGTGTGTCTGTATGAACCCCTCTCTCTTTCAGTGCAGTGTTCATGTCCTGGAGTGTCTAGTCAGTGTGTCTGTATCAACCCCTCTCTCTCTCAGTGCAGTGTTCATGTACTGGAGTGTCCAGTCAGTGTGTCTGTATGAACCCCTCTCTCTCTCAGTGCAGTGTTCATGTCCTGGAGTGTCTAGTCAGTGTGTGTGTATGAACCCCTCTCTCTCTCAGTGCAGTGTTCATGTACTGGAGTGTCCAGTCAGTGTGTCTGTGTGAACCCCTCTCTCTCTCAGTGCAGTGTTCATGTACTGGAGTATCCAGTCAGTGTCTGTATGAACTCCTCTCTCTCTCAGTGCAGTGTTCATGTACTGGAGTGTCCAGTCCGACTCTTAACGTGACTCTCCTGTCTCTGCTTCAGAAGCGCCGATGCGTCTTTTTAAAGTCCCTGAGCTGCGTGTCAGTGGAGACAGAAGATCAGGACGAGCCGATGGAGGCGGCGGAGACCGTGTGTCAGGAGAGGAAGAGCGAGGGAGAGGAGGAGCAGGCTGCCGGGAAGGACAAGAAGAGGAAGAGGAGGTGCAGGTGAGCAGACAGGGGGGCGCCGCCCGGTCGTGTCTGTGATTCAAGGAGGAGTCTCCTCTTGCTGTTTGATGTCATGGTGACGTCTGTGTCTGTGTCCCTCACACCTGCAATAACAATATCTTTCCAGGTTCCTTTCCTGGTTCTGTGCCTGCTAAGATCTGGACTGGACTGGACTGGACTGAATTGGACTGGACCGGAGCTGAGATACACCAGACTGGACCGAAGCTGAGGGACCCCAGACTGTGCTGGACCGAAGCTGAGGGACCCCAGACTGGACAGGACAGGAGCTGAGGGACACCAGACTGTGCTGGACCGACGCTGAGGGACCCCAGACTGTGCTGGACCGAAGCTGAGGGACCCCAGTCTGTGCTGGGCCAAAGCTGAGGGACCCAAGACTGTGCTGGTCTGAAGCTGAGGGACCCCAGACTGGACAGCACTGGAGCTGAGGGACACCAGACTGGACTGGACTGGAGCTGAGGGGCCCCAGACTGGACTAGTCTGGAGCTGAGAGGCCCCAGACTGGACTGGACCAAAGCTGAGGGACCTCAGGCTGTGCTGTACCGAAGCTGAGGGACACCAGACTGTGCCGGACCGAAGCTGAGGGACCCCAGTCTGTGCTGGACCGAAGCTGAGGGACCCCAGACTGTGCTGGACCGATGCTGAAGGACCCCAGTCTGGACTGAAGCTGAGGGACCCCAGAGTGCACTGGACTGAAGCTGAGGGGCCCCAGACTGTACTGAAGCTGGGGGGCCCCAGACTGGTCTGAACTGAAGCTGAGGGGCCCCAGACTGGACTGATGACCTTTTGTTAAGCATCAATAAATTTTTTTAAAAAAAATCTGTTTAGCTTTTGGTTTTTTCCCTCCCCCCCCCAAGGTTGCTGCTGGGAGAGGTGTGAGTGGGGCCAGCAGGGGGCGCTCTCACCCTGCAGTCTGTGTGGGTCCTGATACCCCAGTATAGTGACGGGGGACACTGGACTGTAAACAGGCGCCGTCCTTCGGATGAGACGTAAAACCGAGGTCCTGACTCTCTGTGCTCGTTAACAATCCCGGGGTGTTTCTGGAGAAGAGTAGGGGTGTTACCCCAGTGTCCTGGCCTGATTCCCCCCCTGGTCTTGACCCATCATGGCCTCCTTATCACCCCCCTCTCTGAACTGGCTCCATCCCTCTGCTCTCCTCCCCACTGAGAGCTGCTGTGTGCTGAGCGGACTGGAGCATCATCCAGGTAGGGGCTGCACACTGGGGGGGCTGGAGGGGACCCCCCTGACCTGGGAGGAGCTCTGAGTGGAGAGTCCAGACTTATTAATTATTATTATTATTCGTGCTGCACTGGGCTTCAGTCCTGGCAGTGAGAGGGGGACTCTGTGATCAGTACAGATACTTATGACTGTCTAATAATACACGATACAAATGGAAAACAGGGTAGCGCTGTAGTCCCTTCGAAACGTTTTGAACTGCCAGAAGAAGTTTTCACAACCCGGACTCGTGAAGGTACAGGTCTTCTCCCTTTGTCCGGAGTAAGGTGAGAGGTCACCCCCTCGGGGCGCAGTATCTCCGATGCACCCCCCCACCACCACCCAAAACGACACACACTTCTGTGACGATTGGGAGACCCCGGTTCGACCAGCCCCTGCGGTGGAGGAAACGACCCGCTGGAGAGAATACGCAGACTCCACACAGAAGGGTTTCCCCCCTATGATACCTCGCGAAATATAACGATGGCCAACTCCTTAAGTTGAAATTTAAACCCTTCTCACGCTACAAGACAGTCCGTCAACATCGCCGCGGCCTGAAGCGCGACCTTCGGTATGATGTTGGCCGAAGGGGGTGGGGTAAGTACGTCACAGCCGGGGGAAGCCCCTATCACGTGAGAGGGGTGCGGCGGGCGATGAGCCCCCGGAGGCGAAGAGAAGTTGATTTGCGTGGGGTGTGGAAACACTACACGACCGGGCAAGCGAGCCGTTTTTTTTTTTGTTTTGTTTTTTCCAGAACATCAGAACAACCGCAGAGATGACCATCGATCCACCTCCAGACGTTTCCTTTTTTGTCCTCTTTGGCCCCCAAAATAAAAAAAAAAACTGGGATCCATCGTGGCGTTGCCAAATTAAAACGTCAACCACTTTTCGGGCTTTCGTGCTGTCCATGATGAAACCGTCATGGTTGTGTAAGCATACGTTACGTCACAGACCGGCGGCGCTCGGACGTGAGGAGTGTCGTTACGTTTTTGAAACGGGCATGTCAGACAAGATCTCTGACAAGATCTCCGAAAAACCCAAACCTGTAAGATTCAATTTCAATTCAGTTTTTTTATTTAGCGCCTTTCACAACAAGAATGCCCCAAGGCCCCGAACAAAGGAGTTGTTCCACACCCCCGCCACCCTCTGTGTACAGTAGAGCCCCCTGTACTGACTGGAGGAGCTCACCCAGCTGTGTCTGGAGAGGAGCCGGGGTATCGGCTTCAACCACAGGGCTGGGCGGCTTGTTCCCCACTCCCACCCCCTTCTGTGTACAGAAGAGCCTCCTGTCCTGACTCCAGTAGGAAATGTCACCTGGAGGCAACACACCGGCTTCTTTTAACAGATCACCTCGGGAATCGGGAACAACGGAGCTGTGTGCGGACGTCTGTACGGAGGGGTTCAGCGCGGGGGGGCTCCGGGCTCTGGTCTGGACCCGGGGGGGCTGTCTGTGTGGAGTCTGCATGTTCTCCCTGTGTTCTTTGGGTCCAAAGACAGGCTTTTGGGCTAATTGGCTTCTGGGAAAACTGGCCCTGGTGTGTGTGTGTCCTGTGATGGAGTGCTGTCCTGTCCGGGGTGTGTGAGTGAGTGTGTGTTTGTCATGTGATGGACTGGTTCCTGTCCAGGTTGTGTGAGTGTGTGTGTCTGAGTGTCCTGTGAGGGACTGGTGTCCTATCCAGGTTGTGTGTGTGTGTCCTGTGAGGGACTGGTGTCCTGTCCAGGGTGTGTGAGTGTGTGTGTGTCCTGTGATGGACTGGTGTCCTATCTAGGGTGTGTGTATGTCCTGTGATGGACTGGTGTCCTGTCCAGGGTGTGTGAGTGAGTGTGTGTGTCTGTGTGTCCTGTGATGGACAGATGGTACCAAGCCTGGACACCCATGAGACACTGGCTTCCTCAGAAGACTCTCACGGAGGGCACACTGTCCCTAACCCGGGTCCAGAAGAAACTACCGTGATCTATAATTCCTGCGCCTCGGAAGGGTTTATGACGTCTATGTCCGGCGCCCGCGCCCGTGGACCGGCGGTTTGGCGTCGCGCTCCGCAGCTCGAGCTTCGGTGCGAGGCAGGGCGGGAGGGAGTCGATGTGGCCTCGGCGCCATCTTTGCTGGTGAGTCAATTGTGACCGTTGCGGTACAACAAACCATCAATCAAGCTTTTCCCACCCCGTCCAGTATTTCTGTCGCGGCCCACGTCCCTTACAATCGACAAACTATAAAAAAAACAGTAGCCCTTCGCAACGTTACACGCCATTTTTTTATTTTAAACGTCCGCTAGATGCGCAGGTGGCTCGATACCTGTCTTATCCTCGCCGGCGTCTTTATACCGGCAAGTGAATTTTATTTGGGGTCCCTCAGAATTGTGACAGAAATGTCAGTGAACCACAATAAAAAACGAAACTTTTTTTTAAAGGCGGTGAATGGATTTTTTGAGTAACCGTGTAGCGACTAACGTAAGGAAAAAAAAGTTGTCTTTCCCTACGAAGACGTTTTGGTACAGGACTTTCTTTAAATATCAGTTGTGCATAGCGTTTTACAAAAAGTTGATGATGATCTTGGAGATAATTGCAAAGGAAAATTGAGATAACTACCAAAACATTACGTGTGAAACAACAGGACAGAACTTTGAACCCACAAAGAAACAAAGGTATGAAATATTGCCTCGTCATGGGGGGTTGATAATTGTAGTAAGTGTTCCTAATTTTCGTAAAGAAATGTATATTATGGGAGTCACACGTGAGATTTAGTGTATATACGTTTCATACTGTGCATATATACGGGGTTAAAAAGTGGAATGAGTATGATTATAAACTCGTGTGTCCTATAATCAGATAATTTTTGAACAAGCTTTGATTAGACAGGTGAAAAACAACATCAGATCCTTTTTTTTAATATATTCTCACGTCTGAATATCAGCTTCTCCCCTCTGGCCAACATTTCAGGGCTCCCAGGTGTAGATCCCAAATTGAAACAAATATTAATTTGTTACTCAGTTAAACAGTTAATAGAAGTGAGTGACCAGGGTAA
The DNA here is from genome assembly GCF_059453375.1 of Lepisosteus platostomus. Classification (NCBI taxonomy): domain Eukaryota; kingdom Metazoa; phylum Chordata; class Actinopteri; order Semionotiformes; family Lepisosteidae; genus Lepisosteus; species Lepisosteus platostomus. The sequence goes on from NC_142615.1 coordinate 60,914,747, forward strand.
ATAAAGGTGGGTCAGTGTAAACTGTTTATTCTGGACCAGATTTCGTCATGTGTGATATGTCATGACTTCTTATATTAAGTTTTATCTTTATATTTAGTTCTACATGTGTAATAGATGCGATGTGTGTCCATAAAAAGGTTTCTCCAGGGGAAAATCAAGTTCGTTTTAAAACCGTGTTTCCTTTTTAGGGTACGTTTGCATTCCAAGTGTGGGGTTTTTGCCTTTTTATCATATTTTGGATGTGAATCCGTGGTATTTTTGCTGAGACAAGTTGCCTTTCTTATATGCGGAGGGATCTGCTCGTGAGATGTCCGCTTGGTCCATTTCTGAGCTCAGTATAAGGTGTAGAAAGCATGACTGTCATCATAACCCGCTTCTCACCCAGGTGTGGAATAATGTTGTGACTATTGCTTCAGCAATAACATGCTGATTGCATGTTTCTAGATGGGTATAACAGAGATCTCAACTACTGAGGGGCCTTATTAATAAAGTCTCCACAGCCGAAGCGCTGTGTCTCTTTTCAGCTGGCGATAAACCTTTCCTCGATCCTTTGCGGACTTGTAAAACTGTTCCTGATCAGAATAAAAAACGCTCACGCTAATAAACAATCACCCGTGTCTCGCCAAAGCTGACAAACAGACGGACAAGCCGCACTGCACGTGTGAACAGGGGAATGAACGAGCGAGCGGGGTTAGGGCGCCTCCTGCGCTTAAAAGCTTACAGCACCTGGCATTCCCAGGCGGTCTCCCATCCAAGTACTAACCAGGCCCATCCCTGTTTAGCTTCCGAGATCAGACGAGATCAGGCGTGCTCAAGGGGGTGTGGCCATAAGCGAGAGCAAGGCTCGCTGGCACCCTTCTTATTGAGAGGACAGCTCCGTCACCTCTTACGACGCTGCTTGTTTTCCCTTGCGTTTTTCTCTTTTTCCCACGTTCTTTCTCTTCACTGCCTTCGTCCCCGCTCTATTTCACTTCAGCCTTTCACTCTTGCTTCCTTCCAATGAGGACGGAGCTGCGGGAGAAAGGGCACTAGAGAGGATCGCTGTGGAGAGCTGCTGCTGTGCTTTGACTTCTGAGCTCTGTGGAAAACGATCTCAATACAATTCTGAAAAACGCGACTCCCCGAACGCCAGCCGAACAAGTCTTGAAGTGGAAATCTAATAAGTAAATTGATTCTTAAAATGTAGAGAGCTTTGCAAAGAAATATATTGGGGCTTTTAGATAATATATTTCAAGGATGTAATTGCTGTGCTACAGTACGTGCAGAATTTTAGAAAACAGTGCGTCAACAAAGTCACTGTTTAGGTTACTTTAGAAGACAATTTACCAAAACAATATATGCTGTCTGGGTCGTTAGAATTAGCTGAAAGTAACTGAAAAGCTTTGAATAACATATCTAGTGCTTCTTCTTTCGCTTTTTGATGTAATCTGTTTTCTCTTAGGGAAAGTGGAAGTTTTAGAAGGGACAAAGCGCTGAGCTTTTTTCCAGCGCAACGTCTTATGAAAACCCTGTACTGCCTGTAACAAATTGAGTCTCTGGTTGCTCCCAATATTGAAATAAAGACCTTACTCAGGTGAGAACTCTCTCTTGTGGCTTCCTTGATAGTTATATTTCCATGACACCGGTTTTAATGTCTGTAGATTGTATCTTATTTTTATTTTTTGTTTTGTTTCATGTTCATATTATGTGTTTTCACCCAGTTGACTCCAGTTAATAACAGTTCATCCAGTTAATAGCCACTTTTGATGCGCGAAAAACGGGTGATCTTTCTATCTCGTGATCAGCTTAGTATCTTTCTGTAAATTTTTTTCTGCTTAATTAAACGTTTAAAATACATAAATTTCATAAAGACAACACACGTTTCGAACAGAAAAAAATCATATTCTGTTCTCTTCCTGGTATGTATAACAGATCAGCAGGTCTTATTTTCCCAATTGCTTTTTTCCACTGTATTTATGATAATGGCTAGCCAATGTCTTCTCTTAGCTAGGTAATGTTACTTGTGGATGTGCTTCTGCATTGCGCAGAAGCACATGTATCCATAGAAAGTGTATTATACTACTATTTGAGCTACAGTACATAAAAATAATTATATCGTTATTAATTTCTTTAGGTACGTGATTCCATATTATATTCCCTATTAATCAAATTCTAAAAGTATGCTTTTGTTTACTCCGATAACGAGCACATTCACAGAAAATGTTAATATCTTATGACTTTTCACAAAGTATATAAAGTTAAGATGGTCAGAAGGAGCATGTAAAAACGTTTCCGAAACGTGGTAAAATCTTACTACATGTAAGACTTTGATGCTTAAAATGTTTAGGAAGTAAGTGGAATACTGGTGTGTATTTTTTCTTTAAACTACCAATACCAGCCATATACAGTTTACACTATATGTTTATGTTCCTAAATTAATATAGTTTATGGTGGTGTATCATGGTTGTAGAGGTTTGATGGGTTTACTGAGACAATTATTAATTGTAGCAGTAATCACGAGGTTCTTCGTTGTGGCTTTTAGAAAATCAATCGTCAGAACAACTAACAACGCACACACACGGGTTCAATACACGAGATACATTTATTCATATAAATTGTGCACCAAACATATACTAGTCTGCCTGGATACGAGCGGCAGACCTTAGTGTGAGGGTTATCAATATACAAGGTATATAATCTCGAAGAGATGCCAATACAAAGAGATACACAACAGAGAATATATGTCAATATATATCGTTCGGTTACCAAATCGCTAATCAGTGTTATTACCCACTGTTACTCTAAACTCGGAAGTAAATACATTACTCATGAATTAAATTGATAACAACTTGTGTTGAGGTTCAATTGAATTCTCGAGACACAATGTAGAACATGGGGTTTACTTATCCACTGTGTATGGATTTGGAATCTCCCGGCACGAACACCAAACCAGCTGACAGGCTCTGTTGCAGCCTCTGTTCCAGCGGTTGTCCAATGGGCGTTGTCCCGGCGTCCTCTGGCTACCGGCCAACCAGTTGAGGTATAGCTCGGAGTAGGACGGGCGGAGGAATCTGACTGCGGCGCGCAAGGCAGTCGTTGCTCCGAGGAGATCTACCAGCAGTCCAGCTGGCTAGTAGAAAGTCTCTATGCACAGAGTGTGACCGCGAGTCCTCACAAGTCACTCTTTTGTCTGGGAAGAAGCTGGTTCGTTCCCGGTCCAGCGCTGCTTCTGAATAAGCTATTCAGGTTGTCGACTAGGGTCCAACTGTAGGCTGCCGTTGATCAAGCGGAGCATTCACGTTGGTAGAATTCTGAGTACGTACGGGATCCTCGGCCTTGCGCTTAGAACAAAGTCCAAGTCCCTTTGCAGACAACAGCAGTTGTCACATGATTGTCTCTAAGGATGCGCGAAAATGGCCAAGGAGAGCCCCGATCTGAGCTTGCGCTCCCTTTTTGACCAAGACACAGATGTGTGCTGATTGGTTGAGAGTTTGGCGGGCATTCGAGACCCACGTGGTGTTACCACGCCCTGCCAGTCCCTGATTGGTTGATCAAGGTGAGATATGAGTCACTTACTCTTGACACTTAGGAATGAAGTCCAGATGTCCATTTGGCACTCCCTAGACAGATAGGCGCCAATGGATGACCATTGATCATGATAGCCAGGCTTAGCTAAGTGCATCCCCATCTGGGAGCTGTCCCTTATCAAAAGAAAACATCTTAAATCAGCCTGCATGAATACTTTCTCTGTGGCTGCACCACAGAGATGGAGGGTGAGATGGGGCCTCATTTAGGACAGCATACCACCGCTTAATTCTGTCTTATTAACAAGCATTGCCGCTACAACGGCATCTCTCCTGTCAAACTTCCTCCTGACGTGTTTGACAGGATCTGGGCCGTGGTGAACAGTGGGAAAGACGCCCTGTGGAGAGTGAGGAACATGGGGCTATTCAAAGGCATCGAGGTCCCAGTCAAGGCAGCAGGTAGCCTGGCCCTGTTCATCACCCGAGAGAACTATTACCTCAGAGATCTGTGGAGAGAAAGGAGGGAGGAAGCAGAATATCTGTGGGAAATAGAGAGCATAGGTCAATATCTCAAGAAACTGTGAAAAACATTATCACGTTTAAGTAAAGAATGTGATTTACACCAGAAAAAAAGAAATTGTTGCTATGTAACTGGTACCGTGTCAAAATGTAATGAGATGTGATCATATATACTGTTTTAAGTATGTATATTAATGTAAAGCTTTCTAATTTGTGATGTCCTGTATTTTTTTGTGAAAAGAAAATAAAGTTCTTAAAAAATCGATTCACCCAGGGAGGAGAGCGGGGCATGCCCAGCGCCAGACATTCAAGGAGAGGGCTGTGCGAGGTGAGGTGAGGTGCGACACGCCGGAGCCCCGATGCTGCTAATGCGGAGCACTTGTTGAACTGGCATTGAAAGGATGTGTGAGCACGGAGCGAGCCTTCCCTGCGGCGAAGCGTTTGAAACTTTCTCCCCACGCTGCAGGAGTTGTGTGCGCTGCAGCGGTGCCGAGAGAACAGCACAGAAGGCAGCAGGCTCTGGAGAGCGGGTAAGAGACGGAGCCTTGTGGGCAGGGGAGCAGGTTTTTTGGAAATTGCTGAAATGGCTCCAGTGTTTGTTCGGTGTGTGGCACGCGCACGACGCGAGCTTGCGTAGCGATCTGCCGCTCTGGTGTTATGCAAATGAGGCCGAATTGCGTCCCGGGACATGCTGCGAATGGGCATTGGCGACTGCAGATGTGTAGGAAACGGCGCGCTCATTTTCTTGTTTTGCCCACCCTTTTGAGTGTTAGTGTGGCGTGTGAGTGTGCGAAAGAGTGGGCCCAGCAGGAGGCGGTGGTGTGCGGGGCGAGGAGCTGGCCTCGGCTGCGCGCTTTGTGCTGTGGGTGCGGGCCGCTTGCAGGGGCTTGTACAGCTCATACGGAAATATATAGCCCAAGGGAAAGAGAGGCACAGGAAGGAAAGCAGACCAGAAACTAGGGACAGGACAGAGAAGGACCGCCCTCTGGCTGCAGAGGGCGTGACACTTCTACTCAAGACTGTACAGCTCTACAGAGATAAAGGATGAAGAAATTCATTTTTTTACCTCAAAGCTAGAAAACGTTTTGAGTGAAAAAGATAGGGAAGTACTTGAGGGGGATTTGACAGTAGAAGAGCTGAGAGAGCTTACAGAAGGGGAAAACTCCAGGTGCTGACAGGCTCCCTAAAGGGGCGTCTGCTTTTACTACTTGCACGAATGAAGGCAAAAAAAAGCCAATCGATGTGAACGAACGGCGCTTTACAGAGGAGTACTGCCTGACTGGGTCGTTGATGAACGACAGAGGCCACTCCGACCTCTTCTCGGTTTTCTTCAATGACTTACTAAGGATCTTCTTCACATTCGCCCATGCAGGGGAAGCCAGTTACACCAAAGCAAACGCAGGAAAGTGCAATTCAAGCAGAGACCAGGAGGGACTTGTTTACACTGAGAATGGTCGGAGAATGGAACAATGCGCCCAGCCCTGTAGCTGGAGCCGATTCTTGATGAGATCTTGGGCTCACTAAGAAGCCCCCGCTGGATGCTAATCTTTCTGTTGTTCTTGCAGGTCCTGCGCTGCTTTTGAGCTCGTCCTGGTCTGTCGGCACAGCCCAATTGCAAATGATCGGCTCCGCCTACAGAAGGAATGTGCGTTTGGTACAAGAGTGCATGAAGGCACCGGAAATACATTGGGAACAAATGACCGGTCGCTCAAGACCTCTGTGAAGTACAGGAGTGTGCAAAAGGAGGCTGTTTCTGCCCAGTCTCAAACCGGGAACCTTTCGTGTGTGAGGCAAATGTGATAACCGCTACACTACGGAAACGGTGAGAATACAGCCCCAGCGGCAATGAATATTCAACTTCATTGCATTACTGCTCCCAACCAGTTGATATCAATTTAATTCCTAAGGGTTATGTACTTGTTTTGAGTATCTAATGTAGAAGTTGTAAACAAGTTCAATTACGAAACGGTCTAAATGAATGATATACCGAACTTATGTCCTCTTGATATGTGTAACTCTTTGTAACTGAATGAATTTATATCTTTTGTATTCTGAATACCCTTATGATAAGATCTGTTAGGCTTACATGCATATTCTATATATTAATAAATGTATCCTCGTGTATTAGTACCTGTGTATGCGTTGTTTGAGTTATATCGCATGGTTGGATTCTAAGACCATTAAAAGAATCAATTTTGTGATTTACTGCCACAAAAATAATTGTCCCAGTAAATGCCCAAACCCCTACAGAACTAGTGTCTCTTGAGAGCACACTGCAACAGTGTGTGATCTCCTGTGCCAGCCTGAGGAGCAGACAGCGAACCTGTCTCTCAATAATACTAATAATACAGTGTGTGATTCCCTGTCCCAGCCCGAGGAACAGACAGTCAGCCTGTATCTCAATAATAATAATACAGTGCGTGATCTCCTGTACTAGCCTGGGGAACAGACAGCGAGCCTGTCTCTCAATAATAATAATACAGTGTGTGACCTCCTGTCCCAGCTTGGGGAACAGTGAACCAGACTCTCAATAATAATAATACAGTGTGATCTACTGTCTCAGCCTGAGGAACAGTGAGCTTGTCTCTCAATAATAATAATACAGTATGATCTTCTGTCCCAGCCTGAGGAACAGACAGTGATCCTGTCTCTCAATACTAATAATACAGTGTGTGATATCCTGCCCCAGCCTGAGGAACAGTAAGCCAGATACTCAATAATAATAATACAGTGTGTGATCTCCTGTCCTTGCCTGGGAAACAGTGAGTCAGACTCTCAATAATTATAATACAGTGTGATCTACTGTCCCAGCCTGAGGAACAGACAGTGAGCCAGTATCTCAATAATAATAATAATACAGTGTGTGACCTCCTGTCCCAGCTTGGGGAACAGTGAGCCAGACTCTCAATAAAAATAATACAGTGTCATCTCCTGTCCCAGCCTGAGGAACCGTGAGCCTGTCTCTCTATAATAATAATACAGTGTGTGATCTCCTGTCCCAGCCTGAGGAACAGACAGTGAGCCTGTCTCTCAAAGATAATAATAATACAGTGTGTGACCTCCTGTCCCAGCCTGAGGAACAGACAGTGAGCCAGACTCTCAATAATAATAATACAGTGTGATCTACTGTCCCAGCCTGAGGAACAGACAGTGAGCCTGTATCTCAATAGTAATAATACAGTGCGTTATCTCTTGTACTAGCCTGAGGAACAGACAGCGAGCCTGTCTCTCAATATTAATAATACAGTGTGTGACCTCCTGTCCCAGCTTGGGGAACAGTAAGCCAGACTCTAAGCAATAATAATACAGTGTGATCTACTGTCCCAGCCTGAGGAACAGTGAGCCTGTCTCTAAATAATAGTAATAATAATAATAATAATAATAATAATAATAATAATAATAATAATAGTAATAATAATAATTGTAATAATAATAATAATACAGTGTGTCATCTCCTGTCCCAACCTGAGGAACAGACAGTGAGCCTGTCTCTCAATAATAATAATACAGTGTGTCATCTCCTGTCCCAGCCTGAGGAACAGTGAGCTTGTCTCTCAATAATAATACAGTGTGATCTCCTGTCCCAGCCTGAGGAACAGACAGTGAGCCTGTCTCTCAAAGATAATAATAATACAGTGTGTGACCTCCTGTCCCAGTCTGAGGAACAGACAGTGAGCCTGTCTCTCAAAGATAATAATAATACAGTGTGTGACCTCCTGTCCCAACCTGAGGAACAGACAGGAGTGGGCCAGTCTCTCAATAATAATAATGCAGATTATGATCTCCTGTAACAGCCTAAGGAACAGTCAGAAAAGAGCAGGTCTCTCGATAATAATAATACACTGTGTGTTCTCCTGTCCCAGCCTGAGGAACAGACAGTGAGCCTGTCTCTCAATAATAATAATATAGTGTGACTTCCTGTCCCAGCCTGAGGAAAAGACAGTAAGCCTGTCACTCAATAATAATAATACAGTGTGTCATCTCCTGTCCCAGCCTGAGGAACAGTGAGCTTCTCTCTCAAGAATAATAATACACTGTGATTTCCTGTCCCAGCCTGAGGAACAGACAGTGAACCTTTCTCTCAATTATAATAATCCAGTGTGGAATGTCCTGTCCCAGCAAGAGGAACAGACAGTGAGTCTGTATCTCAATAATAATAATACAGTGTGTGATCTCCTGTCCCAGCCTGGGGAACACTGAGCCTGTCTCTCAATAACAATAATACAGTGTGTGATCTCCATTCCCAACCTGAGGAACAGACAGTGAGCCCGTCTCTCAATAATAATAATACAGTGTGTGATCTCCTTTCCCAACCTGAGGAACAGACAGGAGTGAGCCAGTCTCTCAATAATAATAAAGCAGATTATGAACTGCTGTCCCAGCCTAAGGGACAGTCAGGAAAGAGCAGGTCTCTCTATAATAATACAGTTTGTGATCTCCTGTCCCAGCCTGAGGAACAGACAGTGAGCCTGTCTCTCAATAATAATAATAGAGTGTGACCTCCTGTCCCAGCCTGGGGAACAGTGAGCCAAACTCTCAATAATAATAATACAGTGTGTTCTACTGTCCCAGCCTGAGGAACAGTGAGCTTGTCTCTCAATAATAATAATACACTGTGTCATCTCCTGTCCCAGCCTGAGGAACAGTGAGCTTGTCTCTCAATAATAATAATACAGTTTGAACTCCTGTCCCAGCCTGAGGAACAGTGAGCCTGTCTCTCAATAATAAAAATACAGTGTGTGATCTCCTGTCCCAGCCTGTGGAACACTGAGGCTGTCTCTCAATACTAATAATAGATAGATACTTTATTGATCCCGTGAGGGAAATTGCAGTGCAACAGCAGCTTAACACACACAACACAGCCACAGTGTAACGAATTATATACTAATAGTACAATACATACAATACAATACAATACAAGAGTTACTCACAGTCCGGACACACAAGAGGAAACTAGAACAGAACAGTACACAGAAAATCGTATCACACGTATGAATATAAATATAGATGTAACCATAGATATAAATATAAATATAAATGTATTGCACAGGTCCCTGGCATTTATTGCACAAAAGTGGTTGTAAACGGGAAAAAGAAAAAGAAAAAGAAAGAGAACAGATGTAGCAGTAGATGTGTATATGCGTTTAGTCCAGAAACAGGTCACTGTCGCTGTTGCCTCTGCCAAGACGCACGGTGGATGCGTTGTACAGTCTTATGGCAGACGGCAAGAATGACCTCCTGTAGCGCTCCCTGTCGCACCGTGGATGAATCAGTCTATTGCTGAACGTGCTCTTCATTCCTGCAAGCCTGTCATAGAGGGGATCTGAGAAGTTGTCCATGATGGCCTCTAGTTTGGACATCATTCTCCTCTCAGCCACTACCTCCAAGGGGTCCAGGTCAGACCCAATGACAGAGCTTGCTCTCCTGATGAGCTTGTTCAGCCTTTTGGAATCTACTGCTCTAATCCCAGAGCCCCAGCACACCACTGCGTAGAAAATGGCACTCGCTACCACCGACTGATAAAACATGTGCAGCATCTTACTACACACATTGAAGGACCTGAGCCTCCTCAAGAAGTAAAGTCGGCTCTGTCCGTTCTTATAGATGGCCTCGATGTTCTTAGACCATTCCAGTCTATCGTCGATGTGCACTCCCAGGTACTTGTACGAGTCCACCATCTCCACGCCACTCCCATGGATGTAGACAGGAGTAGGTTTGACCTTTTTCCTCCTGAAATCTACCACCAGTTCCTTTGTCTTTGTAACATTCAGTTCCAAGTGGTTCACCCCACACCACTCCACAAAGCTGCTGACCAGTCCTCTGTACTCCTCCTCCTGCTCACCCTTGATACATCCCACAATTGCAGAGTCATCTGAGAACTTTTGCAGGTGGCATGACTTTGAGTTGTACTTAAAGTCCGAAGTATAGAGGGTGAAGAGGAATGGAGAAAGAACTGTCCCTTGAGGTGCCCCTGTGTTACTCACTACCAGTTCAGACACACAGTTCTGAAGTCTCACAGACTGTGGTCTGCCCGTCAGGTAGTCAGTGATCCACGAGGTCATGGAGGCATCGACTTGCATCTCCTCCAGCTTCCTCACAGTGTGTGATATCCTACCCTAGCCTGAGAAACAGACAGTGAGCCCGTCTCTCAAAAATAATAATACAGTGTGTGATTTCCTGTCCCAGCCTGAGGAACAGACAGTGAGCTTGTCTCTCAATAATAATAATACAGTTTGATCTCCTGTCAAGCCTGAGGAACAGTGAGCCTGTCTCTCAATAATAATAATACAGTGTGTGATCTCCTGTTCCAGCCTAAGGAACAGACAGTGAGCTTGTCTCTCAATAATAATATTACAGCGTGTGATCTCCTGTCCCAGCCTGGGGAACAGACAGTAAGCCTCTCTCAATAATAATAATAATAATACAGTGTGTCATCTCCTGTCCCAGCCTGAGGAACAGTGAGCTTGTCTCTCAATAATAATAATACAGTGTGATCGCCTGTCCGAGCCTGAGGAACAGACAGTGAGCCTGTCCCTCAATAATAAAAGTACAGTGTGTGATCTCCTGTCCAAGCCTGAGGAACAGACAGTGAGCCCGTCTCTCAATAATAATAATACAGTGTGTGATTTCCTATCCCAGCCTGAGGAACAGACAGTGAGCCCGTCTCTCAATAATAATAATACAGTGTGTGATTTCCTATCCCAGCCTGAGGAACAGACTGTGAGCCTGTCTCTCAATAATAATAATACAGTGTATGATCTCCTAATCCAGCCTAAGGAACAGACAGTGAGCTTGTCTCTCAATAATAATATTACAGCGTGTGATCTCCTGTCCCAGCCTGGGGAACAGACAGTAAGCCTCTCTCAATAATAATAATACAGTATGTGATCTCCTGTCTTAGCCTGAGGAACAGGCAGTGATCCTGTCTCTCAATAATAATAATCCAGTGTGGGATGTCCTGTCCCAGTCTGAGGAACAAACAGTGAGCATGTCTCTCAATAATAATAATATAGTGTGGGATCTCCTGTCCCAGCCTGGGGAACGGTGAGCCAGACTCTCAATAATAATACTAATATACTGTGATCTACTGTTCCAGCCTGAGGAACAGACAGTGAGCCTGTCTCTCAATAATAATAATAATAATACAGTGTGTGATCTCCTGTCCCAGCCTGAGGAACAGTGAGCAGTCCTAATAGTTACCGCTTTCCTGATTTAGCTCAGCAGCTTTTATTTCGCCTGAAGTGCCAGCAACTTGTGAGAACAGGTTGGGTTTGCTGTGCTCAACTGGCTCGACGTCTTCGTGTCGTAGCGCCGCAATGCTGTGTTTTCCTTCCTTCTCTTTTCAGCCCGGAAGAAACATTTTACTTGTTCCTTTTGTAGCCCACGCATGCCTACGCCTGTGTTGTGTTGTGGATTTTCTCCTTCTTGAATTTGTACTCCTCCTCCCTCTCTCTACCTACCTCTACCTCTCCCTCTCTCTACCTCTCCCTTTTCCCCTCCCTACCTCTGTCCCTACCTCTACCTCTCCCTCTCCAGAAATCCAGCTCCATCCCTCCTGTGGAAGATTGGTGATGCAGGATGAGAGCCCCCTAACCAAGAGCATTGCAGCGGCAGGTTCTGTGGTCTATTTCAAATCCGACTGTGATGAGACACCGAGGAGAAATGAAGAGCCCCAGTCGCGCTAGAAAATCACCCGGGAAAGAGACTTTCAATTTAGGAAAAAAAAGTCATTAGTAACAGACATAATATTTGTTTTTTTTTAATTTGCTGTGATATGTGACTAAGCTCATACGACTAAGAGTTCCCCCCTTTGTCTAGATCTGGTAACCTGCTCGTCGCTGGTGGGCCAGATCGTGTCCCCCGTCACTATACTGGTGCATTAGGACCCACACAGACCGCAGGGTGAGTGCCCCCTGCTGGCCCCACAGAGAGGGAGAGGTAGAGGTAGGGAGAGAGGTAGGGAGGGGAAAAGGAAGAGGTAGGGAGAGAGGTAGAGAGAGGGAGAGGTAGAGGTAGGGAGAGAGAGGAGGAGTACAAATTCAAGCAGAGGCCTGAGTGGAGCACTGTCGTATGGGCCTGACATCAATCCCTCAACTCTCTGCATAACGTAGTGTCTTATGGCCATGACATCCCACCCCCACCACTCTCAGTGGAAAGCACTGTCGTATCCCACCTCCTCCGCTCTCTGCGAAAAGCAGTATCTTCAAGCCCTGACATCCCACCCCCGCCACTCTCTACGTAAAGAAGTGTCGTATGGCCCTGACACCCACCCCTGGACTCTCTGCGTTAAGCTGTGTTGTCAGGCCCTGACATCCCACCCCTGCCACTTTCTGTGTAAAGCAGTATCGTCAGGCCCTGATATCCCACCCCTGCCACTCCCTGCGTAAAGAAGTGTCGTATGGCCCTGACACCCACCCCTGGACTCTCTGCGTTAAGCTGTGTTGTCAGGCCCTTACATCCCACCCCCACCACTCTCTGTGTAAAGCACTGTCATATGGCCCTGACATCCCACCCCCCCACTCTCTGCGTAAAGCACTGTCGTATGGCCCTGACATCCCACCCCCGCCACTATCTGCGTAAAGCAGTATCGTCAGGCCCTGATATCCCACCCCTGCCACTCCCTGCGTAAAGAAGTGTCGTATGGCCCTGACACCCACCCTCCACTCTCTGCATTAAGCAGTCTCATCAGGCCCTGATATCGCTCCCCCTCCACTCTCAGCGTAAAGCACTGTTGTTTGGCACTGACACCCAACCTTTCACTCTCTGCATAAAGCAATGTTGTCAAGCCCTGACATCCCACCCCCGCCACTCTCTGCGTAAGGAAGTGTCGTATGGCCCTGACACCCACCCCTCCACTCTCCGGGTTAGGCAGTGTTCTCAGGCTCTGATATCCCACCCCCACCACTCTCTGCATAAAGAATTGTCATATGGCCCTGACACCCAACCTTCCACTCTCTGTATAAAACAGTGTCGCCAAGACCTGACATTCCACCCCCGCCACTCTCTGTGTAAAGCAGTATGGTCAGATCATGACATCCCACCCCGCCACTCTCTGCCTAAAGCACTGTCATATGGCCCTGACACCCACCCCTCCACTCTCTGCATTAAGCAGTGTCGTTAGGCCCTGACATCCAATCCCCGCCACTCTCTACGTAAAGAAGTGTCGTCAGGCTCTGACATCCCACCTCCTCCGCTCTCTGCGTAAAGCAGTGTCGTACAACCCTGACATCCCACCCTCGCCACTCACTGTGTAAAGCAGTGTCGTATGGCCCTGACACCCACCCCTCCACTCTCTGCGTTAAGCAGTGTTGTCAGGCCCTGACATCCCTCCCCCTCCACTCTCTGCGTAAAGCACTGTCGTCAGGCTCTGACATCCCACCCCCACCACTCTCTGCATAAAGAAGTGTCGTATGGCCCTGACACCCACCCCTTCATTCTCTGCATTATGCAGTGTCGTCAGGCCCTGACATCCCACCCTTGCCACTCTCTGGGTAAAGAATTGTTGTATGACCCTGACATCTGTCCCCTGCGTAAAGCAATGTCGTATGGCCCTGACATCCCACCCCCGCCACTCTCTGCGTAAAGCAGTGTTGTACGACCCTGACATCCCACCCCCACCACTCTCTGCATAAAGAAGTGTCGTATGGCCCTGACACCCACCCCTTCATTCTCTGCATAATGCAGTGTCGTTAGGCCCTGACATCCCACCCTTGCCACTCTCTGGGTAAAGAATTGTTGTATGACCCTGACATCTGTCCCCCACCACTCTCTGCGTAAAGCAATGTCGTATGGCCCTGACATCCCACCCCCGCCACTCTCTGCGTAAAGCAGTGTTGTAAGACCCTGACATCCCACCCCCACCACTCTCTGCATAAAGAAGTGTCGTATGGCCCTGACACCCACCCCTTCATTCTCTGCATAATGCAGTGTCGTCAGGCCCTGACATCCCACCCTTGCCACTCTCTGGGTAAAGAATTGTTGTATGACCCTGACATCCGTCCCCCACCACTCTCTGCGTAAAGCAATGTCGTATGGCCCTGACATCCCATCCCCACCGCTCTCTATGTAAAGCACTGTCTTATAGTCCTGACATCCCACTCCTGCCACTCTCTGCATAAAGCACTGTCGTATGGCCCTGACACCCACCCCTCCACTCTCTCCGTAAAGAAGTGTCGTATGGCCCTGACACCCACCCCTCCACTCTCTGCATAAAGCAGTGTCGTCAAGCCCTGACATCCCACCCCCGCCACACTCTGCGTAAAGCAGTATTGTCAGGCCCTGACATCCCACCCCTGCCACTCTCTCCGTAAAGAAGTGTCGTATGGCCCTGACACCCACCCTCCATACTGTAATTGATCGATCCAGGCGGTATTGACCGTTTTCTAGATATTTAAAACAGGGTCAAGAACGGGAAAAGAATCAGTACTCACCAATCGGTGAAGTTAATCGTTAATTCTACGGTTCTTCAGTTGAATTAATAGGTTGTCAATAGATAAGTGATCAATAACTCTCCGCGCACCTCCCGCGGTCTCGCTCTCTGATCCTGGTGCTCTGGCTGGTGTCACACGTCACAGTGCTCTTTCTGACATATATAACATCTCCACAAAAAAAAAAACACACCGGGCTTTGAAGAGAGGCGATTCATAACAGCTGGAGAAGGTGTAATATTTGTGTGCATCAGCAGTGAAGCTGCATGTTGATTGATGGAGGGCTGAGCGGGGAATAACGGTTTCTCAGGGTCACAGGTCATAGTGAATTTAGGAGCTAACTGGTTCGGAGTTACAGGTTAAATAATAAAGAGTTTCTTCGAGTGTCACATCTTCGTCCTGGGTTCTTAATTTTTACACTATACGTGTACATTTAACAAGACAGTGTGTGTGTGTCCTGGTGATTCTGGGAGACAGATCAAACCTGGGCTAAAAGAGAGGGGGCTTAGCCCTCTTCCATTTGCTAGTTCAAAGTTGTACAACCCATAAGTATCTGCTAGGTGGCACAGTCGTCTTGCACAAAGAACGCTTTGAAAAGCGTCCAAAGCAAGTCATTCCAAGTTGGTCGTTTGTGTTTTCCGTTCAGACGCGAAATGCTGAAATGATCTCTCGGCTCCTCGGTTGTCATTTCTGCTCCTTAAAGGAATCACAGCACGCGTCGGCTTCCAGCACGGTGGGTCGGGACACGATGCCGGGGGTCGGAGAGAGCGATGTCTTCCTCGTTAGTATAGGACCTGTCACGCGGACCTGTCACCTGTCCCCACCTGTCACGCGGGAGACCGGGGTACATCAGGACGCGCATTGAAGTGAAAGCAGGATGCGCTGTGCAGATCCCGCCACAGTAAGAGGTTAGTGGGTCTGTTCGATCACAGTGCTAGGCGAATCCCCAATCCCCTTTTGTGCCTGGCGACAAAAGAAGTGTGTTTCCGCCCCGTTTCGAACCGGGGACCTTTCGCGTGTGAGCTGAACATGATAACCACTACACTACGGAAACGGTGGGAAGATCTGCCCAGCGGCCCAGCGCTGAGCTTCGCCAATGCGATTCAGCTGCGTCCAATGCCTTTATTGGAGTGCGCTGATGGACCGTGCTCTCTCTCCAGAGACCAGTACCCCTGTCATGGACGGAGCAGGAAAGGCGGCGCCACATTCTACAGCCCTCTCCACGCAATCGACAAAATCGATCTACTGAAGTGGAAAAAATTGCCTCTCCAGAAAGTGCAAATATCATCTTGGAGAGTATAAATCCTATTGCCGAGAGTATAAATCCTATCAGCCCTGTCTACCAGAGTAACCTTCCCACCTCCTGCAGCGATGATCAGCTCGTCTCACACGCGAGAAGTCTTCGGTTGGAAAAAAGCGCCCCCCGGGTATACTGAGCTTTCGGGTGAACATCAAAGTGAGAGACAAATTCGCAATTTTCACTTTTTGATTAAGGAACAAGAAAACACCATCCTGCGAGCTGGATTTAAACCAGGGACATGAGAAATGCCCGCTGTTTCTTCAAATCTTTTAACTGAACGTCAATATCGAGGGATATTGACGGTAAAATCATACGGATTTTGGTGTTCTTTTGATTGAAATTGTATTAAAATTCGAGCCTCTTTCACAGTTGTATAATACTTTCCCCTGCATCCTCAGATAAAAATTCGAAATACCACAAAGTTACAATATATGGAATAGCATTTATTTTTAAATGTATTTTACAATTTGCATTTATTTAGAGCTACACTTAGTGCTAGGTAAAGATAACATTGCTAATACTAATGGAGTAGAAATTTAAGATGAATTTATGAGCTAAAAGTCCTAAAACGCCTCCTGTAACAGCTAAGGACTCATAGCAAGATTTTTTTTTTCAAATCCAAACTTTGCTGTTATGTAAACACGACCAGTTCCGGTTTCTGGTGAGTGCATTTTTTCCAAACTGAAATTAACAAGAACATTTTTCAAGATGTGCCATGTCCCAAAACCGTTCATCAGGACTACTATTAATATCAGGTGAAAGCAGTAGAAAACATAAATTTAGCCTAAATATTAAGAGACTATCGTCTCTCAGCTACTGCTGTAAGCCATGTTCAGCCAACGATAGAAATGTACTGCTCTACTACAGTAGCAACAGACCGCAAACCCGATTTAGGAACAGAACACAAGTCAAAGGCTCAATCTGACGAGAGTGGGATTCGAACCCACGCGCGCAGAGCCCAATGGATAAACAATCTCTGCCAAAACTATTGAGATACATCCGAATCGTACCTGAACGTGACTGGACTTTATTGGATTTTAGGAAATGTATTTCAGCGTGTTTATTTTTTCTGCCTGTGATTTCGGTAAGAAAGACCCAGTTTTTGTTCACCGAAACATTCCGTGAGTTTGCTGTGGTTTGAGAGGAGTTTATGAAGGTAATAAAGGAGGGAGGACACGCGAATTGTATAACCGCTGAACCCGGACACACAGCGTCTCCAGCCTGTGCTGGAGATCTTCCTGCTTTAGTTAAGGTTATTGGAATCGGCGGTTACTTTGGGGGTATAGCGTATCTCTCTTCTCTGGCTAAACACTATCTACTGTAAAGAATAGAAATAGACAAAAAGGCTAAAATACTTCAGTAAGGCCGAGCAGATAGGAAAGTTTAGTAAAATGTTCTGTAAATCAATTTCCCTCGATTTCCGAACTCTCTGTTCGAGCTCTGATATAATATCTCTGCTCCTGCCGCTGTTACTGGGAGAGTGATTGCATTCCTTAGGGCTACAGGTTGATTTCACAATGCCACATTTAATTAAATAAAGGAGAAACCGCAAGGACAACAGATATGTTTTAATAAATCTTCTGCTGGTTTTATATTTCGGTCTTTCACATTTGAACACTTACTTTGCATTAAATCTTTTCTCGATTACAGGCAACCCAAACTTAAGGCAGAACCGGAGCCTATTTGACTTTCTGCTAATCACTTCACATTGAAGTGTTCACGAAGCATTTCCATGCCCGTCATGTGCCCGCAAACTATCTATTTTCATCTTCCTGTCATTGTCAGCAAGCACAGCAAATGGGAGGATACAGGACAGCAGAAAGGTACTAACTGTCAGGAGCGGGATTTGAACCCACACCTCTCTTCAGAGACCAGAACACCCCAGCGACTGGGGAATACGAGTTTGGCGTCTTAAAACACTCAGCCATTCTGACAAGTAAATGGATATTTTAAAAGCACCAGAAGTTCACTTAACAGATAAATGCTTTGGTGGATAAGCGCAAAGTTGCCTGTTGTAGCATAAACGGACCGGGAAATTAAATATTCGGATCGATTCAGAGTGTGTTTTACAGCCTTGTAATATTTTGATCTGCTAGGGCGCGGTCGTTTTTACAATCTGGATTATCTAAAAAAGACCGACATCAGTGTAAAACAGCTTTCACTTTTGGGAACAGACCTTGTATTGTACATTTTTTATAGGTTTATTTTCCTGATTGCAACATATTGTGAAACATAAAAGCCAGCTGCATAAATCTCTATTACGCGTTATTTATGAAGGCGTTTCAAATAGCAGCATGTGCAGGATTAACGCTTTTGGAGCATGTATTATATTGTAAATTACCTTATTTAAATAATCTTAAATTCGCAAACCAGTCTGACCTCCTACAACTTTCTGTGCCCGCTGAGTAGATCTTAAAACAGCTGCAGCCAGAGTACCCGTAATGGCAACACAGTGCTTTGAGTTCGGCTACTCTTATTACTTCTGCAGAACCACCGGCAGCGGAATATACTGATCCGCATCAGAAGCGCTTTCGGTTTCCGATCGTTTTTATTGAGCGCTGCTCAATAAACTTTACATTTCCTCGTACTATTTTTTCCCATGAAAAAAGACATTTCCCTCATTACATGATTTCACTTTTTTTCTTTTCAACAAGTAGAAAGAAATAAAATATAATTCCGTATTGGTGGTCTAAGGCGTTGCGTTTAGGTTGCAGCTTTTCCTGGAGACCATTGTTTAAATCCCACTTCTGACAAAGGAGAAACGATAAAATCCCTAGGTACAGATGCAGCCATTCAAAGTGCGCGGTACAGACACCGCAGTACAGATACCGCAGGTAAGATGACACGCGATACCGCGGTGCGTGATTGGTTGACCGACAGGGGCACTCGTGGTCCGTTGGTCTGCCGTAGAAAGACTTACTGTAAACGTCTTTACTGTGCCCGTTGTATTTATTGAATTTTACCACTGAAGGGAAATCTTAGTAGCTGAGCATAAAAAGAATAGGAGCATACTGTAACGCGTGTGAAGGCCATAAACGATATTAATTTTGGAACGTAAACATACAGTATATGGCTGGTCTTGGTACTTTAAAGAAAAAAATACACACCAGTATTCCATTTCTCCCTAAACATTGTAAGCTTCGAAGTCTTTAACTAACGTGATACCGGAGTCAACAAGCATACTTTTAGAATTTGATTAAAAGGGAATATAATATGGAATCGCGTATCTAAAGAATTTAATAACGGTATGATTATATCCGTGTACTGCGGCAGGGCTGTGTAGGGCTGTTTCGCCTGCCTGTTCATGTGTGCTGTCTTGTAGCCTACTGGTCTAGGTGCGTGACCACCAACTGGCAGGTTGTGTGTTAGAATCCAGCTGGTGCTGGACTTTTTATTTATTTATTTTTTAATCGCGTAACATAAACATATTACCGTATGCAAACTGTACTGTATACAGTATGTATATGTATATTTGATGTCTTAACTGTGCCCGTTTAATTGAATTAAAAAAAAAATTATTTAACACGAACATTAAGCTGTTTACATCTTCCGCCTGAGAACAGTCACCCGTTGCTACCCAACGCAGAATGGTGATTGGCTGACACTATCTGACACCCCTCTGATTGGAGAAAAAAGACGTGCTGGCGTGCTATACACACTACCAGGAAGAGGATTTCTTTCTATTCAAAACGTGTATTTAAAAGTTTAAGAAGTAAAAACCTTACAGCGTACACAGATTTCTAAACTGATCAGGATCGTTATCTTTGTCTTATGCATAATAATGTTCACCGTTTTGTCCAGCAAATTAATAATAAACTTTATTTTATATAGCGTTTTAAACGAATAAGTAATTAGATTGCTCATAAACCTAATCACTTGCTTTTTCTTTTTATTTAGGCTCAGATTTCAACTATAGATCGTATTATTAATAACCATAATAACAACCAACCAACAAAAACAACCATATAAACATAATGGTGGTGCTGGACCTTCCAGTTTTATTTATTTATTTTTTAATCGTGTAACATAAACATATTACCGTATGCAAACTGTACTGTATACAATATGTATATGTATATTTAATGTCTTAACTGTGCCCGTTTAAGTATTGAATATTCATATCTAATTTTACCAATGAAGGGAAATCTTAACATAAACATACAGTATATGGCTGGGCTCGGTACTTTAAAGAAAAAAATACACACCGGTATTCCATTTCTCCCTAAACATTGTAAGCTTCGAAGTCTTTAACTAACGTGATACCGGAGTCAACAAGCATACTTTTAGAATTTGATTAAAAGGGAATATAATATGGAATCGCGTATCTCAAGAAATTAATAACGATATAATTATATTCATGTTGCAAAAGAACTGCAACGGACATAAAAACTCCCTTGCATGGTTTCATTACGACCAGAATCGGTCTTGAGATATTTTTAACTTGATTTACAGTATTTGAGAGGTATGTCTTAACACCGATACTACAGTGCTTAAGTACTGCTCACGTATATGTTTCTAGGTTTATATTATGCATTTCATACGGTCAAATTACTTTTGAGCAATAAGAAGCGAGAAACGGTATGCGTTTTACTTTCGTTTTGTGCTGGGACCCGTGGATTGATTAGAGATATCAAGTACATACAAGTCATTTTTTAAATGTTGTAGTTCGTCTTGAAAAAATGTTACGAGTACATCATCTATCAACAATTACATAGGTTCTGTTTCCATATTGCGGATTTTGGTTACGTAATATTATTTTCTAGATTTCACGTTATGAATATGATGGGATATCTGATGGGATGTTTCTAAAAATCCATCCTCTGTAAAACGTCTTCTCTAGTTGTCCTGCATATGTATTCGCTAATGAAGCTGTGTGTTCTGAGCCTAGATCTCTACATTTCTGTATGAACCAGCTTAGAGGGCTAAAGACAGCTTGTGTTTAAATTGAGTGTAAGGCAATTTATGCTTCTAAAGTCATGGTCAGCATTTATCTTTGTACTGTGCTGTAAACTTGTTCTGTGCCAAGTCACATTATTTTATAGCGTTTTTAAAGCGTTATCAAATACGGTGTTACTGTAGTTTACTGAGTCCCATGTCACATGGTCTGTGATTGAAACCTGTAAAACCGGTTTAATTCGTCACAGCCAGCACTCTTCAGGTGTGAGGGTCTTCTGCTCAGAATGAAACGCTAAAATGTTTGTGTATATTCTAATGGTAGTGGGGGCGGGGTGTGTGGGAACAGGTTTGGTTGAAACATTTTCTCTGAAAGCATTTTCTTCTTGTAACCGATCTTGTTACAGCATGTTATAGTTTACTATTATTAACCATATTAATTTAAAGTGCTTAATGTAAAATCTTGTAAAAATATATTTTCATTGTTCAAATATACATTAAGTCTGACTATCATATAATAAGTTAAATACAAAACTAAAGAAAAAATAGGGTTAAATATAATTCAAAATATTTTGCTAACAATGTTAACTGTTTATGAATAATAAAATGTATTAACTAAGGAGTAGGATGGAACAGTTGTTAGTATGTTTTTTGTTTTTTTTTAACCCAATCTCCGGGAAACCATTAGTACGATGGTGAATCGGAGATTCTCAACCCTTGCTGCGTACGACTGGAAAAGAATTCGTGATCGGATCAACGAAATGCTTCGTAGGAGGAGGCGGTCTTTTCCTCTTGTCTAACAGTCTGTCCACAAACAAAACATTCCTGTTAGACAAGAGGAATTGAAAAAAAAACAATGTTGTCAATGAAAACCGGTGTGCGTGTCTCTCCCTGCTGGATGTCCCTCTCACAAACTGCTGAATGAATAAAATAATTTTATTGAAAACGAGTTTGCGATTGTCTGGTCTTTAAATTCTGGAGATACGCGATTCCATATTATATTCCCTTTTAATCAAATTCTAAAAGTATGCTTGTTGACTCCAGTATCGCGTTAGTTAAAGACTTCGATGCTTAAAATGTTTAGGGAGAAATGGAA
This sequence comes from Lepisosteus platostomus, assembly GCF_059453375.1. NCBI lineage: Eukaryota > Metazoa > Chordata > Actinopteri > Semionotiformes > Lepisosteidae > Lepisosteus > Lepisosteus platostomus. The sequence continues at coordinate 60,936,485 of NC_142615.1, forward strand.
TACTGGTGTGTATGTTTTCTTTAAAGTACCGAGACCAGCCATATACTGTATGTTTAAGTTCCAAAATTAATATCGTTTATGGGCTTCACACGCGTTGCAGTATGCTCAGGCACTTAGTAAAAGGAGATGCTTCGTATCGCTTGACTAATTTTAAAAACTAAGTTATAAATATAAAAATTGCAGGCGCTGCTCTGGTGCGTCGGCTCCTACACAGTGCCTGTCTGCCGTAAGCGTTACAATATACATACAGTACCCAACACTGCTTGTACCCATCTGTCATGCAAATAAAACACCTTGAATTGAATTGAATTGAGGGGAGAAGGGGGGGATACTAAAGCCAATACTGGCTCAATGGGCTTTGACGTGCTAATGCGTTGGTTTAACGGTCCGGCTGTGGCAGGCTTCCAATGTCGACTCGATTAGAAGACAATGAACGTATTTTAGCCCTAAATGAATTAATAGCAAACATGGTTTACATAAAATACATTTTTCCAAGAAAGTTTATAATAATACGATCTATAGTTGAAATCTGAGCCTACTTTAAAAATAAAGGAAAAGCATTTTCAGAGAGCAATCACGCTGTGTTTATGTAGAAAAAGTGATTAGGTTTATGAGCAATCTAATTACCTATTCGCTTAAAACGCTATATAAAATAAAGTTTATTTAGAGATGAATGATCAGTGTCGCAGTTTAAATAATGTGAGTCAGGAAACTAACACAGCGCCACCGGATTTAATAACGCAATAAAAACGCTATAAAATAATGTGACACAGTACAGCACAGTACAACAATACTGACCATGACTTTAGAAGCATAAATTACCTTACACTCAATTTAAACACAAGCTGTCTTTCTGTATGAACCTCTAAGCTGGTTCATACAGAAAATGTAGAAATTCATTAGCCTGATCATGATTAAAAAACACATAATTAAACACGCGTTTGCGATTTAAATCAGAACACGATTTAAATCAATATAAATGTTTATATTGTAACGCATACTGTCCAGCCTCCATTTCTCTATAAAAATTTACTGTTGCACACACACACACAATAGAAGCAGGAACCGCTGTCAGAAGGGAAGATATATTCAAAATATCGCAAATATCGATCATGTTGCGATATTTTGAAATATAAAAGTCAATTGATTGTCCATAATATCGCTTACCTATTTTTTCGAAGAAATGTTTGTTAAAAGTCCAGCGCCAGCTGGATTCGAACACACAACCAGCCAGTTGGTAGTTACGCACCTAGACCAGTAGGCTACAAGACAGCTCTCATGATCAGGTAGGCGAAACAGCCTTACACAGTACTGCCGCAGTACACGGATATAATCATACCGTTATTAAATTCTTTAGATACGCGATTCCATATTATATTCCCTTTTAATCAAATTCTAAAAGTATGCTTGTTGACTCCGGTATCACGTTAGTTAAAGACTTCAAAGCTTACAATGTTTAGGGAGAAATGGAATACCGGTTTGTATTTTTCCTTGTGATATTTTAAGCTCTAGTTGAATGATAGGTGTCGCATTTTAAATCATTTTCGTAGCTAGAAATTATGAAATGCCCTGTTAAAAGCAAGGAAGTTTTTATGCCCCGTTGAAGTAAAACAAAATGCCTGACAAAGTATGGCTTGGACAGATTCCAAGTGCTTGTACAAATGTGCTAAAGAAATTATACTTTGAGTATACAGCTTGTCCAAAGTCATCCATTATTAATACTATTAGTAATATCTTCAGTAAAGGCTTTGATGCATAAATATTTCTGATAAAGGTAGGTTGTGTACTTATGTCCAACTGAGCAATCTTGCTTTCATAATATATACCAACATTTTAATGACTGATGATTAACATGCTGTAATACACAGTTCAAAATTAAAGGCTCAAATGCTGTACATGAGAGGTTAAGCTCCCCCTGGCGGTTTTACAAGGCGACGCCGGATAGTTAGTCACGTGACACACGTGACACACGTGACATGCGTGATACCGCGTGATACTGTGACACGCCCACCGGGGTATGCCGCGAAATACCTCACCCATTTTGAATGGCTGCATCTGTAGAAAGCATCTTGCATTTCACGTGTTTAATGTTAATATTTCAGTGGTTGCCTCGGTGAATGATGGATCTTCTCTCTTGCAGGTTGACGGCAAACTTCTTTAGAGAGGGAGTCTCCCACGCACGGCTTTTCTTCATCAAGAGCGGAGACAAAAGAAACAGACTTCAAACTGAAATTAATTACTTCTTGAGCGTTTATGACCGTCTTTAAAAAGCTGAGAGCAGGCGAAAACGCCTTTCGAAATGAGGAAATGTCTGCTGACAGTAAACAGCTCCTCTTTAGCACAGTGCTAAGTACCCCTGTTTGGTGCGCGGCAGAACGGGGTACATTTCTGTGAAAGGGCCGTGGTTTATTTTTTTAAATTGTTGAATCATATTGAAATGTTAAAGAACGGAGAGAAACGTGCTGTTGACCATGATGGCCGAGTGGTTAAGGCATTGGATTTAAAATCCAATAAGCAAATTTCTACATGGGTTCAAACCCCACGCCTGGTAGGTTCTTGTAAATATTCTGAAGTGAGAGATAACTTTGAAGATTCACCCTCTATTTAAATGTCATTTCACTTAATTTCAGTTCTCTTCACTCCCTGGGATAACTGAACTCACAATCGCATACTGAAGGCTTTACATGCATTATCTGTGATACAGCTTCTAATAAGAAAGGAATGAAAGTGTATTAATAATAAACGACATTGTTTAAAATAAACGTGTATTGATAAACTTCATAATTAATAAAAGTGGTGTGACAGGAAAGCAAATTAAATATTACAATAATATTCCAAGCAACTGATGCGTAAATTCCTTATGTCGCGACAATTTTATTCCCACTATATAGGGTAATATTCTAATGTAGATCCAGTGTTCTGCTTAGTCTGCTTCTGAATTTCTTCTTTTCAGTCTGTCCTCTATATCAGTAACCTCTAGAGGGCGCAGGATTGGGTTCCTTGAAGTTAAGAACAGGTTAATTAAGGAGCTGTGGACTGATTTCTGCGGCCGAGTTCGTTGTAGTGTTAAGTTAAATAATTCTTCGATTTTAAGAAAAAAGACAGGTATGTTTTGTGTCTCATGCCGATCCTCTTCTCGATCGAAATGAAAGGTTTAATATGATCCCTCGAGAAAGAAAAGAGTCAATTTCCGCCTGGAATGATTGATGGCCCACCAAACATTTTGTAATATCCCTGGAAGTGTATACAGTAGAATCCTGGTTCGTAGCTTAAATTCAAGGTAACCAAGACTAAGGAAACGAGTTGGAAACTTGATGTCTTACTGGGATTTAAATAACCTGCAAGATTTCACTACATTGTGCAGTGTGTGCGAGGAAACAGCTCCTGTTATCCCTTTGATAGCTCAGATGGTAGAGCGGAGGACTGTAGTAGGAACACCTGGGAATCTTTAGGTTGCTGATTCGACTCCGGTTCTAAGGAAGGCGACTTTTGTGTACTTTAATCAAAGACAATAAATAACTATCACTCACACGTTGAACAGAAGCTCAATAAACGACGAAGCAGAGGCTCCTGTTCCGAATTCCCCTCACGTCTGATGGTCTTGTTCTGACCGAGATCAATCTAAATTGGTGGGAGGGATTTTAACTAATCTGGTCTTTGAATTCAGGGACTGCTCTGTCTGCTTTGTAATTCAAAAATAGATACCAATGTCAAGTTTTTTGTAGATAAAGTGTTGTCTGTTTTCAAAAGTAGGCACTTAATTGGCTTTATGATTTGGTATTGATTTTGTATAGTTATATTATTAAGTTTGTGCTTTCTCTGTTTTTATCGTATTGTGAACTTATTTTTTAATCAAATGCTTACAAAGGCAAACAGGGCACACAGTACAAGCTACTCTGCACTTTTGGGAGTATAACAGGTTCGATATAAAATCGCAAAAATGTAAAAGGGGAAAATACCCCAGACTGCGTGTGAATTCCTCCTTGAGGTAGGCTGTTGTTCTATTGTTAGATAAATATGACGTACTGTGCACAAAATGCTGCATAAAACAACCTGATATTTTAATAATTATTATTTTATAATAAGTGTGAGGCCCCGGATTCAGTTCACGTTATCTTCAGTCCTAATTTTTTTTAAACATGAGATCTTCCCTTCCTCTAGTTGAAGTCACACGATGAGAGCGATTTTTTTTCCACGTTGCGATCCAAACAGTCTGACAGTGACCAAACCAGGACGGATTCTGCTGGGAGCCGGACTGAGGTCATTCTCACTCCCTGTGCTGGTACACCTTATCTAATTTTCACAATTGCGATAGACTTCTTTAAAAAAAAGTAGATATAGCCCTGAAAAAAAGCATTAGCTTTATCAGTGTTAACATTAATCGATTTTGAATCTAAAATCGAATTTTTAATAGGTTCAATTTATATTTAAATTGAAATATAGCGTGCATACCTAATCCACCAATGGGCAGAGCAATATTTTATGGTGGATTTGTATGGGCATCTGTATGATACCACTACAGCACTGGTGCAGGTGCAAAATCCACTTTCACACAACTTTTTCAGTGTCTTCTCTCTCACATGATCCGGAGCGCAGGAGCCTGTATCGTTCAAATGTTATTGATTGCTGATCGTTCAGCGGGGGTCCGGGCGTGTCTGTGCGGCTGAAACCGGACGGTACCGTCCAGTGGGCAGTGATTCGTCGAATATACGTATATTTCACGGCGAAAATACGGCTATACGTATATATACGTTGCCGCGACATATAATCAACGTCGAATTGCAACCATAAAATTGCCGACATTAATAAACGCATATATATTACGTTGAAAACACATCTAACACAGTACCTGAGGCTTTTTACTGTTAATGTCTTGTGTACCGCAACTAGGAGTATACGGCAATCTGCATAGTGTACGAAGTAAATTATTTTAGCAGTAATTACTTTATTTACACGTGTATACTAAATATAGTAAATATAGTCCCACCCTACGTCGACATTAAAAGAAATAAAGGAGCACAAAATGCGTTACTTGAAGAATGCATATGCAAGGCAGGGGGCCAGGAGATCTGGACCCTGAAAATAATAAGTTTCTGGTTCTAACTGTTAGGACAATTAGACAGGGTTTGCAAATGGTGGACAAAAATCGTCTTAACTTCCATTGTAATATTTTTTTTTCTTGGAAATGCAGAAGTTGTGCATTTTAAAATTTATATTTGAATCAAAATGTGGTTTTGATTGAGTGCGTTAATGTAATTAGTTTGTGTTTGTCATTACTATACTGTATATTGCCATGTTACCAGAATTTGTAGCTGAAGTTTAAGACTAGTTGTGTTTTTTATGATTATTGCCCATATGTTGATTGTTGATTGATTGTATACAATGTATAATTTGAAATACATATTTTTCAGGTGTGAATGTGTATTTTCTGAATAAATTTCTAAACCAAATCATAGGCTTGATTTACTAGTTTCTACACCTGTAAAACCTATCTTTGATGTATAATAGACCTCTACCCATAAACGTATAATAGACCTCTAAAGTTATCCATATAATAGACCTCTAACCATATACGTATAATAGACCTCTAAAGTTATCCGTATAATAGACCTCTAACCATATACGTATAATAGTCCTCTAAAGTTATCCGTATAATAGACCTCTAACCATATACGTATAATAGTCCTCGAAAGTTATCCATATAATAGACCTCTAAATTTATCCATATAATAGAACTCCAACCATTTATGTATAATGAACATCTAATCATAGACGTATAATTGACGTATAACAATAGACGTATATTAGAATTTCATTCTAGGCGAATTGCAGACCACATTTTTACGCCTAAGGTATGCGTTTAATAGACGGATATTATATGTCTTTTGCCCACTGGGGTGTATCAGGCTCCGCTGCACAGCAGCGTAAGTATAAGTGTATAGATGAAACCTTTAATGTATTGTTCGGTTTCAATCAAAATGCTTTACTACTACAAGAGAGAAGTATAGTAAGAAGGATGGAACAAAATGTATGATTTATTGGAAGAAAACGTTTTTTATTTATAAGCTCATGTCATCCAGCTCTAATACAAAAGCGACTTGCATCTTCAGCCCTTTTTTTGTTTGTGATCATTAATTTCTTTAGTTATAATCAACATTGAACTTTTTTAAAAATTAAACGACAATAATCAAACACGCAGACAGATTTTTTAAATGTATTAGGAGTTGACAGGGTGCCCCTTCGGAATAGCCATCAGAAAATGTGAGAAAAGGAAAGTTACGTACAGTAAGCTCTCATACACAGTATTCGACATTGGAATCTGATTACAAAAAAAACTACCTGTCTTGTCTCCCCAGCATTTATCGGTGCTGTTGTTCTCTGAGTTCTCTTAAGAAATACCAAATTATCTCCTAATTGCGACTCGCTCGCTGAATGATCTCTCAAGAGATCCAGAGTGAGATTCAACAGGTGTTTCCTGCAACAGCCACTGCAAGTGTGAAGACGGTCTCTGGATTTCCCGAATATGACGTTAAATTAGTTCAAATCATTTACCAGGCTTCCCACGTACAAAAAGGCCCAAGGACTCCAGCAGTCTTACAACCACTGTCCTGTTTGCCTCACCAGACACGATCTCTATTCTGTTGTAATCCACGATGACCCCATTCTTCAGGTGATTTATCATGTCCTTCCTCGCCTGTTGAGAGGCCATCCTGATCTCCTCTGCCGTGGTGTGCTTCATACACGCCCTCTTCAAGTGAGCAGGAAGCTGATCAAAAGTATTCTGGCACATCTTGCACACCAGGGGAATCCTAGCAGGTTTCCTTTGAAAATAAATAATATAATTTGTGTATAGAAACAAGCTAAGACTGATTTCTTAAATTATCCTTAATTTTCTCTCTCATAGTTTGAGCATAATGATTTTATTGTAATTATATCAGAATTGCTCATTGCTCCAAACAAAATAATGGCTTAATATAAAAAAGTGAACTCTTACTTGGTCTCAGTCACAGACTTTCCAATAGGAGCCATTGTGGAGTTCAAAAACTGCTGGTCCTAGAAGTGGGGAAGGAATTTTATGAGATAAATTGAATTACAACAGAAGGACTGGCTGAGGGAACACTGGAATATATACAAATTCCAACTAGTGAGGAGTCCATATAGACACAGCTACCTTTCATATTCAGTATAAGATGGAGAGATGAATTGGCCCTGAAAATTCACTGCAATGAGAGACTGCTCCTGCCACTGTATATGAACAATCATACATGCTCATATTCATTTGCAGTTACATTATTGCAATGAATCTGTATCCAAAAAAAGATGTGCTCCATCTCGTCAGTAGATTGGATTCCAAAACTGATTTGGGTCAATATACATTACCTTAGAAGATAAGGTACAGTCTACTGTAGGGAACCATCAACTTAGAAAGCATCGGCCTTCCCTGGGGGGCAGGTAGGTGCAAAAGATAAACCTTTATCCTATCTTTATCTTAAGATAAGTGGCCAAGCAGTATTTTTCCAAATTTCACCAAGCTCATCGTGTTGCCATAGTAGACAAAGTTCTATAAAATGTTAAATAACTTTAAAAAAGCATCTTGGTCTTTCAATGCTGTACAAGGTGAATTAAACTGTCCCTGGTAATGCAAAGTAATGAGAAGCATCCCAGAAACTTTATCTCTAGAAACATTAGCTGTTTTATATCATGTAATTTAGTGTGATGTTGTCAGAATTAAAGGACATTATCACACACAGAAATTGGTTCAGTTGAATCTAAAAAACACAGCTAAACATGGGTTTAAATGTAAAATAGAAGTCTTACCTCTTGTCAAAAGATTTAATTCAAGAAGTGAACCTCAGATTCTTCTTTGAAAAAAGTAAGTTAAAATGAAAATGATTGTTAAAAACTGGGCTTTCAATAAATGACAAGTTTAATCTAATACTGCTCTGATCATGGTAGCAGGAAGGTGTGTAAATTACTCTGTACCTTCTCCCCAGCTGTCTAAAAGACTGACCATTTCCAGAGATGGCTGTTGAAAGCCACTTTCTAGTAAAGTTAAATTTCTACTAAATAATCCATGTAAGCCATGTTACACCTCATTCACCTTGTTTTTTTTATTTTAACCCTGAGATTATAGAGGTGTAATACCTATGGTACCCATATTCACCCTTTATTTAATACGCCATAAATTTAATATGCATTCTTAAATACTAGAAAGAGCTCTCAATAAATTAAATGCCCCATTGAACTGGCCCTGATCATACAATGCAAGGAGAAGTCTTCTAAGCCAATACTTGTAACCAGAAAGAGGCTTTATTTCAATTGTACAATATACAAAACAATACCATTTAACACAAAGATATATTCCAAACCTCAGCATGCACATGATGAGATTCTTGATATTAGATTAGAAAACAAATATCAATGCACTGAGAGAGGCTTATTAATAAAGATGCATCTGCCTGACTGCATATTAGTTTTAAAAGGTTATCAGATGGAAAGTCTTACCTCTTGATCGTAGTGGTGATTCAATATCCAGGACCTTAGTCAAGTCTCAGAGTTACTGTACCTCCTGTCTCGATTGCAGGTGAAAAGTGAAAGGTATATTGCACTCAGCAGAAAGTTACCCCGAGCAAAGACTCCACCCCTCCCAGAAAACAGCACTCCCCTTTGGCAAAGCAGTGGGTGGAGGAAGCCTTTGCTACCATTATCAAACACAGAAATTGCATTAAAATTGCAGAAAAGCGTTAACATCCAAAGTACCTGTCTTAGCTGGGGCAGGAAGTTTACCAAGCCACCTGAAAGAATTACCATTTCCAAAGATGTCTGTTGTAATTTACACACCTTGCCCCAAGGTCCAGTCAGTCAAAAGCATCTTTATTAATAAGCCTCAGTGCCTTGGTATTTTTTACTAATCTAATATCAAGAATCTCACCATGTGCATGCTGAGCTGTGGAATATATGTATTGTTTTATATACTGTAAAATCGAAATACCACCTCTTTCTGGTTACTTATAATTTATTGCATAATCAGGGCCAAATAAAACTAAATCAGTGTCACCTGCTGGGTTCAAAATGCCTTCGGGGGACACCAAATAGGAGGCACTGGACTATAAATACCCATCCATGTAATAACACACTCACCAAGGGTTTTTTAGTTTAACTCTGAGCTTTGAGAGATTTACTACCTATGGTACCCATATTCATCCTTTATTTAAGGGAAGTACACATCCTAGACACACAGGAAACTCCCTTGCCCCAAGGGAAGACTGATACTTTGGATGGTAATGATTGAACCTGGCTTACAACAGACATCTTTGGAAATGGTAATTCTTTCAGATGGCTAGGCAAACTACCTGCCCCAGCTAAGACAGGTACTTTGGATGTTAATGCTTGAAACTAGACATCTTTGGAAATGGTAATTCTTTCCGAGGGCTTGGGAAAATCTATTTCTTTTGATGCACCTGCACTGTTGAATATACTTTAAACCCATGCTAAGCCATGTTTTTAAAATTAAATTATAACGATTTATGTGTTTGATAATGGTAGCAAAGGCTTCCTCCACCCACTGCTTTGCCAAAGGGGAGTCCTGTTTTCTGGGAGGGGTGGAGTCTTTGCTCGGGGTAACTTTCTGCTGAGTGCAATATACTTTTCACTTTTCACCTGCAATCGAGACAGGAGATACAGTAACTCTGAGACTTGACTAAGGTCCTGGATATTGAATCACCAATACGATCAAGAGGTAAGACTTTACATTTTTACTTTTAAATGCATTTGCTGATAACCTTTTAAAACTAATATGCAGTCAGGCAGATGCATCTTTATTCTTAAGCGTCTCTCGTGCATTGATATTGTTTTTACTAATCTAATATCAAGAATCTCATCATGTGCATGCTGAGGTGTGGAATATATCTTTGTGTTAAATGGTATTGTTTTGTATATTGTATAATTGAAATACAGCCTCTTTCTGGTGACAAGTATTGGCTTAGAAGACTTCTCCTTGCATTGTATAATCAGGGCCAGTTCAATGGGGCATTTAATTAATTGAGAGCTCTTTCTTGTAGATATGAATGCAGAATGGATAGAGATTAATTGCAATAGTGTAACTGCAAATGAATATAGATGAGAATGTTCACTTTTTTATGAAACCATTATTTATTTTGGAGCAATGAGCAATACAATAAAATAATTATGCTCAAACTATGAGAGAGAAAATTAAGGATAATTTAAGAAATCAGTCTTAGCTTGTTTCTATACACAAATTATATTATTTATTTTAAAAGGAAACCCGCGAGGATTCCCCTGGTGTGCAAGATGTGCCTGAATACTTTTGATCAGCTTCCTGCTCACTTGAAGAGGGCGTGTATGAAGCACACCTTGGCAGAGGAGATCACGATGGCCTCTCAACAGGCAAGGAAGGACATGATGAATCACCTGAAGAACGGGGTCATCGTGGATTACAACAGAATAGAGATCGTGTCTGGTGAGGCAAACAGGATAGCGGTTGTAAGACTGCTAGAGTCCTTGGGCCTTTTTGTACATGGGAAGCCCGAAGACACATTGGTAAGGTGAGATATTTTTAATTTGTAAGGCTTCTGTAGTTTCTTTTTGAAATCATTGTTACAACATATTATGTAAAAGCATCTACCTGTATTCCAGTGGCCCTGAGCAAGAGGCCGCTGTCCAGGAGGAAGAGATGCCAGAGGCTGCTCCAGAAACTGAAGCAGAAGCGGAGGAGGAAGGGGAAGATGGGGAACAGTAAGACTCTCTGCTCAATAGGGTTTCTAGTGCTTTATTTTTTATTTGCGCGTTGTATGTATAAAAATTGATTTTGTTTCACAGAGGCAAGAAAAAATGTAGCCTTAATTGGGATGTCAGTGAATTGGTAGATATACATAGTCACACGGGGCCACAATTAAAGCTATTTTCTCCCAGAAGCCAACTAAGAAAACGGAAACACTTATAATACATGTAATTGTCCATGTGTCTTATATCTACAGGGTGTCAGTTAAAGGTAATCTAAAAGCTCTCCGAAAAAAGAGTTGCCCTGGCTGGACTTTGCAGAAAACACTCTTGATTCTCCTCTCCTGGCTGGCTTTAAACAATACCTTATCCAGGGCCTGGGAATGGTAAACTGCTCCAAGGAGGTAGGTATTTGGTACATGGGTTTTACTCGGCTTAAACTTCACATACCATGGATGTTGGTCATCAAAATAATGACTTTCACTATATATGTTTTTCAGGTTGAAAATGTCTCCAGGTTCCTGTTTTTTATGGATCCATCGGAAGTTTCCTTAAGTTTTCTGAAGGACATTCCCAAAATGCAGACATTTGTTTCCCAGTTGAAGATGACTGGGCTGTCTCACCAGACCATTGCAGATTATATCATTAATATCATCAGATTCCTGCTCTTCATCCTAAAAAACACTAACCTGCAAGTGGAAGATCCCAGTCTAGCTAAGAGTTTAATAGACTTACATTTCTTCTCCATCTATATCAACAGCGTCATCGCTACTGAGCGCTAAAGGCAGGTCCTGGCAATACAATCTTCTTTAGAAAACATTTTTCAAACTATTGCCACTACCATACGTAAAGTAAAAGATACCGATTGCACGCAACTAATAAAATCTCTTTTCCAGGGACGTTGTAGCTAGATGCAAATTACAACCGAAAATGTATCAGCTTTAAAATTTTCTTTTGGATCCACAGGACGATCAGCACGAGACTCAAAATATACCCGTGTTTGATTGTACAGCATAGATTGTACAGCATTTATGTTTATATTTATGTTAAAATGAAGGTAAATATCTCAAAATATTGTAATGCTTACGGCCGACAAGCACTGTGTGTAAGAGCCGGCGTACCAGAGCGGGTGACGTCACCGCCCTTCCCTGTGATAGCAGGACCACAGCTACTGGGCTCTAGAGAGATCTCTCTTTGGCTCACGGGGCTAGGTCGCTGCAGAGAGACGCGGAAGTCCCGGGTTCGAGCCCCGGACGGTGCAGGGGCCGACCTAATGCGGCAAGGGCGCCCGCCTGAGCCCCCGTTGCGTTACAATATCAACATCCAACTTCACAGTGCTAACGTAACAATGCTTGTCAAATTCTCAAACAAATCCGCGTTGTATTTCTAAACGATTTTAGCAGAGGACGCAACAGGAGTATAAATGATATCTCCCGCCAGCCCTTCAAAGATACTTTTCCATGGATGAATATGATTGTCTAGGGAGTTGCGGTGTTGATCACTACTGTACTTACCCGGTCTCAAGTGTTGTTGTTGGACACGGGCAAAAGACTCGCATTTTCGGCAAATATAAAGAGGGTTAAGGTTTCAGCTTTAGCGGAGGCAGTGTTTACATTGACTATAATAAGATTACCGTCCCTGGGTGGGCTTGAACCACCAACCTTTCAGTTAACAGCCGAACGCGCTCGCCGATTGCGCCACAGAGACTGATGAGTGAGGCTTTTCTCCATTCGCACCTTTCCGGTCAAAAAATAAACATTGCTTGCATTTTCTTGCCAGTCGGCAATATTCCTTCTGCTCTGCATTCATGCTTTAAACTAACTCAAGCCCTATGCGGTTGTCCAAGATGGTAGTTTCTGCACAAAAAGACAGGAAGAAAGGCACAGCTGGGATGTGGAGCCCGGATCTCCAGTTAACGAGACAGGTACTTAAACCGACTCAGCTACGGTGCCGGCAGAATTCTCCTCTTTTATAGCCGCTTGGACACACCGCTCTGAGCCATCTGCGTTCACGAAGCCCTGAGTCTGCCGGCTGAGCAAGCTGCCTCCTTTACACGGAACAGGAGCCCTGACCGTAAGAGAAATGAAGAGAAATGGCTTTTATTGGGCACTTTTCATGTCCAATGCGCTTGACATCTCCCAAGGGGGACAGAGTTCATTAACGACACTTTTCCTTTCTTTCTTCTTTCTGTACACTTTGATGAAACAAAACGAGAAATCATGTAAGGGAAAACATGTAAGGGAAAACATGCACATGCACATGTCTTTTTTTCATGGAGAAAACATGCACCGGGAAATGTTGTGTTTAGAAGAAGTGAGTTAACATGAAAAGTGACCTAATTTACCGGAGCAAATGCTCACCAAGCAAGATCTGCTTTACTACTAGAGAGAAGTAGAGTGAAAGACGTGATCATTTCGCGCCGCTGTGGAACGAAACGCTTTTGTCTTGGAATTCTAAATCAATTAGAAATTCAGAGCGACACATAAAGGCATTGTCTGCTTAAAAGTGACGATTTTTTAAAACTAAAAAAAAATGTAGAAAACACGTTTCTCACTTAGAAATTTAAGATGGGGGTGGGGTATTACTAGTAGCGGCACTGAACTCACCATGGTGCAATTAATTTACGTGACGGGCTAGTGGTTTAATGGATAACGCGTCTGATTTCGGTTTATAAGATTGTCGATTCGACTTCTACCGGGGTTGTGTGATTCAAATCAGGCTCCTCAGAAATAGATGTCTGTTATGTAAATGAACCCCACCTGAAAGCAAACGTTGGGTCTGGGTTCCTTTCTTTCCTGCATGAAATAGCAAATCGTTACAAAAAAAAAACACCAACTAATGTCCAATAGTCCAATAGTTAGTCATTTAAGTAAACATGAATATACTGTAAGGTCTTGGTACATGGGAGTGGATTTCAACCACAATTAAAAGAAGGGCAAATTATAATTACAGGCTTCAGACACTTTTTCATACAAAAGTGACCAAACACTCCCTAACTTTCAGGTTTGCTTGAACCTGTAACAGAAAAGCGGTTTGAAACTTCCATTCTCTGATGTCACTGTCTCTAAAGTCGGATGTGATGTTTCGCGGATGTGCAGTGTGCCTTTTCTCTTGTCGTGTTCAAGATGAAATGCTGCATAAGGTCCTGACTGGGTGTTCTGTACTGTTCTGTTACTTCATTCGGATTACCTAGGTGGTGTACAGCTAAAACCCGACTGCATGGTGTAAATTCCGGGTTCGGCACCAGCAGCACCTGCAAACACATCAGCTGACCTCGACGTGATTTGAACACGCAACCTTCTGATCTGGAGTCAGACGCGCTACCGTTGCGCCACGAGGTCACTTGCGACAAGTGCTTTTAATTCACCCAAAGAGAAAAATCAGCGTCCCTGAAAAAGATTGTTTTCATTCTCTCCTGTGAGGAGCGCCGCTAATCCAACGAGGGTCTCTTCTTCCCAGACCACAGATTATTCTTCCCGCCCGGCTCTCTCACGGAGAGCAGACACACCGTCTCCACTAATGTGTTTACTACATCTATAGATCTGACCCCCTACAGCCCCGATATTCCTGGACAGGATATTTACCACCAGCCTGGTGAACTTCTCATCTTGACCTCTCCCAGGAGGAGCACAATTAACACAGAATCCTCTCTCCATTTAGCAAATAACAGAAAAAAACACTGTTTACCTGTCAAGACAGAAAACCAGGCTGCTCCAGGTGAGGCTTAAACTCACAACCTCGGCATGAGTCCACTGAATATGTCATTTTACATGGCCTGAACCAGGAAAGAGATTGGAAGTCAAGAAGTTATGGTTTTGTTTTAATACTTGCCTACTCTTTTAATTTTTCGGTCAAATATTTTATTTGGGAGTACTTTCAATGGATGTTAATCTTTGTCCCGATGCACGATTCTGGGCCATGGTGTGTCTTGAATAATGTTCTTATAGGCTTCAGTTTGGAAAAGTGCGCTCTTCAGAAGCTACCGAAACCGCTAATGGTTACATAACACTTAATGCAAAAGCAACGTTCGGGTTTGAAAAAATATATTACTTGCTATGAATACAAACACTGTTACAGGAGGCGTGTTAGGGCTATTTTAGCTTAGATCATCAATTCATCTTACATTTCTTCTCCATCTATATCAACAGCGTCATCGCTACTGAGCGCTAAAGGCAGGTCCTGGCAATACAATCTTCTTTAGAAAACATTTTTAAAACTATTTCCACTACCATACATAAAGTAAAAGATACCGATTGCACGCACCTAATAAAATCTCTTATCCAGGGACGTTGTAGCTAGATGCAAATTCCAATCGAAAATGTATCAGCTTTAACATTTTCTTTTGGATCCACAGGACGATCAGCATGAGACTCAAAATATACCTGTGTTTGATTGTACAGCATAGATTGTACAGCATGTATGTTTACATTTATGTTAAAATTAAGGTAAATATATCAAAATATCAACATCCAACTTCACAGTGCTAACGTACTGTAACAGTGCTTGTCAAATTCTCAAACAAATCTGCGTTGTATTTCTAAACTCTTTTAGCAGAGGACGCAACAGGAGTATAAATGATATCTCCCACCAGCCATTCAAAGATACTTTTCCAAGGGTGAATATGGATTTCTGGGGAGTTGCGGTGTTGATCACTATTGGACTTCCCCGGTTTCAAGTGTTGTTGTTGGACACGGGCAAAAGACTCGCATTTTCTGCAAATATAAAGAGGGTTAAGGTTTCGGCTTCAGCGGAGACAGTGTTTACATTGACAATAATAAGGAGATCGTCCCTGGGTGGGCTTGAACCACCAACCTTTCAGTTAACAGCCGAACGCGCTCGCCGATTGCGCCACAGAGACTGATGAGAGAGGCCTTTCTCCATTCGCACCTTTCCGGTCAAAAAATAAACATTGCTTGCATTTTCTTGCCAGTCGGCAATATTCCTACTGCTCTGATAGCCAAGAATTACATTTCATTTTTCACAAGCTGTATGAATTTCTTGAAAATCAAGTTGTTGCAGAAAGGAAATGTATTCATTCATGCTTTAAACTAAATCAAGCCCTATGCGGTTGTCCAAGATGGTAGTTTCTGCACAAAAAGACAGGAAGAAAGGCACAGCTGGGATGTGGAGCCCGGATCTCCAGTTAACGAGACAGGTACTTAAACCGACTCAGCTACGGTGCCGGCAGAATTCTCCTCTTTTATAGCCGCTTGGACACACCGCTCTGAGCCATCTGCGTTCACGAAGCCCTGAGTCTGCCGGCTGAGCAAGCTGCCTCCTTTACACGGAACAGGAGCCCTGACCGTAAGAGAAATGAAGAGAAATGGCTTTTATTGGGCACTTTTCATGTCCAATGCGCTTGACATCTCCCAAGGGGGACAGAGTTCATTAACGACACTTTTCCTTTCTTTCTTCTTTCTGTACACTTTGATGAAACAAAACGAGAAATCATGTAAGGGAAAACATGTAAGGTAAAACATGCACATGCACATGTCTTTTTTTCATGGAGAAAACATGCACCGGGAAATGTTGTGTTTAGAAGAAGTGAGTTAACATGAAAAGTGACCTAATTTACCGGAGCAAATGCTCACCAAGCAAGATCTGCTTTACTACTAGAGAGAAGTAGAGTGCAAGACGTGATCATTTCACGCCGCTGTGGAA
Source organism: Lepisosteus platostomus (assembly GCF_059453375.1). NCBI lineage: Eukaryota > Metazoa > Chordata > Actinopteri > Semionotiformes > Lepisosteidae > Lepisosteus > Lepisosteus platostomus. The sequence goes on from NC_142615.1 coordinate 60,952,886, forward strand.
CGAAACGCTTTTGTCTTGGAATTCTAAATCAATTAGAAATTCAGAGCGACACATAAAGGCTTTGTCTGCTTAAAAGTGATGATTTTTTAAAACTAAAAAAAAAAGTAGAAAACACGTTTCTCACTTAGAAATTTAAGATGGGGGTGGGGTATTACTAGTAGCGGCACTGAACTCACCATGGTGCAATTAATTTACGTGACGGGCTAGTGGTTTAATGGATAACGCGTCTGATTTCGGTTTATAAGATTGTCGATTCGACTTCTACCAGGGTTGTGTGATTCAAATCAGGCTCCTCAGAAATAGATGTCTGTTATGTAAATGAACCCCACCTGAAAGCAAACGTTGGGTCTGGGTTCCTTTCTTTCCTGCATGAAATAGCAAATCGTTACAACAAAAAAAAAACACCAACTAATGTCCAATAGTCCAATAGTTAGTCATTTAAGTAAACATGAATATACTGTAAGGTCTTGGTACATGGGAGTGGATTTCAACCACAATTAAAAGAAGGGCAAATTATAATTACAGGCTTCAGACACTTTTTCATACAAAAGTGACCAAACACTCCCTAACTTTCAGGTTTGCTTGAACCTGTAACAGAAAAGCGGTTTGAAACTTCCATTCTCTGATGTCACTGTCTCTAAAGTCGGATGTGATGTTTCGCGGATGTGCAGTGTGCCTTTTCTCTTGTCGTGTTCAAGATGAAATGCTGCATAAGATCCTGACTGGGTGTTCTGTACTGTTCTGTTACTTCATTCGGATTACCTAGGTGGTGTACAGCTAAAACCCGACTGCATGGTGTAAATTCCGGGTTCGGCACCAGCAGCACCTGCAAATACATCAGCTGACCTCGACGTGGTTTGAACACGCAACCTTCTGATCTGGAGTCAGACGCGCTACCGTTGCGCCACGAGGTCACTTGCGACAAGTGCTTTTAATTCACCCAAAGAGAAAAATCAGCGTCCCTGAAAAAGATTGTTTTCATTCTCTCCTGTGAGGAGCGCCGCTAATCCAACGAGGGTCTCTTCTTCCCAGACCACAGATTATTCTTCCCGCCCGGCTCTCTCACGGAGAGCAGACACACCGTCTCCACTAATGTGTTTACTACATCTATAGATCTGACCCCCTACAGCCCCGATATTCCTGGACAGGATATTTACCACCAGCCTGGTGAACTTCTCATCTTGACCTCTCCCAGGAGGAGCACAATTAACACAGAATCCTCTCTCCATTTAGCAAATAACAGAAAAAAACACTGTTTACCTGTCAAGACAGAAAACCAGGCTGCTCCAGGTGAGGCTTAAACTCACAACCTCGGCATGAGTCCACTGAATATGTCATTTTACATGGCCTGAACCAGGAAAGAGATTGGAAGTCAAGAAGTTATGGTTTTGTTTTAATACTTGCCTACTCTTTTAATTTTTCGGTCAAATCTTTTATTTGGGAGTACTTTCAATGGATGTTAATCTTTGTCCCGATGCACGATTCTGGGCCATGGTGTGTCTTGAATAATGTTCTTATAGGCTTCAGTTTGGAAAAGTGCGCTCTTCAGAAGCTACCGAAACCGCTAATGGTTACATAACACTTAATGCAAAAGCAACGTTCGGGTTTGAAAAAATATATTACTTGCTATGAATACAAACACTGTTACAGGAGGCGTGTTAGGGCTATTTTAGCTTAGATCATCAATTCATCTTACATTTCTTCTCCATCTATATCAACAGCGTCATCGCTACTGAGCGCTAAAGGCAGGTCCTGGCAATACAATCTTCTTTAGAAAACATTTTTAAAACTATTTCCACTACCATACATAAAGTAAAAGATACCGATTGCACGCACCTAATAAAATCTCTTATCCAGGGACGTTGTAGCTAGATGCAAATTCCAATCGAAAATGTATCAGCTTTAACATTTTCTTTTGGATCCACAGGACGATCAGCATGAGACTCAAAATATACCTGTGTTTGATTGTACAGCATAGATTGTACAGCATGTATGTTTACATTTATGTTAAAATTAAGGTAAATATATCAAAATATCAACATCCAACTTCACAGTGCTAACGTACTGTAACAGTGCTTGTCAAATTCTCAAACAAATCTGCGTTGTGTTTCTAAACTCTTTTAGCAGAGGACGCAACGGGAGTATAAATGATATCTCCCGCCAGCCATTCAAAGATACTTTTCCAAGGGTGAATATGGATTTCTGGGGAGTTGCGGTGTTGATCACTATTGGACTTCCCCGGTCTCAAGTGTTGTTGTTGGACACGGGCAAAAGACTCGCATTTTCTGCAAATATAAAGAGGGTTAAGGTTTCGGCTTCAGCGGAGACAGTGTTTACATTGACAATAATAAGGAGATCGTCCCTGGGTGGGCTTGAACCACCAACCTTTCAGTTAACAGCCGAACGCGCGCGCCGATTGCGCCACAGAGACTGATGAGAGAGGCTTTTCTCCATTCGCACCTTTCCGGTCAAAAAATAAACATTGCTTGCATTTTCTTGCCAGTCGGCAATATTCCTACTGCTCTGATAGCCAAGAATTACATTTCATTTTTCACAAGCTGTATGAATTTCTTGAAAAACAAGTTGTTGCAGAAAGGAAATGTATTCATTCATGCTTTAAACTAAATCAAGCCCTATGCGGTTGTCCAAGATGGTAGTTTCTGCACAAAAAGACAGGAAGAAAGGCACAGCTGGGATGTGGAGCCCGGATCTCCAGTTAACGAGACAGGTACTTAAACCGACTCAGCTACGGTGCCGGCAGAATTCTCCTCTTTTATAGCCGCTTGGACACACCGCTCTGAGCCATCTGCGTTCACGAAGCCCTGAGTCTGCCGGCTGAGCAAGCTGCCTCCTTTACACGGAACAGGAGCCCTGACCGTAAGAGAAATGAAGAGAAATGGCTTTTATTGGGCACTTTTCATGTCCAATGCGCTTGACATCTCCCAAGGGGGACAGAGTTCATTAACGACACTTTTCCTTTCTTTCTTCTTTCTGTACACTTTGATGAAACAAAACGAGAAATCATGTAAGGGAAAACATGTAAGGGAAAACATGCACATGCACATGTCTTTTTTTCATGGAGAAAACATGCACCGGGAAATGTTGTGTTTAGAAGAAGTGAGTTAACATGAAAAGTGACCTAATTTACCGGAGCAAATGCTCACCAAGCAAGATCTGCTTTACTACTAGAGAGAAGTAGAGTGCAAGACGTGATCATTTCACGCCGCTGTGGAACGAAACGCTTTTGTCTTGGAATTCTAAATCAATTAGAAATTCAGAGCGACACATAAAGGCTTTGTCTGCTTAAAAGTGATGATTTTTTAAAACTAAAAAAAAATGTAGAAAACACGTTTCTCACTTAGAAATTTAAGATGGGGGTGGGGTATTACTAGTAGCGGCACTGAACTCACCATGGTGCAATTAATTTACGTGACGGGCTAGTGGTTTAATGGATAACGCGTCTGATTTCGGTTTATAAGATTGTCGATTCGACTTCTACCAGGGTTGTGTGATTCAAATCAGGCTCCTCAGAAATAGATGTCTGTTATGTAAATGAACCCCACCTGAAAGCAAACGTTGGGTCTGGGTTCCTTTCTTTCCTGCATGAAATAGCAAATCGTTACAAAAAAAAAACACCAACTAATGTCCAATAGTCCAATAGTTAGTCATTTAAGTAAACATGAATATACTGTAAGGTCTTGGTACATGGGAGTGGATTTCAACCACAATTAAAAGAAGGGCAAATTATAATTACAGGCTTCAGACACTTTTTCATACAAAAGTGACCAAACACTCCCTAACTTTCAGGTTTGCTTGAACCTGTAACAGAAAAGCGGTTTGAAACTTCCATTCTCTGATGTCACTGTCTCTAAAGTCGGATGTGCTGTTTCGCGGATGTGCAGTGTGCCTTTTCTCTTGTCGTGTTCAAGATGAAATGCTGCATAAGATCCTGACTGGGTGTTCTGTTACTTCATTCAGATTACCTAGGTGGTGTACAGCTAAAACCCAACTGCATGGTGTAAATTCTGGGTTCGGCACCAGCAGCACCTGCAAACACATCAGCTGACCTCGACGTGATTTGAACACGCAACCTTCTGATCTGGAGTCAGACGCGCTACCGTTGCGCCACGAGGTCACTTGCGACAAGTGCTTTTAATTCACCCAAAGAGAAAAATCAGCGTCCCTGAAAAAGATTGTTTTCATTCTCTCCTGTGAGGAGCGCCGCTCTTCCAACGAGGGTCTCTTCTTCCCAGACCACAGATTATTCTTCCCGCCCGGCTCTCTCACGGAGAGCAGACACACCGTCTCCACTAATGTGTTTACTACATCTATAGATCTGACCCCCTACAGCCCCGATATTCCTGGACAGGATATTTACCACCAGCCTGGTGAACTTCTCATCTTGACCTCTCCCAGGAGGAGCACAATTAACACAGAATCCTCTCTCCATTTAGCAAATAACACAAAACACTGTTTACCTGTCAAGACAGAAAACCAGGCTGCTCCAGGTGAGGCTTAAACTCACAACCTCGGCATGAGTCCACTGAATATGTCATTTTACATGGCCTGAACCAGGAAAGAGATTGGAAGTCAAGAAGTTATGGTTTTGTTTTAATACTTGCCTACTCTTTTAATTTTTCGGTCAAATCTTTTATTTGGGAGTACTTTCAATGGATGTTAATCTTTGTCCCGATGCACGATTCTGGGCCATGGTGTGTCTTGAATAATGTTCTTATAGGCTTCAGTTTGGAAAAGTGCGCTCTTCAGAAGCTACCGAAACCGCTAATGGTTACATAACACTTAATGCAAAAGCAACGTTCGGGTTTGAAAAAATATATTACTTGCTATGAATACAAACACTGTTACAGGAGGCGTGTTAGGGCTATTTTAGCTTAGATCATCAATTCATCTTACATTTCTTCTCCATCTATATCAACAGCGTCATCGCTACTGAGCGCTAAAGGCAGGTCCTGGCAATACAATCTTCTTTAGAAAACATTTTAAAAACTATTTCCACTACCATACATAAAGTAAAAGATACCGATTGCACGCACCTAATAAAATCTCTTATCCAGGGACGTTGTAGCTAGATGCAAATTCCAATCGAAAATGTATCAGCTTTAACATTTTCTTTTGGATCCACAGGACGATCAGCATGAGACTCAAAATATACCTGTGTTTGATTGTACAGCATAGATTGTACAGCATGTATGTTTACATTTATGTTAAAATTAAGGTAAATATATCAAAATATCAACATCCAACTTCACAGTGCTAACGTACTGTAACAGTGCTTGTCAAATTCTCAAACAAATCTGCGTTGTATTTCTAAACTCTTTTAGCAGAGGACGCAACAGGAGTATAAATGATATCTCCCACCAGCCATTCAAAGATACTTTTCCAAGGGTGAATATGGATTTCTGGGGAGTTGCGGTGTTGATCACTATTGGACTTCCCCGGTCTCAAGTGTTGTTGTTGGACACGGGCAAAAGACTCGCATTTTCTGCAAATATAAAGAGGGTTAAGGTTTCGGCTTCAGCGGAGACAGTGTTTACATTGACAATAATAAGGAGATCGTCCCTGGGTGGGCTTGAACCACCAACCTTTCAGTTAACAGCCGAACGCGCTCGCCGATTGCGCCACAGAGACTGATGAGAGAAGCCTTTCTCCATTCGCACCTTTCCGGTCAAAAAATAAACATTGCTTGCATTTTCTTGCCAGTCGGCAATATTCCTACTGCTCTGATAGCCAAGAATTACATTTCATTTTTCACAAGCTGTATGAATTTCTTGAAAATCAAGTTGTTGCAGAAAGGAAATGTATTCATTCATGCTTTAAACTAAATCAAGCCCTATGCGGTTGTCCAAGATGGTAGTTTCTGCACAAAAAGACAGGATGAAAGGCACAGCTGGGATGTGGAGCCCGGATCTCCAGTTAACGAGACAGGTACTTAAACCGACTCAGCTACGGTGCCGGCAGAATTCTCCTCTTTTATAGCCGCTTGGACACACCGCTCTGAGCCATCTGCGTTCACGAAGCCCTGAGTCTGCAGGCTGAGCAAGCTGCCTCCTTTACACGGAACAGGAGCCCTGACCGTAAGAGAAATGAAGAGAAATGGCTTTTATTGGGCACTTTTCATGTCCAATGCGCTTGACATCTCCCAAGGGGGACAGAGTTCATTAACGACACTTTTCCTTTCTTTCTTCTTTCTGTACACTTTGATGAAACAAAACGAGAAATCATGTAAGGGAAAACATGTAAGGGAAAACATGCACATGCACATGTCTTTTTTTCATGGAGAAAACATGCACCGGAAAATGTTGTGTTTAGAAGAAGTGAGTTAACATGAAAAGTGACCTAATTTACCGGAGCAAATGCTCACCAAGCAAGATCTGCTTTACTACTAGAGAGAAGTAGAGTGCAAGACGTGATCATTTCACGCCGCTGTGGAACGAAACGCTTTTGTCTTGGAATTCTAAATCAATTAGAAATTCAGAGCGACACATAAAGGCTTTGTCTGCTTAAAAGTGATGATTTTTTAAAACTAAAAAAAAGTGTAGAAAACACGTTTCTCACTTAGAAATTTAAGATGGGGGTGGGGTATTACTAGTAGCGGCACTGAACTCACCATGGTGCAATTAATTTACGTGACGGGCTAGTGGTTTAATGGATAACGCGTCTGATTTCGGTTTATAAGATTGTCGATTCGACTTCTACCAGGGTTGTGTGATTCAAATCAGGCTCCTCAGAAATAGATGTCCGTTATGTAAATGAACCCCACGTGAAAGCAAACGTTGGGTCTGGGTTCCTTTCTTTCCTGCATGAAATAGCAAATCGTTACAAAAAAAAAAACACCAACTAATGTCCAATAGTCCAATAGTTAGTCATTTAAGTAAACATGAATATACTGTAAGGTCTTGGTACATGGGAGTGGATTTCAACCACAATTAAAAAAGGGCAAATTATAATTACAGGCTTCAGACACTTTTTCATACAAAAGTGACCAAACACTTTCTAACTTTCAGGTTTGCTTGAACCTGTAAAAAAAAACAAGGTCTGAAACTTCCATTCTCTGATATCACTGTCTCTAAAGTCGGACATGATGTTTCGCAGATGTGCAGTATGCCTTTTCTCTTGCCGTGTTCAAGATGATTCACTGCATAAGCTCCTGACTGGTAGTTCTGTACTGCGCTGTTATTTCGTTCAGATTACTTATGTGGTGTACAGCTAAAACCCAACTGCATGGTGTAATTTCCAGGTTCAGCACCAGCAGCACCTGCAAACACATCAGCTGACCTCAACATGATTTGAATACGCAACCTTCTGATCCAGAGTCAGACACGCTACCGTTGCACCACGAGGTCACTCGCCATGTGTGCTTTTAATTCCCCCAAAGAGAATAACAGTAATGCTAGAATAACAGTAGTATTAAAACTACTACTACTACTGTTAATTCTCTAACAGTAACACTATAATTATATTTAATATTAACATGAATATGAACATTAAAACTAAAACTATCAGTAGCGCTATCATCATTAATACTCACATGAACACTAGCATTAAAACAACCAGTTGTACTCTCATTAATATTAATATGAATACACTAGTATTAGTATTTGTTGCTACCCATGATGTCACATCGCTCTTTGTGACGAACGCGATACACCTAGACGCGCACAGTGACATGGCCCCTGTCCCCGTGGTTACCATACTTATGATTTATAAACACGGGAAAAAATACATGTAAACTGTTACTTACATACATTTATCAACTTGTAATATATTTTTTTAGCTCTAGGATACAGTTACCTAAATAATAATAAGAATAATCATTGTTTAATTTCAGTTTGAACATTTTTTTATTAAACGCACTACGGTAATTGATCGATACAGTCTTTATTGACTGTTTTCTAGATATTTAAAAAAGGATCAAAACCAGAAAAAGAATCAGTACTCACCAATCGGTGAAGCTAATTGTTTATTCTACGGTTTTTTAATTAAATTAATTGGTTTTCGATAGATAAGTGATCAATAACTCTCCTCCGTGCGCACCCTGTGCCTCCCGCGGTCTTGCTCTCTGATCCAGGCGCTCAGGCTGGTGTCTGTGACGTCACAGCGCTCTTTGTAACAGAGCAGAGCGCGTCTCAGCTGGAGGAGACTCCTGTCCGGAGCCTGGGGGGCTTTTCTTACAGATATAACATCCCCCCCAAAAAACAACACACCGGGCTGTGAAGAGAAGCGAATCATAACAGTTGTAAAAGGAGAGCGACAAACCAAGGAATGAAATTCATTAAACAGGAAAAAAAATATTTTACTTCGCAGATTAATGTGTTACAAGGCGTACCCGTGTGGAGCAGTAGTGAACGAGCACAAGTCCCTGTAATAAGTGCTTTTAAATGTTTTAAACGAATCATCAGAGTATAGAAGCCAGGAGGATCAGGAACCTGATCCTGGAGGTTAAAATGTGTATCCTGGTTTTATTTCCAGCCTGCTCTCAGTTCCATAGGTAGTCTGATTACCTGTTACAATAATTCATCTAATTGTAAATTTATAAGACTGTGAGACACCTGTGAGAGACATATGAGAGCTGGTGATTCCCTGGGCTGGTGTGGAATCACACTCAGACAGGTCTTCTTCTGTGTGATCTGAGTCCCACTGCTGAGAGCTACAGACTGGTCAACTGGTCACTACTGTAGACACGACCATCGGCCCATCGGCTTCTAATAATCAATATACAGTGTACTGACCAAAGTGTCACTACTTGTGTTTATTACATAAAAAGATAATTCCACACTCACGTGTGTTATAAAACATTTATAAAACATGTTTGGAGACTGACATACAGTAAAGAAAGTAATACTGAAGGGCTGGAGGTCCTGGAAAGGGTTAATAGAAGCTTCTTGCTTCTGACCTGGAACAGAGTCCACAGCTGACAGATCAGTGAGTCTTGAGCCCAGTTCACAGAGAGGAGAACCAGGAGCTCTTCTGTCTCTAAGTGGCTGTGAGGAAGGAGAAAATGGGAAAATGTGACCTGAGTCCAGGCTGTTCTGTCTGATATTATTCATGTAACAGCACTGATTGTCTGAATGTCCTCTGGTTCTGGATTGACGGATAAAAAGAAGTATGGAGCTTCTGTCCGATTGTCTCTGAGCTGTGAATCTGACTGAGAAGAGAATAATGATTTTTTATTCTGCCTCTGATAATTTTTCTCTTTGCCAAGTGGTGTTACATCCCCTTCAGAAACTCTGCACAGACTGTCAGAGTGAGAGAAAAGTAGAGAGATGGACAGATAAGAGCACACGCGGCGAGAGATACATACGTCTTGATTTACTTTGAACCAAGTGTTCATTTCCTTTGTGGAACAAGTTGTTTCTGAACTTCAAGAAATTCATACAACTTCTGAAAGATAAAATATAAGTCTTGCTAATCAGGACAGAAGAAATACCGCAAGAAAATGTCAGTGATTTTTCTCCTTTCAACGAAAAGTGGAGAAAAACAACGGCAGTGCATCTCCGTCGGCTTGATTTAGCTTAATACAAGTATTCACTTCCTTTTCTAAGGATTACAGACTGCGAAAGATGAAATAAAGTTATTGGCAGCCTCATGCGAATTTCGACAACTTACCCAAAACACTGTACTGTCTGGAGATCAGCTCCAGCTCTGAACTCAATTGCAATGAAAAACCATGCGTAACAAAACTGGAGAACAGCTGAACTTGTGCTCAGGTCGGTGATGAGGGTTCAGAACTGTCCTTGTTGTAATTAGCACGAACTGCACAGGCTCTGAATCAGACCATGTCAATTAGTCTGATCAGTGTAGGACACGTTAATGTAGAATTATTAATAGGTTTATTAGTTAGTTAGTTAAGGTTTACCCACCTGAACTAATGTAGAATTATTACTTGGTCTGTCTCTTGTTTGTACATAAATGAATGTCTCTGACAACTTAATGTTAGTTTTACGATGTAGGTCAGGCGTTGACATATGCACGAGTATATGAAATGTCTCACTCCTGATTCAACTCATGTTCTATAGGAGATTGGCGATTCCTCCTGTTTCTCGTACAACCATATCAGAACAGAAGCCCGTGTCACCCAGCTGTGATTCAAGATCGACTCGCATCTTTATCCCTTTTTTGTTCGTGATCATTATTTTCTTTAGTTATGATCAATATTGAACTTTTTCGAAATTAAATGACAATAATCAAACATGCAGGCAGATTTTTGAAAAGTATTCGGAATTGACAGGGTGCCCCTTTGGAACAGTCGTCAGAAAATGTGAGAAAATGAAAGTTATGTAATCTCTCCCACAAAGCATTGAAGATTGGAATCTGAGTGTAAAAAAGCTACCCATCTCCCAATGATAGGCAGGGATACACACCATGACTCGAATAGACTCAGCGAACTTTAACACCTATGATATTACGAGTGCTTTGCACGTGTCGAATTTCAAGAAGGAACTACTACAACAGTTGTGGACATAATTCAATACCACCGGCAAAGTCCAATGCCGGTAACTTCTGAGAAAATAATGTTCACTCATGGAATTTGGTCTTTGAATGGCTGGTGTGAAAACTCATTTATACTCCTGTTGCACCCTCAGCTGAAACATGTTAAAATAACAACGCAGATTTGTTGGAGAACCTGACAAGAATTATTGGGTTAGCACTGTATGTATTCTTGTATATTTACTTTAATTTTAATATAAATGTAAACATGCATGCTGTATAATCTATTGTAATTTTAAAATGTTAGCTGAGGATGCGAGGGGGGCTATTATACCTTGTGAAACACGCAAGGAACTGTAAAAAAGGCTGGTATTTGAATAAAATTGGCGATCACAAGAAAACCACAATTTATGTGGTATTATCATCAATATCCTTCAAAATCTATGTTCAAATGAAAGATTTGAAGAAACTATGAAAAAAGCAATAGTAGTAGCAGAGGATTTTGATTTTTGCTCTTCAAGTCAGTAGATCACCGTAGAGTTGCGCCCCTACAAACAGCACAAAGGATGAAACCCACCTCCTTCGTTATTGCTATGTTGCGGCCGGTGAAAGTAGCGTTTGTGCTATTGAAAGCATCTCGGAAGATGAAGGTGAAGTCACTTCCACATGATATCATTAGATCTGACGACAAGAGCTGAAGACCCCCAGACCAAGTCAGCAATGTGAGGAAGATGGATATGGAGGAAGGTATAGTAGTGTAGCCAAGCAGTCTAAGGCACTGGAGTTTGGGCTCCAGTCTCTCTGGGGGGCGTGGGTTTGAATCCCACTGCTGCCAAATGTTAATGTTTTAAGACCTGCAATACGATCAGTAAAAACGCTTTTTGTTAGGCTTTAGTTAGGCTTAGGGACGTGTTTAGAGATAGACTTTCTAAAAGACAGGCTTGACATCAAGGCAGAAAAAAAAAATATTTTGTTTTCTCAACAGAAATTCTCTTTGGCACGTTCAGCTTTATGTAGGGAACAACATCTGCCGAGATCACTTTTGAGGCAGTGCACATGATAGTGTACCGGCAAGTTCATTTAATATTGGCTGTGGTGGTGAGCTGCTTTTGTCTGTCTTCACGCCGAATCGTTGGCAGGGGTAAAGCTTATTAAATCTTTGAACATAGCGCTCCATCAGAAATACTTTGTTCGTGATCAAAAGAGATCAGAGGATTAACTTCATGAATTCACATAGCATACCTGACAGGAAAAAATTAAAAGGGGAATTGATTGTGCTTCCTGATGTTGTTCCTGTGGTTTCTTTGGATACAGAGGTGAATGTTCTTTGACGTTCTGCTAGAGTATCCACTGGGTGGGCTTTATCAATCAGCTCGGATAGGTCATCAGTGCTCCGTCTCCGGAAAATAATCAGCACTGTCGTTTTTTCCTGTGCTGTCTTTTAAAACATATAAGATCACGAGTTTACAGATTTCTCCAAATAACAACTATACATTTTAACCCAGCGGTTAGCATTCCTTCAATCCAATAGTTTTACTCTGGGTTAAAAGCAGCGCAATATACAGAGAGATGATATTCAAATATTTCAACGTTCTGTTGGATTACCTGTATGGAGATATCGCTCAGAATTCCTAATATGATTTTGAGTTCAGTTTTGCTTTACTACTTTCAGAGTCTTTTATTGACCTTGCTGAAGCAGAGAAGTGACATAATCACAAATGTGACCTTCCTGTGCTGCTGTTTCTGGTTAATAATGATTACTGCGAGGAAAAAAAAAACAGCTCCTTGCAACCAATGCACTCACTTGTTGAGTGGGTATTTTCCGAGCTGCTCTTCCTCAACTACAAAGTTAGTTTTCGAGCAAGGACATCTGAGAAGGAGTCTGAATCCGTCAAGAACACAGGAATTCTAATATCGCACTGCCATCTTGTGTCCAGAGGTCTGCTTTTTCCTTATTGGATTTTTTGGTGTTTAAGAACACGCTTCCTACCTCGAATGCTAGTTTCAAAAGATGTTACCGGATGACAGATTATCTTGAAAAGTTTGGGGATGCACTGGCCGTGATCAAACCCAGCTCAATTATTTGGAAGGCCCCTGTTCCACCAACACACTTCTAAGAAGCACCTGCACATTTTCGCAAACCTCTCTCTCACCTACAAACTTATGAAGACACAGACATCCAATGAAAACTAATTTGATTCACTCAAGGCTCGACTCTTTTGTTGTGATGTCGTTTTAATTAATGTTAGCTATGATAAGGTGTCATTTCTATCTCTTAAAGTTTAAGAGTCTGCTCCTTTCTTCCTGGTATAGAAATAACATGTTCCATCTTACTTTACAAACATCACTAAAAATACATTATTCAGCTCTAACGCCTGTGTGCATCGACAAGGCATCTCAAAAGGACATTAAATAAGAACACGATCCTTCCTGTTACCATTACTGTGGTTGGAGCGTTGTTTCACCCCTTTAGGTTCTTCTACAATATTTACAGAGCTTTATCACTGGAGTTGTACAGAAAATGTGTGCGTGTGTCCTGTAGCTTAGTGTGTGATGTAGCTCAGTGGTAGAGTGCATGCTTTGCATGTATGAGGTCCCAGGTTCAATCCCTGGCGTCTCCAAGTGCTTTATATTACTGTGCTCACATCGAAATCTGCTGAGTGAGAACTCTTTGCTCATGTTCATAGAGATCCAGGTTTACACAATTAAGTTCAGTCACACACGAAGTGCTACAGTGTTGCTCTGCTGTTTTAAATGTACCTCCAAAGCATTTAGTTCTGTTAACTACAACAAATGATTTGAACTAATTTAACATCATCTTCAGGAAATCCAGAGAACGTCTCCACACTTGTCGTGGCTGTTGAAGAAGACACCTGTTGAATCTCACCCGGGATTTCTTGAAGGACTAAAGGACTAAACAACAACTTTTGATGATTACAAGATATTACAAGAGAAACACAACCATCCGCACAGAGGCTTGGATCCTGAATGCTTAAGTTAAAAGACAAAGCGAAGGATATGACCTGTAAACTCTCTTCATGTTTTATAGTTTATGAAATAAAATAATGTTTACTTTCTTAATAATTTCTTATTGTTGATAGGTGATTTATTGAATTTTAACAAAATCACAATTTACACAAATTACAAACATTTTGAGTTAAACTGTTATTCACATACTCTAACAAAGATAAACGTTAGTGTCTTCCGGTGTGTGAGCCCATTTCTAATAAGAATAAAAAATAAGTTATATAAATTGAATTGTTCCACTTTTTATACTTACATAGTCTTATTAATATTTCAGTTAAATATTTTCTTCTGTAGTAATACTAGTCTCGATTTACAATTTTTGGACATGGTGCATCTTAAATAATTTTGTTATTAGTTTCGGTTTTGGAAAATCACACCCAGAAGCTACCAAGACTGGTAATCTTCACAAGATGTGTAATGCAATAGCAGCCTTCTGGGTGGAAAACAAAAAGTATTTCTTGGTATGAATCCTAGCTCATTTATAGGCGGTGTTCTAGGACTTCTCGCTTCAGAAATCCTGTCAAAGCATCGTACGTTTCTACCCCATCAATATCAGCGGTGTTATCACTACCAAACGCTAAGAATAGATCCTGGCAATCCTTCGTGGGATCTTCGTTGGAAAATTGTTTATTTTCTTTTCAACAAATATTTTTAATACCATCCAAAAAGTCGAAAGTTTCAATTGCATGCAACTGATGAGATCTCTCTTTGATGGAAGTTATAAGTACATCCAAAACACGTTTCTTGTGGATCCAGAAGAGGATCATTATGAGGCTCAAAACATGCCTGTCTCTTCTTTTTTTTGAGGATGAATTGATTATTGAGGTGTAATCATTGGTTCAAAACCCAAATCATCTGGTATTGCTGTTGTTTCTTTGATAGTTTCTTCAAATCCTTCAATTGATCTTCGATATCGAGGGATAATATCATACAAGTTGTGGTTTTCTTTTAATCACCAATTTTATTAAAATTTCACCTTCTTTTACAGATGTCTTGCATGTATCACAAGATATAACAGTCCCCTTGGGTCCTCAGGTAAAATGTTTTAAAAAGTACAACAAAAGTACAATATACTAAACAGCATTTATGGTTACATGTATATTAAAATGAAGGTACATATACCAAGATATTAAAATACAATTGTACAGTCCAAACCTAATAATGCTTGTGAAGTTCTCCACCAAATCTACACTGTAATTTTGAAGTATTATAGCTGAGAATGCAAGGTGAGTATGAAGATCAAATTCAAATTAATTTCTTGGAAGCTGCTGATGTTGGTCATTATTGAGCATTCCAGATCATATTCACTTAAGTACTAAATTGATTACTTCTTGTAGCTTGAAACGTGCACAATATTTGCATTTCTTGCAAATATCAAGATGTTTAAGGTGTCACTGAGAACAATAATCGAGTTTGAGCAGATATTATGCTTACATGGGAATCACAAGACGTGCTCCTCTAGGTTGGCTTGAACTACCAATCTTCCGCTTAAGAGAAAGAGTAACAAGAACCAATGTTTTGCAAAGTAATTTGAAGACCTAGATAAAGAAACGTGGCGCAGAATGAAGAAGCATGGACAGGGTTTGAACCCTCATAGCCCAAAAGTCCACCTACTATACGATGTTAATGGAGGCATACATGTTTACATGGGATAGTTACTCCTGCTCCCAAACCAATATGCTGCAGTGATATATGATAATGGTTCTGTCACTGCTTGTGAGCCATGTGTTTCAGCTGTCAGCCTACTATACCATGTTCAACCAACACTAGTAATATCACTGTTGTAATGTAGGAGCAAGAGAGGTGCAGTCGGTAGAGCTGGTTACCCTTAAGTTCAGAATTGTGGATTCAAGGGTCATTTGTGTCCTTTCTGATCCCTCTAATCTTTTAGTAGGACAGTGCAAGCAGGACGTGATAGCATACAGTGACAACCCAATGTCTTATGTGCTTTGTGTAATTCAGCTTTCTTACCACTTTGGGGCTCGATTCAGATATCGTTGTTAAAGCAAGGGGCGAGCAAAGGCTTTCCTAAATCAAGGTTGATCTGCTCACTAGTAAATATAAACACTTGAGCGTTTACTGTTTGAAGAGCGCACTTTGTCAAAATACTGCTGTTTCTTAATTTCACATTATGGTATTTAGACGGGGCAAAGTAGTGTAGGCCTTGTGCAACTTTGATTAGCGTTTGTTATTCGGTTTTGAGGTTTGAGGAGCGTAATGCAAATCGAACTGGTGAATAGAAAATGAAACAGGAATCACTTCTTGGGCTAAGAAATCCAAGAAGCATGGAAACCTGTGGATCTTAACACTACAGAACACTCACAAATCGCAGTGTTGCTGCTTTTATATTTCGGTCTTTGACTTTTGAATGCATACCTTACCGGAAATCTTTCTTTACTTACAGACAGCTCAAAAAGTTCTTAAGGCAGAAATTGTAGCCCATCTAAAAGTTCCTTTCTGCTAATCACATTTAAGTGTTGACGAAGCATTTTCCTGCCCATCATGTTCTTGATAAACGGTTTCTCTGTTTTCCTCCTATTGTCATTGTCAGCACAATAAGACAGGAACAATACACACAAAATAAAAAAGTAGCTGTCAAAGTGGGATTTAATCCCATGTTTCCATTTGGAGACCAGAACACCCAACCAAGATGAAAGACATCAGTTCTCATGTCTGACACCTTAGACCACTCAGCCATCCTGACAAGTGATGACAAAACCTGTGCTGAATTCACCAGTAGTTCACTAAACTGAGTTTCTTCCTTGAACAGATTTGCTTGTCTACAGAGTAAATTGCAAAGTCCAGGTGTGCAAAGCTCATGGAGACTTATTCACAAACACTTACTGCTGTAATAAATGCAAAAGGATCTTCCACAAAGTATTGGTTGGGGGGGTTCACCAGGGTGTTGTAGGTTTATTAGTTTCAATTATTTTTCCAAAATTTTTCTCTTGAATTTTGTTGGTTGCAAGGTCACATTAAGCATAGAAAAGTAGAGTATAAATGTGTAAAACCGTAGTTTCTGAAGTAACTGCTTGGATAATCCAACTGCCACTGTTGTTACTGCTTCTGCTGCTAATACTACTACTGTTACTACTACTACCACCATGACATCAGATTCTTATACTAATTCTGATACTAATACTCCTGCTACTACTACTGCTGTCATTACTAGTAATAGTGATAAAAACAGGGCACTCACAGATCTGTGGATGTGGGTCTGGACTCTAGAAAGTGATTCCATTCGCAAACAGCTCTGGACCTCAACACCTGTTGATGGGTCACTTCTATCAGACACACGAGTGGAGCCCAAGTCCACCTACACACACACTCACACACACTGACAGATATACACCCACACACTCACACACAGACACTACACAGACTCACAGACACACACATAGACACTACGAATACTTATAGACACACATCCACACACTCACAAACACAAATTCACACACTGACAGACACCACACACTCACAAACACATACACTCATAACTACAAATACACTATAAATAACACTAATACAAATACCAATTATATCGCAACAGTAACACTATCACTAAGACTTACACTATCATCATCACCACCACTGACACAAAATACTACTACACTTATAATACTAATAATAACAGTAATGCTATCACTAAAACTAACATGACTACTAGTGTAAAAAATCTAACCTTATCTATATAATTATCATTAATATTAACAGGAAAACTAGTATTAAAACAATCAGTAGCACTATCATCATTAATACTCACATGAACACTAGCATTAATGTTAAAACTACCGATTGTACTTACACTAATATTAACATGAAGACAATATTAGTATTAGTTGCTGTCCGTGACGTCACACCGCTCTTTGTGACGAAGGCGAGATACCTAGCAGTGCACAGTGACTTGGCGCCTGTCGCCGTGGTTACCATACTTATGATTTGTAAACAGTGGAAAAATGCATTTCAGCTTTTACTTACACAAATTTATCAACTTGGAATACAGTTTTTAAGAATTTATCAACATGGAATATAATTTTTAAGCTCTAGCATACAATTCCTAAACAATTATTTGAATAATAATTCTTTAATTTCTGATTGAACATTATTAACACTAAAGGCGCTATTGTAATTGATCGATAGAGGCTGTATTGACTGTTTTCTAGATATTTAAAACAGGGTCAGTACTCACCAATCAGTGAAGTGAATCGATTATTCTACGGTTCTTCAGTTGAATTAATTGGTTGTCGATAGATAAGTGATCAATAAGTCTCCTCCGGGCGCTCCGCGCGCCTCCCGCGGTCTCGCTCTCTGATCCCGGCGCTCTGGCTGGTGTCTGTGACGTCACAGCGCTCTTTCTGACAGAGCAGAGCGCGTCTCCGCTGGAGGAGACTCCAGTCCGGAGCCCGGGGGTCTTTTCTTACACATATAACATCTCCAAAAATAAAGGCGATTCATAACAGCTGGAAATGGAGAGCGACAAACCGAGGAATACAATTTATGAAACAAAAAAATAGTTTACTTCACAGACTAATGCGTTGTATAGCATACTCCCGTAGAGCAGAAGAGAAAGGGCACAAGTCCCTGTAATAAGCGCTTTTAAGCGTTTTACACGAATCTCCACAGAACAGAATCCGGGAGGATCAGACTCCTGATCCTGGAGGTTGGAGCATCTCCTGGTTTTATTTCCACTCGAGCTCTCAGTTCCTCAGCCAGTTTGATGATTTAATTAACTGTATCACTGTTATCAGACTCTGTTTAACTGTATATAAGACTCCGTGAGAGACGTGTGGGAGACGCTGTATCCCAGGGCTGGTGTGGAATAACACACAGACAGGTCTTCTGTGTGATCTGAGTCCCACTGCTCAGAGCTACAGACTGGTCAACTGGTCACTATTGTAGACAAGACAATCGGTCTGCTTCTGCTGATAATCATATTACACTTATAAGAGTAGCAATACTGCTGTTCATTAAATCAGTAAAAAATAATAATAAGAGATAATCACATATTGCTCAATTTTCAGTCAAACACTTCTGTCTCTAAGAGGCTGTGAGGAAGGAGAAAAGGGGGAGATGTGACCTGAGTCCAGGCTGTTCTGTCTGATATTATTCATGTAGCAGCACTGATTGTCTCAATGTTCTCTGGTTCTGAATTGTCGGGATAAAGAGAAGGATGGAGATGAGCTTCTGTCTGTTCAGGAGGGAGGAGTTTGGGTAAAGTACTGAGGGATCCAGAGCTCTGTGTGTGAGTCTGAGCTGTGAATCTGACTGAGAGGAGATACGTTTTTTTATTCTGCCTCTGAGAAGTCTTTTCCTTTGCCAAGCAATGTTACATCCCCTTCAGATACTCTGCACAGACTGTCAGAGTGAGAGAAGAGGAGAGAGAGATGGACAGATAAGAGCACACGCAGCGAGAGAGTCAGGAAAGGGGAGAGAGAAGAGAAGGAGCAGGAAGACAGTGCAGGTGTTCAACCACACTGTGAGCACAGGAGACAGGAGGCTTTTCTCAGCTGCTGAGGAGCTCAGTGCTCATGGCCACTCAGGCTCAGAGGCTCTGGCAGCAGTCAGGTCTGAGTGCGTCTCCTCATACTGACACTGGAGCTTTGAGAGTCAGCCTCCATTCTGACAGGAACAGCTCCTCCTGTTCAGCCCTGAGAGACACACAGAGAGAGCTGTGTGGGGAGAGGACCTGTCACCCTGTAGAGCTCTGAACATTGGACTCTCCTGTGTCTCCCTGTGCAGCACTAGAGCTCTGAACACTGGGCTCTCCTGTGTCTCCCTGTGCAGCACTAGAGCTCTGAACACTGGGCTCTCCTGTGTTTCCCTGTGCAGCACTGGAGCTCTGAACACTGGGCTCTCCTGTGTCTCCCTGTGCAGCACTGGAGCTCTGAACACTGGGCTCCCTGTGTGTCTCTCTGTACAGCTCAGCTCTCAGCTGCCTCATCACACTGACACCCACAGCCTCACAGTACAACCTGGCTTCCTGTGCTGGAAGAGCTCGGAGGAGCACAAACCACAGACTCACTGCAGAGTCTGACCTGAGGCTCCAGTACAGCTCTGCCTTAAATCACCACTGTATTAACAAGGACTGAACTTTTTTTTTATTATTTTGTTGCTTTTTCTAATTTGAAACTGACTCCTGCTCTGTGGCTCCTGATGCTGCAGCTATTATGGTGAAGCTGTAACACAAGACCTCTGCTATATTGAACAGGAGAGTTTAAATACAGCATAACTGCTACAGTAATACTACTACTGCTACCACAACTGCTGCTGCCACTGATACTACTGCTACTACTTATATCTTACTGCTGCTCCTACTGCTGCTCCTACTACCTATAATAATAAGGAAGAGGATGTGAGCTGTGCCCTCACACTGTTCAGACTGGTGGTGTATCAGTGTATCAGTATCAGTTCAGCTCCACTGTGCTGTTAGAGAGTCTCAGTCATGCAGTCGGCTCCACACAGAGAGACACTGGGGTCACAACTGGAGGGGTTGGAACATCTGTGTGGACTGGAGCTGTGCAGAGACAGACTCAGGGTCTGAGGGACTCAACTGGAAGAGCTCCTGTCCACCAGGCTCAGTACAGAGGGGACAATCACTGCTGGGCTTTTCTTTTTTTTCATTTAAATTATTGATCACAGTCACAGGACAGCCAGTTCTTCTTCAGTCCACCTTGTCTCTGTATTCCTGTGCTGACCTGAGTGACCTCAC
Organism: Lepisosteus platostomus; assembly: GCF_059453375.1. Lineage (NCBI taxonomy): Eukaryota > Metazoa > Chordata > Actinopteri > Semionotiformes > Lepisosteidae > Lepisosteus > Lepisosteus platostomus. Next base: position 60,973,071 of record NC_142615.1, read on the forward strand.
TGCCACCTTGAGCACAGGCTCTCCTCACACTGCCCTTGACCATGACCAGAAGACATTACTGTCTGGAGACACAACAACTCTGTGAATCACTGAAGGACACCAATCATTGGACACTGCCTGACACGGACAGCAAGACAGGACCACGTTCTAGACACTTCCTGATACAGACAGCAAGAATTACAGGACCATATATGCATAATTGATTATCTTGATACTGATTTAAAAATATAATACTTGTCTACATTTTTTTTAGTTTAATATCTGATCTCTTCCTGCCCCTGCAGCACCTGCAGCCCTGCTGTCTGTATCTGTATCTGTGTTTCCTCCAGTGAGACACAGAGCTGCTCCTGTCTCTCCTCTCCTCCGCGCTGCTGGGAGTGTCTTCAGGGAGAGGAAACAGTGATGTGTCTCTGATATATATGGAGAAGACTGAAAGGGCCCTGTGTGATTGGCCATCCCGCCTGTGTGAGAGGTTCCTGCTGTCAGTCTGAAAAGGCAGTGCTGTGTGTGATTGGCGGGGCGGGGGGCTGTGTTGTTACTGGGGGTCTGGGGTGCGGAGCAGCAGCTCAGTTGCCCTGTGGGCTCAGGGGTGAAGACAGGGGTCTCAGCTGCGCTCTGTCCTGATGACAATGGAGAGCTGCCTGTCCATCTTCTCTCTCGCTGTCCTGGTGCTGCACAGCTCAGCCAGTAAGTGACCAGTCTTCTCCTGTCCAGACAGACAGACAACAACTGGAATTAAATTAAGTAAAGTTTTGATGGAAATGGAGCAATAAGTGGGTTGAACATTTTTTAAATGTTCATTTTACATTCAGCTTTGTGGGTATTCATCAAAAATATTATAACTGTATTTTATCTTGGTCTGTAAGTAAGGAAATATAATTAGCTGTGTCTAAATTTAATTAGTTGCTTTTAATATTTATTGGATTTTTAAAAAATATTCTTAAGATTTCTAAACATTATATAACAATAATGTTATAGATGGATAGAGCAGAAGCTGGCCATTATCACCCTCTATTGATAATTTGTGAAAACATGGAGTGTATAAAATCTTTAAAAAGTTATTTAACTTACTTGTTACTGTAATAATAAACTTTATATATAAGTGATAATTTGAGTGATATGCTGTGACATGTGAAAAAGTCTTCCTTTACTCGAAAACAAAAAAAGTGTGAGCAATAAAAAATGTTTCTAGAATAATATCATATTATACAGGATGATTCAGAAATACCCTGGGTTGTTTATTATTTTATTGTGTTCAATTCTGACTCCTCTGTATTGTCTTATTACAGACTGGTGCATTAATAGAGATACACGCGTTTTTAAATAGTGAATTATTATTGTGACTGATATTAAATTATTACAGACTGATGTATTAATAGATATACAGTAAATATGTTCTTACCACCTAAAATGTTCATGCTAGAGAATTAAGACTGGAGTTTTAATGCTGCCATTATATCTTTGGTGTATTCAGACAGTCCAGGTTTCTATCGTTAGGCTGTGTGATATTCAGTTGCTGTGAAAACAAGTAGTTCCTCTAGGTGTTATAAGAATATGTGTTCCAATATGATAGGAAGTTATGAGTGTGAATTCTTCATTTTAAAGACTTACAATTACATTTTGAAAATGTAAAACATTTTCAGTCATAGGACAATTAGCTCTTGTATTTTTATAGTATTAAAATAAAACTGATATATGTATTACCTGGTTCATAAAGACCAGGTTTGCTTGTTTTCACATTGAAAAGGACAGGCTGATAAAAGTTACATTCTTTATTGCTTTATAAGTTATAAAATGAAAAATATTAACACAATTGTGGAAATTCTTAGTATTGTAGGTGTATTATTATTAACTGGGGTCTCATCAGAAACTGAGGTGTAACATTAATAATTTAACAACTACAAGACATTGTGGCATTACAGCAAGAATTAAAAAAATGGTAGTTGTGTTTTGTGTTTATACAGGATTTGTCTATTATTTAACAGCTAAATAACTTAATTTGTGTTTTTAGGTTAGTTATCTAATGACAGGTTTTTTTTGTAAATTGTGAAGTTTTAATAAGAATGCTTTATTGTTTTTGACTACATTCGAAATCTGAAATTATTATCAAATGCAATTATATAAGTATGAGTTATACAAATTAAATATTTAATTACATGTTATCATACAAATGCAATATTTAAAAAATAATTTGTAATCACAGGACTCAAGTTTAGATTTTTGAGCAAGTTTGCTCAGGACAACATCATAATAAATGTATCTGTGCCTATATGTTAAACCTGTCTGGTATTTTTGAAAAATGTTGTTCTTTAATATAATTTAATCTGATGATCATGTGTTAAGTTTAGATGTTGGCAGGTAAAGGCTAGAAAATCATTGTCAACAATTCACATACAGACAATGGGAATATACACCTCACACACATTTCAGTACAACATGTGAAGTACCTGTCAGCCTCTGACCACTGTTGTGACCACAGGTCCCAGTAACACAGAAACACTGGTCCCAGGACTTGGAAGCCACAGAGTTAGTACAGTGTCCAGTATAGTGACCACAGCATCCTGGAACCCAGGACCAGCCATCTGAGGTTCTACAGTCATTACAGCCACTGCCCACCGTAGTGACCAGAGCATGCAGAAGTGCTTTTCTGTTTAATTTAAAACTCAGCTTTATGGATATTCCTTAAAATTATAATTGATTTTATTCTGGTGCTATAAATAAGGAAAAATAATAGACATTTTGCAGTATTAACAAGAATTTCACCTCCACAATTAATCATAATATTAATTCAGCTTATATGTTTTTTAATCTATTTTCTATTAATGCTGAATTAATAGTTTTATATTCAGTTATACACTATTACACACAACACAGACTAAGGATAATGTTTTTTAAATACTAACATATAATTATTATAACTATTAATATTGTAGATATTTAGCAACCTTATCAAAAATGTTGTACAACTTGACAATCCCTTATCTATTACCACAATAATAAAATACAAAATTTGGGCTGTAATTTGGGTCATGTCCTAGGACTTGTGGAAATTTTCCCATTTGCAAACAAAAAGGAATACAAATGTTTTAACAATAATACAACATCTTCAAAATATTTACCAGGGGTTGTTTATTTCATTGTGCTCAATTCTGCCCTCTCTAACAGGTATAAAAACAGACTAGTGTATTAACAGAGATCAGTGTGTTTTAAAACACTGTTGTATTGATCGGACTGATATTTTATTTTACACACTGATGAATTAATATGTTTTATTAAAGTAATTAACGGATGTGTTATTAAACACTGGAGTATTTTAAGACTAATATTTTAACTGAGATAAGTGTGTTATTAAATACTAGAGGATTATTGAGACTCCAGTATGATTACTATTGACACATTTTGTATTTACTGTATTATTAAAGTAACATTAATAATAATAACATTATAACATTATGGAAATGTTATTAAAAAATATTTTGAGAGAAGGTGACAATTTTAGTGCAAAGAACTATTACAGACAGGTGATCAGAGATAAAAGTATATTTAAGGCACGTTTCCGATTAACAAATAATATTAGTAACTATTGCAGGTGAATGTGCTAATACAAATAAGAGTACTGAAGGTAAATGTATTAAAATATTTTTGATCCATGGTTATTTTTGAGAATGATTACAGTAGTTTTAGATACTTTGGTAATTATATTACAGAAGGATCTAACATTGTAACATGATTGAGGACAAGACATATAGTTGTGTTTATTTGTTATAACAGTCAGATTCAGGTGGTACTGTAGGTATTTGTATTGCAGTGTGTTTTCTGACCTGAATCCGTACTGGGTGCTTTTAGACAACAATGTCCAGTAACAACACAGGAGTCCTGAGGCAAATCTTGTAGTTTTTTCAACTTTAAACAAAAGTTTGGGATCTGTTTAGACTGGAGTTTTATTTGAGAAATGTGTCTATTATGCTGAAAGAAATGTGTATTTGACCTGGAAGTCCTTCATTTTGAAGAGATAAAGGTTTAATTCTTGTTCCATGTTTATTCTGCATTTGACTGATACTTCACAGCTAAATGAATTGTTGTTTGTTAGTCTTAGATCACTAATGATAGGGATAATTTTTCTTACATTATGGAATTTTAAAAAAAAAAGATTAATAAAAACAACCTGTGCACTGTGATTCTAGAATATATTATTAAGTGCAACTATAATTCAGTCTGTGAATTATGTACTAAGATCTTGAGAGGTAAAAGATTAAACACATTGTTCACATATTTATCATGTAAGCATAGCAAAAAAATATAGGAATAAAAAGTAGTATTTAAATGAATTGTAGCATATAGTGTGTAATGGAAAAAAATATTTCACACTCCAAACTGAAGGTGATTGAAAATTTAATCAAAAAGAACAAATCTAGTTACTGTAAATGTGCCCTGGACAGTAAGTATACACACTTCACATACAGTCTGGGCTGGGACTGACTCACGTCCACAGCAACATTCCCTCGAGCGCTCACCCTGTCATTCAGACTGGGTCAGGACGTCTTTCAATTAAACCTTCAGTCTTTCATTCAGGATCCCAGTTACACTAATCACCTCTTTATTTGAAACTGTTCAGAACACCGAATCTCCATCATTAGAGCAAAACCTTGTGAACCTAGCGATCGCATTCCTCTCATAGTCAAATTTATCACTCGGTTATTTTAATTTCTCACTCTTCAATCCTGAAATATTTTCTCTGTTTTAATTCTTTCCTTTTCCTCGCTGACTCTCCAGCCTTTCTTTTCTTTATTTCAGCTGAGAGACGGGCTTCCCTCTTTATTTTTTCTTTCTGCTCACCTTTTTCATTCAGCCCAGCAGCCTGCATTCGATCTGCTACTCCCTGATCATTCAAACTCTGAAATAGCTCAAAGTCCTGTGCCTGGGTTTCAATTATATCTCCTGCTGCAGATTTTCCATCTTTCTGCAGCATTACACTTCACATATTTCAGCACAAGTTGTGAAGCACCCATCTGTTAAGAAAATATTTCTATTGATTCTGTTTTGGATTTCATAACTTATTTTCAAAGTAGAATGTTGAAAAGACTTATTAGTGTTTAAATCTCTTAATTGATACAGACATGCAGTCAGTGTCCACTGTTAAGTACATGTGGGGCCTGAGACCCAGATACACCAAACCAGGTTTCAGTGATTCAGCCTTCTGACACCACAGCCACTGTCCACTGTATTGACCACAGCTTCTAGAAACACAGGAACATGGTCATTACAGCCAATGTCCACTGTACTGATCAGAGCTTCCAGAAACCCAGGAAAACAGTCATTACAGCCACTGTCCACTGTACTGACCACAGCTCCCAGAAACAAAGGAACACACTCATTACACCCACTGTCCACTGTACTGACCACAGATTCCAGAAACAAAGGAACACACTCATTACACCCACTGTCCACTGTACTGACCACAGCTCCCAGAAACACAGGAACACAATCATTACAGCCACTGACCACTATACAGACCACATTTTCTAGAAACACAGGAACACCATCATTACAGCCACTGACCACTGTAGCAACCACAGCAGAACAGCCCTCTGCAGTCACACAGTGATATGGACAGAGAGATATATAACAGGATCTGGACACAGGTGTGTGGAAGGAGAGGTGAGATGGCTGCTGGTGGACTTCCTGTCACTCCACTGTCTCTTGTTCACCATTGGAGGGACTAGCAATCCAATCAAACAGGTAAAACAAAATAAAAATACCAAGTGTGTTTCTAAAATGTCTTAATATAAAAATATCCTGTAGACATGGTGATAGGGATTGTTTCTCTCTCTCTGCAGGCAGTGCTGATGTGAGGCTGGTGAATGGTGCCAGTCCCTGTGAGGGGACAGTGGAGGTGTATCATGGTGGAGAGTGGGGGACAGTACTACACTCTGGCTGGGATCTGGATGCTGCTTCAGTGGTGTGCAGACAGCTGTGCTGTGGATCTGCTGTTTCAGCACCAGGAGGAGCTCACTTTGGCCCAGGGTCTGGATCAGTCCTGCTGAGTGGGGTTTCCTGCACGGGGTCAGAGGCTGCGCTGAGGGACTGTCAAAAACGTGGAGTGAAACAGTATGGCTACTCTCATGCCTATGATGCTGGAGTGAGGTGTTCAGGTAAGAGACAGAGACTCTCTCCAGGCTCCAGCTTGAGGACAATGAAAACTCCTTCACTGATCTAGAGTCCATCATCATGATCAATTAAATTAAAATTAAAATAATTAAAATCTAGTATTGATAATATGATGATAATAATAATTCAAAGCAAGATACGTTATAAACATAATACAGTGCCTTGCGAAAGTATTCGGCCCCCTTGAACTTTTCAACCTTTTGCCACATTTCAGGCTTCAAACATAAAGATATAAATTTTTTATTTTATGTGAAGAATCACCAACAAGTGGGACACAATTGTGAAGTGGAACGAAATCTATTGGAGTTTTGAAACTTTTTTAACTAATAAAAAAATGAAAAGTGGGGCGTGCAAAATTATTCGGCCCCCTTGCGTTAATACTTTGTAGAGCCACCTTTTGCTGCGATTACAGCTGCAAGTCGCTTGGGGTATGTCTCTATCAGTTTTGCACATCGAGAGACTGAAATTCTTGCCCATTCTTCCTTGCAAAACAGTTCGAGCTCAGTGAGGTTGGATGGAGAGCGTTTGTGAACAGCAGTTTTTAGCTCTTTCCACAGATTCTCGATTGGATTCAGGTCTGGACTTTGACTTGGCCATTCAAACACCTGGATACGTTTATTTGTGAACCATTCCTTTGTAGATTTTGCTGTATGTTTGGGATCATTGTCTTGTTGGAAGATAAATCTCCGTCCCAGTTTCAGGTCTTTTGCAGACTCCAACAGGTTTTCATCCAGAATGGTCCTGTATTTGGCTGCATCCATCTTCCCCTCAATTTTAACCATCTTCCCTGTCCCTGCTGAAGAAAAGCAGGCCCAAACCATGATGCTGCCACCACCATGTTTGACAGTGGGGATGGTGTGTTGAGGGTGATGAGCTGTGTTGCTTTTACGCCAAACATATCGTTTTGCATTGTGGGCAAAAAGTTCGATTTTGGTTTCATCTGACCAGAGCACCTTCTTTCACATGTTTGGGGTGTCTCCCAGGTGGCTTGTGGCAAACTTTAGACGAGACTTTTTATGGATATCTTTGAGAAATGGCTTTCTTCTTGCCACTCTTCCATAAAGGCCAGATTTGTGCAGTGTAAGACTGATTGTTGTCCTATGGACAGACTCTCCCACCTCAGCTGTAGTTCTCTGCAGTTCATCCAGAGTGATCATGGGCCTCTTGGCTGCATCTCTGATCAGTCTTCTCCTTGTCTGAGCTGAAAGTTTAGAGGGACGGCCAGGTCTTGGTAGATTTGCAGTGGTCTGATACTCCTTCCATTTCAAGATGATCGCTTGCACAGTGCTCCTTGGGATGTTTGAAGCTTGGGAAATCTTTTTGTATCCAAATCCGGCTTTAAACTTCTCCACAACAGTATTACGGACCTGCCTGGTGTGTTCCTTGGTCTTCATGATGCTCTCTGCGCTTTCAACAGAACCTTGAGACTATCACAGAGCAGGTGCATTTATACAGAGACTTGATTACACACAGGTGGATTCTATTTATCACCATCAGTCATTTAGGACAACATTGGATCATTCAGAGATCCTCGCTGAACTTCTGGAGTGAGTTTGCTGCACTGAAAGTAAAGGGGCCGAATAATTTTGCACGCCCCACTTTTCATTTTTTTATTAGTTAAAAAAGTTTAAAAAATCCAATAGATTTCGTTCCACTTCACAATTGTGTCCCACTTGTTGGTGATTCTTCACATAAAATAAAAAATTTATATCTTTATGTTTGAAGCCTGAAATGTGGCAAAAGGTTAAAAAGTTCAAGGGGGCCGAATACTTTCGCAAGGCACTGTATATTTAATATGATTGGTGTGTCTTGTTTCTGTGTTTCCTCTGTGTTTATGCAGTCTCACTGAGCCCGTAGCTCATCCTCTGTCTCCAGGCACTTCAGTGTTGTTCAGTTTAAACAGGCAGGCTGTGCTCAGTGAGTTTGTATCTACTTCACTGCGCCTTTACTGTTTTAGCACTGGTGAAGTAACAATCTACTGTGGTTCCACTGTGCTGTTGGGTGAAATGCCTTTTCATTTTCAGGTGTTTTAATGGTATTTTGGTGTCAGTGTCAGTGGATCTGGTCAGTCTCAGGTGTGTTTAAATGGTATGTTGGTGTCAGTGTCAGTGGATCTGGTCAGTCTCAGGTGTGTTTTAATGGTATGTTGGTGTCAGTGTCAGTGGATCTGGTCAGTCTCAAGTGTGTTTTAATGGTATTTTGGTGTCAGTGTCAGTGGATCTGGTCAGTCTCAGGTGTACTTAAATGGTATGTTGGTGTCAGTGTCAGTGGATCTGGTCAGTTTCAGGTCTGTTTAAATGGTATGCTGGTGTCAGTGTCAGTGGATCTGGTCAGTCTCAGGTGTGTTTAAATGGTATGTTGGTGTCAGTGTCAGTGGATCTGGTCAGTCTCAGGTGTGTTTTAATGGTATGTTGGTGTCAGTGTCAGTGGATCTGGTCAGTTTCAGGTGTGTTTAAATGGTATGTTGGTGTCAGTGTCAGTGGATCTGGTCAGTTTCAGGTGTGTTTTAATGGTATGTTGGTGTCAGTGTCAGTGGATCTGGTCAGTCTCAGGTGTGTTTTAATGGTATGTTGGTGTCAGTGTCAGTGGATCTGGTCAGTTTCAGGTGTGTTTAAATGGTATGTTGGTGTCAGTTTCAGGTGTGTTTTAATGGTATTTTGGTGTCAGTGTCAGTGGATCTGGTCAGTTTCAGGTGTATTTAAATGGTATGTTTGTGTCAGTGTCAGTTGATCTGGTCAGTTTCAGGTGTGTTTAAATGGTATGTTGGTGTCAGTGTCAGTGGATCTAGTCAGTCTCAGGTGTGTTTTAATGGTATGTTGGTGTCAGTGTCAGTGGATCTGGTCAGTCTCAGGTGTGTTTTAATGGTCTTGTGGGGCTCAGTTCAGCTGCACTACCAGTAGGCTGGGCAAACGATTTTTAAATTTTTTTAAAAAGAAATAAAAATGAGATATAATGATGTGTTCCTGCTTAACTTAGACATTGCACAACTTTAAAACCTATAAAAATGGGTTTCGAGAGTTAAAAAACACTTTTTATGGGCGAAAAATGGGTGATTTTTCTTCCTCGTGATCAGCTCAGAATCTCTGTGTACGCTGTAAGGTTTTTACTTCTTAATTAAACGTTTAAAATACACGAATTTCATAAAGACAACGCACGTTTCGAAGAGAAAAAATCCCATTCTTTTCTCTTCCTGTTGTGCGAAACTCATCAGCAGGTCTTTTTTTCCCAATCAGAGGCTCTGAAAATAGCGTACCGCCCACTGCGCTCCGTCAGAGAGGGGCGCGGCACCGAGAGGGAGGAGGCGCGGAGTGCAGCAGTACAGAACGAACGTTCTACTGCCTGGAGCGCTTATGGCAGCGATCGCGTCTGCATTTATAACTTAGTTTTTAAAATTAATCAAGCAATATGAACCATCTCTTTTTACTTTTAAGTCATTTAATTATCATTAAGCACAGCTTTCTCACCACCTAGACTACTTTTTGATACCATCCTTAGACAAAGCAGAAACTTCTTGTTCTGTCTAATGACATTACAATTGGAAAGATTACAGAATTTAATCGTCTTTAATTTTGTTACGTTATACATTTTAGAAACGTTTGATCCATACAAACACCACAAAACTATTCTCGATTGTATTTCTGAATGGTATGTTACACTTAGTTCACTGTTTTAATTACACCTAATTAAGAAAGTTAGGTGTTAGCATAAACTATTAGCAATCAATATTAAATTTAGCACTGTAATAAGTTGTGTCACTTTCCCCCGCATCTTGTAAAAATATATTTTCATTGTTCAAATATACATTAAATCTGACTATCATATAATAAGTTAAATACAAAACTAAAGAAGAAATGGGGTTAAATATAATTCAAAATATTTTGCTAACAATGTTAACTGTTTATAAATAATAAATTGTATTAACTAAAGAGTAGGATGGCACAGTTGTTAGTATGCTTTTTGTTTTGTTTCTTTTTCATAAATACAACAGTAGTACCTGATGTCTCAGCGCCTTTCAAAATTAATTATGCATGCAAACCTGTGAACTAGAAAGATAACTAAGATATCCATCCATTTATAATGGTGGCAAAGTGGTTAGCATTGCTATCTTGGAGCACTGGGGTCCTAGATTCAATTCCTGCCATCCTGTGTGTGTGGGGTTTGCATGTTCTCTCTGGGTTACATGGTTTTTCTCCATATGTGTGATATGACTCCCTCTCGCACTCCAAAACATACTGGTAAGTTAATTGGTTTATGGGAAAACTGGCCCTGGTGTGTGTGTGTTTGTGTCTGTCTGTCCTATGATTTACTGGCGCTATGTCCAGGGTGTATTCTGCCTTGTGTCCGTTGCTTACTGGGATAGGCTCCAAATCCTCTGTACTGGATAAAGAGATTAGAAATAGATGGAACTATACACAGTGTTAGAAACCCACTATGAAATGGCAGCATCTCACTGAGAATATAATATTTTATAGTGCTGGCCTTTTCACCTCTCTTGCACATCAGTATCCATACCTAGTTATTTAAACAAATTACCTCTAATTATAAACATTTTAATATGCTGGCTCTGTGGATCCACATCAGCTATGTTTGCCCATTCCTTCAATTCATGTGCATCCAACACACAGTTCAATGCTAGTAACTGCACAAAATCTAAAATACAATCCTCATTTTAGTATTTATGTAAACATACAGTCTGTTAACTTCATCATCTTCACCAAAAGTATGCCTAACCCCATTAGGAAGTGTTCTTGTTATCAGTGTATTCCTTAGCTTTCCCAAAATTATCTTCTTCTTACCAACATCTCTAGTCTTTTATCCTGCAATAACTCAGCCAACACTTAAATCCCCAAAAGCTGCTTGTGTTAATTTCTTTAAATCACAAATATCATGTGTTAATACTGGCCATTTAATACTCTGCATTGTGGGATAATAGCTTATTTTAAAGGGAACTAGAGAAACTAAGAACTAGAGAAATTAAGAAAGGCTTTTTTTCCCTAGAATTTATAAATGCACATCCTGTTCACTGGGGAAATTAAATCCCACTGAGCAATCTTCAATATGTTCAGAATATGACAGCGAGAATCCTATTAGGGATGCATTACACCTGTTTTCAAGTCCTTGCACTGGTTACCTATCAGGTTTCGAGTCAACTTCAAATTCCTCATCCTCATTCTGTACCTACAGTATATGGCTTATTATCTGTCTACTCCCCCACCTTTGTCCGTCTGACTCTGGTCTTCTAGCTGTCCTCAAGAACATCTACATTCTGTGGGTGACAGGGTCTTCTCTAGCTGCACCCCAGAGCTCTCAATTTGTATTCCCAGTGATATCAGTCACGTACCCTGAGTGCATTTAAATCTAACCTCAGAACCTTTCTTTTCAGAAGACTTAGTGTCTGTATCTGCTTCATTTTCTAATTTTGGTAGCACCTCTAACTGCTTGTCTTTCTTATATGCATTTACTTTGTAATCTGTGGTCCTTTTATCTGTTTTTACATCTACTGTATTGCTTTGAGATGCCACCTTTAATGGTAATATATAAAATAAAGTTTTTTATTAGTGTTATAGGGAAACATGATCAGATTTTCCCTGATCATGTATAGTATACAAGTATACTAGTTTGTCACTCTTCTCATTCCCTTTGCTAAATGACTTTTCATACTAATCTGATCAATCTAACTGCCAGTTTTCTGTGCTTTCTCTATCCTGCTAGATTTGCAATTATTCTGAAAATTTTCATCTTGAAATAACTCATTTCTAAATACCCTTTTCACTGTTAACATCTTATAGCAACTCTGCGACAAAATATACACTTAGCTCAACCTGACAGTTCATCCTGCTACCAACATTAAATAAAACACATCTTAAGATTTCTATATTTATGTCTTTATTTAGTGGTTTCATTAGTGACAAAGGCTAAACTTTCTTGGAAAAATGTCTTTTATGTGTTGCGGAAAAAACTGACTTGCTTTAACAAAATATGTTTACAAGTCCTTTCACCTGGCAGTTTACCTAAATGCCCAACTATCTGAGAAGCCCTCCATGAAACCATAGTTGCTATTAATTCATTTAGGGCTCACTGACAGAATTGCTGTTTTTTATGCATGCTAATTTCTGATTCCTCACTCTGTTTAATGTTTATAGATAAGTATTGATCGCGAAGGGAAATTGATGTACATGTTTACATGTTCTTTTGTAACATACACCTTTTTGTGATTTTTTTGTATATCTAAGCAAGTGTTCCTGCATCCCTCTTCTGCACTATAGGCATGGCTTTTTTTCTGTTTGCTCCATTTCTAAAACTTTTTATTCATGTGCATTTTTGTATTTTTTTACACCTCTATCACTTTAACGTCCTGAATTTTCATTTGCCTTAATTTGTAGAATGAATTTGAGTTTTAGCCTTAAAAATCTTAAGTTTTCACTATCTTTTGTTTCTTGTCCTACAACTGTTATTATTGATCACCATGACTTCATTCAGCGTTTCCTGAACGTCTATGACAGGCAGAGAGAGTGCTGTTTCTGGTGCGATTTTTTCAGCTGACATTTCACTGTTTTAAACGAACAAGAAATTAGATTGCTCATAAATCACTTATTCTATATAAATACAGCGTAATTGCCCTCCGAAAATCCTCTTTTTCTTGTTCGTTTTAGAGACCTTGATCGAAACTGATTTTAGATGTCAGAAAGGATTTATTTTCTCTGTATTTCCTACATTGCTTTGTTGAGATTTTAACTTTATATTTAGGCTCAGATTTCAACTATAAATCGTACAGTAATTAATAGCAGTAAATACTGATGTTTTGCTCCCTCTTACCACAAAAATATTGTAACGCTTACGGCCGACAGGGCGCTGTGTAAGAGCCGGCGTACCAGAGCGGGTGACGTCACCGCCCTTCCCTGTGATAGCAGGACCACAGCTACTGGGCTGTGGAGAGATCTCTCTTTGGCTCACGGGGCTAGGTCGCTGCAGAGAGATGCGGAAGTCCCGGGTTCGAGCCCCGGAGGGTGCAGGGGCCGACCAGATGCGGCAAGGGCGCCCGCCTGAGCCCCCGTTGCGTTACATTGGTGTCAGAAGTGGGATGGGATAGCCCTTCGCCGGGGACGGCGATTTAAGCGGGGGAGAGTGTAACGCTTACGGCCGACAGGGCGCTGTGTAAGAGCCGGCGTACCAGAGCGGGTGACGTCACCGCCCTTCCCTGTGATAGCAGGACCACAGCTACTGGGCTGTGGAGAGATCTCTCTTTGGCTCACGGGGCTAGGTCGCTGCAGAGAGACGCGGAAGTCCCGGGTTCGAGCCTCCAGTCGGGATGGGGCCGACCAGATGCGGCAAGGGCGCCCGCCCGAGCCCCCGTTGCGTTACATTGGTGTCAGAAGCGGGGCGGGATAGCCCTTCGCCGGGGACGGCGATTTAAGCGGGGGAGAGTGTAACGCTTACGGCCGACAGGGCGCTGTGTAAGAGCCGGCGTACCAGAGCGGGTGACGTCACCGCCCTTCCCTGTGATAGCAGGACCACAGCTACTGGGCTGTGGAGAGATCTCTCTTTGGCTCACGGGGCTAGGTCGCTGCAGAGAGACGCGGAAGTCCCGGGTTCGAGCCCCGGAGGGTGCAGGGGCCGACCAGATGCGGCAAGGGCGCCCGCCTGAGCCCCCGTTGCGTTACAATATATATGTTTTGTAGCTGGGATGAACTTTATTTCGTACGCGTAGCTACTGCGATTTGGACACGAAGCGGTTAAAGATGGCGGCAAATCAGGCATCCAGAGAGGGGGGGGGGGGGGGCGTCTTCTCGCCTCCATAACTAAAATGCCAAATAGGAGTGGCTTAAGCGACATACACAGTCGTGTAACTGACAGTTTGAGGTAGCCTATCGTGTAAATTTCGCTTTGTTGCTGATAGGTTAAGCTTTCGAAACTCTGCCCCAAAGTCATGTGACTGATTTTTCGCCCTGTTTCGTTGGTTAAACGCAATGATCACAAGCACCACCATGGTTACTGGGATGTGTAGTTTTTAATTCCGTTTGAATTATAACTGTACGTACTGTCTTCATATTTGGCCAGGGCTTTAAAGAGAAGGCACGCCAAAAAATTTCGGTGCCGTCGTCTCCGCTTTAAAGGTACCCCCGTGCTGGAAGAATTTGACCTTGGAACGTTTGCCCAGCGTACTACCAGCTGTCCAAAGGGCTGATCCTTGGTGGTGGAGTGACTGTTGGTCTGATTCTGATGAGCCCAGAATTTAAGAATTCAAGAAACCAATGCAGCTTTGGATATTAATTGAGAAGAAACAGTTCTGTTGGCTCATTTATGTAAATTAATGATTTCAGGTTTGATATTTCAGACTAGACCCCTAACATCTAAACTGCTCTGCCATATTTTGACTTCTTTAAGGCACTGATGGTCATGTATTTTCTTGTGATGCACTGTAGCCTGTCACGATCCCTGCCTCCCGGCAACGGAGGAGGCAGAAGAAGGCGTAGCCTTACTTCATCAGTCTACCTATCAGTTTACTTATTCACCACCACACCCCCGTCTCATCCTGTACTTAAACACCTGTCTTTTCCTACCTCCTGGCTTAGTATTGGTTTTCCTTTCGAGCTTCCTAGTTGCGCTACTCCTTCTTCTGCTTTGTGTCTTTCTTGGTTTTCGGATTACGGTTTTTCCCTCTTTGACGACGGTTTTTTGGATCACGGCTTGGCTTCGGTACTCACTCTCTGTTTTGAATCTCTGGCTTCCCCTGGACTCCCGGATTGCTCTATTGCCTACGGTTTCGGATCACGGTTTGGCTTCGCTAACTCATTCCCTGTTTGGATCTCTGGCTTCCCCTGGACTCTCGGCTCGTTCCTTCAACTACGGCTTTCTTCGGGTCACGGCTACGCTTTATCAGCTCCTGCAAGTGGGTTCATTCACTGGTTTCGGTTTCTCTTACCGAATCCCTAACATAGCCAGGAGCTGACTGCTAGACCCAGCTGTGTGTACGTGGAGCTGAACTCCATGAGAGTGTGTCATTCACTTAGATCTGCTTTCATGTGGAGAAGCACAACCCTGGATGTGTCCAGAGTGTCTGTCAGTGCCCAGGTCAGACAGTCCTGCTCCAGCAGTGCAAGGCTGTGACAGTCCTGGTCTTGTCCAGAGTGTGTGTCAGTGCCCAGGTCAGACAGTCCTGCTCCAGCAGTGCCAGGCTGTCAGTCCTGGTCTTGTCCAGAGTGTCTGTCATAACCCAGGTCAGACAGTCCTGCTCCAGCAGTGCCAGGCTGTGACAGTCCTGGTCTTGTCCAGACTGTCAGTGCCCAGGTCAGACAGTCCTGCTCCAGCAGTGCCAGGCTGTGACAGTCCTGGTCTTGTCCAGATTGTCTGTCAGTGCCCAGATCAGACAGTCCTGCTCCAGCAGTGCCAGACTGTGACAGTCCTGGTCTTGTCCAGAGTGTCTGTCAGTGCCTAGGTCAGACAGTCCTGCTCCAGCAGTGCCAGGCTGTGACACCAGAGTGTATGCCAGTGCCCAGGTCAGACAGTCCTGCCCCAGTAGTGCCAGGTTGTGACAGTCCTGTTCACAGTTTTTGTCAGGGGGCAGGTCAGGCAGACCAGCTGCAACAGTAGCTGGACTGGGTGTGATAGGCTTGGTTTTCTATAACCTCTGCACCACTTTGGACGTGAAGTCTAAAACAACTTTATTTTTTATATGTAAGTGTTCATTTCTGCTTTATATTGAAGGACATTGTTTAGTTCCCAGGTTTTCTCCAGGTTTATCAGGAAGGTTTGGGGTAGAATGTGTTTTTCATCTTGGTTCAGGGTCTCAGATATCTGCAGGTCAATTACTTGTTTTTCACAACCAAATTCCCACTTTGAAGCCCAGAGTTCTAGGATGTCAGCTCCTATGACACAGTGGGGTGTCCAGAGGGTCTGGTCATTTTACTTATTTTTCATTGATCTCTCAGTGTTTCTATGACAGTGACTTGATCTGCAGTGAATGTGTGCCTGATAATTTACAGATTAATTTTTGGCTGAGCAATTTTCCAAAATTCCAAAACAGTGTATAGTTTTAGTATTCTTTAGAATTCCTCACAATTTTGTTCAAATAATGAATACTCATTCTCTATTCCTGCTCTCTCTTCCTAACTTTTCTTATATTCAAGCATATTGAGTGGTCAGGGACAGTGATCTCTGTTATTGTTCTGAAATTCCAGCTCATCGAGGGGTCAGAGTGGTTGGAGGCAGTGATCTCTGCTCTGGGAGACTGGAAGTGCAGCACGGAGAGACCTGGGGCTCAGTGTGTGACTCTGACTTTGACTGGCAGGATGCAGAAGTTGTCTGTCGAGAGCTGGACTGTGGGGTTCCCTCACAGGTGCTGAAGGGGGCTCATTTCGGGAAGGGGGAGGGACAGGTCTGGACAGAGGAGCTCCAGTGCCAGGGAAGTGAATCGCACCTGTTCTTCTGTCCAAAGTCCTCCACAAAGACACAGAGCTGCACCCATGAGAACGATGTGGGACTGGAGTGTTTTGGTAAGAGGAGGATAATTTATTTCATTCTGTCTTTAATGGAGCTCAAAACTGAAGTTTAAAAGAGAAACTGATGATTGCTACAATAACTGTGTCAGCACTGGGGGTTGGTGTTTAACCATGAAGATTCACTACACCAATCTTCTTATTAACAGTAAATTAATTAAACTTTAAATTGCCACCTTTGCTAATGAATAAAATAATTAAATTGGAATTCAACACGTTCAGGTGTTGCTACGGTTTCGGATCACGTAGGACAGTATTGGTTTGTGTAAGTGTGAAGAGTGTGTGTAAGTACTGCACAATTCCTAACTATAATCCCTGTCCTGTGTGCAGGATACACAGGGTTCAGGCTGGCAAACGGCTCAGACTCCTGCTCTGGCCGAGTGGAGTTGCAGTACGACAGTAAATGGGGGACAGTGTGTGACCTGTACTGGGACCTGAGAGATGCCAGTGTTCTCTGCCAGCAGCTGGGCTGTGGGGAGGCTGTAGCAGCACCAGGACAGGCCTGGTTTGGACAGGGCAGTGGACCAGTAAGGGCTGATGTGTTTGAGTGCCGGGGCAATGAGAGCCGTCTCTCACACTGCACTGTCTCTTCATGGGGGAGAGCAGGGTGCTCTCATGGACAGGACGCAGGAGTCATCTGCTCTGGTGAGAACCAACACCCATTTACATCTTGAATATTAAACATTGTAATTATGATGAAGCAATGATTGGCAGACATGAGATAGTTTTGCATGCCTTTATTACGTACAAAATGAGAGACAATCTTGACACACTTTAGATGTTTTATGTGCAATCACCTTGAGTCAGTCTGTTGTCTCCTAACTCATGAATTAACTTCTTACACTTATATAGCACTTTTCTGGACACTCATCTGAAAGTGCTTTACAGGTAGTGGTGACTCCCTTCCACTTCCACCAATGTGCAGCCCCACTTGGATGATGTGACGGCAGCTAGAGTGCGCCAGTTCACTCACCATACAAAAGCTCAGGGAAGGTGACTCTATGATATCCATAGGGATAGAATTCCAGAGCTCTGGGCTGCAGACAGGAGACCAGAATTAGAAGAGTGAAGGTTGTGAGGTGGCGAGTAGGATGATAGTAACTCTGGCAGGTACTGGGGTGTCAAGCCATGCAGAGACTTTTAGGGGAGCATGAGGACTTTGAAGTCGACACGAAACCTGATAGGAAGCCAGTGCAGGGACTCCAGGACAGGAGTAATGGGATCACTTGCACTAGACCTGGTGAAGACTCTGGCTGCCAAATTCTGGACATGCTGAAATTTGTTCAGTCTGGGTTTAGATACCCTACCGAGCGGAGCATTACAGTAGTCAAAGTTACAGAGCGTTAAAGTAGCATTAACTCGATTAGGAACTCCTGGCCTCACAAGTGCATGTCATTGGTGCTTCCTTACCACCCTAACACCCCTTCAGCCCATGTAAAAGACAGCTTTCTATTGGTGATGGGTTTCCAATTTTATTGTTTATTAAGTAATTATAAATATTTATTAAGTTACAACTTCATTCCTAGTCATTATCACAAGTTCTGCACTTCTTTTTGGAACTTATGGTATATAGACCTAATTTACCTGAAGTTATGCTACTCATTTTTGAGTAAAATAAGTACAATTTATGTGTTTTTTTGACTACAGTAAAGACCTGAGGAAAACATGTTGAGTGATTATCAAAGACTAGATTATGTCAAGGTTTAGCCAAGATACTAGTTTTGAAACCATTTCAAATTTTGCAAGGTGCCACATATTTACTTCTGTTATGTTTCCAGTCACAACTGACCATATGATGTTATCTACAATGAAAAGACAGAGTCACAAATTTCAAATGACCCTTTATTTTGCAAACATCACAAATTCAACAAGCCTTTTAGATAAAATGAACAGTGACATTTGTGTGTGTTTGTGTGTTCACGCACATGAATGCAGTGGGTAATGATGGCGTGTGCCTATATTTGTGGTGTACGATGCTGGTTTTTACACCCCTTGGGGCACAGAGCTGGCACCTCTTCCTTTTGTCTGTTCTTTTGTCGGGGGGCAGCTGCTGGGGAGGTAGAGCTGCCCAGATCTTTATGCCACATTTGCCTGGTTTACTCGACATGTATTGTTGGGAAGGACAGCTGTAACGAGTCCACGTGACGAAGTAGTAGGATCCTATGCAGACGAGAGAGAGAGTAGAGGCATAAACAACACAAGTGCCCAATCTGAATCGACAGGCGAGTTCGTGGTCAAGAGCAAAGGTAAGTTCAAAAAGCCAAAAGTAGTCGTACAAGAGGTTTCCAAAAAAGGAGCAAGGTAGGAGCTCTCTAGGACAGAAGTCAATAGCGAGCAGCAAGTAGACAGTTTAGAGGGTTTAAATAGAGCTGAGTGCAGAACGGTACAGCGGTTGGTGATGGTTTAACACGTGCAGTGGGGGTGTTATAATTAGTCCGCTGCTGGAACTGGTTTGTGGTTTGTGGTTTGTGGTTTGTGGGTTGATCTCTGATGACTGGCAGTCCTGACAACAGCGACCTCGGAGGGGGACCAGGCGCTCATCCACAGTGACTTCCGGGCCACGACTGTAAATGAGTGGCAGGCGCTCAACCCACTTGTCCCAGACATCTCCAGTGCAGCGAGTTCGTCTCGTTGACGTCGAGCAGGTCTTGTGTCCCGCTTGTCAAAGCGAATGGCTCTTGAGAGAATATGAAAGGATTGACATAGTAGCCCGAAAAATGGCCCGACCAGACTCAGCATGCTATCAGCTGATGGTGGCCTCATTCCTTGATCTGTATATGCCAGAAAGAATCAACAGACCCACGTATGGTTGAGAGTCTACCAGACCACCTCCCTCCAGCTATCGCTATGCACACGTCTCCCCTCCAGGTTTGTCATATCTAGGACTGTCCTTACAATAGCCTTTGGCAGAAACAATTCAAAGCTGGACTTTATATCTTCAACACGGGACACGGTATACCTTTTGGCCCTGGGCCATCCTGAAACTAGCAGCTACTGGGCTCATCAGCACTGCTGAAATCCTGTTTTGAGGTGCAGAGAGCAGTCAGGACATAATATTGAGCTGTTAGAAAGAAAACTGAATGCTCTAGATTGTGTTTCAGATATAATTTCTGTGTTTTTATATTTCACTTCACATACAGATGTGCAGACCCAGGTGTGAGGTGTAAAACTCGAGCAGGAGGTGGAGGCTCATGCTCTGCTGCGCTGCACACGCTGCTGGTGTAGATTAGACATGAAAAAGGAGCTTGTCAGATAGGACCAAGAAACACATCTCATGTGGATAAGACATCAGGGATACAGAGTGTGAATTTTCCAGGGTGACTGTAAGGGGTGTCTCTGTGATGTGATTCTTTTACAGCAGAAATGTCCTGAGTGTCTCTGTTTCTTCACAGAAGCAGCTGGGGGCGACACAGACACAAACCCAGCAGAGAATCCAGGAGAGAGAGAAGGAGCTGCAGGAGCTGAGACAGGCTGTAGAGTCACTCAGAGTGGGTATTGACCAGAGCAGTGGACACACTGGCACACATTTCCACAGCTGGATATTGGACAGTACCCTTAGAAAACACAGCATACAGAATAATGTAGTTTGAGTGTTTTCCTGTGTAATAATCCACTGTGTGACTCCTCCCTCAGAGCTCTGCACACACAGCAGTACAGGACACTGACAGGATCTTTACTGAGCTGATCCGCTCCATTGAGAGAACACGCTCTGAGGTCACAGAGTTGATCAGAGCTCAAGAGAGGGCTGCCGTGAGTCAGGCTGAAGGACTTCTAGAGCGACTGGAGAAGGAGATCACTGAGCTGAAGAGGAGAGACGCTGAGCTGAACCAGCTCTCACACACAGAGGATCACATCCATTTCCTCCAGGTAACATCACTGCTCTGTGACTCTGCACGGAAGGGTGTCTCTCACACAGAGCTGCTCCTGGCTTCTCCCCAGGAATGTGTGTTGTGTTTGACTGGAAACTCCTCCCTCTTCCCTGCTGCAGAATTTCCAGTCTGTCTGTGTCCCTCGTGGAGCTGGAGACTCACCCAGTATCCCAGTCAGTCCACACTTTTCTCCTGAGCCAGTGAGGAGAGCTGTCTCTGCACTGAGAGATGGACTGGAGGACATCTGCAAGAAGGAATCAATAAAGATTTCCACGACAGGTTAGTGGAGAACCACACTGATGTCTTTCTGAATATCTTACATATTTCCTGTTTTTCTCTTATATTGTTACTGGATTTTCTGTGCAGTGACTGAATTTATCAGTGCAGCTTATCTGTCAATGATTCAAATTCTCAGTAAAATATCTTAAAAGTTTTAGTCTCACAAATCTTTATGACAGTAACTGTATTGTTATATTGTGCTGTATATAGTTCGACAGGAATGTTTTAATATGAGCTACAGTCCCAGTATAGTAGAACAGTCCTGTTACAATAGGGGCTGCAGTCTCAGTATGGTACAACAGACCTCTTACAATAACAGCTATAGTTCCAGCACAGTAGATCAGTCCTGTTACAATAGGAGCTACAATCCCAGTACAGTAGATCAGTCCAGTTACAATAGAATCTACAGCCCAAGTGAATCAGAACAACTGTCATTCCTGTTACTCTGTTACTGCAGCCCTGATGAGACATTTCTCTTTGTGTCTCCCCAGTGACTGAAGTCTACAGTCTGCTGACTCCAGAGCCTGGGTCAAGAGCAGAGCTTTTACACTGTGAGTATGTTTTCACAACAGCTCCCCCCTGAAGTGGTCAGTGAGGCTGGTTCAAACACACAATAAGAGCCCCTCCAAGCCTCCTGGGTGTTACCACTGGATGCAGTCCTGGCTCTGAAACTGCAATTGTCCATTTCTGAAGAGGAGCACTAAGAGACAGGTTTTTCTGGGTTTTCTTCAGCCCCTGTACAGAGCCCTCTGTCCTGTCTAGTGCACTTTTGTCGTGTAGAAACCCCACCTGGCTACCTCTTTAAATAGCTTCATCCTACATGGCTATGTCATGCTTCATGAGCTGGAGGTTTCAGCTGACGGATCGCTGTTCCACCCCACACGTCTGGTCGCATTTGATGATGTGGGGCAGGACGGTCCTCAGTCTGCTGGCCAGTAGCTTGGACAGGATCCAAGTAGCTTGGGCGGAGCGGTGGCTCTGTGGCTAAGGATCTGCGCCTGTGACTGGAATGGTTGCCGGTTCAAATCCCGCGGCCGGCAGAGGAATCCTACTCAGTTGGGCCGCTGAGCAAGGCCCTTAACCCTAACTGCTCCAGGGGCGCCGTACAATGGCAGACCCTGCGCTCTGACCCCAAGCTTCTCTCCCTGTCTGTGTGACTGTGTCTCCATGGAGAAAAGCTGGGGTATGCGAAAAGATGAATTCCTAATGCAAGAAATTGTATTGGGCTAATAAAGAAACATCAACATCATAACATCATAGGATCATTGACACCTCTCACTGTCCAGCTGATGTCCAGAGTGGCAGTGTTACCAGTGAGCAGAACATCTATGTATCTCAGTCAGTGATACTGGTCACTGTGGGTATAGGTCACCAGTAACACTCACTGACTGAGTGACCTGTATCCACAGTGTCCAGTATCACTGACTGAGTGACCTGTACTCAGAGTGACCAATAACACTGTCTGAGTGACCTGTAGTCACAGTGACCTGTGCCACTGACTGAGTGACCTATACCTACAGTGACCAGTATCACTGACTGAGGGATATTGGTCACTGTAGGTACAGGTCACTCAGTCAGTGATACTGGTCTCTGTAGGTATTAATACAGTAAAAATCTGCTCTCTATCTGCAGATCCTGTGAAGCGAGCCCCTATCCCTAAATCACGTACGTACACTCTGTGAAAATCTGCTGACTGACAACACTGATTGTACTGACATTTTATTACCAGAGTGTGAGTGTGATTCACAGTGTCTGTATGTCTATGTTCCAGTGTGTGACTGTGATTCACAGTGTCTGTATCTCTGTGTTTCAGAATGGCAGTGGTTGTGCAGTGCTGCAGGTAAGTCTGTCTCTTGTTGATGACAGAGATGCTGTTTTAAGCTCTAGTGTCTGTGGTTATTGAGTTTTTGATTCCAGAAGGTCTCTTTAGTGTGAGGAAGTCATTCCTGGTTTGTATACAGAAGGAGATGTATTTCATTTTCATGTTTCTGTATCATCCTACATATACTCTCAGTGGGCTGTGAAGATCAATCAAAGTTTCATGGTGGGAATTTCTATTTCCATCCTGTGTTTCAGTCTATTGGCTAGTATGAGTCTCTCCTGGAGGGACTGACAGTGTAGGAAACTAATTTTCCCTGAAGGCCATGTGCTCTGGTCTCTGCTTACTCCTGAATGAGGGTCTACAGACTGAATGTGGCAGAACCAGTGATCCCGGATTTGGGAATAACTGTGAAATACCAGGAGGAATGAATCAGGTGCAGAGCCAGTCTCATAATAACAAGCCATTCAAATCCTGAGGAGAAAGACTGTTAAAAGATGGTATAATGACAGTACTCTTCCCCTGCAGCTTCACAAACATACAGCCTCTTGCGAGAGGCAGCAGTTTGACTCTGGTACAGGGGCTCCTCTGGGGCCTGTAGGCCTCTTCCTTGTCTGCGAAATGGCTACTTCACATGCCGACCGGGCTGATGGGTCAGAGTCAGGGCTTGTTCTATCTGGACAATTAGAGTGAAAGGAAAACTCAATCACATTTATCCGTTTATATTGGGAGAGAGTGCATCTTCTTAATTTGTTGTGAGAAGGAGGGTCTTATAGTGATTTTCAGCTCAGAATCATTGTGATAGAATATTCTGGTATTTCTGCTCCAGTGTCTCATTATAGGAGGTGACTGGTACTGATTAAGATTAAGATTAAGATGAAGATGGTAAACTTGGTGTAAAGGGTTAATATGAGTTCAGCACACTAGGGTGTCTCTGTTTGTGATTATAGTATCTGTAAGACATGGAGTACCTGAGAGGAACTCTCCTGTTCTGACTTCCTGAGTTTGGCTGAAGGAGGAAGAGCTAATCTGAAGAGTGAAAGTCTCTTTGGGAAGAATGTCTGAACAGTGGACTGTGCAGGCTTCTCTGAAAGGGGACCAGTAGAAAATCTGGGAGCCCAGAGGGGTTCCCTCTGCCAGAATTAATTACAGGACACTCAGATGTGCACATTTTAACATCATGTGTTTACTGAAAGCTGTAATTTGAAGTTAATGGTTTGGTGTCACCACACCTGTCTGGTTACAAAGGGGTCTGGGGCAGATGCCTCTCAGTCAGGGGGTAATTATCTGGGAATGAAGGGCTCTTCCCAGGACAGAAGGCATATCGGTGTATCCTGACAGAGCTCTCAGGTCCAGTTAGAAAGAGATTTAGTGGACTGTTTCTCTTCCAGAGTCTGAGATTCTTCACCATCAGATGACTTAGTAGTCATAGAAAGAGATGTTGGGGTGTTTATCTGTCAGTAAGGAGTCTGTTTCTTGGGCTGGAGAATACATCTGAGAGCTGTGAGCTCTACTGAGACAGGCTACAATGATGTGGGTTCAGTAAGAGACTCAGTGGTGTGATTGACTCAGAATAGATCAGTAATTTCAACATCCGTTCATTAATCAATATTGTCAGTGAAGACTGGGGTTTTTACCTCAGATTTGGGTTTGTCTTCACAGGGCAGGAGGAGTAAATTTAGCTCCTGTGTTTCCATGTCAGACAGGACTTTATCTTCAAAGAGTGACACAGTGACTGTGTGTCTAAGAATGTATGTGTGAAAAAAACGCTACTATAATAGTTGGGGATATTTAATTTGAATTGAGGGACTATTCCTAGGGCAGTGGTTCTCAAACATTTTGTTTTTGTTTGAATTGAGGAACTATTTATAGGCCAAGGGTAATAAATTCACATTTAGTAGTTCAAGTAAGGAGATGTGTCAGCATGCCTAGGCTGCAAAGGAATAAGTAAAGGTCTATTCCTGCTGAAAAGAGAAGAAACACAGCATTTCAGCTGTGGAGACTTTTTTGGGTGTCTTTTGGTTGTTCTTCGTTTCCTATCAAAATAAGAATGTCTTAGGTTATCGTTGGTCACCCGTTAAATCTTCAAGCAGAAAAACCTCAAAAGCTTTTAGACCGCAGTATGTAGACATCAAATACACTTGAATTGGGAATTACACAATAAAATGCAGGAGAGGTGTAATTTGAAGGATGAAAAAACAGTATTTCTGCGTATTTTGTGCAGATGAATGTAAAGAGATAGGGGAATGACAGACAAAAAGAATGTCACAGATGTCGGAAAGGACGAACCGTGGAATGACAGGAGAGCGAAAAGACCCTATGCATAGCAGCGAGACGGAGGTTAGCCCGGGCTCAGCTGTTCAGGGAATGCGGTAAAGAAACCTATGTCCTCAGGTAGCGGACGTGGGGGGAACTGGTGCTATGCAGCTCTCAGGACATCCGAACGTCAATGCTGAGCCAAGGCAGAATTAAAGACCCAGAAATATATAGCCCCAGAGAGAGAGAAACACCGGAAGGACAGCAGAGAACCGGAAATGAGAGACAGGACAGAGAAGGAGCGCCCTCTGGCTGCAGAGGACGTGGCAAAGAAAAGAATTCCAGGACAACACACAACCAGTTATACAGTTTGTCTATTGCTGGCTTGCTGTTTAATGGGACCAACAGTAACAGTGACAGGAAGACAATAGGAGGGATAAGTCATCGTAAATGTATTCTGTTCAGTGTTTAAAGAGTGAGCAAACACCCCGTACAGGACATGTTTCTGCAGTTTCACATCAAGAGTAACAGATGTTTGGAAAGCTGTGTCAGTTCTACTTGTCACAGAAATGGTAAGAACGACACACATTTAACCCAGGAACACTCACTGACACAATGCTGTACTTCATGTGTACAAAAGACAGAACACATCCTCTTTTAAATTTTTTTTTTTTCCAGAAAGAGGAGTGTGACCATATTCTTCTGTTGTTAGAGTCAATGCTACTTTACACAGGACAGTATCATTGCATATATAATACCAAATTAAAATAGTAGACAATATTGTTCACAAATTAACTGCTGCATTCAAACACAATACTATCTCATCTAACCACAATAAATACCTTATCTCCGTGGTGCTAATAAGGTTCTGTAAATTTCAGTTACTCATGCCAGCACTGTGAAAGGAAGTGGGAGTTGAGTATTAAGCTGAGAATTGCCCTCCTCTCAGAACAGGGGGGTAATTAATTCTGATCTCTCTTTACTGACAGTGTTTCAATGACATGAAATCAGTCAGTGTCTCTGTGGCCTGTTTTCCTCAGAGCAGCTCAGACACGTGTTCTCAGCTGGTGTTCTCACATGGTCCTGGTCATTAAGAAACCCAGTGGCATGTTTCACTAAGAATGACACTGGAGTGTCAATATTATTTCATTAGTCCCACCAGAGTGAGTGTGTATTGGGGTGTTCGCCTATGATATTGGAGACCTCATTTCAAACAGGAGTGATCCAGAGCAGTGGTTCTCAACCTTTTTGGACCAAGTACCACCCCTGATTAAACCAAAGCATCCAAGTACCACCTACAAGTCATCATCTCATAGGAACCCCAGAAAATCTCAATGACCAACATGAGCGCACGTGCACACACACACACTCACATACACTTATAATAAATATTATCATAAAGGTTATTTGATATAGCGCCTTTAAAGGTGGCTTCTCAAAGCTCTTTGCAAAATTACAACAGGAACAATAACAATTAAAAATAAAGTATAAAAAAAGCACCATTTCATTGAGAGGGGTGAGACTGTTTAGTTGAGCAAAGCAGATGTGAAGTCATTTTTGAGCCTTGATACAATTCACAACAAAGTCTAACAGATTTTAAATCCACAGGCATTTTCTTGACGGCCAAGGCTGCAGTGCGTCCACTTCATATCTAGAACAACATCTCTAACTACACCGCTGTGTCGGCTTGTCATCGCTCTAGCACCGTCTATACAAACTCAGATGCATTTCATCCAACTGACGCCATTCTCTTCGATAAATTCATTCAGAAGCTGAAATATTGCAGTGAAAAGCATCTGCTCATCTTTTGATATCATCCGCCATATCAATAATTCTACGAGTGATTGTCTTTCGCAGGGGGCAGAAGGTCGAGCTGTTTAGCAGCTTTTTCTCCACAGACAATACATGTCAGCTCTTTTCCCAGTGGTAAATAAGGTTCTTCAAAAATAGTTTGGGGCTTACCTGCTTTAGCAATCTGCAAGCTTGCATTTTTCCCTGTTTCAGGGATCCATCTCAGAAGTTAAAAGAAGTTCTTATTTCATGCGCATGGGAGCGAAACACAGAGACACTCTGTGTATTTTTCTCAAATTAACCTAGAACAGTTCTTAAATATTTTTCTGATATCTATCACACTCTCTTGTGCTTACAAGTTTGGCATTGTTCCAAAATCACATACATTCTCCTACCTCCCTATTTGCTGGAGATAACTTTTTTAAAATACAACTGGTCACTTACGTTCATAGCACGCACTCCTATACAATGGTTTAGAATAGCTCTTGTGTCCAATCAAGTATTAACACGTGCTGTATCGTAGTACATAGGCGCCGTATTTGACACAAACTAATTTTATTAAAATAGAAAATGTGAAAACCCGTCCCAATTTTTCAGTTGGAAAACAAAGTTCCAGGGTCATATGGTGTAACACCTAGTGACGCTCCGCGTACCACTTGTGGTACATGTACCATATTTTGAGAACCACTGATCTAGAGGGTGTCTGTGTTTTCAGACTGATAGACTCTCCTGTGGAATAAGTCAGTGTTTGACACTTTGTCCTGTTCTACACAGAATGAGTGTGAAATATCAGCAGAAGACGTTGTCATATCGGCTTCAGGGCTGTAGTTTCCACTCTTGTCCTAAGCATCACTTGCACGTGTAATACTTAGTGAAACAATTACAAAATATGTAATTTCACATGAAGGGAAGAGAAGTAATTATTAATTTAATTGTTTTTCACTCTTGGTGTGTTTGGGGGACAAAGACATTTCACAGTATAATTGAGTTGAGTTGTAATGTAATCGGCAGGAGCCTGTTGTGATGTTTGCTGTTTTATTCCCCAGCTGCTGTGACTCTGGACCCTGATACAGCTCACTGTGAGCTCAGCCTGTCTGAGGATAAGAAGAGAGTGAGACAGGGACAGAGGAAGAGTCTCTCTCACAATCCTCACAGATTTGATTACTGGCGCTGTGTCATGAGCAGGGAGGCCTTCACCTCAGGGAGACACTACTGGGAGGTGGAGGTGAATCGATACTGGATAATAGGAGTGACCAGAGAGTCTGTACGGAGTAAAGGAGATTTCAGATTCTCCCCTGAGAAGGGTTACTGGATGTTGAGATACTGGAGTTTGCACTCTAAGCCTTTTGATTTATCTGCTCTCACTGACCCTCGGACCCACCTCCCCCTCAGTCTGCTGCCCAGGAAGCTGGGGGTGTGTGTGGATTTTGAGGAAAGGAAAGTCTCCTTTTACACAGTGGAGTCCAGAGCTCATCTCTACACTTTCACTGACATGGTCTTCACTCAGGGGGAGAAGATCTATCCTGTCTTCTGTACCTGGGATTCAGATAAAGACCTTGAGCTGCTGCCTGCTGTCAGTGTGGAGATTAAACCCGTTACTGACTCATGAATACAGACTGACTCTCTCCCAGCTCTCTTTCGCACTGCTCATACTGGCAGACGGGTTTAGTGACGGGTAGTGAGATTATGTCATAAATCTAATAGTAATTTTAGAAATGACGATGTTGTGTCATGTTTAAACATTTAAAAAAAGTTTGAAACAGGGAAAAATAACATGTACGGGAGAGGGAGATATACCACGCTACCAGCCTGCTGTACTCCTGACTTTAATATACAATATCTCTAGAAACCCTACTGTTTTTACATTTATTTTAAAATAAGCTTTTAAAAATGCAATCTGTGTTAACTTCTCCTGCACGTGTAATGGGTTGTAATGGACGCTGTTGTTTCATATAGTACATAACAAGTACAGGTTTATTCCATGCTGAAAAGAGAAGAAAAAAAAGAAGTTTATACAATGAAATGCTGTTTCTCTTCAGTCTGAAGGGGGTGTCCCACACTGACAGACTGGAGGAACCGAGTCTCTTTAGTCTGAAGGGAGTATCCCACACTGACAGGCTGGCGTGCACAAATTGCCTAGATCTGGCGTGCACAAAGCTTGATCAGCTGCCCTTTCCCACAGGAGGTATGGGAATGTCCAGTGATAACGGGCTTCCCTGTCCGTCGGGGCAGTGAACAGTTTCTCAGACTGAGCTATTTTATATAATCGGCCCAGAACGGAAGAGAGATGTTAGGCCTCTTGCAAAGAAAAAAAATTAATCTTCATGTATGGTGTATTCAACGGAGATGGAGCCCTGCAAAACTGTATATAGGAACCAGAGATGAAGGATAAGCTGTTTAAGGAAATCAGCTCAGGCGTGCCGAGTGTGAGAGAGGTGGGGGTACACGGTTGTGAACGGGTAAGGCTTGTGTGTTTCTTTCGGTGTTGTGTTTTTATCCTGATATATTTTTAAAATCTTATCTTTATCAAGCTCGTTTGCATGGGTCAAACTCTGTTCAGGCGTATGTTTGTAACCGTGTGCGTCTTCTGTGTAGGTGGGGGGCTGAGCCTCATTCAAATCAGACTGAGCGCTGCTATACTGTATGTAGGAGCCAGAGATGAAGAATGAGCTATTTAAGGTAATCAGGAGTGTGTGAGAGAGAGAGTGTGTTTTTCCTCCCAACAGAGAAGACTTGTGGTTCTTTCTGCTTTTCTGCACAGGCTGCCAGCGTGAGTGCGTGCTGGGATCTTGGTTTGAATGCTCGAATTGTCTGGCTGGCGTTTTTTGTTCCTATTTGAGCCCATGTTTGTGCACAAGGCGCTTGCGGATGTCTCCGTGTGTGTGTGAGCGGCTCTGTATCAGTATAAAAAACGCATTTAAGACGTTCAACCTTTTCATGTTCATATATTGTTTTATTCTTGACAATAATAACTAAGGTTGCTGCTGGAAGAGGTGTTAGTGGGGCAAGCAGGGGGCACTAATACCCCAGTATAGTGATGGGGACACTATACTGTAAACAGGCGCCGTGCTTCGGATGAGATGTAAAACGGAGTTCCTGACTCTCTGTGGTCATTAAAAATCCCAGGGTGTTTCTCGAAAAGAGTAGGGGTGTTACCCCAGTGTCCTGGCCAAGTTTCCCATTGACCCTTACGAATCCTGGCCTCCTAATAAGCCCTAATAAGCCCCATCTATGAATTGGCTTCATTACTCTGCTCTCCTCCCCACTGAGAGCTGGTGTGTGGTGAGCGTTCTGGCACACTATGGCTGCCGTCGCATCGTCCAGGTGGATGCTGCACATTGGTGGTGGTGGAGGGGAGTCCCCATGTCCTGCAAAGTGCTTTGAGTGGAGTGTCCAGAAAAGCGCTATATAAGTGTAAGCAATTATTATTAATTATAATGTAATAAGTCCATTATTTCTCACCACTCCATTGCAAGGCATACACAACACAAACACCAGGAACAATTATCTCAGAAGCCAGTTAACCTCCCAGCATGTCTTTGGACTATGGGAGGAAACCCAATTGAACATAGGAGAACATGCAAACTCCACACAGATAGCTCCCTTTCTGAGCGCAAACTCCCTGCTCTCTTCTGTTAACAGCCCTTGAAGGTCGCTACAGGTCTTGCAGATGTGGGCTGTGTTAAAGGAGCCTGGGTCAAACCCAGAAATTGTCTCATTGATGAATTCAGGTGGCAAAACGAACTTGTCTTCTGGATGTGGGCTTTGTTGATCACACAGCTGTGTAATGTGGTGCCAGCTAAGATACGCACTCAGACCAGGGCAATATAATATACACTATACATAACATTACAGTGTAATAATATAGTGTGTGATCTCCTGTCCCAGCCTGAGGAACAGTCACCCTGTCTCTCAATAATAATAATAATAATAATAATAATAATAATAATACACTGTGTGATCTCCTGTCCCAGCCCAAGGAACAGCATGCCTGTCTCATAACAACAATAATACTGTGTTGATTCTGCTTTTTAAACTCCAACCCTAGCACTGTCTCATTTAACCAGCCTGTTCATTATAGCAATCGTCGGGTTATGTAGCCCAATGCAAAATCATAAGAATAATTAAAATCATTTGCCCAGAATGCCTTTTGTAAACTCCTCCTAGGAAATAATCCATGAGTGCCCAGTTGTGCTGTGGTTAGCACTTCTACACAGCACTGGGGCCTGGGGTTCAATTCTGAACTTGCGGTGTTGTCTGTGTGGAGTTTGCATGTTGGTAGGTTCATTAGCTTCTGAGAAACCTGGCCCTAGTGTAAGTGTGTATCTGTGTCTATGCACATTCTGTCCAGGGTGTGTGAGTGTGTGCGTCTGTGTGTGTCCTGTGAGGCCTGGAGTCCTGTCCAGGGTGTGTATGTGTGTCCTGTGATGGACTGGTGTCCTGTCCAGGGTGTGTGTGTGTCCTGTCCAGGGTGTATGATAGTGCATGTGTGTCCTGTGATGTACTGGTGTCCTGGTGTGATCAGTCCTGATCCTGGCCAACACCTGGCATCTCCTTCAGCTGGTCCAGGGTCCCACCTTGAGCCTGGCCTGGTTGGGACTGTACCGCGAAGGCGGTGGCTGGCGGTGGTCGTCGGGCGAGGGGGAGGGGAGCTACGGCTTTCGGAAATGGAAAGATGCCCTGTGCAAGCAGCAGAAAAACTTAGTCTGCTACAAGAGTGAATATTCCTGCTTCGGAATGGGAGTGTTGATGTGTAGCTTGCGAAAGGGCTTTGTAGCTTAACCAGAAGTAATAATAATAATTGCTTACACTTCTATAGCGCTTTTCTGGACACTCCACTCAAAGCGCTTTACAGGTAATGGGGAATCAAACTACCACCGACAATGTGCAGCCCCCACTTGTGGCTTTCAGTAGGGAGGACAACAGAGTAATGAAGCCAGTTCAGAGAGGGGGGTTATTAGGAGGCCATAATTGGTAAGGGTCAATGGGAAATTTGGCCAGGACACTGGGGTAAAACCCCTACTCTTTTCGAGAAACACCCTGGGATTTTTAATGACCACAGAGAGTCAGGACCTCGGTTTTATGTCTCATCTGATGGACAGCGCCTTTTTACAGTTCAGTGTCCTCATCACCATACTGGGGCATTAGGACCCACACGGACCGCAGGGTGAGTGCCCCCTGCTCGCCCCACTAACACCTCTTCCAGCAGGCCACGCGTGTTCTGTAATGGCAGTGTAGTGTGCCGCGACATCACACCCCACAATCCTTTGCGTTGCCCCTCCTCACTGTCTGCAGGTCTTAAGGTGAACGCATTGCACATGCTTCATCTTAATGTATCTATGCAAACCTGTAACCCTGAGTGGGAACCGAGGTGCTGGCGCAACATTAAGAGTTAAGAGGCCAACTTTAGTGGGAGAGTAGCTGTGAAAACAGACTTCCACCATCAAGCTTAAAATCCATTTCCAAGAGGAGTAAGGTACTTGTCTATTGCTGTTTACTGTTTTGAAAGGTTATGAGTACATTATACAGTGGCTGGTGCACACTCCTGCCCAGAGGTGAAAAAGTATTCACCCCCCCTGGACTTTTTCACATTTTAAGATGTTAAAACATGAAATCATAATGCATTTATTTGGGATTATTTTGTTTTGCCAGTGGTTGACACAAAATGCTGCATAAGGGCAAATGGAGGTTAAGCTCGGCAGATCCTCCTACATTAATTACGAACACAAAGCAGGGCAAGCCCTCCCCTGCGAGCTTTTAAGAAAAAGCAGGCCAGCTCACGAAACGAAATGTTTCTCACGGGTGGGCGGGTGTTTCCAGTGACCGGCAGCGGCGGTGGCGCTGCGCTCCAGTACACCCTGATCCAGGAACAGAAGAACTGGACCGAAGCACAGAAGTACTGCCGGGACTGATACACTGACCTGGCCGTCATAAGGAACCCAAGTGACAACGCCGTAGTCAACAAGCAGGCACGGAACACATGGGTGTGGATTGGTTTGTTCCTCGATCCCTGGAAGTGGTCCGATGGGGAGAGCCTCACTTTCCGCCACTGGGGCAAGGCACAGCCCCTGAACGAAGACTCCAGGAGTATGATGAATGACGGGAACGTGGGGAGATAACAACTGCAGCAAGGAGTATTCCTTCTTCTGTTCCAAGAGTAAGCGGACCACCATCTGTGTTTGGTTGGGGTTTTTAGTGGGCTCGTTTAGACTGTTTTTGCAGCATGCCCTGGTCATGCCCAATCTGACAGAAAAGAGGAAAGGAAGCAACAAGGGGTGGGAGGGGAGATGATAGATGATGCGGGCGAGACGGAAAAAAAAATGGGATTGCGCTCTGCTGCTGCAAATTCATTCCATGACAAATAGTGTTACCGATCAGAAACTCGGGAGGTGTCCTAAACTTGCATTTCCGTTCTCCTACATATCAATATTTTCTGGCTGACCACAGCTCTGAGCTCGTTTTCCCTAGCTCCCCTCCTTTTATTACAATGTCACCCTCGCAGCGGACTCCCTGGCTCATTCTTTGTAATTACAATGGGAGAGCCGTGACAGTGCTGCTCTCCTGCCAGCTCTGTCACTCCTCGAGCGTTTAGTTAACGTCAACGTAGGAAGTACCCTATCTTTGTATTCGGGTTGGCTTGTTTTTGTCCATTATTAGAATTTGACCCGACTATTGAACTTGGAAGTTGGATCACAGCTTCAGTTCTGGTCATTAAAACAGCAAAGAAAATAAATAAGTTTGATTTCAAAGAAGTAAGCAATAGTTAGAAACATTGCAAGGGGAAACGTGATATCGTAGGTTATAACGTCAGCGGAACAAGTCCGAGAGTCTGGGCTCACTAGTCTGGCTGTGGCCTCATACTGTCAGGAAGTAGAAAAGAAGACAGAGTTCATTAAGGAAACGATAGTGGCACAGTGGTTAGCATTGCAGTGATAGAGCCCTGAGTTCAATTCCAGACTGGGGTGCTGTCTGCCATGAGCAGATGTGAACATGTAAACTCCATGCAGATACTGTGCCACCTACCTGTCTGTTATGTCTTCACATTCCTTTTGCTTGTCTCTGTAGAGAAGAGGGTGGTGATGAAGGTCAGAATCTCTCTGGATAAAAGCCTGAACCTGTCACGATTATAATCCCCCCTCCTTAAGGGTGCTCCAGCCCTTTCACTTTAGATTTCATTCTCTGCACCCGTTTCCCATTCCCAGCCCACCTTAAAAGCCAGGCGCTGACGCTCATCTGGGCTCTGCATCTGATTTCCATATCGTGCGAGTCCGGGACCTGGAAGCGCCTGGTCCCATTAAGGTTTTAACCTCTGTTCCCGTTCCTGTTACCTGTCCGCCGGTTCCGACCCAGCCTTCGTGGTTTTTAAATCCTTGCTCTGATGGATCTCCTGGTTTTGGACTTACCCTTGCGTTTTGGATTTTCCCTAAGGACTACTCTCGGATTGTTCGCCTCGGCCACACCTCCCCCGTGCACCAGCGCACCGTGGACACGCCCCCTTGTCTTCAGCCCCATTTTCCTGCATGACGTTTCCCTAGTGTTTCCCCACTCCGTCGGACTGTGTCGTCCGCATAGGGTCTGGAAAGAACTGTTCGTTACAGAACCTGAATGACCCTGAAATGACAGAACATCTCTTAGGCCAGGTAGGGAAAAACAGGGTCTCCTGCAGATCCCCTAACTCTTTAACACTACAAACCTCATCCTACTCCTTGTCATTAAAGAACCATATCAGTTTATCAAATCATGGTAAACCCCACCTTAAAACACAATGTCCATAGAAAGTCTGCACACTCCTTCTATACAAACACGTCAAGACCTCACATGCCGAAATCGAAATATAATTTATTTTATCCATATTTACGCTGTATAACCCACGACCTCCAATCGGAAAAAAACCTTCAGAAACATTCCAAAAAGATCCGACAAATGAAAACCAAGAACAACAGATTGGATACAACAGGGCGTCCACACCCTTGAGTTTTAGTGTTTGGTGGAAGTACCTATTTATCTGAAATCACAGGCATAATTCTGTGCGGACAGGTCTGTACCCATGTAGCATGCCTAGAATGGGAAATGTTAGCTCATCCCTTCTTACAGATCTGTAAGAAGTGCAGTGGCTCTGTGGCTAGGGATCTGTGCCTGTGGCTATAAGGGTTTGCTGGTTCGTATCCGCGGCCGGCAGAGGAATCCTACTCCGTTGGGCCTCTGAGCAAGGCCCTTCACCCCAGCTGCTCCAGGGGCGCCATGTAAATGGCTGACCCTGCGCTCTGACCCCAAGCTTCTCTCTCCCTATCTGTGTGTCTCATGGAGAGCAAGCTGTGGTCTGCAAAAAGAAATTCCTCATGCAAGAAATTGTATATGACCAATAAACTGATCTTCTCTTCAAAAGCTCGATTAAATAAATTATAGAGGGGACTGTTGATGCACCATCAAAATCATTCCACGGGTTTTCAATTTCAATGGCGATTCAATTTTTATTTGGATGTACCCATTTCCCATTTGCCGTTACCAATTATGGCCTCCTAATAATAATCCCCCTCTATGAACTGGCTTCATCCCTCTGCTCTCCTCCCCACTGAAAGCCACATGTTGCATCATCCAGGTGGTGGCTGTACATTGGTGGGGGTAGTGGGATACCTCATTACCTGAAAGCAGACTGGCGCATCATCCAGGTGGATGCTGCACATTGGTGGTGGTGGTGGGATTCCCTATGACCTGTAAAGCGTGTAAAGAGTGCAGTGTCCAGAAAAGCGCTATATAAGTGTAAGCAATTATTATTACTACTTTACTGGTTAAGCTACAAAGCCCTTTCCCCAGCTATGCATTAACACCCCCGTCATGTGGTGACAATGCTGATATAACTAGTTTCAGGGCATTGACTGGCCATTTGAGCATGTTTACACCTCTGTTCCTTGGCAGCTCTACTGTTGCTAGGACGGAGTCAAAATATCTGCAGACTTTTCAGGGATTTGTGATGTTGTTTGGTGAAATGCAACCTCCGCAGGAACACAGGTCCTCGTCCACACCCGGGCTCAGACTCCAACCCCCGGTGCTGTTATTTCAGATACGCAATGAGCTGTCCCAGCCCGTGTCCATGGAGAACACCAGCCTGCGCTGGAGGGAGCAGTGGGATGGGCTGGTTTTCCACCAGGAGGAGGAGGAGGTGAAATGGGGGTCTAGCAAAGATCCTCCCCTATGGTCCAGGTGGGACTGAGTGATGTAGGTGCCCCCTGCCCTGGATGAGTGATGCAGAAGGGATCAGTGATGCCAGGGCCATGCAGATTGATGGGTTTCTCTCACGCTTAGTCATTCCTCCAGCAGCCGTGTCACCCTGCAGCTCCCAGCTGGCAGCCCCCCCACTGGAGCCCAGCAGGTGTGAGCCTGGCCAGTACCTGGAGGGGAGACTCCTGGGGCTGCTGCTGGGAGAGGTATGAGTGGGACCAGCAGGGGGCGCTCACCCTGCAGTCTGTGTGGGTCCTGATGCCCCAGTATAGCGACGGGGACACTGGACTGTAAACAGACACTGTCCTTCGAATGAGAAGTAAAACCAAGGTCGTGACTCTCTGTGCTCATTAACAATCCCAGGGTGTTTCTGGAAAAGAGTAGGGGTGTTACCCCAGCATCCTGGCCAAATTTCTCAGCCCAGGGTGTATGTGTGCATGTGTGAGTAAGATGTCCAGCTCTGGCAGCCCAGGGTGTGCAGTGCCACATCCGTACCGCAGGGTGATTAAATGTGCTGGTGTTTGTCCTGTCCACAGGGTAACGGGTCTTCAGAGCAAACTGAGCTCCAGCCTGACGGGCTTCACTACATGGCCAGGCTATCCAGCAGGACTGGAACACTATTCTCATCCAAATACCGGGGGCATCTTGTGTGTTCCGGGTCTGAAGAACAGCATTATTAGATCCAGATACACAAGGCTTTAGATTCAAGCTATAATCTAGAATCCTATATCCATATCAATAGATTCTGCTGCAAGACATGCAAAACAAGTTTATGCTCTTTTTCTTGGGATTTCTTTCAAATTGTGTAACCTAGTTTCCCACACTTTAATTGTATTATTAATTTGCAAAATTGTAATGACTATTTCATTGTTAATGTGTGATTGTTTCTAGAGATGCAAAGTTCAGAGTTGTGAAGGCCACAAGGTTAGGAACTGGACTGTTAGGGAATGTAGTCACTTCTATTATAAATCAGTGTCTCTTTTATCAGTATTCTGTGCTACACTGAGAAATTGTAGTCGCACTCAAGATGATCTAGAATTTGTTTTCGTACACTGCCCAAGTGTGAGCCTTTAGAAAAATGAAAAATGTAACATAGCCTGGGCAACAGGGCCCTAGTTATCGAAACAGGTTACGCATTCTCAGAGCAATGTGTGAATTATTTGCCAAAACCAGAGATCACAATGGTGTCGTGAATACTCACAACAAACACAACTACAAACTCGATCCGGACATTTGACTGAGACTCTTGAAATTTGCCATTTTAGTTTCATACTTGCACGAGTCCTAGCAATTTCAGCTATTCATCTCATTTTAGCACTAAGAAATAAAATATTAATTTTATGTGCAGTTTCTATTTTCTAAAACAAATGGCATTATTTTTATATTTATTATTAAATTATTTTCATTATAAATTGGAAATATTTTTGCTTGTTTAACATGTTCATAAGGACTAGCATTCTGCCTCATCACTGTGCATTGTCACACTGAGCTGCACCTGACTCAGCTGGGATAATAAGGAGTAATAAACTGAGCTGTCTGACCCTTGCTAACAACTACAACATGGTTGAAACTGAAAGTAAATCGGAGGTCCTAACTTCATCTGATAACTTGTGTCTAAAAGTGTAATAAAGATGTTGACACAAAAGGCGTGATGCTTAAGATGACAATCTAAATAGATACTTAATTGATCCTGTGAGGGAAATTGCAGTAAAGGTTGTGTGACTGTCTTAATGCTTAACAGTGTTTAACATAATAGCTCCCTGGGTGAAAATCTAGCACCTCTTCCTCCACCTCAACTTCACCCTTGTACCTGTCTCCCTGGTTCATTCCTCATGAAGTAGGTGGGTTATGACAATGCTGATCTTCGGTCAGTGCTCTCAGTTCTTCAGCCATGCAAGCTAATGTCAAACACTGAAATATTAAGGAAGTATGCAATATCACCTGAAGACTACATTGACTTTATATATATATAGTGATGATAAATATATTTAAATCATTTAAATTTAACATTACAGTATTTATTACCATAGCCTACTATATCAGCTGTATATGTATCCAGGTTTCTCTAAACTTTATATTATGAATCAATACTTTCAAAAATGATCTGTGACACAGGGTTATACAATAGTTTGTGTACACAACTGTATTTAAATGATTTGATTATTCATGTTTTTTCATTGTGACTTTCTTTATGCTTTAGGTGGGTGTTTGCTCTCATCCATAGAAAAGCTAAATAAAAATGTCAATCCAATCCAATTCTTTAAATTGCAGACTTCTGCTCCGGCAGCAATCTTAATGCTGCAGAAATCAAGCTCTGATTTCTCTTCAAAAGACTCTGCTCCTACAAGAGTAAGCCGTCTTATTCCCTAATTGATCAGAAAATCATCGGCTGTGGTCTCACAGAGATTAAACATCTCTATGAGGACCACTGCCGTGGTAGAATTCTGGCCATCACAGAGGACAGTCACCACCCCGGGTATGAGCTCTTCACCCCACTGCCCTCAGGCAAGAGATACAGGAGGTTACAGACACTTACCACCAGCTTCTAAAATAGCTTCTACCCACAAGCAGTGCAATTGATTAACACATTTAGCCATGCCCCTCGGACCACACCTACACCATCTAACTCATTATCATTTCTAATTTATTTATTTATTTTTGCACATTGAACATTGTCTGCTGTCTGTTTGTATATTGTCTTGATGCACTGTCTGCACATTGTGTGTTTGCACTTGTTTTAACCGAGAGACTTTCTGTCAGTAAGAATTCCATTGTACCAGTACATGTATCATTCACATATGGCGATAAAGTTCAAGTTCAAGTTCCAGTTACTTGTCAGATATCCCATTATCTGATTGCTGATTACTCAAGACCAGGAAGAATTTGGCAAGTGTGCATTACGAGATGTTAGCAAAAGGGGGCGCTGTTGGGTTATAAATGTGAGTGGTGCAGTCCCACTGTGAAGAATTCCCATCTGGGACACAGTTCCTTTTCAAACCAGGACTCCAGGGTCTGTCACCAGTTTCTGTCAGCACAGGGGGTGATTTGATCTTTCCTTGTAGATAAACGCCCGCGTGCACGATGATGAAGAGGGTGGTGGTGGTGATGATGATGATGGTGACCTATGCAGAACTCCGGCTCTCTGAGCTGCCGGTCCCCAACCCGGGTGAAGGAGGAGGAGGAAGGTGAGTGGACCATACCAAACTGGGACTAAGCCCAGGGCTCCCCAGATACGATTACAGCTGCTGGTACTGATCACAATCATGTGTTTCCTTATTAACATAAGACACAGAGGAGGCCTCTCAGTCTTCTAGCTGGTTTGGTAATTAGTGGGTGACTGACCCTTCACCCAGGTGTGTCTGGAAAGAAGCCAGGGTATCGGTTTCAACAACACGGCTGGGCAGCTTGTTCCTCTCTCCCACCCCTCTCTGTGTACAGCAGAGCCTCCTGTCCTGACTGGAGGAGCTCATCCAGCTGTGTGGTAGTGGCTAACTGTTGTTTCTGTTTCTGGGTGATATTTTGTGATGACAGTGTGACAGTGT
The DNA here is from genome assembly GCF_059453375.1 of Lepisosteus platostomus. NCBI lineage: Eukaryota > Metazoa > Chordata > Actinopteri > Semionotiformes > Lepisosteidae > Lepisosteus > Lepisosteus platostomus. Next base: position 61,012,510 of record NC_142615.1, read on the forward strand.
CCAGGGGTTTCAGTGGAAGTGATTGAAGTGCTTGGCAGGAGAAAAGAGAGCAGAAAGGTGCTGTCAAAGTGGTTTCTAATCATTTTTGTTATCAAATAATATTGTTTTGTATTAACAGATATTTTACTTCTGGAGCGTGCATTTAGTTCAGCTCAGAGGCAGAGAAGTGTTATAAGACAATGGTAGCACATGAATATTTAATCCACAGCCGACAGTAACTCCAAACTGAGGATCAGAGTATTCCAGATGATTTCTGAGCTACACCGACAGTCTTTGCCAGTACATGTAAAACCTTGCTTTACTTTATTACAGCAGAGACAGCTATATCACCCTGCAGCTCCCAGCTGGTAGCCCCACTGGAGAGCCTAGCCAGGACCTAGATGGGAGACTCCTGGGAAAACTGAGGTTGCTGGTGGAAGAGGTGTTAGTGGGACCAGCAGGGGGCAGTCTGTGTGGGTCCTAATGCCCCAGTATAGTGACGGGGACACTGGACTTTAAAAAGGTCTCATCTTACGGATGAGATATACTGTAAAACTGACATCCTGAGTCACTGTGCTCATTAAAAATCCCAGGGTGTTTCTGGAAAAGAGTAGGGGTGTTATCCCAGTGTCCTAGCCAAACTTCCTCCTGGCCTTTACCAGTCATGGCCTCCTAATAATCCCCATCTCTGAACTGGCTTCATTACTCTTCGATGCACTCTGGTGGGGGTGGAGGGGATCCACATGACCTGTAAAGCTCTTTGAATGGAATGTCCACTTTTATATTTAAGGAATTATTGTTATTATTATTACAGGTCAACCACATGGATTCTGTTGCTGATTCTGTCATCAGGTGAGGCAGCTTTTGGGGAGCCCTGAAGTAACTGGACCAGAGTCACAGACCCCTGTAGTAACTGGACAAGGGTCACAGACCCCTGTAATGACAGGGGACACAGACCCCTGTACTAACTGGATCAGGGACACGGACCCCTTTACTTAGTGAACAGGAGTCACAGACCCCCTGGACTAACTGGACCAGGGACACGGACTCCTGGACTAACTGGACCCAGACTACTTCTCTAACTGGATTGAGGTTCTTCAGGACCAGGTTTGGAGACCCCTCATTTAGATGAGCCTCACCCTCTTTCCTGTTGTTTGATGGGACAGTGCAAGTGTCTGTGAAGCCACCAGCTCTAAATTGGATGTACAATTGGATATATTGGGTGCTGTAGTTAGTGGTGTCCCGGTTTCCTCTGACAAGCACAGATGCATGCTATTGGGTGGAATTGGCTTCTGGGTGTGAGTGTGTGTCCCAGCTGTGTGTGTCTGCCCCAGAGTGTGCCTGGCGTCTCATGGGGTTTGTACCTTGCCTTGCACCTGTTGCATGCTGGGATGGGCTCTGGCATCCCCCGCAACTCTTAATTGGAAATAGTGATCAGAAAACGGAGGGATGGGATTTAATTTATTCCGAAATTCCCTCACACGTTCTTGCTTTTTTTCCCCATCGCCCAGTCTCCTCGGAACATGTCCCGGTGACGGCAAAATTTGGGGATTCGGTCACTCTACCCTGTGATGTAGAACCCTACAGCCTTGGGATCCCCGAACGCAAACTCCACGTTTTCTGGGAAACCCTGGATTACCGCGTTTATGAGTTCATGGGCGGGAAGGGCTATCCTGACAACAGGTTCCAGAACAGAGTCGAGATGTCCCGAGAGAAGATCAGCCGCGTGGATTTATCTCTGACCGTCCACCACACCACCTTCTCTGATGGCCAGATCTACACGTGTTACCTCATAGCCGATAAGGAGCACTTACTTCAGAGGGTGGACCTGGCTGTTCTAGGTAATTGTTTAGAAAAATGGGGGTTACAAATATAGAAAGCACTGAGCGGGGATAATCAATAATTAAACTGACCATCAGAACTCCCAAGTTGTGTTGCCAGGAATGTAGCCGAATGGTCAGTATAGTTAGGGGCACCCGAGATCTTTATTCTTTGGCACAGTTTCAGCAAGGGAGCAATAAATCGGAGGCCAACTGGGTTGATCACACATCACTGAAGAATGACAATGACAATAACAACTAATCAACACAACAGACGACATGCACGTGGCCTTATTCAAAAACAAGGCATCTCGGAGGCCAATGTCCTGACCAGCCAGTGAAACCTACACTACTGCCCAGTGTTGCTGCTCGATTCTCCCTTGCTATAATTCTGGATAAAGCGCATGAGAATCTGACTCCGTATTTAACTCATCTGGCTCCCAGAAGCCAGGGGAGAACGTTTTTGACCTGCGGATTCCTGATAGAGGAAATTGAGAGTTTCCTAAAATAACAGAATGGGCAAGGTCCCTTGGACATCAGGTCAAATGCTGAACTGGAATCTGGTCTGTAAGGCCGATCTAAGGTGGAACTAATGTACGGGTCTCATAACTGCGTGCACAGGGTTCGGAATGCAAGTAAGGCTCCCGGCTGTCATCTGTGAGTAAAACGTTTTCCGGAAACATTGGTTGGGTAAAAATTCCTCTTGCCCTGCAGAAGAAGAGCCGAGCTCTTTGCTTTATTTCACAGACCTCTGGTGATGGGCTCAGTCCTCACGAAGTGAGCTGCTGTCCTGTCCGAGGAGACAAAGAGAAGCTCTCCACCTGAAATTCTTTGTATCCCAACATGTTCTATGTTTGATGAATCCATCACAAGTTGCTCTGTACGGGATATTAGCAGAGGAGATTCTTCCTGTGTGTTTAAATATCGACTCAACAGCATATTAGTGTGTCAGCGTTACCTGTGTAGAGGAATCACAGCTGAGATATTTTCTCATACACCGACACCTAGAGGTGATGTGAGGCACTGTGGGAGGATCAGTGAGGAAAGGGGGAACGTTTTTCCAACATCCTAAAACTGATCACAAGCTCTGATGGCAGTAAATTTGCTTTTTCACCAAAATAATTAATCTTTTTTGTCCATTTAACCAAGAACGGTAAGGTTGCTTGCTTTATGATTTTATTGGGGATATGTTTGTTTAAGGGCATTCTAAGATGTCAAAGAAGAATTAAAAGGTTTAAAAAGTTAGTATCTCCTTTAGATGAGGACAGACTGGATGAAACAAAAACAACATTTGAAGTGAATTGCAAATGTATTGATGCAACCATAACTTGAACCTAACATGACTGGGGCGTGTACTTGTGAAATTGCATTTTGAAATATAAAATGAAGCTGATCGCAGTCCAAACTCAAGGTATTGTTGTAAAACTAAATATTCAACATGTTTCTACCTGTCCCTTTTCAGCTCACTCAGAAGTCCACAGCCTGCAGCCTGGTGCCTCTCTGTCTCTCCCCCTCAACACTGCTGGTCCAGCAGAGGTGCTGTTTGATCCTGCAGAATCTGTCCAGTCTCCCAGAGACTTTCTGAGCAGCGCAGGGCTCCCTGGCCCTGGGTACGAACAGAGAGTGTCAGTGCAGAACAGCTCTCTGACACTGCGCTCCCTCATTCCAGTTGATCGGGGGAGCTACACAGTGAGGGACCTTCAGGGAAACACCATCAGCACTGTGATCGTCACTGTGGGAGGTGAGCAGGGTCCAGCGCAGCGCAGCCAGCTGTGTCCCCCAGTACAGAGACAGAGTGTCAGTGGAGAATCAGGAGTTGAGACTGCAGAACCTGAGGAAATCTGATCAGGGGATCTACACAGTGTTGCTCTCACACATCCAGAAGGCTGTCAGCACTGTGTCTCTCACTTGGAGGGTAAGACTGGACTGAGGTGCAGGAGAACTCCTCAAATCTTGTAACCCTTAACTTCTTGTTCTCAGTCTGAGGTTTTTAACTCCAGGACATTCTCGAGTGTAGAAGAGTTTGTACTGTTCTTAGTCCTGTGCAGAGAGATCAGAGGTGTGTCTGCTGGTCAGTATCTCGCTGGTGTCACTGGTGTTGGTGTTGCTGGAGTCCTCATCGCGATCCTGGGAGTGTGGATCAGGATGAGGAGATCAAGGACGACGATCAGGAATGACAGGACCTATAAGCCGACGAGGAGAGATGATGCCCAGACCCCTGAAAGCAGCTCAGTGATCAGTCCTCTAGCAGATCAACACGTGGAAACTGGGAGTCAGAATGGATTCAGTCCTAAGGTCCCTGGTGTCCAGGTGACTGTGGAGACAGAAGACAGACACTCTGGTCCTGTTGATTCCAATGGACACAGTCTGCAGGGGTGATGGGGAGAGACAGTGCAGTATATTGGGGATCAGACCAGGACTCAGTAGTCTGGGGGTCACTGGGAAGCTGAGGGAAGGTACAGATACAGGGATTGGGGACTCTGTCCACATCAGGGTCTCCAGTGGGTTCAGCAGTCATGGTCAGAGGAGAGAGAGTCTCATTGCTGTGGAGCTGTTAGCTGTTAGTGACTCTCTCCTATAATGTTCTTACTGGCTGACATCAGCCTACAAAGGCCTTATTTTTTCTACCAAATATCCTATATAAGCTGCTTTTTTTGCACTGTCAAGCTTATTTTTGCACTTTAAACTTTATCCTGTAGTGATTGTATTGTGGTCTTCATGACTAGGAAGTTGTAGGTGAAGTGAATCAGACTCTAATCTGTGATTTTACTACTAGGTACACTGTAGATCTGGGTTGTGATGGTGTTCATATTAATGGTCATGTTGTATTTTAGAACAAGTGTAGCCTTTTAAGTTAAAACAATAAGGCTGTGTTGGGAACTGACGATAGCAGTGTTCCAAGACCTTGCCTAGAGGCCCTAGAAAGCTCGGGCTGGCCCTGCAAGTAATTACATTTTTCAAAAGGGAGAGCAGTTTGTGATCACATCTCAGGGATATTAAAGACACCGGTCTTCATCAGACTAGCAGGTCTGTCAAAGATTTGTTACACCTTGATTACAGAGATATATTGCATTCTGTCATATATGTGTCTCCTTTTTTGTGTTTTTGGTGTTTAAAAACTTATTAAAACAAAATTTCAATTTAAATGGCTCCTCTGTTAACGAGTGTCCGTATTGCATCTGGAAGTGGGTTTTTTTTAGCAATGAGAAGTAACTGGGAAAACTAGTGCTATCGGTCTTCTCAATTTGTTCATCTGGCGCACACTTGCGGGGCCTTGGTTATAAACTGCACATGGAGGACTAATAAATGTTTTAGATCACTTGAACTCCATGAAAGTGTAAAAAAGAAGCTTGATTTCGTTTAGAGAACTGAGTCTGATCCGGGCGAGGGATTTCCGCGTGTCCTGCAGTTCGTAAGCCGCCCTTGCTCACTGGCGTTAGATCCGCGTAAAGGAATGGAATTAGCGTGTGAAACTGAAGTCGCTCAGGATAAGAAACGTCAAGGAGGGGTCTCCTCTGGGCTGGACAGGGCGGTAGGGCTGGTGGACCGTGGGGGAGATATAGTGTGCTTAGCAGGTTAGGAGGGTAAATAAAATACATTCAGCTGCTGTCTCATGCTTGGAGAAGTATCAGGTATTGTATGCGCACAACTGTTTCCTCATCAGAGCGTTAAATGTCTCCTAGCTGCGCCTCTAAATGGCAGCGATTCAAAAGGGCACCGCCTGGTGGGATTTTTTTGAAAATGCAGCCATTTTGACTTGAAAGTGTGAGCATGGGATGAAGCTCGTACAAATTAAACTAGACTCCTGGATCATGTTATTTTGGGCCTGTTGCTTCAGGGGTGAATGTGAAAATGCCAATGAGTAGGGAAATGATTTTAAAAAACGCTGTCATGTTGCATAATTTACAGGAAGTTTTTAGTTTATAGTTTATAGTTTATGGGAAAGTGGCATGCCTTTTCAATTTGACTAGCCTTTTTGTTTCACTGATTATTGCTAAAGATTTTGTATTAGTACACTAGTTAAGTACGGGTGAGTGCCGCTTGTCTTGTATGGTTTTGGGTAGTCAGTGCAGGTTAGCTAGGGTGTTGAAGACGCCGAAGACCGTGTGTTTTGGGGTTTCTTTTGTAGTCAGATTAGCTTTCGCTCACTGTCCTAGCCAGCTCCATTTTTGTTTATTTTCTTTCCTTTGGCACCACTCTAGTTCCTTACCCTTATCACGCTTCCTAGTCCCTCACCAAAACCCCCCCTGCTTCCAAAAGAATTATCCTAAATGTTTTACCCCTTTTCCCCTAGACACTTAGGGTCGTAACAGTCACATAGCTGGTCTAATTATTTAATTAACTGTATAATTATAATGTAAAATAGGCTTAAAGGCCCTTTTTTCAGTAGCTGTGCCCCTCCGGAAAGTGACTGTAGGGGTACCGAAGTCTGTCTGATTAAATAGTTGAATTGTGTAACTGACTCCAGTCATCCAGGGAGTGAGTCTAAGACCCCCCCCTCCCATGTTAAAGGAAATCTCGCCATTAAAAATGGACCCAGGCTGGGATCTGTTCTGCCTCTTCATCTCAAGCTAGTTTTATACCAGTGCTACCCCATAGTGAAGTCATTCCCATCACAGGAAACCAGGGCCAATTTGCCCAGAACCCACTTACCCCCACCTGCACGTCTGGGAGGAAAGCAGAGCACCCAGAAGAAGCCGACACAAACTCAAGGAGAACATGCAACACAGACAGCACGACCAGTCCTGAATTAAACCCAGGAGGGCCCTAGCCGCTCCCCCTGGGGTCTTATTAAAATGAGAACTGAGTTTAGAAACGCCCACACCTCACAGCGGGTCAGCTCCGGCCTCAGAGAGCAGCGGTGAAATCTCTTGGCCAGAGACCGGATGTGAACTCCCCCGGATGTGAGTCCAGCGCCTTGTCAGTCTGGCTCAACAGCGGCTGAGATGAACGGGCTACATGGTGCAGTTCATCTGCTCTTCTTCATCTGTGAGTATACCTTCGTGTGTCGAAGACACGCATTTCAGTCTCACCTTAGCGGGGGGGAACCGCTAAACGTTTCCTTACCTGACTAAGTGTAACATTACAAAGCGGAGCTGTCGCCTGTGTCCGCCGTCAATCGCCGGTATCGGGACTTGAAAACTTGAAAAACTCTACATTTTTTCTTGTGGCGCTCATGTCCCGGCTACCGACCCAGGGAGCAGGTATTTCTCAACCAAAATACTGAAATATCATCTTAAACTGACACTTAGGTGGCTGCACAATAACCAGCTCTTAAAACACACAAAACCGATAGAAGTCTAGTCCCGGGTTTCCGGCGGTTACGAACATTAAAGACGGTTTGGTTGTATTTTTTTCTTTTAAGAAGAGATAATGCACAGTGACCACTTTTTAAAACGGTACTCTTGATTTGTAATGATCCCTCTGTTGCACTTTAGCGAAGAGGCCACATTAGGTGATAGAAGGTTTTGGTCGATATCGATCTGTATGTAGTCGCGGTGAAAATGATTGGCAGTGACTTAGTTGAAACAATAATTCATTAATTGACTCACTTGTTTATTGAACTCGTATCCACCATAGATTAGGGCTACTAATTAGTCAAGGTAAATCACTTCATTTAGAGTTGTTTTGCTGAAGTTCTGTACACGTAACGTGATAGCTTGTGCAATCCTACATAAGAGGCGCTTTCTCTGCAGAGGGATAGATTCCTTTCCGCGTCTCTCCAGGTACCACCGCGTGGGAGGTAGCCGGTACCGGCGCCGCGGTGAGACCCGTCGGACCCGGCGACACGGTGGTCCTGCCCTGTGACCTGCAGCTTGGCTACAAGGTGATGTGGTTTGTCCAGCGTGACGAGACGGTGTTTCTTGGGCTCCTGGCCAGTAAGAGCCAGGCGGAGACGGTCAACTTCAACTACGCGTCCGACTCCTGCTTCTCTCCACCGCTGAACTCGTCCACCGGCTCCATCGACCTGAGGATCCGGAACGTGTCACGAACAGACCTGGGGCTCTTCTACTGCACGGGGAAAGCGCAGGGCCGGGTTGCTGTCGGAACTGGAACCAGGCTCGTCTGTGCGGATAAGTATGGAGCCTCTTTCTAGATGCTGTCGGGTGTCAGATAGCAAAATAATGAGAGATAGTGGGTGTCGGTCGGCAGAGCTCTTTCTCTCCAGCTACAGGAAAGAACATTTCTCGAACACCTGTGGTTTCTGTCTTTAATGACACACAACGACCTGCGCAGTTTCAGGGAGCTGAAAGCGTCCAAACACGCCATGGTGTTTCTAATTAGCACCCGATTGGTAATCTACATAATGAACAGGACCAATCCGAGAAGAGTGTAAATAACAATGACATAAAAATATTTCGTACAATATCCCAAAGCGCTGAACAATATGATGGACAATTAACAATAGAAAAGTTCACACTCGGGCTAATTTCTCAGACTGCTCTGTCTCAAGCTGGATGGGTATTGATTTAATTAATTAAAACAAATTCTCCTTTCGAGCACGCTAAAACTGTGACACTCCCCCTGCTTATTTGCGGAGATCAAGAGCCCCCTTTCTCCCGTGTTTCCATCCAAACCTGAACACTAGTGGGAGCGACTCCGTGTCCGTACTGTACTGCTCATTGTAACAGCATTTTACAATGTTTCTGGTGACAGAAGATCCAAGGATCGATTATTTCCTTTCTTAAAGACGGCAACTGTGATGTGGGGAAGCCCATTTTGTTATCCCATTTCGAAGCAAGCCATTCTCCAAGTCTCCTTCCTGCACTCGTGTTTTCACCAGGTGGACGGTGTGATGATGATGACCATCGGCAGGCGCGGTCTCCCTTTGAGCTGGAGAAGTCGTGCTTCATCATTCTGTTGCTGGTGCCTCCTCTCTCTGTCCTGATAATGTCCGGCTGCGTCTTCGGCCTCTTCCGCCGGACAGGTCAGTTCACAAGCCCAGGAGGTAGTGTCCCCTACTGTCAGAGGACTGCAGAGAGCTCTCTTCTGTACGGGGTTAAAGACATGTCTCTTGGACTGTGGCGAGCTCTCTTCTGTACGGGGTTAAAGACGTGTCTCTCGGACTGCGGCGAGCTCTCTTCTGGACGGGGTTAAAGACGTGTCTCTTGGACTGCAGGGAGGTCTCTTCTGTACGGGGTTAAAGATGTGTTTCTCGGACTGCGGCGACTCTCTTCTGTATGGGGTTAAAGACGTGTCTCTCGGACTGCAATGAGCTGTCTTCTGTACGGGTTAAAGACGTGTCTCTCAGACTGCTGTGAGCTCTCTTCTGTAAGGGTTAAAGACGTGTCTCTCGGACTGCAGGGAGCTCTCTTCTGTATGAGTTAAAGACGTGTGTCAGACTGCAGGGAGCTCTCTTCTGTATGGGCTTAAAGACGTGTCTCTCGGACTGCAATTAGCTGTCTTCTGTACGGGTTAAAGACGTGTCTCTCGGACTGCAGGGATCTCTCTTCTGTACGGGTTAAAGATGTGTCTCTCGGACCGCACTGAAATCTCTTCTGTATGGGTTAAAGACGTGTCTTTCTGACTTCTACGAGCTCTCTTCTGTACGGGGTTAAGGACATGTCTCTCGGACTGCAGTGAGCTCTCTTCTGTACGGGTTAAAAACTTGTCTCTCGGACTGCAGTGGGCTCTCTTCTGTACGGGTTAAAGACGTGTCTCTCGGACTGCAGGGCGTTCTTTTCTGTACGGGGTTAAAGACGTGTGTCTCAGACTGCAGGGAGCTCTCTTCTATACGGGGTTAAAGACGTGTGTCTCAGACTGCAAGGAGCTCTCTTCTGTATGGACTTAAAGACGTGTCTCTCGGACTGCAGGGTGCTCTTTTCTGTACGGGGTTAAAGACGTGTCTCTCGGACTGCAGTGAGCTCTCTTCTGTGTGGGTTAAAGACGTGTCTCTCGGACTGCAGTGAGCTCTCTTCTGTACGGGTTAAAAACTTGTCTCTCGGACTGCAATGAGCTCTCTTCTGTACGGGGTTAAAGACGTGTCTCTCGGACTGCAGTGAGCTCTCTTCTGTACTGGTTAAAGACGTGTCTCTCGGACTGCTGTGAGCTCTCTTCTGTACGGGTTAAAGACGTGTCTCTTGGACTGCAGTGAGCTCTCTTCTGTATGGGTTAAGGACATGTCTCTCGGACTGCAGGGCGCTCTCTTCTGGACGGGGTTAAAGACGTGTCTCTCGGACTGCAGGGCGTTCTTTTCTGTACGGGGTTAAAGACGTGTGTCTCAGACTGCAGGGAGCTCTCTTCTATACGGGGTTAAAGACGTGTGTCTCAGACTGCAAGGAGCTCTCTTCTGTATGGACTTAAAGACGTGTCTCTCGGACTGCAGGGTGCTCTTTTCTGTACGGGGTTAAAGACGTGTCTCTCGGACTGCAGTGAGCTCTCTTCTGTACGGGTTAAAGACGTGTCTCTCGGACTGCAGTGAGCTCTCTTCTGTACGGGTTAAAAACTTGTCTCTCGGACTGCAATGAGCTCTCTTCTGTACGGGGTTAAAGACGTGTCTCTCGGACTTCAGTGAGCTCTCTTCTGTACTGGTTAAAGACGTGTCTCTCGGACTGCTGTGAGCTCTCTTCTGTACGGGTTAAAGACGTGTCTCTTGGACTGCAGTGAGCTCTCTTCTGTATGGGTTAAGGACATGTCTCTCGGACTGCAGGGCGCTCTCTTCTGGACGGGGTTAAAGACGTGTGTCTCGGACTGCAGGGAGCTCTCTTCTGGACAGGGTTAAGGACATGTCTCTCGGACTGCAGTAGCTCTCTTCTGTATGGGTTAAAGACATGTCTCACGGACTGTAGGGAGCTCTCTTCTCTACAGGGTTAAAGACGTGTCTCTTGGACTGCAGTGAGCTCTCTTCTGTATGGGTTAAGGACATGTCTCTCGGACTGCAGGGCGCTCTCTTCTGGACGGGGTTAAAGACGTGTGTCTCGGACTGCAGGGAGCTCTCTTCTGGACAGGGTTAAGGAAGTGTCTCTCGGACTGCAGTAGCTCTCTTCTGTATGGGTTAAAGACATGTCTCACGGACTGTAGGGAGCTCTCTTCTCTACAGGGTTAAAGACGTGTCTCACGGACTGCAGGGAGCTCTTTTCTGTACGGGTTAAAGACATGTCTCTCGGACTGCAGGGCGCTCTCTTCTGGACGGGGTTAAAGACGTGTGTCTCGGACTGCAGGGAGCTCTCTTCTGGACAGGGTTAAGGACGTGTCTCTCGGACTGCAGTAGCTCTCTTCTGTATGGGTTAAAGACATGTCTCACGGACTGTAGGGAGCTCTCTTCTCTACAGGGTTAAAGACGTGTCTCACGGACTGCAGGGAGCTCTTTTCTGTACGGGTTAAAGACATGTCTCTCGGACTGTGGTGAGCTCTCTTCTGTACAGGGTTAAAGACGTTTCTCTCGGACTGTAGCGAGCTCTCCTCTATACGGGGTTAAAGACGAACTTGCGTGGTTATTATCTATACTTACCTGCTGCAGACCTTAGTTATAGATTGCATGTTACTCTGGACAAGTGTTTGCTAAGCACATTGTTGACATAAACTGATATATCTTTACTGCTCAATCACTGATTTTCTCCAGTGATACTTGATACTTGAATGTCTGTGTGAAACCCACATCAGAGGTCAGTACAGTGAAAGTCCTGCACAGTAATTACAGTACCTCCTCTTGTCTTTTATAGGAGTACCATCACAGTCAGAATACAGTCTGATCAGATTTGTTTCTGCTCCTTCTGACCAGGTGCAGAAATGTACATCAGCCCTGAAAAGAGAAAGAGATGCAAGAGGAATGTACAGGTATTTGGCATCATTCCCCAGTGACTAACCATGCAGATAATACTCATTACCTGTCCTCTAATCAGGACAGGAGTCGCTTCTTTACGCAAAGGGTGGTGGGAGTGTGGAACAAGCTGCCCAGCCATGTTGTTGAAGCCAATAACCTGACTTTTAAAATTTTGATTTGATAATGAAAGAATTTACAAATACAAAGTACAACAATTTACAGCTTTCATCTTTCATTTTTTGATTATATTGTTTTTATATAATGAACTATTTACATTATGCCAGCATAGGAGGGAGGTTACAACTAGAAATAAATCAGCAAAAACACAACAAATAACCCACATTCTAGACAAAATGGTTTCATCCTCATTTACAGAACAGAATCAGGTCTCAGCTGGGCCACAAACCCAATCCAGTCTTGCCAGCATTTGCTAATCCTTTCTGCTTGTAACCTGAGAGAAAAGGTGATCTTTTCCATTATATACATCTTTCACAACATTGATCCACTGTTCTGGTGTTGGAGGTCTTTAATAGACCATATTCCCATGATCGTTTTCTTGCTAGGAACTAAAAGAATTAGGAGGCACTTGTTTCTACAAAGAGTGGTGGGGGTGTGGAACCAGCTGCCCAGCCACATGGCTTCCCTCAACACACAGTTGGATGAAATCCATGAGTCTTGACTACCAAACAGACTGAGAGGGCTCTTGTAACTGTCCTTGTTTTCTTGTGATTTAAGAACAATGTATCCAGACTGTTGCTCTGAAGTACAGCTGGACCCTAAGTTAATCTTTGTTCTGTTTTCAGGAAGTGGACCACTTTGATAAATCAGACTTCATCACTGTCCGGTACGCATCAGGACAAGACAGTCCCAGTAAAGTGTGTCTGTGTGTCTGTGTGTTCCCTGAACTCAGCTCTGTAACTCCTGGACCAGCCTGTCCTCTCCTGACTCAAGACGAGGGTCTGGATGTTACTCCCATGATCCTCATCCTGGAATCTGCACCGTGTTTTCAGAATACCTCCTGGAAAGACTCTGGAATTCTACCTTCTGGGAAAGAGACCGGAGACACACTGGATCCCAGACAGGCCAGAGAGACAATGAGCATCAACAAGGTCACGTCGTGTGATCGGGGACGTACTGGACTGTGTCTGTGCCACGTTTAATCTAGACTCCTAGCTCTACAGCTCATGTCACACAGCTGGCAAGAGCTGCAGGACTTTACAACTGCAGATGACCTGGATTGGTGAAAGTATATTACTGCAAAAGGTAAAAATACCAAAGAAAAATGGAGTTAAACTCTTTGAATCAGACCTTATTTGGCAGTATTTCTGCAGATAGCTTTTTTATATTTTGGTTAAATATCACTGAGTGCACACATGGTACTGATGAAATATGCTTAACAGATCTAACTAAGATTTTGCACAAGAGCAGGTAGGCTGGACAAATTTAGGAACTGTGCTGACCGCTGTACTCACGCACTGCACATGCAACTTAAACTATCACATAGTTTCTTATTTTAATTTAATAATTCTAAAAAAAGTTATTTGCCAAGAGTTGCTTTTGTAGTATATTTATACACATATAACTTTTAAACAGAACATGTTTTTTTTAAACTTGTAGACTTTGCAGTGTCTGGCCGTGAAGCAGTGAGTGGGGGGGGGGGCGTGTGAGAAAGACGCCATCATGGCTCAAAGCATTGGCCCTATAGTGTGGCCTTGAGCCAAGATGGCCCCCAGCTAAGTTGAGCTGGAGACTCAGCTGGTGTGAATGAGTAATTAGCACTCGGGGAGAGGGAGTACAAGTCCATGTGAGGGAACACAGCTGTCTACACTACAGTTGTGTAGTGACGGATTGCAGGCTGTGTTTAGGCTAAAGCAGGTGCTGCTTTACACAAAGTGTAGTGGGAGTGTGGAACAAGCTGCCCAGCCTTGTTGCTAAAACCGATAACCTGACTTCTGTCAAGACACAGCTGGATGTCAACAGAACTGGAGGACTTTCATTCCTGTCATCAAACCAAACCATGATGTAAAGGTTTATTCCTGTGCTGAAAAGAGAAGAAAAACACAACGTTCCTGCTGTGGAGACTTTGCATCTGAAGAATGCTCCACAGCTGAAACGTTGTGTTTTTCTTCTCTTTTTTTTGAACACAGGAATAAACTTTTCCTTGCTCCTTTGCAGCCTAAGCATGCAGACACAGCTCCCCACCTGAACTACATGATGTAAAGTGTTTAATGATTCTAATGAATAGTCACCTGCAGACTCACTTACTGAAAGAGCAGTTTCTAATGGGTGAAAACAGACTGAGCCCCTGGCCTCTGTCTGAGCTGCTCATCTGGTCCCTCTGAAGAAGGAGGAAGTGCTTGTGGCTGAGAGAGTACAGACCCCTAGACTCAGGGTCCTGCAGTAGCTCAGGGGTGTGAACTATGATCACAGAGAGAGGAGCTGTGCGGTTTGGCTGCTCTCGGAGGTGTCTGTGCTCAGGGAGGGCTCACACTGACCGCAGAGAAACTGTAGGCAGTCGAGCTAAGAGCAGAGCGAACCACAAACCAAAACAACAGGCTCACTACACTCTGGCTGCCTACACACAGGAAGACAGAGCCTCATCTGTGTCTGTCAGTGACACCGGCTTCAGTTACAAATAAACCAGTTAACTCCTTCTCAACGGGCTAAATGATCTGACGAAGGGATTTATATACTTTTAAAAATGTTTTTCCTAAAAGTGTATTGAGATATGACCCTAAGGGTGTTTTTGGTAAAAGGAACAGCAATAAAAAGTAAGCTACGTCTTGTCAGGATCGCTAACCCCTCCTCTTAAGGGAGCTCCAGCCCTTCCTCGTTCCCTCCCATTGTTTGCACCTGATCCCTATTCCCGTTCCCCCTTAAAAGCCAGACTCAGCGGACCTCACTCCTGGTTCCTCATTGATTTCCACATCATGAGAGCCCGGGGTCTTGCTGCATCTGGCTCCGTTATGCTTTTAACTTTCTGTTCCTAGTTCCTGGTTCCCCTCGCCGGTTCCGACCCAGTTCGTGTTTTGGACCTTGGACTTTACCATTTGTCTCGGATTACTCTTTTGGATTTCCTACATGGATTGTTCGCCTGGACTCACTTCCCCTGGACACCTGCACTGCATGGACACGCCCCCTATCTCCAGACCCTTTTCCTGCATGACTATTTTTCCCCTTGTGTCTTCACTATTCTGGATCGTGTCGTCCGCATAGGGCCCGGAAAGAACTGTTCGTTACACGTCTATTATGTGTACATGTACCTATTTAACATCATCAAGTTCTTCTGAACCCATTTTAAACTCAGTAACTTTGACCTTGGAGGCTATCGGTTAGCAAATGTTGATGATTTGGAAACCACTTCCTGTTATTATTGAAAATTAATACCCAACAAAGTTTTCTGGATCTAAGAGATAAACAACAAACCAGACTCAGAGACAGGGCAGCTGTAATACAGTAGCAGATCTGCCGATAGTCTTCAGCTCCTGCCCTTCAACATCCAACCGTCTGCTGCAGTTTTATCAAGTTTTTATCAAGAGCCCAGCCTGAAGTGCATGTTTTATAGGACCAAAACTAAGGTTCAATAGAAGTTACGATCAACGGGACTGAAAGTGATTAAAAAACCACATGTCGATTCTACCTTTAAGTCTCTCTTTATTGCCTTGTGGGGAGGTGGATTGGAGAAATCTTCCCATTACGAAGCAAATGTAACCCACTTCCACACTTCCTATTCCAGGGCCGTGGGCAGAAACGTGCTCGCCAGTCGGACACGGACTCACTTTGCGCTTTCCCCTGGAATGGCGGCATACTGGTTGGCCCGCACGGAGTTTCATGGTTTATGACCATCAATCAAAATCCAACGGGTGGGTTTTTAAGATGCGGTAAGTTCTCTTACTGGGGCGCAGAGCGCCTCTCTGCTGCAGGAACGGCGGGGCGATGTCGCACAGAGCGACACACCTCACATTCTGCCGGGAACAAGCTATACGACCAGTCGTGGTCTCTTTGGGAATACTACAGCCTATAATAACTCGTTTGTTTTTTACCACGACGGGCTCCAGTTCGCGTTTCGCTGGGCGGTATCCGTATGACCTGTCCTTCATACATTTAAAACGGACAGAACGCGAAGATCTCCTCATTATATAACGTAAAATCCCCAAACGCGTTGAGCGAGGTCCGTCTCCTCCAGTCGTGTTACCGCGCTGTTTCTGTTCAAACACACAGCTCTGCTAGATGAAGCGGAGCTCATTTCAGACATTTCAGATGCGTGACCTTGCTCTTGCAATTGGTAGGGAAATACGTGATTTAATAGTGACATCTCACGGCTTATCCCTAAAGAAACAGTAAAAAGACAGGTTCAGTGCTCGAGATATGAATTGTATTTTGAAAACAAGTGTATTTAAAGTCAATCTTAAGGTACACAGCCTTGATGTATGGAAGCCCGTTTCTGCCAGGGAGTAAAAAAAAAACGCGCTATGGTATCTCAGAATTGCGACTTAGTAACTCAGAATTGCGACTTTATAACTCACATTTGCGACTTCGAAATAGCCCATATTTCATTGTCTGTCCTTTTGTAATTGTATTGCCGCTCCCACCCAGGTCTTGCCAGCTGAGCTAAAGAAGACCTTTTTTAAGTAAAAAAAGGACGTACAGTTGAAATATGTAAAAAGTATAAGTTTCAGTTTGTGAATTCCTCTGGATGTGAAGTGTCTATTTCTCTATCGTATTTTATCTTCTGTCTCCGTTTTTGTATAAATAAAAACTTTTTTAAAAACCCACCGTCCACTATTCCATCCGGGTACTCCCTGGTGGAAATGGGATTCCATAAAAATAATGTAATTAATTTGATTTTTATCAGGGCACTGTACAAGACAAGTCTTCAGGCCTATAGATCCTATGATCCTGTACGATTCATGAATATAGTGTAACGGAACGGCCGACAGACAGGTTGTACAATCTGGTCTAGACAGCACCACCCTCCCCTGTGTATTTTTTTTTCTTATAAAATATACTTTATTCCCAAAAAAAACATCTCAAAAAGAAACATCTCACAACAACGGCGGAACGGCAGTGATTGTCCGTTATCAATCATTGCAAGTGTGAGCGGATTTGCGCTTTTATGAGAGTCCCTCCAAATCCTACCACTTGCTGTTGTCCATTAACCCCTGTACAGGGCCCAAAGTCCTTCACCCTCCTCCTGAGGTCCGCCAGGATCCTCTCCTCCAGCTCCCTCGCTCCCCACTTTGTGCTGTGCCGGATAAGATTGTTCCTCATGTCCCACAGGCTTTTTTTTGTGAGAGACAGCTGCAGCCACATCAGGAACTGCGTCCCCTTGTCAAATCCGGTAGGTGCCAGCCCCACCAGAATGTACTGGTAAATGTGCACCGCACCCGTTCCCAGGAGTTGCATGATGTTGTCCATTCTGCCCCACACCGCCTTGGCGAAGGGGCAGCTCCAGAACACGTGCTCCTGAGTCTCCTCGACGAAACACGTGTCCCGGGGGCAATGCGGGTTCCTGGTAAGTGAGTGTCTGTAGAGGACCTCTCTGGTAGCCAGTCTCTTGTGTACGGCCATCCAGTTGAGGTCCTTCAGTTGGTTGTCAAGTTCTTTAGGCTGCGTCCTTTCCCAGACTTGTCTGGGAACTTGCAGCCTTTCGTCGGCAACCAGATGCCTCCTCACCTCTTTGTACAGGGCTCTGTGGTTGGTGCAGAGCTCTGGCTGTCTCGTGACCTCTTACCTCCTGCTCCACTTGACAGCGTGGGTGTAGAACTCCGGTCGCCTCTCTGCCTTGGGCCCAGTGTTTGACCACTGGACCAAGTGCCTCATCGGGATGGAGAGCCACAGCCTGACAAAGTACTGGTACCTGTGGCCGATGGGCTCCCGCAGCGCCCTACAGAGGTTACAGTAGAAGATGCAGTCGAGTTTCAGGGGGAAATGTGGGACATCTTGACCCCCTTCCTCGACCGGCTGACACATCCGGTTTCTCGTGATGTACTCGTACTTGCCGCCCCAGACAAAGCCAAAGATCATCCCTTGCAGCGCTCGTCTGAGTCTGGCTGGCAGCGGGTACACTACCGCCAGGTAAACCAAAGCCGGCAGGATGTCTGCTTTCAACACCATCACTTTCCCTGTGTAGGACAGCGACCGCGTTTTCCACAGACCCAGCTTCGTGTTCACCTTGGCGATCCTCTTGGTCCAGTTGTTGGTCTCGTTGTCCTGGCTCTGGAAGGAAACCCACAGTATTTTGAGGGGCTCCGTGCAGAGCTCGAGACCCTCCGGCGCCGTTGTCCTGTGCTTCCAGGGCCTGAAGAACTTCAGTTTGCTCATTCGGCGGTTGAGCTTCGACCCCAAGGCTCTGGAGTATTGCTCCATGACCTGCAGGGCCCTCAACCCCCTGTCCAACCTCAGGAACAGCGTTGTGTCATCGGTGTACTGGGAGATCTTCAGGGTTTCCCCTGCGCCTCTCGATATCTCCAGGCCGTCGATGACAGGATCCCGTCTCACCGCCTCTGCTAAGGGCTCTGTGAAGAGAACATAGAGAAGAAGTGAAAAGCTGGAAGCTTGCTGACGGATTGCCCTTCCACCCCACACGTCTGGTCGCTGTTGATGATGTGGGGGAGGGCGGTTCTCAGTCTGCCGGTCAGAAGCTTGGACAGGATCTTTACGTCCACGCAGAGCATCATGATCGGCCTCCAGTTTTTGAGGTCGGCGGCGTCTCCTCCCTTGAAGAGCAGGGAGATGACGCCCTCCCTCATGGTGTCTCCGAGTTTCCCCCGGTGGAAGATTTCCTGTGCCACTTCGACCAGATCTGCCGCCAGGGGGTCCCAGAAGCAGGTGTAGAATTCCTTGGGCAGTCCGTCCGGCCCCGGCACCTTGCCATTCTCCATGGACAAGAGCGCCGCCTTCAGCTCCTGGGCCACGATCGGACCCTCCAAGTCCTCCCTCACCTCCTCCGGTACTCGTGCCTTCAGCCCCTCCAGAAAAACATTGCCTGCCTCCACCTCCGTCTGCTTTTCTGAAAAGAGCTCCGTGTAGAAAGCGGTGGCCGCTTCTACCTTGTCGCTCTTATCCAGCACTTCCTCTCCATCTCCCCGTCTCAGGCTGTGGATCAACCTCTTTTTCTGGGCTCCTCGGACCTGATTGAAGAAATAATGGGTATAACAGGGATGCTGGCCGCCGGGGCTAAAGAAAGTGTTCTCTAGCTCAGCTGGCAAGACCTGGGTTCGAGCCATTGCAGTGAGGCATGAACTAGGGTGGGAGCGGCGAGGGGCACAAGCCCTAGAACCCGAATCCATTACAATAACAAAAGGACAGACAATGAAATAGGGGCTATTTCGAAGTTGCAAATGTGAGATATAAAGTCGTAATTACGAGATATAAAGTCAGAATTCTGAGTTTATAAGTCGCAATTCTGAGATATCATAGCGCGTTTGTTTTTATTCCTTGGTGGAAACAGGCTTCCACAGTTTCCCGTCTGCTCTGTGATGCTGCTTTGGCATCACAGCCACCTGGCGCCACCTGGTCGAAAAGGAACACTACTAAATAGACTGATAAATAATTCCTGACTCTTGCATAGCGCTGTTCTTGACATTTCACTCAAAGTGCTTTACAGGTAATGGGGATACCTAAAGACAGAAATGAATCTGATTTTTAAGTCAACACCCATGGGATCTTAAATGATTAAGTTTGTCTCCTGTTTTTAACCTTCCTTATGTTCAGACAATTAAGAGAAATACATTGACTTTAAGTCTCATAACGTGATTAAAAAGTGAGGAAAACTGGCGCCAAAACCTGCTTCCGGCTCATCTTTCGGATGCCGCTGCTGCGCCTGTTGCTAAGCGACGCTCTGAGTTTGAGCGCTCGAGCTCTTCTCAGTGCTGTTTTATTCCCAGGTGAGGAGCCGCTTCTTTCCTGGAAATCCAGGGAATGACTGGGAATCACCCGTCAGCTCCTTCCAGAGGGAATCTCCTGTGGGCTGGGAGGCTCTTCCCTGGTGTTTCTGCAGACGAGGGGAGTCTTGGTGAAAACGCTGTGCTGTGTGTGTTGTAGGCTGCCGGTGTCTCTGAGAGAAACGGGCTGTTTGTGTGGGAAGATGTTCTTTCCTCAGGAGGGGAAAAGTCTGTCTGGGGCTCAGCTGGAATAACCGAGCGGGAAGGAAAGTTCTGGAAGTGCGTCTCCTCTCCGGCTGCTCCAATCCCAGTTACGGCGACACGGGGACAGAACAGGAGTGATGAGCGAGTCTTCTTTCCTACACGGGGTATTAGTGGGGTTTTTTAGGAAACAGGACACAGAGATAGAAAAGGACACCAGTGGGAGAGAGTCCTGAAACTGACTGATGAATCTTTCAGTTCTTGTCTTGCTCCGGGTTGTACCCAGTCCCAGTTTAAACTGGTTTACAATGTGGGACTTCTGCCCTGACACGACCCTACATGTGTCTCCACTGGAGACGGGAGTCCTGTAAAGTGTTTTTAGACAGAAACCCAGCAGAACAGACACATTAGAAGCGACCTGGAGGAGAGGTCAGAGCGGGGAGAGTCTCTGGATAAGTATAAATACCAGAACTTCGCTTTTTACAGCAACACTTTCTAATTAAAGTGTCCCATTACTTCACTCTCAAGAAAACAATTTAAAATAACAGAAATGCAGTAGTCCCATTTTATTAGAAAAGGATTTGATCTCCTGATTGTTACTCTCACTAATATAATACTTTCTGTGTTGTTATCAGTTACAGTTACTCCGACGCCGGGACTCATTACAGCTCATGACATTAATCACAGTTAATTAACTCTTTATCCTGAGTGTCGTCAGTCGTGAACAGAGGTCCTTCCAGTTTCTATGTGCTGTATCCAGTACGGGGTCGCGTCTTTCACACTAATGAAATGCTAAGAATGAAAACTCATTGAAATGAATTTACAAGATAAACAGCGGAATTTATTCAAACGAGACTGTATTAATACGAGTGAAGTTTATATGTAAATATTTATTAATACCTCATATTGTATTTCGGTACCTCAGCAGATATATGAACCTGGTATTTTCACCCACGGCTATTTAAATAAGTTCAAGGAGGCAGGTAGTTCGCTCTAAGTGTAACCCTGTCTGAACGCTTCACCACAGCAGGCAATAGCTACTAGTTACGAACTACAATTCCCACAACCCCCCTGGGCGACTTCCTGCGGGCGTCTGCACCGCGAGTCCCTCACAGCCTGGACGTGGTGACGTCACGCAGGTCCCTTCCTATGCTGGCTGCAGTCAGAGACGCGTGCAGAGAATAAACTCACACTGGATCCCTTTTTTAAAAGTTTTTCTAAGAAGTTAGTGACTATATGGGAGCGTTTCCAGAGGTTCTTACAGAACAGGAGAACTGCAGCTGGTATCGCGGATCTTCCTCTCAGTCTCGTACATCCTACACTCATTACAGGTGATGTTACACTGTCCCGTTTAAAAACTCTCACACTCTGTTACACATACACGAATAAACAGGACAGTTCCCCACACTGCACCCACAACACTGTTTCACACGAGTGTGTTTTTCTCTTTTCACTCTGTGCTTCTGAAAGCTTCTTCAATTAACCCTTTTTATTCTTTATACATACAAGTATGATTAGTGCTGAATACAGGGAGGTACATTATTATTTAGACTTTATAGTGTAACGCAACGGGGGCTCTGGCGGGCGCCCTTGCCACATCAGGTCGGCCCCATCCTGACTGAGGCTCGAACCCGGGACTCCCGCATCTCTCTGCAGCGACCCAGCCCCTAGAGCTAAAGAGAGATCTCTCCACAGCCCACTAGCTGTAGTCCTGCTATCACAGGGAAGGGCGGTGACGTCACCTGCTCTGGTACGCCGGCTCTTACACAGTACCTGTCGGCCGTAAGCGTTACAATAGAAAGCTGGTAGTTTACTCTAATAACTCCAGTAAATTATCCACAATTTGGTAGAAATACAAGATTATTTGAATAGAAATACATTCAAAATAATGTACAACCTGTGTGTGTAGTGTGTATAATGATTATGATCCCAGTCTGGACTGGTGAGAGGAGCACAAGGACAGAAGACTGGGGGTTAACAGCACTCAGCTGGTCTGTGTCACCTGATAGTGCCCAGTGTAGAGTCTCACTGCCCCTGACTGTGGAGTCCAGCCTCTCTGATGAGTCTCTGTTAGGCTTTACAGACTGCTGGGGTTAACGGCACTGAGCTAGTCCGTATCACCTGATAGTGACAAGTAATAGGTTTATTCCATGCTGAAAAAAAGAAGAGAGAAAACACAACGTTTTGGTGCTCACACCTGAAGAAGGCTCCACGGCCGAAACGTTGTGTTTTCTCTCTTCTTTTTTTCAGCATGGAATAAACCTATTGTTCCTTTGCAGCCTAGGCATGCTGATGCAGCTACCCACCTGAATCACCTGATAGTGCCCAGTTTAGAGTCTCACTTCCCCTGACTCTGGAGCCCAGCCTCTCTGATGAGTCTCTATCAGGCTTCACAAACTGCTGGGGTTAACAGCACTGAGCTGGTCTGTATCACCTGATAGTGCCCAGTGTAGAGTCTCACTGCCCCTGACTCTGGAGCCCAGCCTCTCTGATGAGTCTCTATCAGGCTTCACAAACTGCTGGGGTTAACAGCAATGAGCTGGTCTGTATCACCTGATAGTGCCCAGTGTAAAGTCTCACTGCCCCTGACTCTGGAGTCCAGCCTCTCTGATGAGTCTCTTAAAAATATTGGTCCATTAAACTGATGAGGTATGAAAACAGGAGAAAGATATTTATACACAAATACTTTTTAATAAACAGTGAAACTCAATAATCTCAATAATGTCTTCCAATTACTGTATATATATAAAAAATCTCAACATTTCAATGCAGCACATAAAGTAATACTATTGTACTCTCCCTTCTGTTGGTAATGTTCATCTTAAAATGTTTGTTGATAAAGCTGGGATCCGCTTGACTAAAGTTAATAGAAAAACCTTAATCTGTAAATGTTTTCAAGGCACTTGGCAACACAGCAATCACGTCATTACACAATAATACTGGCAAAAGGAGCCTTCTTCAAGAGAAGTACTGAGCAAGATACCGTCTCTGCCATGTTGGAGTCTCCACAGGAACAGGAAGTAGGATGAGGGAAGAGGGAGGGGCTTCAGATGGGAGGCTGCTGTGATTGGATACAAGCTGGGAGGGAGCAAAGCTGCTGTTATTGTTCTCTTTAAACATAATTAATTTAGTTTAGGTTAAATACATCAGTACCATAAATTCAGATGATTAGAGATTAGAGAATGTTTTAAGCAACACCTTCTCTCAATCATCTTCTGTGGCCTTTCTCTCATTGTGCTGCTTCTGCTTATCATTCAAACTCCTTTATGTCTTGTATGTCTCTTCTGCTTCAGGGGACTGAAATAACAAACTACTGTTCTGTATCTGTCTACAATTGAGTCTCTCTACTGTCTCTCTCAGCTCCTCAGACCTCCTGCAGATCCTGTGGTCCTGTCCTGCTGGAGTGAACTGTGTTGTTGACACACTGACCTGCTGGAGCGTTTCTGCCTCCTCTCTGGCTTTTTCCTCATAGCGCTGCCTGAGCTCCTCCATTTCCCTCCTGTGTGTCTCCTCTCTCTCCTCTCCCTCTCCTGCTCCTCTCTCAGTTCCTCTATGTCTCTCTGCAGCCTCTCTCTCCCTCTCTCTCCTCAGCTCCTCCTCCAGCTCTCTCCTCCTCCCCTCATCCCTCTCCTCCCTCAGCCTCTCCTCCAGCTCTGCTATCCACTCCTCCAGCGCTCTGATCTTCTCCTCTCGTGTCTGGATCTCCTCCTCCATCCTACGGAGGTAGTTCTGCAACTCCTTCTAGTGCTCTCCTCATCCCTCTGTTTCCTCTCCTCTCTCTTCCTCACGATATGCAGTTGTCTCTGTCTGATGTGGGACTCGACCTCCTGGTTCGACTGCAGGGTCTCCTTCACTCACTGCAACAGGAGGTGAAGTGGAAATCTAATAAGTAAATTGATTCTTAAAAATGTAGAGAGCTTTGAAAAAAATATATTGGTGCTTTTAGATAACATATTTCAAGGATGTAACTGCTGTGCTACAGTACGTGCAGAATTTTAGAAAACAGTTCGTCAACAAAGTACACTGTTTAGGTTAGTTTAGAAGACAATGTACCAAAACAATATATGCTGTCTGGGTCATTAGAATTAGCTGAAAGTAACTGATAAGCTTTGAATAACAAATCTAGTTTTTCTTATCTCGCTCTATGATGTAATCTGTTTTCTCTTAGAGAAAGGGGAAGTTTTAGAAGGGACCAAGTGCTGAACTTTTTTACAGCGCAACGTCTTATAAAAACCCTGTACTGCTTGTAACAAATTGAGTCTCTGGTTGCACTTGGCGAAGTGGCAGCAGGGCTCCCAATATTGCAATATTGAAATAAAGACCTTACTGAGGTAAGAACTCTCTCTTGTGGCTTCCTTGATAGTTATATTTCCATGACAGAGGAGAGACAGGAGCATCAGGGAGGTTAAACATGAGAGGAGATTAATATTAATTGATGGCCCTCTGTTCAATCAGACTTCTGCTCCTGTTCTGAGCTCTTCTGTCAGTGATACACTGAGGAGTTTCAGCTCTATTGGCATTTTAGACTCTTGAGCTCAGATCTAACGTAGAAAAGTATAATTCACTCAACAGATAATAATTTGTTCAATTACAGTAAAGTGGACTAAGTCACCTCTTGTTAGAGTTTCTAATGATCTGGTGATGGGCCCTTTCATCCATTCCTGTCCTGCTGGACTTCAGAGCTGCCTTTGACACTGTTGGTCAGACAGTCTTGAGGAACAGATCAGAGAGGTTGTTGGTGTGACTGAACTTCGCTGTGATGGATTAAATCTGATCTCAATGATAGAAAACAGTTCAAGTACAGCACAGAAGACCAGTTTAAGTTGGTAGATATCAGTGTGTTAGTAATACAGTACAGAGTGGAGCACAGTATGATTTTAATTCCTTATAGGACACCAGATAGTTGAATCCCTGGGTTTGATGACAAGTAAGATAAGTGACTCGGTAATACAGCATCAATCACACTCACTGGCAGGAGGAATCCATTCCACACTGTTCCTCCTCTTGACAGGCAGTCTGGGCTCCTCTGTCTCTTTCTCCAGCTCCTCTTCCTTCATTGTCTTTCTCATCTTCTCCTTCAGCTCCTCCTCCACTCCTCCTCCAACCTCTGTCTCAGCTCCTCTGTCTCTCTCTGTCTCTCCTCTTCCCTCTGTCTCAGCTCCTCTATCTCTCTCTGTCTCCCCTCCAACCTCTGTCTCAGCTCCTCTGTCTCTCTCTGTGTCTCCTCCTTGCTCTGTTTCAAATAATCAAGTCTGATCCTCTCTTCAATCTCCTGATATGTCTCAGTAGTAAAGTGCCACCCATAGTTTCCTTCCACCATGTCCTCTATCTTCTCCAGTAGTTCTGTGACCTGAGTGTGGTCGCCCCTGTTCTTGTTGAGAACATGATACCTGTTCCCACATTTCACCACCAGCCACTGGAGCTCCTTCCCTCCTCTCTCAAAATGCTGCTCAATGGTTGTGTGTCTCAGTGTGTCCCCCCAGGTAAACAGCACTATTGTGTGTCTCCAGACTCTGTCAGTGAGGAGCTGCAGGTGTTCCTCCAATGTGTTCCTTTCTTCCTCTGTGAATGAGGAGTCTACAGGTATGGCCAGGACGAGAGCGTGGGGTTCTGGGAGGCACAGAGAGACACTGCACAACCTCCTTTTTGATAACTTCCTGTCTGACCTGCTGTGGATCCCAGCCTGGAGTGTCAACCACAGTGACCTGCCTCTTAGCTATTTCACCTTGACTTCTCACACAATGGTTCCTAGTCTGAAACTCCTCTCTGCCCAGGATGGTGTTTCCTGCTGAGCTCTTCCCAGACCATCGTCCCCCCAGCAGCACGATCCTGATCTCTGAGAGACGCTGTGGTGCCTCCCCTGTCAGAGACAAAGATCACAGATTATTCTTCTTCAGAAACTAACTATTGATATTTCACAAATTCTTTTCATAGATCTCTTGTATACATTCAATTTCTGATAAGTTTAAATTAATGTTATTATTTGTATTACAGGTATTATTTTATGTTTATCAGTTCTCTCTACAGGACATATTTCTTTTGTCATTAGATACTGGCATTTTATTAATTTCACTGTTGTTTCATGGGGTTTCAGGAACTGAGTCTCTTTAGTCTGAAGGGAGTGTCCCACAATGACAGGCTGGAGGTACTGAGCCACATACATACAAAATATTCAAAATCCTCAGTGACGATTAGTGAACATTTAGATATTGATATTTCAGACATCCTCAGAATTAACATTGAAACACAAAGGACCACTAAGACTTAAAATCAAAAAGAGGTTTTGTGTTGTTGAAGCAGATACCCTGGCTTTTCTCCAGACACAGCTGGATGAGCTCCCCCAGTCAAGACATAAATCTCTACTGTACACAGAGAGGGGTGGGTGTGGGGAACAAGCTGCCCAGCCATGTTGTTGAAGCCGATACCCTGGCTTCTCTCCAGGCACAACTGAATGAGCTCCTCCAGTCAGGACAGGAAAAACAGCTGCATGAGAAGCTGGAATCACTACTAATTATGGACCAAATAAATTCCTCTGTTGTTCATCTGTACTTATTCCTCTCTGGTATTATCAACTGTACAATAAACACAGCCTCTGAGCAACAAACAGGAAACGATCATATCTGAGCATGTCTGAGCATCATGAATACTAGGTGTGAATCCAATACCATCAGCAAACAGACAGGTTTTACATCAATCATTTTTGCCTTAAATAAACACTTTATTGAAATATTTAGTAAATTCCAAACAGCTTGGGTTTTACAGTACCGATCTCTGATCCCTGACAAGAGAAAGTGGAAGTAAACAGCTCTTGTCTCTCTCCTAGTTCAGACCCTGTGTGTTTAACAGACAGAACAAACTCTCAGCAGACGAGAAGAAACTTCTTCAGACGCTACTGTGCAGAGAAGAGACCCTCAGTGACTCCCTTACTGACACTCTCAGTTAGAACAAAAGAAAGCTCACCAGGGCTGAGCGCTGAGCTCTCAGAAGCCATCTCTCTCTCTCTCCTTCTCTTCCTGCTGATGTGGGGTGGGGGTTTCCTGTCCTCGCTGTGACACAGCTCTGGTGTCACCTAGTGGATTTCTAAAGTTCATTACCAACTGAACCGGTTCATCATTAAGACCAAAATAAATCACTTGAATATCCAGGTCAACTCTTACCAGCAGCCAGGGCACTGGGGTCCACACCCCTACTCTCACACACAGTGTTCTGGATCTGTATGACCAGCAGTCAGGACACTGGGGTCCACACCCCTACTCTCACACACAGGGGTGATATTTCTTATAGTGAGAGTGCTGCTGGAAAGGTGTTAGTGGGGCCAGCATGGGACACTCACCCTGCGGTCTGTGTGGGTTCTAATGCCCCAGTTTAGTGACACGGACACTAGACTGTAAAAAGTTGCCATAAAGAATTATTATTATCATCTTGTACTTCCTTTATTCTGAGGACAGACATGTCAATAAAGGGGAACTTTAACGCTATTCTTATATTCCAGTGTTAGAAAGATTCAGCATTGATGGGTGCATTTCAAACACAATAAAAGTAAAATGGACACAGAAACATGAAAACCTCAGTGTTCATCACAACACAGTGAAATTTCCAGGTCTGCACAGCGCCATGTTCTGTGATTCAGAACGAGGCAACAAACCTTCCAGTGAGGTGAAGCAGCCCTGTGACACTGTAAACAAGCTGGCTTGTAAAAATATCTCTTTTGATCCGATGGAAATAGTGCTCTCGTCTTCCTGATGGTTTTACTGACAAACTCTACTTACTCTGCATACAGAGTTGTAACATTTCTGGAGGGAAATGTCTGCTGAAAAACCTGTAATTATTCACTCGTACATCAGTAATTATGGAGACTAATGAGCAGGAAGGGCTGCATTACATCAGCATTCGAGGTAACTGGAATGGGAGTTTGTGACAACATGGTGAATGACAGTATTTCCACAAAGCCCAAGTTATTGTAATTCATTTCAAAATATGTAGATTTTTTTCTACATGATCCATGAATTTATTTTGTTACTGAGATTTCATGTCCCGCGATCTAGGCCTCAGAGAAGCAGTCAGGAGATTTGATGTAATGGCGCCCCCTCTTGACCACAGGGTGCCACAACAAGTGATGATCAGAAAGCAGAAGGTTTTTTATTGCAAGAAGAAACAAAACAAGCAGAAAATAACATACAATACAAACAAGGACACATATAACATCACCAGGGCTAAATAAAACAGGAGCATTTCACAAAAAAAGATTACGTTCACTTTTTCATTCAAGTTCCTACATGTAGAAAAAATCTGGAGAAACAGCCTTATGCCTGTTTAAAATTCTGTGTCAGCAGGCTGCACAGGAACAAGGAAAGGTTTGAAAGGACAAGACTAGAGACACAATGTTTCAGTTGTGAATCTTCAGTACAGTAGCAATACAGGTTCAGAACAGAGAAGTTCAGTTCAGTTTCTTGTCATCTGCACAAGTGCAATGAGATGCTTATTTGCATGTGTGCTCCTAAACAAGACATCAAGGAAACACCAAAAACACAGAACAGCAGCAACAACAACAACAAGTTAAATAACATACAACTAGAGAATAAAACACATCAGTATGAGTGGTGTGGGTGGAGTTCAGTGATCTGACAGCTTGAGGGAAGAAGCTGTCTCTGAGTCTAGACATTTGTGCCTTTATGCTCTTATAACTCTCACCAGGGAGAAGGGAGGAGAACAGTGTGGAACCAGGATGACTGGTGTCCTTAACGATACGCCCAGCCTTCCTGAGACAGCGAGTAGTAAAAATGTCTGAAATAGAGGGAGCTGTACTCCAGTGATGGACTGGGCTGACCTGATCACCCCCTGTAACTCCTTCTAGTCAGACAACAAGCTGCTGCCAAACCACACTGTAATCCCACACCTGAGCCACTCTCAATAGCACACCTGTAACATGTGGTAAGGACAGCTGAAGACAGTCCAAATTTCGTCAGCTGTCTGAGGAAGTAAAGGCACTGTTGTACCTTCTCAGTAGCTCCAGTTACATGCTGGGACCCTGTTGGCGATTAAGGTACCCAGGAACTTGAACCTGCTAACCATCTCTACAGCCACCCCATTGATGTGAAGAGGGGTGTGGTCCCCACCCTGCTGTCTGAAATCAATGACCAGCTCTCTTTCGTTTCACTGACATTGGGGCGGAGCGGTGGCTCTGTGGCTCAGGATCCACGCCTGTGACTGGAAGGTTACCGGTTCAAATCCTGCAGCCGGCAGAGGAATCCTACTCTGTTGGGCCCCTGAGCAAGGCCCTTAACCCCAACTGCTCCAGGGGTGCTGTACAATGGCAGACCCTGTGCTCTAACCCTGAGCTTCTCTCCCTGTCTGTGTCTCCATGGAGAAAAGCTGGGGTATGCGAAAAGATGAATTCCTAATGCAAGAAATTGTATAGGGCTAATAAAGAACCTTATATATTGAAGGAGGTTATTGTCAGTGCACCACTCCCCCAGGTTCCTGACTCAACCCTGTAGGCTGTCTCCTTATTAGCAGTGATTCGGCCAGTGAATGTAGTGTCATCAGCATATTTGAAGATAGAATAGGAGCTGTGTCTGGCCACACGATCGTGGGTAAACAAGGAGAACAGCAGGAGGTAAGCACACAGCCCTGAGGGACACCTATGTTGCTAGTCAGTTTGGAAGAAAGCTGTCCATCTACCCTCACAGTCTGTGGTCTGCTGGTCAGGAAACCCATAATCCCCTTGCACAGAGAGGTGCATATGCCCAGGTCATTAAGCTTCCTGACCAGTCTGGAAGGAGATACTGTGTTAAAGGCAGAGCTGTAATCAATGAATAGAATTCCGACGTATGTGTCTTTGTCAGCCAAGTGAACCAGGGCAGTGTGAACAGCCAGGAAAATAGCGTCCTCAGTGGACCTGTTGCACCATATGCAAACTGCAGGGGGTCTAAGCACTCAGGTACAAGTGTGTTAATGTGCCTCATGAGCAGCCTTTCAAATCACTTCATTATGGGGCATGTGAGTGCTACTGGCCTGTAATCATTAAAACAGGAGTATTTTTCTTTGGCACTGAAATAATTGTAGTTTTCTTAAAACATATGGGAATAGAAGATTGTAAAAGTGAAAGATTAAAAATATCCATAAACACTGAGGCCAGCTGGTCCGGACCGGACTGCTAGCTTACAGCTTCTGCTTGTGAGCTGGCAGGAGAAGCACTAACAGATGATCTGACTGTCTGAAGAGTGGGTGGGGGATGGAGCAGTAGGCATCTTTGATAGAGGTGTATCAGTGATCGAGAGTATCTGCACCCCTTGCTGGGCAGGAGACATGCTGGTAAGATTTCAGAAGAACCTTCCACAGGTTGACCTGATTAAAGTCTCCCGCAACAACAGATACAGCATCAGGGTAACTGTTTCACAGCTGGTAATGTTGGCATATTATACACTGAGTCTGTACTGTATATGAGCTGGGAGACCCCAGTAGTGTGTCTGTACTGCAGAGGTCTCCACACAGAGGTCCTGTTGTTTATGTATATTACTCAGGGATTCTCTGTGATCTCCTCTCTCTCACATTGTCTCCTGTCTTCTTGTGTGTGTGTTTACTGAGAGATTCTCTGTGATGTTGTCTCTCTCACTGTGTCTCCTGTTCAGTTGTGTGTGCTTATAACTGAGAAAGCCACCAGCTGTTAGAAAAAGAGCACAAAATGACAAACAAAATGGCAGCTACAGAGGTTCTTATGAAGAGTAAACACACCCATGGTTCTGAGAAATGACAACCTTTCTCAGAAACGAAAACGCTGTGAGAGGTGTGGAGACGTGCAGTAACACAGAAACACAGGTCTGCAGGTCACAGTACAGCAGAAATAGCCCACAGAAACCACAGAGAGACGTGCTGCACAATGTGCTTCCCTTACACTGAGAATGAAAGTGAAACAGGAGTGGTGTGTGACAACTTTTCTTTTCTTAAAATGTTAAGTGTTGCTTACAGATGTTTAACTGGTGTCCTGTGTACAGTGAGAAGGAGATGGTCTTGGGCAGTTTCATATTGAGCTCAATACACACAGTGACACAGAGCTGGGACTGTCCTGCAGGACAGACACATTGCTTGGGTCTCTCAGCTCTTATATACAGTACAGATACATGTCATACAAGAGACAGTCAGTGCAGATTCAGGCTGTATTGAGCTCAATACAAACAGTGACACAGAGCTAGGACTGTCCTGCAGGATAGGCTTAGTGTATTATATGCCAACATTAACAGTTACCATGTTGCTGTATCTGTTGTTGCGGAAGACTTTAATCAGGTCAACCTGTGGAAGGTTCTTCTGAAATCTTACCAGCATGTCTCCTGCCCAGCAAGGGGTGCAGATACTCTCGGTCACTGACACCTCTATCAAAGATGCCTACCGCTCCATCCCCCACCCACTCTTCAGACAGTCGGATCATCTGTCGGTGCTTCTCTGACATTTACTCTTTTCGAGAAAATGGGCACACAGACAACTGGTAACAGATTAAGGAACTTTATCACCCTGCAACTCCCAGATGGCAGCCCACTGGAGCTCAGCAGGGCACTCACCCTGCGGTCCATTTTGGTCCTAATGTCCCAGTATAGTGACGGGGACACTAGACTGTAATAAGACTGTCCTTCAGATGACACGTAAAACTCAGGTCCTGACTCTCTGTGGTCAATACAAATCCCAGGGTGTTTCACGAGAAGAGTAGGGGTGTTACCCCAGTGTCCTGGCCAAATTTCCCCTTGGCCTTTACCCATCATGGCCTCCTAGTAACCCCCATCTCCGAACTGGCTTCATCTTTCTGCTCTCCTCCCCACTGAGAGCTGATGTGTGGGGAGAGGACTGGGGCATCATTCACGGTGGGGCTGTACACTGGTGGCGGTAGTGGGATCCCCATGACAATTGAAATAGAAATCTAATAAGTAAATTAATTCTTAAAATATAGAGAGCTTTAGGAAAATATATAACAAGGATGTAACTGCTGTGCTACGTGCAGATATTTTGAAGACAGTGCGTCAACAAAGTACGCACTGTCTAGGTTACTTTTAGAAGACAGTGTATCAAAACAGTATGTACTGTCTGGATTATTAGATTAGCCGAAGGTAACTGATAAGCTTTGGAAAAAATCTATTGGTGCTTCTTCTTTCGTTTTTATGATGTAATCTGTTTTGTCCTAAGGAAAGGAGAAGTATTAGAAGGGACAAAGTGCTGATTTTTCCCTTATATTGCAACATCTTATAAAATCCTGTACTGCTTGCAACGAATTGAGTCTCTGACGCACTCTGCGTCTGAGTGACAGCAGGGCTCCCATATTGCAATATGAATAAAGACCTTACTGAGTGAATGAGAATACCTCTCCTGGCTCTTCTTTGATAAAATTTGAAAAGCGAGCCACAGGGGTGTTCTCTTCGATAAGTCAGGGACTTATAATGGGTCTGGGACCCGGCGAGTCTGGGACTCGTGAAACGAACATATCTTAACACAGACATGTGGTTTTTGCTCTGCGGAGTAGTTAATGTGATAGTGTTCTAGAAACAGTAAGGCATTGTAGACAATGGGTAATGAGAGCTCTAAAGGCAAAGCTGGGCTGAGCGGTCCAGCAAAGTACATGTACGACAAATTCAGAGAAAAAAGGAAAAAAAAGAAAAGCAGGAGTAGGTAGGTTAGAGTCCCACTAAGCCCGGTTTAGAGTGCCGGCAGAAGAAAAATATTTTTATGTTCATGAACTGGTAATAGGTGTAAGGGAACTTGCACATAATTTATATATGCAAAGGAACAAGTAATAGGTTTATTCCATGCTGAAAAAAAGAAGAAAGAGAACACAACGTTTCGGCCGTGGAGCCTTCTTCAGGTGTGAGAGAGACAGGGCAGTAGGCAAAGGTAAAGTAACGGGAGAACAAAGGTTGGGAGGGAGAAGGAGTGAGAGGCGGGAGCAGGGGACAGAAACAGAGGCCAATCAAGAGGTGTGAAGTCAGAATGGGTGCAGAGAGGTGTGAAGTGAAACTTCCAATGAATGGAGAAAATTTAAAAGAACAGTAGTCTGTCGTTAAGGGAAGGGAGAATGTGTGATCCTAGCTGCAGAATAATTTTAGTTTTTTGGAATTGGAATTATGTCAAGGAAAGAGGAATCACAGAAATGATGGGAAGCTTCAAAAAAGTCTAGTCTTGAAACTAAAGAACAGCAAGCTGCAGCTAAACTCATGGCCTCATGCCTTCTAAAAAGAAAAAGTCTCCACCCAAATTAGAAAGCGGTCCGGAGCCAAAGCCTTTTCACTTGTTCGTGAAATGCCAATGTGCACTTTTCCAGGTCCAGAAGGAACACCAGCATATGTACATTGACCTTGGTCTCCTAGTGAATTATTTGCATTAGTCAAGACTTTTCCTAAATTGCCTGATGATCGTAAAGAATTTAGAAGAAAGGCAAGCCTTGTTCTTGATTGTCTTAAGCCTAATTACAGTGACATAACCTTGTTGCTAGATCATATTGTTCCTAAAGGTTTACAAGATCCTCTAAAAAGGAGGAGGCAGATTGGCGGATACATGAGCCAAATGATGAAGAAGTATCCATCTAAATTAAACCACACGGACATGGAGAGGAAAATTTAGGTGGCCGCTTCTAAAAAGAGGTAAGGGTTCCTCTTTTCTAAAAAGCCCCTTGTCCTTTCCATGTTGCTGTGGTGGGTTCAGGGTTTTTCTGAAGCTGAAGCGAGTGAAACAGAAAAATTTGTTAATGGTGTATGTATTTTTAGATGCCTGTTTTGTGAAGGTGGGGTAGAAAAGGAGGGATTGCTGAAGGAATAGCGTCTCTCCCTGCCCGTGTGGTAAAACTGAGTGTTGTATCCTGGTCAGGTGTTGTATCCTGATACGCGGAAAAATCCAGGTGTTGTATCCTGGTACACGACTGCAGTACGGCTGAGGGTAGTAACTTAAACTGTACTCGCAGAAGAGCCGAGGTTGGTAACTCGATTCATGTGTGTTATTAAAGCCAGGATTTGGAACCTGGACATTGTTCCCGAATTGTGATAGTTCGTCAGTTTGTCTCAACTGGGGGATTCCGCGGGACGCGTGGGAGACGAGAACATGGTTTGGTGTAAAAAAAAAAAGAAATTAGATGAATGCAAAGTGAAACTTAAAAAGAAATATGGACGAAATTTAGGCTGAACAGGAATGTAGAAAAGTGTATGAACATAGGGATAAAAATAAACAGATAAGAGTTTTATTTTAGAGGAATATTTGGAGATTCAACAGAATATTATAGATGAATGCAAAAATCCCTGACAGAAAAGCTAAAAGCAATGGCTGAACGAAACAAAGTTATATATGCAGAAAAAGCAAAAGAAGAAATAGAACGCCTTAAGAGAGAATCTGGGAGAAGGGTGGGAATTAGTGTGGAGATTTTTAAAAGAGTATTACCCACCGAAAATTGAGTGGAGAAAAATAACAGCATGTAAGCAGAAGGAAGTGAGGATGTTTCAGATTTTACAGAAAGGTTTATAGCTTTATAGATAGTATACTCGGGGTTAGCTGATGAAATGGAAGTGAATGAAGATACTTACACAATAAAAAAACAAATTTACTTGAGTGGGTTAAAACCTGATGTTGCCATGAATGTACAACTATGCTTTCCTGATATTACGGAGAGAAGAGACAGATTTGATTTAATAACTCACGAAGCATGTATGCAGAAGTGCGAGTTCTGCAAATGGGAGGTAAAAAGACTCCCAAGGAGGAGAAAAAGGAGCCGCCACTTTGTTGCAATTATAGTGTATATTATAGTAATATTATACCGAGATATAAGACCCCTTCAAGAAAATAATGAGGACTGGGATAAATCTTCTGATTGGGCATATCCAGATGGGGGAAAAGAGGGACAAAACCCCAAAGCTAAAACTACTAATAAGCTGGTGTGCAGTTAAAAATAACTGTGTTTTTTGGAGAAATTGTAAGAAAAGAGGCTTGATTTCACAATTAAAGAACATGTCAGAAGCTGAAACGAGAGCCGGGCGTGAACTAATAGATTTAATCTAGTAAGCCCCTTTGTAGCCTTCCTAAATTTATCTCAGGATTTAAATAAAAGTGAAATAATCTTAAAATGTGCAGTAACTGGGGGACACAGGAGCACAGCTGTCCTATTTTTAGACTAAAACAGCATAAAGATGTGATATAAAGTTTTCTAACGGGTAACAGGAGGCTACAGGAGAAGGGGGCATTGGTTGTGTTTAAAGCAAATATAAGCTGTCACAGTATTCTTGGGAAAAGATGTACAGTTTTAACTACTGATGTGGGTGGGGGGACACCCCAGACCTATTGGGCTGGGATGCCCTGCAGCATTTATAAGGAATTACTGTATGAAATAGCATTTATGTAAACTAACTCAATAGAGTTATGTGATATTGTGATTGTTTTACCTAATGAGGGAATCCATAAGGCCGGGCTACTCCAAGTATTAGATCTTCAGACTAATAAAAGGAGTATAAACCAACTACATGATAAAGCCAGGGTGAATGCCGTCTCAGAACGAGCTCGTCTGGTGACGTATTAGCTTAAGGAGGGTAGTGCAGTCCAAAGACAAAATTGCCTTGACCCCTGCAGCAGAAACCGTTTTTGATGTTTTGAAACAAGCTTTCTTGCAGGCACTGGCCCTGGACTGGATTCCCTCAGACAGATCATCTGTATGTAATCTGTATGTGAGTGAAAGAAATGGGTTGTGAGCTGTTGTGCTGGTGCACGAGCATGGAGATAGGCATCGTCTGGTGGGTTATTTTTATTCAGGACCCCTTGATGCAGTAGCCAAGGGGCCGTGTTTATGTGTTGTGCAGGCTACCTGCCTGGCTGTGAATAATCTGGTGTAGAACCAGCAGACCAAATGAAAAGATTTAATTGAAACTTGTAAAAATGCTAAATGGAAAATTGTAGCGATTTATATAGACTGTATATATACATTTGGTGTATGCCACAATTTTGGATGGCGGTGGAGGAATAGGGATTTCCTCAACACAGCAGGGACTCCAGTTGAGAATGCTGGGTTTGTCTCTGAACTGTTAGAAGCTTTGCAGCTACTGACTGAAGTAGCTGTGGTAAAGTGTAAATCACATAATAAAGAAATGCTTCCAGTAACTCGAGGGAACAACTTTGCAGATGCAGCTGTCATGTGAGCAGTACTTGTAGAACAGGAGTCTGAGACCCCTGTGAAACCTCTGTTGGTGAAAAGGGGACAGCTACAGGACATTCAGGCTGAGGCCTCTAAAGCAGAGAAAAGGACATGGTTAGAAACGAATGTGGGGCTGCACGATGATTGGGTGTGGTCCTGCCAGCACACTGGACGCCCTGCATGCCCTCACAGCCTAATGGCCTTTGTAGCCCGACAAAGGCACTCTGTCGGACACCCAGGTGGGAGTCAAATGGTGTGCCGGTTACCCGAACCTGGGTGGGGACCGTGTTTGAAGCAGTAGCCACTTATGTGGTATCTCAATGTGACGCTTATCAAAGGAACTCAACTACAGTTCAGGTGCAGGTGCTACAGCTCAAAAGGCCTGCTCCTGAGAAACCTTTCAAACCTGGGAAATTGAAAATTGTAAAGGGAAACCTGGGCTCTTATAATCTGTTTTCCCAGTGGGTTGCTGCCACTGCCTCTGTGTCTATCAAACACTTGATCACAGGGAAGGTGTGTCAGGCTGTGGAATGAAGGAACAGAACTCTGAAAGATCGACTAGACATCAGACTGAAGGAACGCCATGGGATGCGGGCTGGATCAAACAGAACTGTGTAACAGAGCCTGTTTGATATCATCACAGGTCAACCAACGAAACTTCCTGGAGGGATGAATTTGGCTAATGGATTGTTGAATTTGCTAATTCTCTATTTTAGTATTGTAGGTTGTTATTTGAAGTGGTGCATGGGGCTGGTGAACAGGTGCTGGACGCTTGGAGACCTCCAGTAGAGGGAAGACACGGCCTGATACCTGGTGAGTGGGTGTGGGTAAGGATGATATACACTGCCAGATGTTGCAACCCTGCTGGGGAGGGACCATATCAAGTGCAACTGACTACCGACTCTGCCATCTGAGTGACAGGATGAGATCGCTGGATCTACGTGTCGCACTGCCACCAAGCCACTGCACCAGAGACTGAGTGAACTGTTTCAGTTCTGTTGTTACTGTTTCTGTGTTTGTTGAGCTTCTTGAGGGAGGCCGACAGTGTGCCTGTTAAGTGTAAGGAGTTTTACTTTGATAAATGGGCATATGGAATCAATACTTTATCAATCAGCCACAAATAATAATCAGAGCTCATGTTGGGTTTGTATTGCTATAAAAGATGCTTATGGGAGTAATCCCCTTTGATAGAGGTGATTATTTAGGTTAATTGGCATGGGTAAATAGTTCTGCTTTTAGTCTGAGTGTAACTTAAATGTCTTAGAATGGAACGAACCGAATGCTCCCTGCTATAATCACAGTTCTAGGCCATCCTCTGTTAGGGTGATAGACAGCTGTTTAGGTGAGCGAAGACTAAGCAGTACTTGTATTCCAGACAATTCTGAGCACCTTAATGACTTAGCACAGCACATTTATGATGAAGAATAATAAAAATATATCATAATTATAATTCAGATGATTGGGGCATTGGTGCGTGGCTACAGTCTGTGCTAGGGACTTGGGGAGGGTCTCTGGTTCAATACATATTTGTTGGTCTGGTATTAGTCTTTATGATCATATTGTTAATATCCTGCTTGAAAAACATGTGGACTAATGCTGCTGCTTCTGTGCTAATCATATGCCCTGAAGGGATCACGAAGGTCAAGAATGATTTCCTGGGAAAGGTTTCTACATCTCTTATCTAGAGGTAGAACATAATTGGTAGAACAATAATGTTCTAAGGGAGGACTGAAGAATAAAGAGATAAGAAAGATGCCCAGGAAGTGGGATAATAATATCATTTTTGTGTTTTTGTATGTTTTTGCAGACTATGCAGTCTCTTGGCTTGAAGTAGGCTTTGTGCTCAAATATATATGAAGATGCTGCCTGTCCTTGGTCAGTAAGATAACGGGCATGAATTTGGTAAGCTGGCTATATGCCCAGAACATGAAAAGAACTAACTGCTAACTAATATAATTAATTGGCAGGGGTTGCTGTTTTATTATTTGTTTAGAATATTTCATAGTAACTCTTTGTGTTTTAAGGTATAAAGGACTACTTATTTTTTAAGTCTGGTGGTTGCAGGCCAGACTTCCATATGCATATGAATAAAGGGACTTCCGCTTCACAGACACCTGAACTTTGTCATTTGTTTGATATTACACTCTCCTACTGGGAAAGACAGTGTGGATCAGCGACTAACCTGCGGCAGTGTCTGTCTGTATCTCTTTGTCACTCGAATAACAGTGCCTGAGCTCCTCCATCTCTATTCTGTATCTTTCTACAGTCTCTTTCAACTCCTCAGTCTCCTGTATTTCTCTACTGTCTGCAGACTGTGTGTGCTCTTGTGTGTCTGCGGGCTGTGTGTGCTCTTGTGTGTGAGTTTGTGCTGCTCTGGTTTCTCCTCCCAGTAAAGCTCCTATCTGAGCTCCTGCTGCAGCTCCTATCACTATTCCTTGTGCTGCTTCTGTTGCTCCTGCTAGGGCCCATATTGCTGCCCTAGTCGTGCTCCCAGTATCACTGCTCCTGTGCTTAGGTGTGGCTTCACCAAGTCCAGGTGTCTCTCTGCCTTCTCTCTGGCCTTTTCCTCATAGAGCTGCCTGGGCTCCTCCATCTTCATCCTGTGTGTCTCCTCCCTCTCTCTCCTCTCCCTCTCCTGCTCCTCTCTCAGTTCCTTCATCTCTCTCTGCAGCCTCTCTCTCACCTCTCTCTCTCCTCAGCTTCTCCTCCAGCTCTCTCCTCCTCCCCTCATCCCCCTCCTCCCTCTGCCTCTCCTTCAGCTTTGCTATCTGCTCCTCCAGTGCTCTGAACTTCTCCTCTCGTGTCTGGACCTGCTGGAGAGTCTCTCTGTGTCTCTCTGCCTCCTCTCTGGCCTTTTCCTCATAGAGCTGCCTGAGCTCCTCCATCTTCCTCCTGTGTGTCTCCTCCCTCTCTCTCCTCTCCCTCTCCTGCTCCTCTCTCAGTTCCTTCATCTCTCTCTGCAGCCTCTCTCTCTCCTCTCTCTCTCTCCTCAGCTCCTCCTCCAGCTCTCTCCTCCTCCCCTCATCCTCCTCCTCCCTCTGCCTCTCCTCCAGCTTTGCTATCTGCTCCTCCAGTGCTCTGAACTTCTCCTCTCGTGTCTGGATCTCCTCCTCCATCCTGTGGAGGAAGTTCTGCAGCTCCTTCTGGTGCTTCTCCCTCAGTCTCTCCTCCTCCCTCAGTCTCTCCTCCTCCCTCTGTTTGCTCTCCTCTCTGTCCCTCAGGATCTGCAGTTGCCTCTGTCTGATCTGGGACTCGGCCTCCTGGTACATCTCACTGTTGTAGTAGCTGCCCTTGTATCCTGCTACCAGCTCCTCTAACTTCTCCAGCAGCTCTGTGACCTGAGTGCTGCCCCTGTCTTTGTTGAGGGCGTGATACCTGTTTCCACACTTATCCACACTTATCCAGCAGTGATTAATGAATAAGGGTATTAATCCATCCATCATGTCTTCTGTGTGTTAGTACTCCATGCAGA
The DNA here is from genome assembly GCF_059453375.1 of Lepisosteus platostomus. Lineage (NCBI taxonomy): Eukaryota > Metazoa > Chordata > Actinopteri > Semionotiformes > Lepisosteidae > Lepisosteus > Lepisosteus platostomus. Next base: position 61,051,775 of record NC_142615.1, read on the forward strand.
TCTCTGTAGACCAGTAAATTCCTCCTAAACGATAGCTACATCCAGGATGTCCCTCTTGGATCCATGACAGTGATGCAGTATTCAACTCAGATGCTATCCAGCCTGGGCACCATCTGGACATGTGGGGAGGAGAATAGGATAGTTTGGTCAGAACAGATGTATTTACCTGGTGGGCCAATACAGAGACACGCAATGGCATGTACAGCAGCACCAGCAGCCATGGTTGCAATAGGCTATAATGTAAGGTGTGAGTAGACTAGGCTGAAGTAATATGTCTTCAGTCTGCATTTGAATACTGAGATTGACTCTGCATCCCAAAAATGGAGTGTGAGACTATTCCATAAGCTAGGGGCCCTGTAATTAAGGACTTTACAGCCAACTGTTTTTTTATTAATCTGTGGAATATGAAGAAGACCTACATTCAGTGATCTAAGCAGGCAACTTGGATGGTCAACATTAATAAGTTCCATTAGATAGACAGGTGCCTGACCTCTGAGAGCCTTGTAAGTAAGTAGAAGGATTTTGAAGTCCGCCGTGTACCTGACAGGAAGCTAATGAAGAGAGCTAAGTATGGAGGTTATATGGTCGTACTTTCTGCTCCTAGTAACAATTCTAGCTGCTGCATTCTGAATTCACAGTAAGGTGTTGAAAGAGTGGTGGGTGTTCCCTGATAGTAGGGCATTGCAGTTGTCTAACATGCTCTATGCATTGATTTCTTTGTATCTTAAGTGGAGAGAAACTGCCGTAGTTTTGCAATATTTCTTAACTGAAGGAAGCATGTTTTAGATACTGTTTAGACATGAGAGTTAAATGAGAGCCTTGTGTCTAATATGACGTCTTGGTTACGTGCTGAGTCTCTGAGGCAAATTTTTAATCCTGTGAGTTAAGTGCTGAAGTTATAGTAGTCCTATCAGTATTGTTTCCTCCAAACAACAAAACTTCAGTTTTATCAGAGTTAAATAACAAAACGTTTTCACACATTCAAGTCTTTACTTAATTAATGCAATTAAATAAAGTGATAATAGACGAGTTGTCGTTAGGTGTAAACGAAATGTATATTTGAGTGTCATCGGCATATGAATTAAAGTTAATATTATTTTTTCGGATTATCCTACCTAGCACCAACATGTAGAGAGAGAACAATATTGGTTCCAGCATTGATGCCTGTGGTACCCCAAATTGAACATGTAACAGTAATAGTGTCATCCTTTTGGAACTTTAATCTATTTGGGATAACCAATGTCTAAAATCGCCATAATGCTGGAAAATAATAGACTCAATAGTGCAATCTTCCACTTTTGTGGTGCTATTTCAAGCTAACTTTGTAGTTTTAACTCTTAAAACAAAGGTTAGATTACAGCACTCACCCACAGTCTCATGACACATCACACAGTGACACACCACAGCTCATGACACATAGAGCTACTTTTGACATTTCTAAAAGAGGAAATGTGTTTTGTTCGGACTTTACTATGTTCCCCATCCTTTCACTAAACTCTTCCTCAAACTCTTATACAGTAGATTTTGTACATAGACACACAGTACCCTGGCTCCAAACCAGTATCATCTTTAGACCATATGAAAATTTGAAAATGGGCTCCTTCTATGGGTGACCGGTGAAGTTTCAGAAAAAAAATGTACTCTGCTGTGTCACAATATATAGTGTCATAGTGTCCACATACTTGAACTGCACCAGTACAGTTGGCTCAACACCATGTGGTGTCTCCGGGGGAGAGTTTATGTAAACGAAGGTAGTACTTACACCACACTTTTCTTTCCTCAGATCCGTGGCGTTTCTTCCAATAACTGTCTTCCTAATACAGTCCGTAATCCGTTCCCTTAGTCCTGATCCGTTCCGAGATCCAAAAGTCCGTAATAAAGCCAATCCGCGATGTATCCTTAACCAGTGTCCGTAATCCAAAAACATAAACCTTTTCTCCTTGCAGTAGTCCGTTATTCCTTAGTCCGATCCTTAACATGCACCTCTTTCCACTCTTTTCCTCCAAAACGCATTCACCTAACCGGCTTCCGCCCTGTTCACTGCCTCCGGGGCACTTATATTTCGGTTCCTGATGCGTCTCAGCTGTGTCTCATCCCTTTCCATCTACTGGTCAGCTGATTCTTTTTGTCCGCCATCTTGCTAAGGTCCATCTCTAGTATTTTCAGTGTTTCATTTCGGAAATACCTGTTAGAGATGACCTTTCCCTGGGTCCTCTTACAACCAGTATAAGTTTCACACCAATATACTTGGCTCCATACTAGAATGAGCAGCACACCAGTCAACATACTCTCAATGTCTGTTGCTCCGCTGCAAAATCATCTTCTGTTACCCACTGAAATGCCACTTCGAATCTCCTCCTTGATACTGCAGACACCAAGATTGCTGGTCTTTCACCCAAAAGACCAGCAGATCCTTCAATCTTTAAGTGTAGGACACTCCCTTCAATCTAAAGAGACTCGGTTACTCCAGCCTGGCAGTGTAGTTCATTTTCTTCAGCTCAGTTTGCTCTTCTCTACACTAATTCCAATATACAGTAATTTCTATAACATCTATAACATGGTGACCACTTTTGTACACAATATTTTAAATGAGGCCTCACTAGTGCATTGTACAGTTTCAATACCACTTCCCATAATTTTAATTATTCAATTTTCACTACAACTAAAGATTTTGTTTTCCTTTTTAACTGTTTCCCCTGCATCCAGAAAATGTGAATGTTTCTGTCCTGGATTCAAAATTGACAAAAACAAACACGTAGTGGTCCAAGCTTAATTCAACATGTTCTCCATGTGTCAGTAGGACAGAGTGCCTCATCCTTGCAGTTTCCCAATATCCCCTGTGCCCTTGAGATGCGTTACAAGCCAGCCTTAGTTGACAACAACAGGGGAACAGGTCGTTTCTGTACTGTGTTCACGTATGTGGACACTATGACACTATGTGTTGTGACACAGCAGAGTACATTTTTTTCTGAACCTCTGAACCTCTGAACCTCCACCAGTCATAGAAGGAACCGATTTTCAAATCTTCTTCCTCCATAAAAAGGCATGAGAATCAGGCACCTGGATCAGTGGTTAAAATTGATCCTATTTCCAGATCGGTGATAAAAGTTCCTCATATGGTTGCATGGTGTTCAATCCAAATATCACTCTCTCAACCACCCTCTAAAAATACTCTCATTATTACAGTGTACACTATGTGAATGAGTCTCCGTGAACACTCTATGTACACAGTGTATGATCACAGTATAGAAACTCTCTGGAGAGGAAAGCGCAGTTCTCTAATCCACAAGGTCACTAAGATATTTGACAATATAAAACAAACATAGGCTAATGGTGTTTTAAGCTGTGTTCTATTGTGTGTGCAGATATGCTACATTTTTCATACATATATACTGTGTATTATCCAATAGCCATTCAAAAGTATCAGTGTCAGATGATCTGCTATACAATGTCAGATGGTGCACTCTGCCTGCAACCATCATTTGTAGCCAGGAAAGTGACTCACTGATTCCAGGTAAAAGATGTACTCTGCAGAGAGCTGTCTGAGTTCTGTTCTCAGACTGACTCTTCCAGCTGGGAATGCTGTATGTGTTACACTGTGGCAAAGTGGAAGAAATCCTGCAGTCTATTGAGTAATGAGAGAATTCATACATGAGATAAAGACTAGTTTATTGAAAAGAGGCATTAATGCGAGCAAGAGTTGATGTACCTGAAAGGACGAGGTCTAATGGAAACATGTGAAGCTGAGGCAAGCGATGATGGAAGACTCCGAGGCTGATTTGCAATAATGGACAGGAGCAGTGGGAGTGATGCAGGCAGGTGACTGTGCAGCACAGCAGGACTGGACAGGATAATCAGGAACAAGACTGGAAATGACCAAAAGTGCACAGACCACCAGGTAAGCAGGAACAGAAGCAGAAGTGTGCAGGATCGCCAGAAAGTAAGATGAGACTAAAACATGGAAAATAACAGATCAAGGCAGAGTGAGACAGAGTGCAGAAACAACATTCAATAAAGAACATTTTATATTTTGGTCTAAAATCAACATGCTAATTATTATAGAAAATGCAAATTAATTCCTGAACTTTATACCATGTTAAGAGAAACATAATCCACTTTCAAACTAGAAATCAGTTAAAAGCAGAATCATATCAGCAGGGTAACAATCCATACCCTGAGTGAACACTCCTGGACACTGGTTATTATCACTCTACTTGCTCCAAGAGGAAATACCGTAGAAGGACTGGAGTGCTGAATTTCTTAGACCTCTTTACTAGGTTCATTTTTAGCATGCCACTCATTGAAGACCTGCTTAAATAACTCTTATCTCCTCAGAACCATGGTATCAATAAATATACAGCCTCATTTTGAAAGTGAAAGGGTAGCTGTATCTGAGCTTGGGGGCACTCTGAAGTTGAAACTTCATTGTAACACGAGGTTCTTGGGTGGTGAGAGCAAAACTACTATTCCCATACTTTCTGTTTTTCTACACAGTGCTGGTTGTGACGAGCTCATGTTCATTCTCCTAATGACTAAGTTCATGGGCTGTGAGAGCCAAGTCGGCCCAGAAAACAGTAACAAGAAGAGATGAGCCAGGGCTGATTGCTTCTTTATTACCCCCTCTCAGACTATGAAAACCGGTACAAACAAAATATGACAGGTTAGAACACAAACTCAACATTGTTCTCTATCAAAGTCACCTGGAGTTGTCTTCTCTTGTATTCATCTAAAACTCAAATGTCACCAAACGTCAGAGTCAACTCAAAATCAGGTTTTGGCATATATCATCATATGTTGAAAATGGGTCTTGAGCAACATTTGTGTCCGAACACTGAAGAGGCAGGAGAAGGACATGAAGTAGTAAGAAAGGAAACACACACAGTCATTGGTAAAAATATCAGGGTTGATTTTCCTCCTTCTCTTTCTTGAGGTGATTCTTGACACGAACGATTTTGCTCTGAGCACTTGAGCACACAGGAGTTGGTTCTCTAGGACAGGTGGAAAGGAACAACCTTCAAAAAAGAAAGTAATTCATGAGTCAAGGTGAAGAGTTTTATATTTTGGGCTGAAATCAACATGCTAATTAATGTAGAAAGAGCGAGTTAGTTCCAGAACTTTATACCATGTTAAGAGGGGAATGATCCGGTTTCAAAACTGAAATCAGATAAAAGAAGGATGATCGTTTTTTGGGGAAACCTGCATTTCCATTAATCAAGGTAATAAATACTGATGGGTTCAAGAGCTGTCAAGCAACAGTCCAGATATCTGAAGTGTACAGAAGTGTACATTTGAACATAGACACTAAGTACAGAGCAACAATATTTACACTTCTATGTCTGCCTTTGCTCAGTCTCAAAAGAGAAAAGCTCCTCAAGCAAGCGTTCAGTAGTTCTAGGGCTTTCCTTAAACACCTGCTTACTGTTTAGCTTTACTAAACACCGGAACAGAGTTTAGACTGGAACAGACAAGAAGGGGGGATCTTACAGTACCATCTAACATGCAAATTCCATGGGCTCTTGAGCGTAGCTTGAGCCTTGCTCCTTGGGAATAAGCTACCTGGTGCTGATCATGAGGTCAACAGCCAGCAGATACATATCAGCAGGGTAACAATCCATACCCTGAGTGAACACTCCTGGACATTGGTTATTATCACTCTACTTGCTCCAAGAGGAAATACTGTAGAAGGACTGGAGTGCTGAATTTCTTAGGCCTCTTTATGGGCAGTTAGTTTCACAGGCATTTCTTATTAGTGCAGTTGTAATAGATAGGAAGCTTGTACTGTTTGAGCAGCACTATGTTGATTTTATCTTTGGCCTTGACAGTACTGAAGCTCTAATATGCCACATACATTTTAATTTTAAAAGTGACTTCAAAAGTTCAGTCAACAATCTAGAATCTAGAATCTGGCATCACAGCCATCCTACTATTCCAGATCTGTCATCAAGTCTCTGACCCCCTGAGCTGGTGTGAACAGGCCCCTCAACAGATATTTTGCTTTGCCAGTTGTAGTTAATAAGACCACGATCCCAGGAAGTGCAAATATATTTCTATTGTGCAGACTTCGCTAGGTTCATTTTCAGAATGCCACTCATTGAAGATATGATATGCTTAGTTTTATGACCTGCTTAAAGAACTTTTATCTTATCTCCCCAGATCCATGATATCAATAAATATACACAGCCTCATTTTGAAAGTGAAAGGGTAGCTGTATCTGAGCTTGGGGGCACTCTGAAGTTGAAACTTCATTGTAACACGAGGTTCTTGGGTGGTGAGAGGAAAACTGCTATTCCTATACTTTCTGTTTTTCTACATAGTGGTTGTTGTAAAGAGCTCATGTTCATTCTCTTAATGGATAAGGTCATGGGCTGTGAGAGTCATGTCGGCCCAGAAAACAGTAACAAGAAGAGATGAGCCAGGGCTGATAGATTCTTTATTACCCCCTCTCAGACTATGAAAACTGGTACAAACAAAATAGCAGTTTCACTATGACAGGATAGAACACAAACTCAGCATTGTTCTCTATCAAAGTCACCTGGAGTTGTCTTCTCTTGCATTCATCTAAACCTCAAATGTCACCAAATGTCAGAGTTCATTTTTTATGTTTATGTATAATGAATGAACAGGGCCTGCACACATGCTTTAAAGAACTCAAAATCAGGTTTTGACATATATCCTCATGTGTTGAAAATTGGTGTTCTTGTCTGAACACTGAAGAGGCAGGAGAAGGACATGAAGTAGTAAGAAAAGAAACACACACAGTCATTGGTAAAAATATCAGGGTTGATTTTCCTCTTTCTCTTTCTTGAGGTGATCCTTGACACAAATTATTTTGCATATTGCACTTGAGTGTCACAATTGAAATCCCTCCCCCTTAAGGGCACTCTGGCTCTTTCACATTCTAGCTGATTTTGTGCACCTGCCCTCTGTTTCAGCCCTTCCCTACGAAAGCCAGACGCTCACACCATTCCTGGCTCTGCATTAGAAGACGGACGTCCAGAGGCCTGCCTACCACAAAGTTGCTCTATGCCTGTGGCCTCCATCAACCCCTCAACTGCCACCAGCTCAAGTCTAGGCAGCCACCTTCCTGCCAACCAGTCCCCCAGAATTCAGTCCTCACGAATTGGGATGAGATAAAAGGGGGCGGCCCTAAAATTCACATTCACAGTCAGTCAGCACCCGGTCGCTGAGGACCTCTGCGCACTGTCCCGTCACCGTTCTCAGGCGCAGGCTGATAGTCTCCGATCCTGGGGGTCTGGCTGTCTCGATGCCCAGCCCTCAGTGAGGCAGGAAAGGAACAAACCCCATGATGGCAGACAGGGTCTAGCACTCCTCCGGGTTTTCCTGCCCCCCTTTAGGCTGCTCCACTCCTGTTTCCCGACAGCTTCCGGCTCCGGCGCCCGACACCTCCTGGGTGAAGTCCACAGTGGTAAGCAGGTGGCCAATTCCTCCTCCCCACCTGATTCCTCTGATGTGGCCTCTGTCGCCCAGCAGGGAGCGCCCATCTGGCTGTGCCCGCCGGTCTCCTCAAACACAGCATCGGCCAGCTCCACCAGAGCCAAAAAGCCTGCTCCAAGGAGACCGGTGTGGCCAGCATCACATGGTGCTGCAACTCTGTCGCCTGGGGTGCTATTTCTCATTGTGCCTCTTACGGGAGAGTGGTGTCACCCTGGCAGGCGAAGTAGGCCATGTCTGGGATGACCGACCCCAGGGGCTCTCCCAGTAGGTGCCGTTGTTGGGCCAGCTTTGCCCACAGCAATCTGGGCGCCTCCCCTCCTCCACTGAAATGCCTCTGGATGGCCAACGCCACATAACTGTACCACTGGTCAGTGGGGACATCCAGCAAAGCCTGGCGATGGCAAGGTGGCCTGGCATCTCCCCCTGGGACCAGCTGTTCTCCCAGGTCGCCATCTGAAACTGATACTGATACCTCGGTAGCTGGTCCCCACTGGTCCATTGTCCCTTTCCCATCACTTCAGCTCAGGTGACGTGGTAAATAGTCCCCTCTCCATTGGGCACATAACCGCAGGGTAGCCCTCAGAAGGACTGCGCCAGTGGTGCCAAGGAGCGATTCTAGTTCTTGGCGCTTAAGGGTGTCCCTCATCTGCTGGGAGAACTGGCACATCTCTGAGTCCGACAGGTGCTGTAGGTCTCTGTCCATCCATCCCACCCTAACACCAATGTAACAAATTTGGGTTCTCGGACTTGTGCCCCCACCGCTCCCAGTTCCCAGTTCCCAGATCCTCCCTCTACCACATGGGCGTGAACCCGGGTCTCCAGCATCGCTCAACAGGGGTCTTGCTGGCTTCCTCAGCCCGGGCGGCGAATATCCGTGTTATGCGCAGGGGCATATTTGTTACAGTATCTTTTATTTATAAGCGCCTGCGAATGAAGGTTTTCTAAGCAGGGAAATTATAATTTTTTTTTTCTGTTATGAAATTTGAATGTAAACGATGCAGGACAGAACCGTTACATTGAGGATTACATTATTGTATAATAAATTCAGGCAATCCAAAAACCACAAACTGTCCTAGCCTGATTATTTTTTCACAATGCAGCAAATCCGAACTTTCTGTTAAATGCGAATTACGGGCAAAGAGCGGGTATAATGTAATTTATTTTCTGAGAATGTAATCTTCGATTAAACGACTTATACAATATGTAAGAGGTTGTCATATATTTTATATTATTTTCACAGTTAAGTATATATATTTTTTAAGCGATAGTACTTTAACCCTTGCAACGCTAAATCTATTAATCTTAGCCTGAAGGCACGAGATGTCATCAGTCTGAATGTTACATAATGAAGAGATCAAAGTATTAATTCCACTCTCTTTCACAACCAGAAACATGCAAACGTAGCTTAAATCGCTCTCACATCATCTCCCCCGTCTTTTAAGGAAAACTATAACAAAAGTAAGAAAAAACGACAGATCGTATAAGGGTACTAAAACTTGAGGTAGGAACTTCAAGCGATCGACGGAAAGATCGTTAATCAGGCATTGCTGTTCAGATAATCGACTTCAGTATTATTTTATGTATCAGAGCATGTAGATCGGCCTAGCTCTGTCAATCACTACTTTGTTGATTGATAGCTATTTTATTTTAAACCACCGGTAGGTTAAAGGAAAGCGTGGCTGCAGCTCTCGGTGTAACTCTGTTGAGGGCGAACTTGAACTCATCTGGGACTGGACACTGATGTCCGCTCTTCTTCTCTGCGGCAATGGACAGAGGAAGTTATAAGAAACGGAAACCTGCTTCCGAGCACTAAACTAAACTGTTTGTAAGTTTATAAAAAATGCTACTGATAACTAGAATATTATTAATTATTATTATTATTATTATTAATACAAATGCTGGACCTCCTTAGCTTCCCAGCATAGAAATACTGATTTGGAATAAAACGTGCAGTAAGTTTCTTATACAGAGCATGTAGCGCGAGTGGATATTTTTAAAGACTGGTAAAAAATTGAAACTGCAACAGGATATCTAACCACCGCAATAACGCTAGGCTATGTGCCATGAAGACCTTCAGTTAAGACCCAGATGTCCCGATCAAAACGTAGGCGGAGACATCGATAACCACCTAACCTACCGCTTTGCTCTTTTGCCCTCGCCCTCTCCTCTAAATGCATTTAAGCGCCACTCACCTATCCTCCTCGCTTAGTATTGTGTTTACCTTTTAATCTTCCCTTACCGTTGGCTGTTCATTTAGAGTGTCTTCTTGTTTCCGGACCCATTTTGTTTTTTTATTTTGGATTGCGGCTTTGTGTGACTTTCGGACTTGTCGTAAAGGACTTCTGTTTTTTTTTTCCTTTTTTTGAGCAAGTCTTTCGGATTGCGAATTCACTACCGAGGAACTTCCTGGTTACTGTTCTGTCTACTGAATCCGCATAGGATCCATCCTTCGGTTTAGCAAGACCGACCGTAGCACCTTCTTTTAAAAAATAATTTCTCTCTTTGAAAGAAAACGCGAGACAAAATCACTGTGACTGTAAATGTTTTCCATGAGTCTGTTGCCGTTCTTGTGAATTCTAGTGATATTCAATGCAATAGACTCTATTCCGAGTATGCCCAAAAGTTTCCATAAAAGCATCGCCGTTCTTGAAGTGAATTCTATCATAGACTCAAATCCCAGCAGCATCAACGAATCCTCCTCTGCTCTGCGGTACACAACCCCGTTTTTCCGAGCTTCGGCCCGGGTACTGGTGCCGCCCATCGCTGCTAAGGAGACCTGGACTGTGGGCTGGATTCAAGCCTGCAACCACATGCAGTTTTACAGTGAATACGGGAATGAAGGAATGTAAGTACCGTGTTAGCACGCGAACTGATGTTCACATTACAGTATATTTATATACAATGGGTTATCAGGGCTATCTACTAGACCTCAGTAAGAAATACATATATAGCCCTATAAAAACACGTTTCTGTGTAACCTCTAAGAAATGCTTTACTGCATAAAAACACAAAACTGAAAATGCTCAGCACAATCTGCTACAGTATACAGTATCTACAAAAAACGTTTCAGAATCTTTTGACCTTCTACAGCCTGTATAAATTGGTGAACAGACGCAAATCTGATAACATTATTCTATAGTTCAGGAGGGTAGCTGCGTCAGCATGTGTAAGGTGCAAAGGAACAAGTAATACTTTTATACCATGCTGAAAAAATAAATTAAACACAACATTTCGGCTTTACAAAATGATGAAACCAAACCGGCTGAACACAGCAAACCCAATCTGTTTTCACAAGTTGCTTCCACTTCTTGCCATGGGCGAAATAAAAGCTCCTGAGCTAAATAAGGAAAGCTGTAACTATTACGACTGCTCACTGTTCCTCAGGCTGGGACAGGAGGTCACACACTGTATTATTGTTATTGAGAGGCAGGCTCACTGTCTGTTCCTCAGGCTGGGACAGGAGATCACACACTGTATTATTATTATTGAGAGACAGGCTCACTCTCTGTTCCTCAGGCTGGGACAGGAGATCACACACTGTATTATTATTGAGAGACAGGCTCACTGTCTGTTCCTCAGGCTGGGACAGGAGATAACACACTGGATTATTATTATTGAGAGACAGGCTCACTGTCTGTTCCTCAGGCTGTGACAGGAGATCACACACTGGATTATTATTATTGAGAGACAGGCTCACTGTCTGTTCCTCAGGCTGGGACAGGAGATTCACAGCCGAAACGTTGTGTTTTCCGTCTTTTCCATTATTCTTTTCAGCATGTAATAAACGTATTACTTGTTCCTTAACATTAGTCTGTGCCTTATGTTGATTGAATGTAGACAGTAAGGTGTGAATTAAACAGGCAGTTATGCTTTACCTTACTTCAAACCCCTCTTACCCACTTTTGAAACTTCAGAAATTTCTAGTTTCTGCAAGGTGACGGAGGAAGATGCTCCCCGGTGTTCCTGTGTGGTTTAACAGTACGCGCAAGCAAGGTGCGTTGAGCATCAACAGAAGCGACCTTTTAGGTTTATACCTAAAGTATACCTGATGATGAAGTGCAGGGAGGTTCACTAGCTCAGGGAAATACTGGATGAATCAGTGGCAGAGGTGGCATGTGAGCTGGGAAATCCTTGTTGACAACCTATTTCCATTAACCATTGCACAATTGCAATTTATTTAAATGGAGATTTTGTGTAGGGAGTTAGGAGAGCATACCATAGGGAATGCTGGCTAGCAAGTGAGTCTTGGGTTTGATTCCAGCATCAGGTGCTTTCTGTGTGGAGTCTGCATAGTGCATGCTGTATATTACGTTTTCTTCTGCTCCAGTTTTCTCCCATAGTCATGATGCTGACATGATGCTGTCCAGATTAATTGGCGTCTCTAAATCATGCCACGTGTGGGAGTGCCCTCTGACAAATTAGTGGCTCATCATGGGCTTGGATGCACCATCATTATGGGATGCATCCTGTCTGCCAGGTTAGACTCTGGCTCTCTGCTAAGGATAAAACAGAATATAAACCAGAAAAGACACAGCCCAGCATTACTGACAGGTGTTTCAGTGACACTATCCATAGTGGTTCACTGGTGTTCAGTGGGAAAGTGCGAGGAAGTCACTGTATCTACAAATCCAGAGCCTCCGAAACGCTCAACATGTTAGCTGTTCCACAAAAGAAGTAATAGGTTGTCCTGGTTTACAGCTCCGCATAAATCAGTGCCTCTTGTTTGACATGTTTTCCTTCTTTGATGCTAAGCATTTCTGATGACAACCAGTATTTGCAGTCACGGGATAGTCAGCCATTCAACTTATAACAAATACATTAAAAGACATTATTATTTTTTCCTTCTTGTAATTTGCCTGTGCTGGCAGAAATTTGACCATGTCAAGCAAGGCCTATGTACAAAAAATTACACCCAAGTATTTGGTCATCCAAGAGCTGCTTTCCTCCTTTGAGGTAGATCATTAATTGGTGGCTGTTTGGGAGAAAAAGGGTATAATCTAATGAAGGTTCTGTTAATGAGCAGGGTGATTGAACAAGTAGCGAGGGAAAAGTAACCAGGCACCACATTTAGAATGTTTACTTTTGGATGGGAGACCTCCTGGGAAAAAATAAGGTTGCTGCTGGAAGAGGTGTTAGTGGGGCCAGAAGGGGGTGCTCACCCAGTGGTCCATGTGGGTCCTAATGTCCCAGTACAGGGGCGAGGACACTATACTGTAAACAGGCGCCGTCCTTCGGATGAGCCGTAAAACCGAGGTCCTGACTCTCTGTGGTCATTAAAAATCCCAGGGCGCTCTCGAAAAGAGTAGGGGTGTAACCCCGATGTCCTGGCCAAATCTACCATTGGCTCTTACCAATCATGGCCTCCTAATAATTCCCCTCTATGAATTGGCTACATTACTCTGCTCTCCTCCCCACTAATAGCTGATGTGTGGTGAGCGTTCTGGCGCACTAGGTGGATGCTGCACATTGGTTGTGGTGTAGGGGAGTCCCCATTACATGTAAAGTGCTTTGAGTGGATTGTCCAGAAAAGGGCAATATAAGTGTAAGCTATTATTATTATTATTATTATTATTATTATTATTATTATTATTATTATTATTATTATTATTATTATTATTACTATTATTATTACAATTGTAATATAAATTGTACACAGAAATAAAGCAGAATGATCAAATCCAGGGCAGCATGGTGGACTCCAGGGGCTAAGGTTCAGTTCCTGGGGTGCTGTCTGTGTGGAGTTTGTATGTTCCCCCCATGTTCACATGGGTTTACTCCCACAGTACAAAGACATGCTGGTTGATAAATTGGCCTCTGGGAAGATTGGCACTGGTGTGAGTGTGTGTGTTTGTGTCTGTCTGCGCTGTGATGGACTGGCGTCCTGTCCGGGGCGTGTCCTGCCTTGGACTCTCTGCACTGTCTCCCCCACTTCCCTGAATTCTAGGTCTAGTGGATAGTACTTGCAGCCCTGTATTTAGTCTTAACTGTGAGGTTAATGTTAACATGGCTCAGTATGGAAGAGCCCAGCTTCACTGTTTGTATAACCTTCTTCCAAACTTCCAGCACAGCACAGCACAGCACAGCGCACCTAGAACCCCAAGCTGGCAAGTGCTACTAGAGTTATTGCAGTGTTCTTGTGTTATCGGCTAATTCACAAGTGGTGCACATTTCTTTTGCTGAGTCCTAAATTAAAAAGCAAAGTTTCATGTGTCAAGATGGCAAACGTTTTGGTTTCACTTTTAGATTTAGTGTAACTATCAGTATAATCAGTATAAGTGAGGTTTAATTAGCATTTAGCATGTTCATACTATGCAATATTTATACAAACAGTATATACAATGGAAGTATAGAGTTGCATTCTAATATATTTTTACACATGGTAAATGACTGGATTTATTTGTATCTGTTTTTATTTTTGAAAGCTTTCTTTCCTCAGTAACTTCCAGTACCTCTTGCTTTGCTCAAGAGTATCAGATTATCAGGTATTTGATATCCTCAGTGAACTGTCTAAGGGATCACTAACAGGTAGAAATCAATATTAATCCTACGTGTGCTGTTATTTTTATAACTGCTGTTCTTTCACCACTCATAGTTGCCTGTGAATGTTTGCCTTTATTTAAATCATGATCTTTAGCCAGGAACTACTGTAGCTATATGACTGGAACACGTTCTGGTTGTGTTTGAAGGACAAATAACTGAACTCTAATGACTGTGAAGTGGACCTATCAAAACATGTTCAAAACTGGTATTATTTAGGGGGAAAAAAGAAGGTATTATCTGATGTTTAGTTTCTTAATCAAAACTAATTGCATTCTTCCTATGCCATGACACAGCCATGGTCAGCTAGAATGAGATGTATGCAAACTGCTCTAATGAGCTCAGCAATGGTTTCTGGATTAGTACCAAATGAAGGTTAGAGAATGGCTGTGGAGAAAGTGACAAGGTCTATATTAAAACGCCTGAAACAGTGGCACACGTCAAGATGTGAATATTCTCAGAAATTTCACATTTCCCAGCAGAGTACTTGTTCACACGGTTCTTAATAGATTCAGCACCAGTAGCCTGGACTCGAATTTCCCTCTGGAGAAACCCTTTTGTGTCTATGAAATGAAGAGTGACAGGGAAGGGATTGAGAGAAATGAGAAAGAAGGAGACGCAAATACAAAGAGACACATATTTAATCTTTTGTTTTTATGTACCTGTAATAAAAAAGGAAATGCTGATACAGTACATATTCAATCAGTGCTTACTGTAAAGATGTACACAATTGTGTTCTGCTGTACAGTAATCTTTTTATTGCCAGGTAAAAGGTTAGGCTTAACCTTCTCTAAATAGTCATATGCAATCTCACTACTACTACTGACGCTGTGCACACTACACATTGCATTTATACGATTTTCTGCACTTCTTGGTATACTGTATAAGGATTTTCTTGTATTCAATGTCCAAGAGATGAACTCAATGTCCAAGAGACAAAACTCAATATAAATAGAGCTGCTATGTGTCCAGGGTGTATGCAATACATTATGTCCAAGTAGTGCAGTACGTTGAATACAAAGAAATAAATAAAAACTGTATGTCCATGTAGCCATTACAGTGATTTGCTAAAGGAGCTGCCGGTTGGCTATTTAGCAGTCTTATTGACTGGAATTAGACACTGTTGCGTAATCTGTTGGACTTTGACTGAATGCTTTGCTACTAGGATGATTGGGTCCTTGAGAATGGACCTGGCCTTCTGAAGACATCTCGCTGAGTAGATATCCTGGCTGTTTTGGTAGCTCACAGCCGGTTATGAGCTGCACTGACTTCACCACCCTCTGCAGTACTTTGTGATCCCAGGCGGCGCAGTTCCCATACCAGGCAGTGATGCAGCCTGCCAGTCAGGATACTCTCAATAGTGCACCTGTAGAAGCTGGCCTAGATATGTGATGGCATGCTGAACTTCCTTAGCCTGCGGAGAAAGAATAGGCGCTGCTGTGCTGTTTTGACCACGATGCTGGTGTGGTGGGTCCAGGTTAAGTCCTTAGTGATGTTAACTCCCAGGAACTTAAAACTGCTGACCCTCTGCACTGCAGTTCCATTGATATAAATAGGTATGTGATCTCCCTGGTGGTTACTATAATCCACAATCATCTTCTTAGTCTCTCTGATGTTCAGAGAGAGTTGGTTCTCCTGGCACCATGCTGTCAGGGTTTCAACCTCCTCTCTGTACGCAGACTCTTCACCATCTGTGATCAGGCTGATGACTGTTGTATCATCCACAAACTGAGTAATGGAGTTTGAGTTATGCCTGGCATCACAATCATGAGTAAATAAGGAGTAGAGGAGAGGGCTAAGCACACAGCCATGGGGAGGTTCCAGTTTTTGGAGTCTGGCTAGAGCATACAGAAGTGCTAGAATGTTTGTGAACCCTTTAGAATTTTCTGAATTTCTGCATACATTTGTAAATTTATGTAAAGCATAAAAAACACGTTCACACACTTTTTCCAACAGACATTTAATGTTGGATCATTTTGATCATTAAATGAATGAAAAAGTATATCATTTTGTGTTATTTGTTTCATTGGGTTCTCTTTATATTTTTTTTATGACTTGGATGAAGATCTTATCACATTTTAGGTCAGATTTATGCAGAAATTCAGAAATGTATGTTGGTGCCCACCCTCACCATCTGCGGACATCAAAAAGTCCAGGATCCAATTACAAAGGGAGGTGTTCAGTCCCAGGTCCTGGAGCTTGAAGACAAGCTTTGAGGGCACTATGGTATTGAATACTGAGTTGTAATCGGCAAACTGTATTCTCACATGTTCCTTTCTTAACCAGGTGTGAGAGGGCAGTATGGAGGGCAGTGGCTATATCATCCTCTGTTGACCTGTTCTGGCGATACGCAAATCCTAGTGGGTCTAGGGTATCAGGCAGTGAGAAGTGATGAATGCTTTGACCAACCGCTCAAGGCACTTCATGATTTCACGAGGAATGACAGCACCCGATAGCTTGGGAGAAATTAGAATCGTTTATTGGGATGTGAAGACTTGGCATAACCCGCTTGGCTGAAGGCCAACCTCCCGGCCGTTGGACGGGGAGGATAGGACCCCCAAAAGAACCAAGTGGGACCCCCAGTCACCAGTGCAGAAAAGCAATGATTATTAAACTAACTCAGCCGAGGAGAGAAAGTGCCTGCTTGAGGATACCAGGGTTAGTTTCAATGTATGCGTGATAAGCCTCGGAGGACCAGCGGCCGAGTTGCTTGATGAGATACTTGGGTATGCTTTGGCAAACGGCAGAGGACGTGGCCCCTGATCTGAAGGGGTGGCCGGAGAATTGTTCAGGGGGGTATCCGGCGGTTAGAAGGATGTCGTGGAGGTGAGAGAGACACCAGTCATGATACGGCCCATCTCGTTTACGAACAGAGGGTCAGTAGGCAAAGCTCCGGCAGAGGTGCGAAGATGCGTGTAATGAGATAGAGGCTTGTATGGGCTTACATATGAACAGAGTTTGAAATAATAAATGAGAGTGCCGGACCTGAGTTGCTTTTCTTGAGATAGAAGGTCAATGTATTGTAAGATAAGATTGAGATGTCAGATAAGCAGGGTTTAGAAGAAGGATCGAAGGATGTGGAAGCAGCGGTAATTTCGGAGCATCTTAGGATGCCGAAAAAGGCTAACAAGAATAAAGATTCAAAAGTGCGGTCGACCCAGGGTGAGTGGTAACCCGACCTGAGAACGTCTGAGGTAAGTGGTGCGCGTTGGTCCGGAAGTGGATTTTCGAGCCGCTGAAAGCCTTTAAGAAGGAGAGTAATTTGAGGGTGGATAAGGGATGGACAAGTCGTGCCAAAAAGGAGTTTTGGAAGAAGTGGATGCCGCCCAGGTATACTTTGGTGGTGGATGCTCATACCTTGAGTGAGTTTCTACAATGGCAGACGAAGGATATGGTGAGAATAATTGAAAGAAGGGAATTTTATGTTCGCAGAGAGGTGGAAGGATTGGAAGCCCTTCCAGGCAGTCCAGTAAGAATTGAGAGTTCGAGGGTCAATCCCTGAGAGGATAGTTTGCTGGGCCAGCTGAAGATAGTGATGAAAGGGATGATTCAGAGGAACGTGAGTTCTGAATAGGGAGGTACTGTGCACGGGTTCGGTCTTGCATCTGGTGCCAAGTTCCTGAATTTCTGAAATTGAAAGCGAGAGAGAGTGTCAGCAATCTCATTAAGGTGGCCTGGAATATGAGCTGCTACGAGGATGAATTGATGTGCGAGAGAAATCCATTTAAGGCGGCGGAGAAATTTCATGATAGATTGGGATGAAGAACTTCCTTTGTTGATTATATGAACTACTGCGCAGTTGTCTGACTGGATGAGGATGGATTTTTGTTTCCAATTGTGGCCCCAAAGAAAAGCGGCAACGACAATTGGAAATATTTCGAACAAGGCCGATGACTGGTCGGCGAGAGGGATTGAAGAGAATTCGGGATGCCAAGGGGCTGCAAACCATTGGCCTTGGTAATAGCCTCCGAAACCAACTGAGGGGACTGCGTCTGTGAAAAGCTGGTTATCCTCGGGATCAGAGAGGAGGTCATTGTAGAAGAGAGATATGCCATTCCAATTGGCCAAGAACAGCTGCCAAAGCCTGAGCTTGGATTTGCAGTCGTCTGAAAGGCTAAGTGGTGGTAAAGAGAGGACACGGAAGAGGCGAGGTTGAGAAGGTAGGAGATGAATGATACGCATGGCATAGTTGAGATGGCTGAGCAGAGCGAGAAGTTCCCTCTTTGCACAAAATTTAGCGGAAAAATAGGTAGAGATATACATCTGTCAATTTTGTCGCGAGGCAGGGAGGTGGAAAAATAGATGGAATTGAGGGTGATACCGAGGAATTGGATGGTATGAGAGGGGCCGGTTGTTTTGTCCATGGCAAGAGGTACCCCTAGTTTCCTAAAAACGGAAATAAGTGTGGAGGAGGCTCTTGCAGGTGGGGTGTGAGGAAAATCTATTGTAAGGAAATCGTCGAGAAGGTGGATGAGAAAAGGAAGCTTATAGTTATTCAAGAGAATCCAGCAAAGAGCTTCGGCTAAGGTATTGAAAACTTTTGGGCTACTCCTACTTCCGAAAGTAAGGCGGACTCCAAAGAAGAACTTGTTCCGCCAATAAACTCCGAAGAGGCGCCAGAAGTCTGGGTCGAGAGGCATGACTTTAAAAGCGCTAGAGATGTTGGCAATAGCGAGCCAGGCACCCGAACCTGCGATTTTGATGAGAGAAATGGTGTGGTAAATTGTGGCGTAGTGGAGGGAGAAGTCTGAGCTGGGAATAAGACTACTGAGACTTGGTACGTGGGAGTTATGAGGAGCTGTCAGGTCGATTATAAGGCGTTTTTTAACGTAATACTTACGGACCGTAATACTGATGGGATTGATTCAGTATGCGGGGAATGGGGGAGAGTCAAGTGGGCTGATCATGAAACCGTTCTCGACTTCGGATGCTAACAAGGAATCAACGGACTGGGGATCGGCGGTGGCAGATTGCACATTTTTGCAAAAGATGGGGGAAGTGTGCACAGGCCTGTTGAGAATCCGAGTAAGATGTGAGTGGAAGAGGGATAGGTGACAGAGCAGTTCGGAAACAAGAGCGGGGATATCGATTGGGTAGACAGATAAGCCAGTAGTCATTTGGGAACACTGAAGGTGGAGCGAGCGTGGAAGGGCCGGCGGGGGCAGGCAGAGCGAACATGAGCTTTGCCGCAGAAGCTGCAAATGTGAAGGAAACGACAGAGGGAAGAGGTACATGTCGAGGAATTAAAGTTGTTGCAGATGGCCTCCGATCACTACGATGAGGCGACCGCGAAGGTCTTTGGACCGAGAAGGTTTGAAGAAGACCTTGCGGGAAAATTGATGCTGTGGGGGAGAAGGGGTGGAGTTGGGGTTAAGCTTGCAGACGATATGTAATGGAAAGTTACTGAGAAAAGGTGTTTTATCCTAAAAATGTTGTTTACGGACAGAGCTGTGCTGCAGAAGCAGCTGGATACTTAGAACAAAGTGTGATAGCACCCAACTCACCAAGGGCATGGGATGTTTTAATAATGTTTATCTCTGCTGCTTGAAGAAGGGAGTATGATAAACTATTTGAATAACTGCTCTTCTTTGCTTAAAGCAAAAACCTATAAGGAATGGAAAATTACTGCTTTGCCTGTCCTTGAAGTGTTGCATCAGCTTAAAAAAGATTTAAAACAAGGGCTCTCCCTGCTTGCTTTTGTATCAGCTTTCACTTCTCTACACAGACGGGTGATGGCTATTTTCCAAATTGCAATTTGAATAAAGACCTTACTGAGTGAATGAGAATACCTCTCCTGGCTCTTCTTCAATAAAATTCCATGATGGGTATCTGGGCAAAGATTTGAACAGAGGAACAGAAGTCCCAGGAAAGAGCTCTGATGCCAGCGAAAGTGTCGAGGGCTCCCCAGTAGGTGCGCTGATTCCATTGGAGTAGGTGGGCGGCGGCCTTGGCCGAGAACTGCTTATGATAATCGTAGAACGGACAGATAAATCGAGGATGATGAGCATGTAATCGTCGAGCTCCTGACGACGGTCGGGAAAGGTGGAGCACATGATGTCGCGAAAAATACTGAAAGCCAGACAGAAGTCGGAAATTCTAAGGACTGAAGCAGAGTGAGGGTTGGAAGATTTGAGAGTAACAGAAATCGTGCCGCAGTCGACTGTTCTAGAATCGGAGTTGTAAGTGGAGGAAGAGAGAAGGTGAGTTAGATTGACGTCCGCACCTCGTGGAACTTGCTGCTGGAGTGAAAGGGGAGGAGGACTAAACTTTAGTGCGTTAGGAGGAGCTGGGAAAGGAACGGCTGTTCGGAGAGAAAAGTCCTTAGTAAATGGGAGATTGGAATCCAGGGCCGAAGTCATGGGATGACTGATGCCGTGTTGGACACCGGGGATGGGAGAAGATGAGGAGGGAAGAAGAGCAGAAAACAGATTGTGAAAGGAGGGGTTAGACAGATCTGGGGCCTGAAGCTCAGTGGCTTGTGATATGGAAGCCGAAGACTGTTGAAGAGGAATTGAAGCAGGGGCGAAGGCTGCGTGAAGGACTGAGGCGGCTGCCGAGTTGTCTTGGACGCCAGGGGGTGGGGGAAGGTAAGGGCCCCCTGCTGGCAGAGCTGAGGGAGACAGTGGCAGGGGCCGAAGGCACCAAGCCGGTGGACCCTGAGCCATGTTGGATGCTGGAGGTAGAGACAGAGGAGAGTGCAGAAATTAGATTAAACAGAGAAGAAGAGGGTTGGGGAGGGGTGTGAGCCTGGGGCCTTAGACTCGGCAACAAGGAGTTTAGGGAAGGAGGCTGAGAGGAAGAGGCTAGGTGCAGTTGTTCAGCAGAGGTATGGATTGGTTGGGGAAGAGATGCGGACACAGATATATCGGGACAAGACGGAAGATGCGACAGGCAGAGGCGCGGGCGGCCTTGGGTTCCTCACATTCGGATGAGTGGCAGCGGCGCGGGTGATGTAATCAGAGAGTGCTGGGGGGAGCCGTTTTGTGTAGACTGCAGTTAGGTACAGGGAAAAGAGAGCTTTTTTGGAGGCGTTTCTTTTAAAACGGATGCCATATTTTCAAAGTATCCTCTGGAGGCTTGCTATGGTCCAGTTGGAAATCATGAGAGATGATCCGGGAGAAGGGGGAGCCGATGTGCGGGGGTTATTTGGAGACTTTGCCGTAGAGGAACGGGAAGGGTGGGTTTGTGATGAGAGAGGGACTACGACAGCGGAACGCAGTCTTCGGCGAGGAGTTGGATCTTGTGAGGACTGGCTGGGAGATGAGCGGCGCTGATGTGGCACGGCGGATGATGGGAGCGATGAGACGGAGGTAAGGGGAGCGGGGGGGGAGGACTGGACGAGAGGGGTAGGGGAGTCCCCTGCACGGCAGAAAAGGTCTTCATTGGAGCAGCAGATTTGCACTTCTCACTTGCATTTCATGCAGATCCATGAGAAGTGATAGCACAAGAAGGGAGCATGGATTTGAGCTATGCGAAAACAAACCATGCAGAAAATGAGCGAGGAAGAAGAGAGGGTAACGTTTGATATATATATGATATATATATATATATTTGATATATATTACGTCAGAATAAGTGGGAATTGCAGCAGCTTTGTCGAATGAGCTCGGCTGCTTTCATTCCTCCCGAACTTTCATTAAATACTCTGTAACTGATGTGAGTGCAACAGGGCGGTAGTCATTCAGGCACCTGACTCTGTTTCTTAGGAACGGGGACAATGGTGGTTTTCTTAAAGCAGGAAGGAACTATGTACTGAGCAAAAGAGAGATGGAATATGTCTGAGAAGACATCTGCCAGCTGGTCTGCACATGCCTTCAGAACACGGCCAGGGGTGGCATCAGGGCAAGGAGCTTTGTGTGGATGGGTCTTTTTAAAAACTTTACACACATCCGCTCTAGATATGATCAGTAGGTGTTCACCCTGGATTTCTGGAATCTTCCTGACTGGATCTGCGTTACTGACTTCAAACTGAGCATAGAACAAAATTAGCTCATCGGGAAGAGAGGCAGACTGCTGAGTGTTATAGCTGGGTTGTGTTTTGTAGTCTGTAATGGTGCGTATACCACTCCACATGGGCCGTGTGTTGCAGCCATGATAATATGACTCTAATTTTACTCTGTAGTTGTATTTAGCTATTTTGATAGCTTTCCTGAGGTCATATCTGGATTTTTTTGTATTTATCCATATCGCCAGAATTGAAAGCGGTTGTCTTGGCTTGAAGTTTGGCACATATCTCGCCATTTACCCACGGTTTCTGATTTCTTGATGTCCTGTTGGACAGCAAGCCTTGCTCTCAGTTCATCCAGTTTATTTTCAAGTGACTGAACATTGGCAAGAAGTATACTAGAGAGCGGGGCATGATTGTTGTGCTGCCTCAATCTCACCAGAACGCCTGCTGGTTTACCCCTCTTCCTACGATGCCGTCTTCTTCCCAGTACAGGTATGGGTGAGACACCTCAGTCCAGATAGTCGGCAGTAATTACTGGTGTAGATTTAACTGTGCCAATATTCGATCTTATGTCCATTCATGTTTGTTGGTCATATCTAATCACCGAGCATACAGTATGTGCGGTTAGCAGTACGAAAAACAAAAATAAAGAAATAAACAAGGACAAAGGATGCTCGCAGGATACTTGCAGGACTCCAGCCTTCAGTGTCGGCATTATCTTACTTGCCACTTTACATCTTACTTGTCAGATGCACTAATTTATGTGGTAATAAGCCATATCCATTGGTCCAGCCATAGTACCGTTAGGTCTCCATTCCTTTGTTTTGCCTCCTTTCTACACTAATACAGTATATCCATGTACTTGTTTAGCAGCATGTAGTCAGTAAGTCGTCTTGCCACAATTGCCAGAAAGCTCTTTCCTTCCACATTCAACAAAGATATAGTTCTAAACTATCCTATGCCCTGGGCATTCTCCTGTTTTGGTATGAAACATCCCTCCACTACATGCCAATCTGCCTCTTCTCCATACAACCCTTAAAAGCCTCCATAGCACTCTTGTTACTTTTAGACAGTATTTGCACACTTGGCCCAGGTGCTGAGGATGATCTTGCTTTCCTGATGATGCTGGTCATTTCCTTCAGTCTAGGCTCCTGCATCCATTGGATCATCAGATTTCAATCTGTCAACAGCTGTGAGAGCTGTGTCAGTCCCCCAGGCAGTGGTGACTCCATTGGTATCTGTGGGGCCTGTGAAGTGAAAAATAGCAGATAACTCTGACAAGCACAGGTTCCTGCAAGGTTGCTGGGTTTCACCTTTCCTGTGCTGGTTTTAGGAGCTGCTGTAAACGCAGGCCTGTTAAACTATGGAGAATCTAAATTGGAGAGGGGGATTTAAAAGAACATAATTGGCCATTTTAATTTTTGGGGGGGAAAAATTACAGAATGTGCAAGAATTGGGTGGCTCTGTGGCTAAGGATCTGCGCTTGTGGTTGGAAGGTTGTTGGTTCAAATCCCACAGGCGGCAGAGGAATCTTATGCTGTTGGGCCCCTGAGCAAGGCTGTTAACCCCAACTTCTCCAGGGGCCTTGTATAAATGACTGACCCTGTGCTCTGACCCCAGGCTCTCTCCCCATCTGTGTGTCTCATGGAGAGCAGGCTGGGGTATGTGAAAAGACAAACTCCTCATGCAAGAAATTGTAAAGGGTTAATAAAGTTTTATTATTATTAACAACTTCTTAAGTGGTGCAGTGGTTAGTATTACAGCATCTCTGAGTTCACTTCTTAGGGTGCTATGTATATAGAGTTGTATCTTCTAATGAACGGGGGGGTTCTTCCAATAGTCCAAAGACATACTGGTGGATTAGTTGCCTTCTGGGGAAAATTGTGTGTCTGTGTGATGGACTGGTGTTCCATCGAAGGTGTATCGTGCCTTGTGAATTTTGCTTGCCGGGATAGGCTCCCCTGCTATTCAGAATTGGATGAAGCAGTTATAAAATGTGTGGATAGATGATGGATTTACATTTCAAAAAAAGTTAATGGGCATATCTGAACAAATCTTGCGACATCTGAATGACTGGTACTGCAGAGTTTTCCCAAAGAGGATGCAGAACTTGTGTGATACCAGTGCGATCCTCTGTTTATTTTTAACAAAAACAGATGCATGGGATATTAAGAATGAATATGACTTCTGTTAGATAAAGCCAATACAGGTCAAACAGGTATATATATATTTTCTTGTTAGATGGGAACACACTTTCCTGCTGGGAAATAATTTTCCTTAGTTTTAATTATGTGCATTGCTGTGCAAAAGCCTTGGATATTTTAGACAAATTCAGGAATTACTATATGTTATGTGCATCATGAATTGGTTCAAAGCCACCATTAATGTTTTTAACTATAGTACTTTAATCATTTTGACTATTTTTCCTAGAGTTTAGGTTGTGTGAGTTTTTGATCAGAATAAGGGATCAGAATCTTCAACATTATGATCTCAGGAACTCAAAGTAATGATGACCCAATTAGAAACATTATAGTAGCCAATCAATCATATTTACTAATCAAGTCTGACTCTTTGCCAGGTGTTCCTTGTATAAGTGATTGTTGACCTTGTCCCATTTCTTCCCCTGAATATGTTGGTAATGTAAAAAATATGCTTTTTTCAGTACAGGATAAGGAACTGTCTAGATCGTTTCAAATAAAAAGGCTAAAACTGCTGTAGAAGCCACCATAGACTTGTTTTACTATAAAGGAGGAAAGTGTCAAAAACTTGCACTGTTGCTGTGTTTCATGTTGATGTGCTAATTAATTAATTGGTGTGTTTTGTTTTAGGTCTAGCTGGGAGATCCCTGATTTAAGGGATGGTAAAATTCAAGCAATAAGTGACTCTGATGGGGTGAACTACCCCTGGTATGGCAGTACAACGGAGACCCACACCATCGTCGGCCCCACCAAGAAGGACACAGAGATCGAGGTCAGCATGGATGACAATTTCAACACCAGTGTGTCCTGGGACGTGCCCAAGAGAAACAGCAACCTGCACCAGCTAACCAGCATCCACAGGGACCAGAGCTTCATCACCTGGCTGGTGGCCATCAACCAATCCACCAGAGAGCACCTCATCATGAAGACCATCAAGTGGAGGATGCAGCTCCACATCAAGATCGACCCCAGGAAACCCCTGGGCCAGCGTGCCAAGCTGCTGAAGCCCACTGCCCAGGAGCAGCCCAAGATTCTGGCCAGGAACGAGCCCATTCCGCCCAACGCCATGGTGAAGCCCAATGCCAACGACGCGCAGGTCCTGATGTGGAGGCCAAAAACCGGAAAGCCTGTGGTTGTTACACCTCCAAAATTCTAGGGTAGTATATTGAAGTATATTGAAGAAACTACCCCCCCCCCCCCCATCTTTTTTTTACATCAGAAACATGAATTAAAAAATCTAACAAGATGCCCCAAGTGGCAAAGCTATGAACATCTCCTGGACTTAACAACTGCAACCATTCTACCTTTAGCACAGTGATACCCGACCCAGTTTAAATTAAATCATTGCAAAAATGGCTAGTATTATTTTTTGCTAGGCATTTTTTTTAACATTATATGAGAATATATACAGTAGGTGTGTGTGTATACACAAATTTGCACATCTTGTTTCCTGGGATAGGAAGGGTGGGAGACTTTTTTTTTCAAACAGGAAAAAATTAATAAAGAAGGTAGTCCCCTAATTAAGTAGTCACATTAGAAGCTAAAAAAACTATGATCTGAGTATGCTATGCAGTAATTTTGTACCTAAAAGAACCTGTACTGTTGTAGAGAAAAGAGGCACAGCGCAGTTCAGTGAAGGATTGAAAGAGGTTTATTAATAATGAAGAGGCCTCCCCAAGATCAGACTGACAGAGTAATCCTATCTGATTTGCTTGCCATTGTTCAAAAGAATCCTTTTATACTGTTATAACCATCTCCTCTATGTACCTAACATGGTATTGGAGAAGCACATATTTTATGATCAATATGTTTAGGGCTAACTGCTGATCCATCCTACAGACGTTCATGTATACAACACAACAGTCTGCTTGTTCAGCGTATGTGTCCTTCGCACAAGCAATTCTTGCATGTAGGGCAAATCTTACACAGAAATCCTATAAAGATATCAAAATACTACACACACCCCTCTTGTTCATTGAACATTTTATTAAATGCTATAATGGAACAACTTATATAATACATGAATGATTCGTTTTACCTGATGCTATTTGTAAAGTTTTTGTTTTAGTGATCTTTTTTTTAATTTATCGAGTTGACATTTCCAACATATACTCAGTAATGATCCTGTAAATATACAGATAGATGCCATTGCAGACCCCAACTGTGCAATATTCCACCATGAATATTTATATGTAGTGCCACTGTGAGAAGCTCCCAGGATCTGTGCTTCCATACGCATCAAGTCAACCACCAACTACCTCAGCTTAACTCGGGTACTGCACACCTATTGACATTGCTTTATCAACAGCCTGTTGCATTTGGGCAAGAACACTGCTTTCTTCATGGTATATGTTCTCCCACGATGGGCTAAATTTGAGCAAAGGCCGTGTTCGTCCGGCAATGTCCCATGTGGAAAGCATTTGTTAACTGTATGCAGAAGTGTGGTTTTCCGGTCACAATAGATCCCCATATATATATATAGGTTTCTCTATCAGACATGATATACCATTCAGGTGGGTAGTTCAGGTGGGTAGCTGCGTCAGCATGCATAGGCTGCAAAGGAACAAGTAATAGGTTTATTCCATGCTGTAAAAAAGAAGAAAGAAAACACATTCCGTTCCATGAAATTATAGCAAAATTTGAACTTCCAAAGAGACCTCCAATATCTCCAAACAATTTTTTTTTCCCAAGCACTTCTTGGTGCAATTTGAGTTTGATACTCTATAATTAGTATGGATATTGTTACACTTTCTTTAAACAAAAGACAAAAGATGGACCCTATGTGGGAGATGAGAAAACAAGAAGCTGAAAACCAGGATGCCATAATCCGTAGTCAAAAAGTATCAAGTTAAAAAAAACAGGAAGTGAATCCAAAAGACCAATCTGAAAACAAGATCCAAAACCGAAGTCGAGTAAGCAAACCAGAAGTCTAGAATAACCAGGAAGCAATCAAGATGGCAAAAGACTCTGAATTGTCTCACGAAAACTTCAAGCAAATACTGAGCAGGGAAATGAGAGTGAGGCAGATTAAAGTACCCAGGAGTAAGGGTGTGTCTGATTACTGATTACGCACTGGAATGCAGAGAGGTGTGTGTCAGGTCCTCATTGGGCAAGTCGTAACAGATATGCTTTGTTGCAGCCATTGTAAAGTACTGGTTTTGATTCTACAATTGATTATATTTTTATATTGCAATACAACAATATAAGTTATCTCTAAAGTAACCATTTTAACATCATGCAACATTCCCTAAGAAGTCCATCTGTTGGTGGTGTCATCAATGTTGGACATATTGTTAGTTTTGTATATCCACAGGTTGTTGGATTGAAAGATTGCTTATATTCAGTGTTTCCTCTGGATAACATTGATACATTTAATTAAATAATATTGTCCATCGACTCAATTTGTCCATACAAAAGGTTTCAAATTAGTCCATCTGGATGTAATTAAAATCAGTACTGATGCATACTCTGGGTCTTTGGATGTTCCTAGTATATGTTGTGATGCACATAATGAGTCCAGTTTCATTTCTATGAATAGCGGTTATTAGCTGACTGTCATAAGTTCCATTATGTATTCTGAGTTTTGATCAATTGGATGATAATCTTTTCGGAGATTCCCACCATGTTATACATTGTCGTACTTTACTTGGATTCAAACTGGATTGAACTTGTATGGTGTTCCTGGTTTTTCCAGCTTCACTTGAATCATATTTTTACCTGGTGGTTATATTGTGAATGGTAGCATGTTTGTGCTGATAACTGATCTGTTAACCATCAATCTGGTTCCCTTTTCCATTCACCATCTGCCCTCCCTATTTAGTGTATATATTGGCCATTGTCAATGCACTGACTCTTTGAGGTCTGTCCCATGGTAATCTGTAAAATCTAAATATGTTATATTCTGGATCCTAGTATACTGGAACACCATTTCCTGTCCTGTGAATAGAAATAAAAGAAAAATGATTAGTATTCATTGTTAAGTATTATCTTTGTCTTGACTTCCATTCAGAAAAGGTTTCACTTGCATCAATGGAACCATTGTGCATTACCTTTTCTTGAAACTGATACACTTGTATCTCTTTTTGTGGTTTTATAGAATGTGGCACTATGTTCATTTTTATTTAATGATTTTTTCAATATGGCACTGTAAGACATGCAATACATGGGGGGGTAACCAAGTAATTTATAGTCTGAAACTGCGTGATCAAAACACTGTTCATTATCGCAACCATTATCAGTATCTTAGCTACCTTCTATTTTTTATACAGTAGAGTTTCTTTAAAAAACACATGCCTGTCAGAAGGCCAAGGAATTGCATGGCGAATAAGAAGATTTACTCGTATTCTAATAAAATATTGTGAAACCCTTGCTTTCATACAAAAATTCATCTGTGTAAAAGTGTCACTTTGACTTTGCAGGTAACAAGTTCAATATGAAAACAATGTTTCATGTGCGATAAATAACCGTACAGAAAAATATCGGGAAAAAAATGTCTTATCTCACTATTCGCACCAGGCGCTCGGACACAGACATGACCGTTCACTAAAGAAATTAATGAAGAAGAGGAGTGATATCATTGCAAGGCGATATCTGCTGCTGGCTGTTTAGTTTAATAATTATTCACGAGGAAAACACGGGTCCTTGCAATAACAAAAACACCACTATAAAACGACAGAAGGAGTTTGAAAGAGCGAAAACAGGGACCTTTCGCGTGTGATGTGAACGTGATAACCACCGCGCTACGGAAACGACAGTACACCCTACCCCCAGAGCAGGATAGGAGACTCCACATTCTACGGCGCTTGGCAATAGAGGAGATCTCTTCAGGATGTGGAAATATTTTCCCGATTTTTTCAAAGGTCAGCACTCTCTGCCAGTCACACCTCCCCACCACGCGCAATGTATCTCTCTTAGCACACTAAAACGATCGCTATTATTACACTTTTTTTGCACTCCGCATGCTGCTCTACGGGGCTTTTTTTTGCACTGAGCTGCTCATTTGAGATCCAGAAGGCAACACAGACGCGCTCCTATACCAGAAGTCGAACTCACACCGCCTTGGTGAAAACCAGGAGACCTAAGCACTACACCATTACTGAAAGCTTTTGAAAAGGAGCTCTGTAATATTCACAAATACTAAGACAAGGTATAAATACTTCATAGGTTTAAAATTCAGGAATATGAATGGTCAATTGTTTACAATTGGAGTTTTTATGTTTCGTATGATTTATCGACCTATTTACAATACGTGAAAAAAAACAGCACACCTAAATGACAAAGCCTTAGAGCCACAGAGAAAAACAAATTGCATTTAAATTAATTTTAAAGACACGAGATAACTGCACTATAAACGCAAATGTTTGTCTTCTTTGTGGCACATAACAAGCTTGTGTATTTATGACAAAAAACCAGGGCAACAATTTTTATTGACCTTGAAATTGAAATAGTTAAAAAGTAAGTTAATGCACATGTAGTAAATATATTTTCTCATATAATGGTGTGTTTTTTTGTCTAAAAATCCTTAATAATAATAATAAAGAACTTTTTTTTATATAGCGCCTTTAAAGGTGGCTTCTCAAAGCGCTTTACAGGATGACAACAACAATAAATAAGAAGAATACAACAATAAATAAGAAGAATACACAAGATAAAACACAATTAAAATATATAGAGGAGACTGTGGATGGTGGTACTAAGAAGAGCAGAGGGGTGAAGAATGGAACCAGTTAAGTAAAGGCTTTTCTGAAGAAGAGGGTTTTGAGTCTGGATTTTAAAAAGTTTAGAGAAGGTGACCCTCTGATATCCTTGGGCAGAGAGTTCCAGAGCTTGGGGGCATAACAGGAGAAGGCCCTGTCACCCATACAATGTAGATGGGCTTGGGGGACAGATAGGAGAGCAGAATTAGAAGAGCGAAGGTTGCAAGGTGGGGAGTAGGGCGATAACAGTTCAGACAGGTACTGAGGTGCCAAGCCATGCAGAGCCTTATAGGTGAGCATGAGGATTTTAAAGTCTACACGGAATTTGACCAGAAGCCAGTGCAAGGACTCCAGGAAAGGAGTAATGTGAACACTTGCACTAGACTTGGTCAGGATTCTGGCTGCTGAATTTTGGACACACTGCAGTTTGTTCAGAGTAGATTTTGATACCCCTGCGAGTAGAGCATGTCGTGGAATTTTATCAAAGAAGAGCCAGGAGAGGTATTCTCATTCACCCAGTAAGGTCTTTATTCATATTGCAATATGGGAAAAAACCATCATCCCGTCTGTGCAGAGAGGTGAAAGCTGATTCAAAAGCAAGCAGGGAGAGCCCTTGTTTTATATCTTTTTTTAAGCTGATGCAACACTTCAAGGAAAGGCAAAGCAGTAGTTTTTCATTCCTTAGGACAAAACAGATTACATCATAAAAAAACGAAAGAAGAAGCACCAATATATTTTTTCAAATCTTATCAGTTACCTTCGGCTAATCTAATAACCCAGACAGTACATACTGTGTTGATACACTGTCTTCTAAAAGTAACCTAGACATTGCATACTTTGTTGACACACTGACTTCTAAAAATCTGCACATAGCACAGCAGTTACATCCTTGTTGTATATTTTCCTAAAGCTCTCTTCATTTTAAGAATCAATTTACTTATTAGATTTCCATTTCAATTCCCTCCTTTTTATTCTTAAAATGTTTAAAAGTTAGATTCTTCATATGGACTCCCAGAAGGCTCGCATAATATGGATTCTTGCGTTCTTATCAGAATATACTGATGCGTAAACATATTCATTACCATATTTCGAAGCATTGGAATAATACATCTCATACAGCAACACAAAAACAGGAAGACAAGTATCACAGCCCCTATAATCGGTGTTAGTAACTTAAAGAAAAACATTCCCCCTGGTCCAAACAGTGATTCTAACCAGGAGAGAAAAGCCGGTGTATCTTTTATGCCTCTCTCTTCATTCACCTTGTCTTTTAGTTCTTTCAAATGCTGAATTGCGAGCATAAGATTTCCGTAATCATCGTCATTAGCTGGAATATATGTACAACAGGAGTCTCCTACTAAAGCACAGAC
Source organism: Lepisosteus platostomus (assembly GCF_059453375.1). Lineage (NCBI taxonomy): Eukaryota > Metazoa > Chordata > Actinopteri > Semionotiformes > Lepisosteidae > Lepisosteus > Lepisosteus platostomus. The sequence continues at coordinate 61,082,979 of NC_142615.1, forward strand.
TCCTCCAGATGCTGCATTTTGAAGGTCCAGCACGAACCTGTTCTGAAGTGCCATTAATCTAACTCCCCTTAATTCTTGTTTGATAATTCTTGTTTCTAAGCCTTATTACGTGATATTAATAAAAGAGTACATTTCATAGCGAGTAATTTGTAAACAGCGGGCATTAGCTACTGCCTGACTACTCAGCCCTGAGGAAAAAATCATTTCAGCTGCAGTAAATAGTCTATTGTCCTCTGGTATTTTAGACATATCTGGACCATATCTGTCAGCCCAACTGAGAGCGCGTTTAACCCTTGACTCCCTCTGAAGGGGCTTCGTTGAATTTAACAATTAAGAGTTTACTGAGACAATGAGAATGGAGTGGTGTAACGTGACTAGAGCACACACTCCTCTCCACTGGGGAGGAAGGCTATCATAAACGTTCGCACCACATTGCCAGTACCAATCCATCAAAACCATAGTTCCGTCAGATAAAGTATGGTTAGTAACCGTGGCACTACAGCCTCCTGTTCTTCTTACTGAGGGGCCACGACCTTTGTTTTCATAGCAATAAGAGCGATTAACCCTAGAAGGCAGGTAAACTGCTACTTTAACAGGAGAATCAGTCCAGGTAATGTGATTTTATAGGTAATCCCACAAAGGAGGACATTCTGATTTTTGGCAACATTGAAGTAAATAGCAAAATGTCCTGCTGGATCACTGGGAGAAACGAAGCCTAATGCTACTATAGTAGACCTATTTTTCTTCAGGCCGTTTGAATATGGATGCCCCTTTGAGTAGGTTAAATATGTTATGGTAAAGGTGGGAAAAGATCTAGGGTCTGGCTTTGGAAATCCTGCCACTAGACTTATACATTCAGAAATGTGACTACCAACTGGTCGGGGAAAAAGTTGCATGGGTGAGGCTGTAGAATGAGGTATTAAAGCACATACATAACAAGATGCATTAAATTTCTTTAACTTTACAGTATGATTTATAAATTTATACCACAAATTACTCATATCCCCCTCATTATCAGTTTCATTCAGCCAGTTTGTATACAAGGAGGCTTTGCGTTTAGATTCTTCCTCTTTCTGGGTGGTGACAGGCTTCCACATAAAAATTAAAAAGGCTGTGCACATCAGTCCCAAGCAGGTGATCCCCATCTGTCCTTGTGGAGACATCACTCCTGCGCTTTGCTCAGTTCGTTTGTGACCTTTTTACAGTGGGAAGCATGAATCCAGGGCACCATTTCTGTGACCTTCACAGCAGTGGCAGTGGTCAGCAGCACCTGGTACAGCCCCCTCCACCTGAGTGAACACCATTTCTTTTTCCTGAAGTCTTTCACCAGAATCCAGTCTCCTTATTCACTCATTAGTTCTTACAGCACAGGTAAATCCCTGTGGGCTGGAGCCAGCATAATCTTAGGTTTTTACAAGATTGGGCAACAACTGGGTAATAACTTTTAGAAAAATCTACACATTGTTCCACTGCCTCAGCTGTGCCGGTTTGCAGAACAATTCTAGCTGAAGCTGTAAAATTTATCTTTGTTCCGTTCCTGCAAAACATCTTATTATGAACAAACAAACCACAATAATCATTTGCATCTAGGGGAATCACTCCCAAGGGTAACCCCCCTTAAAACTATATTGTTCTACCCATCAGGTTCTGCCACTAGATAAGAGAACCTTTCCCATGAAATCATTTTTTGACCTTCATGATCCCTTCAGGGTGTACAATTAGCACAGAAGCAGCAGCTTTAGTCCACATGTTTTTCAAGCAGGATATTAGCAATATGAGCATAACGAATAATACCAGACACACAAATATGTATTGAACCAGAGACCCTCTCCAGGTTCCTAGCACAGACTGTAGCCATGCACCAATGCCCCAATCATCTGGATTATAATTATGATATATATTTTTCTTCATCATAGATGTGCTTTGCTAAGTCATTAATTTGCTAATAATTGTCTAGAATACAAGTACTGTTTAGTCTTTGCTCACCTAAACAGCTGTCTATCACCCTAATAGAGAATGGCCTAAAACTGTGATTATAGCGAGGAGCATACAGTTAGTTCCATTCTAATACTGAGTTACACTCAGACTAAAAGCAGGGCTATTTACCCATGCCAATAAACCTAAATAATCACCTCTATCAAAGGGGATTACTCCCATGAACATCTTTTATAGCAATACAATCCCAACATGAGCTCTGATTATTATTTGTGGCTGACTGATAAAGTATTGATTCCATATCCCCATTTATAAAAGTAAAACTCCTTACACTTAACAGGTACACTGTCACCCCCCCTCAGGAAGCTCAACAAACACAGAAACAGTGACAATATAATAATTAATGTTCACTCTGTCTCTGGTGCAGTGGTTCGGTGTTGGCGCAATGCGTAGATCCAGCAATCTCATCCTGTCACTCAGATGGCAGAGTCAGTAGTCAGTTGCACTTGATATGGTCCTTCCCAGCAGGGTTGCAACATCTGGCAGGGTATATCTTCCTCACCCACACCCACTCACCAGGTATCAGGTCATGTCTTCCCTCTACTGGAAGTCTCCAAGCGTCCAGCACCTGTTCACCAGCCCCATGCACCACTTCAATTAACAACCTACAATACTACAATAGAGAATTAGCTAATTCAACAATCCATTAGCCAAATTCATCCCTCCAGGAAGTTTCGTTGATTGGCCTGTGATGATATCAAACAGGCTCTATTACACAGTTCTGTTTGATCCAGCCCGCATCCCATGGCGTTCCTTCAGTCTGATGTCTAGTCGATCTTTTAGAGTTCTGTTCCTTCATTCCACTGTTCCAGCAGACTGAGGGTGATCTCAGTCCATCTCACCCCGAATAATCCAGCCACAGCCTGTCCCTTGATCATAATACAAGCGGTAGGTCAGTGCCCACCGAGAGCTTATCTCCATCATCAAGTGTTTGGTAGACACAGAGGCAGTGACAGCAACCCACTGGGATTATAAGAGCCAAGGTTTCCCTTTACAATTGTAAATTGTAAACATTTGCTACTGCATGAAAGGTTTCTCAGGAGCAGGCCTTTTGAGCTGTAGCACCTGCACCTGAACTGTAGTTGAGTTCCTTTGATAAGCATCACATTGAGATACCACATAAGTGGCTACTGCTTCAAACACGGTCGCTACCCAGGTTTGGGTAACCGGCACACCATTTGACTCACACACAGGTGTCCGACAGAGTGCATTTGTCGAGCTACAAAGGGCATTAGGCTGTGAGAGCATGCAGAGCGTCCAGTGTGCTGGCAGCACCACACTCTTTTCTAACCATGTCATTTCTCTGCTTTAGAGGCCTCAGCCTGAATATCCTGTAGCTGTCCCCTTTTCACCAACAGAGGTTTCACAGGGGTCTCAGACTCCTGTTCTACAAGTACTGCTCACCTGACAGCTACATCTGCAACGTTGTTCCCTCGAGTTACTGGAAACATTTCTTTATTATGTGATTTACACTTTACCACAGCTACTTCAGTCAGCAGCTGCAAAGCTTCTAACAGTTCAGAGACAAACCCAGCATTCTTGACTGGAGTCCCTGCCATGTTGGGGAAATCCCTATTCCTTCACTGCCATCCAAAATTGTGGCATTCACCAAATGTATATATACAGTCTATATAAATTGCTACAATTTTCCATTTAGCATATTTACAAGTTTCAATTAAATCTTTTCATTCGGTCTGCTAGTTCTACACCAGATTATTCACAATTTATACAGCCAGGCAGGTAGCCTGCACAACACATAAACACGGCCCCTTGGCCACCGCATCAAGGGGTCCTGAATAATAATAAACCACCAGACGATGCCTATCTCCATGCTCCTTCACCAGCACAACGGCTCACAACCCATTTCTTTCACTTACATACAGATGATCCGTCTGAGGGAATCCAGTCCAGGGCCAGTGTCTGCAAGAAAGCTTGTTTCAAAACATCAAAAACGGTTTCTGCTGCAGGGGTCAAGGCAATTTTGTCTTTAGACTGCACTACCCCCCTTAAACCAATACGTCACTGGACAAGCTCGTTCTGAGAAGGCATTCACCCTGGCTTTATCATGTAGTTGGTTTTATACTCCTTTTTTTCCTCTCAAGATCCAATACTTGGAGTAGCCCGGCCTTATGGATTCCCTCATTAGGTAAAACAATCACAATATCACATAACTCTATTGAGTTAGTTTACATAAATGCTATTTCATGCAGTAATTCCTTATAAAATGCTGCAGTCTGGGCCTAAAATAGGTCTGGGGTGTCCTATTTAAACACAACCCTTGCACCCCTTCTCCTGTAGCCTCCTGTTACCCGTTAGAAAATGTTATATCACATCTTTATGCTGTTTTAGTCTAAAAACAGGACAGCTGTGCTCCTGTGTCCCACAGTTACTGCACACTGTAAGATTATTTCACTTTTATTTAAATCCTGAGATACATTTAGGAAGGCTACAGAGGGGTTTACTAGATTAAAACTGTTAGTTCATGCACAGCTCTCGTTTCAGCTTCTGACATGTTCTTTAATTGTGAAATAAAGCCTCTTTCTTACAATTTCTCCAAAAAACACCTTTTTTTTTAATAACTGCACACCAGCTTATTAGTAGTTTTGTCTTTGGGGTTTTATAATATGGGTCGGTATAATATTAAAGTCGCACAATAATTTCGACAAACTGGCGGCTCCCTTTTCTCCTCCTTGGGAGTCTTTTTACCTCCCATTTGCAGCGCTCGCAGTTCTGCATGCATGCTTCGCGAGTTATTAAATCACATCTGTCTCTGTTCGTAATATCAGGAAAGCATAGTTGTACATTCTTGGCAACATCAGGTTTTAACACACTCAAGTAAATTTGTTTTATTACTGTGGAAGTATCTTCATTCACTTCCTTTTCATCGGCTAAACCCGAGTATACTATCCATAAAGCTATAAACCTTTCTGTAAAATCTGAAACATCCTCACTTCCTTCTGCTGACATGCTGTTACTTTTCTCTAATCAGTTTTCGGTGGGTAATGCTCTTTCAAAAATCTCCACACTAATTCCCACCCTTCTCCCAGATTCTCTTTTAAAGCGTTCTATTTCTTCTTTTGCTGTTTCTTTTTCTGCATATATAACTTCGTTTCGTTCAGCCATTGCTTTTAACTTTTCCATCAGGGATTTTTCCGTCTCATCTATGATATTCTGTTGAATTCTCAAATATTCCTCTAAATATTTTATCCAAATGTTCATACACTTTTCTACATTCCTGTTCAGCCTAAATTCCGTCTGACAGTCAATATTTCTTTTAAGTTTCACTTTGGATTAATCAAACTTTTTTTCCCTTCACACCAAACCATTTTCACATCTCCCACACGCCCCGCGGAATCCCCCAGTCGAGACAAACTGACAAACTATCACAATACGGGAACACGGACCAGGTTCCAAATCCTGGCTTTAAACACACAGTTGAATCGAGTTACCATTTTCGGCTCTTCTGCGAGTACAGTTCTAGTTACTACCTTAAGCCGTACTGCAGTTGTGTACCAGGATGCAACACCTGGATTTTTTCGCACGGGCAGGGCGAGATGCTATTCCTTCAGCAATCCCTCCTTTTCTACCCCACCTTCACAAAACAGGCATCTAAAAATACATACCCCATTAACAAATTTTTCTGTTTCACTCGCTTCAGCTTCAGGAAAAGCCTGAACCCACCACAGCAACATGGAGAGGACAAGGGACTTTTTAGAAAAGAGGAGTCCTTACCTCTTTTTAGAAGCGGCCGCCTGACTTTTCCTCTCCATGTCCATTTGGTTTAATTTAGATGGATACTTCTTCATCATTTGGGTCACGTATCCGCCAATCTGCCTCCTCCTTTTTAGAGGACGTTGTAAACCTTTAGGAACAATATGATCTAGCAACAAGGTTATGTCACTGTAATTAGGCTTAAGACAATCAAGAACAAGGCTTGCCTTTCTTCTAAATTCTTTACGGTCATCAGGCAATTTAGGAAAAGACTTAACTAATGCAAATAATTCACTAGGAGACCAATGTCAATGTACATATGCTGGAGTTCCTTCTGGACCTGGAAAAGTGCACATTGGCATTTCACGAACAACTGAAAAGGCTTTGGCTCCGGACAGCTTTCTAATTTCGGTGGAGACTTTTTCTTTTTAGAAGGCATGGCCATGACTTTAGCTGCAGCTTGCTGTTCTTTAGTTTCAAGACTAGTCTTTTTTGAAGCTTCCCATTATTTCTGTGATTCCTCTTTCCATTACATAAGTTTTCCAATTCACTTTCTTTCCTTTCTTCTCCTTCTCTTCAAAGTTTATCCTTCTTCAGGAAACTTCTTTTTCCTAATTCAACTTTCCTCTGTCCATTCTGATTCACTTACAAAGATCCTTCATAGTTATGGGCCCCTAATTATCATATATAAATTATGTGCAAGTTCCCTTACACCTATTACCCTAGCTTTACAGTTCATGAACATAAAACATTTTTTTTTACTCTAACCCAGGCTATAATTGTTTCTCTGAATTTGTCATACATGTACTTTTGCTGGACTGCTCGGTCCCATTTTCATCTTTGAATTTTAATTTCCCATTTTTACCGATCGGTGCCTTACTTAGAACCTTATCACATCAACTACTCCGCGCAGCAAAAACCACACGTCTGTGTTAAGATAAGTTCTTTATATGAGTCCCAGACTCATCAAACCCGCGTGAGAACACCCCTGTGGCTCGCTTCTCAAACTATTAATTTTTAAGGATCACTTACTGGCGTCAGACAGCTGCCAATTCTCCAGACGCATCTCTGGAAGGATAAACAATTTATCCTCCGAGGTTCGTCCAATTTTGCTAAAATTATTAGGGTCCGGATGGAGTTTCAGCAGCCGTTCGTGTTCAGGTTTCTGATCCCGGACGAGCCCTCAAATTGTCATGGAACTATCAAGGAAGCCACAAGAGAGAGTTCTCACCTGCGTAAGGTTTTTATTTCAATATTGCAAGCCCTGCTGCCACTTCGCAAAGTGCAACCAGAGACTCAATTTGTTACAAGCAGTACAGGGTTTTTAAAAGACGTTGCGCTGTAAAAAAGCTCAGCGCTTTGTCCCTTCTAAAAGTTCCCCTTTCCCTAAGAGAAAACAGATTACATCAAAAAGCAAGAGAAGAAGCACTAGATTTGTTATTCAAAGCTAATCAGTTACTTTCAGCTAATTCTAACGAACCAGACAGCATATATTGTTTTGGTACATTGTGTTCTAAAGTAACCTAAACAGTGTACTTTGTTGATGCACTGTTTTCTAAAATTCTGCACGTACTGTAGCACAGCATTTACATCCTTGAAATATATTATCTTAAAGCACCAATATATTTTTTGCAAAGCTCTCTACATTTTAAGAATCAATTTACTTATTAGATTTCCAGTTCAAGACTTGTTCGGCTGGCGTTCTGGGAGTCGCGCTTTTCAGAATTGTATTGAGATCGTTTTCCACAGAGCTCAGATGTCAAAGCACAGCAGCAGCTCTCCACAGCGATCCTCTATAGCGCCCTTTCTCCCGCAGCTCCGTCCTCATTGGAAGGAAGCAAAAGTGAAAGGCTGAAGTGAAATAGAGCGGGGACGAAGGCAGTGAAGAGAGAGAACGTGGGAGAAGGGAAAAACGCAAGGGAAAAAAAGCAGCGTCGTAAAAGAGGTGACGGAGCTGTCCTCTCTATAAGAAGGATGCCAGCTAGCCTTGCTCTTGCTTATGGCCACACCCCCTTGAGCATGTCTGACCTCGGAAGCTAAACAGGGATGGGCCTGGTTAGTACTTGGATGGGAGACAGCCTAGGAATACCAGGTGCTGTAAACTTTGAAGCGCAGGAGGTGCCCTATCCCCGCTCGCTCGCTCATTCCCCTGTTCACACGTGCAGTGTGGCTTTTCCGTCTGTTTATTTGTCAGCTTTGGCGTGACACGGGTGCTTGTGTATTAGCGTGAGCGTTTTTTATTCTGATCATGAACAGTTTTACAAGTCCGCAAAGGATCGAGGAAAGGTTTATCGCCAGCTGAAAAGAGACACAGCGCTTCAGCTGTGGAGACTTGTTCGGCTGGCATTCGGGTAGTTGCGTTTTTCAGAATTGTATTGAGATCGTTTTCCACAGAGCTTAGATGTCAAAGCACAGCAGCAGCTCTCCACAGCGATCCTCTATAGCGCCCTTTCTCCCGCAGCTCCGTCCTCATTGGAAGGAAGCAAGAGTGAAAGGCTGAAGTGAAATACAGATGCAGCCATTCAAAATGAGCGTTAAAAACCCGAGGTACAGTAACCAACACGCAGGGCACCGTAGGGCACCGCGGTAAGTGATTGGCTGGCCAAAATGACCGACAGGGGCACTCGTGGTGCATTGGTTGGTAGTGAAAAGATTTAATCATTTAATGTCTTTACTGTGCACGTTTCAATCCGCTTAGTTTTGAATATTTATATGGAATTTTACTACTAAAGGGAAATTTTAGTAGCTGAGCATAAAAAGAAGAGGAGCATAATGCATCAGAAGGTCATAAACGATATTAATTTAGGAACATAAACATTACTGTATGTACATAAACTGTACTGTGTATGGCTGGTCTTGATAGTTTAAAAAAAAATACACACCAGTCTTCCATTTCTCCCTAAACATTTTAAGCATGAAAGTTTTATGAAACGGTACCCAAATATGTGATTGCTGTATAGAATGAATTTTAATTTTTAAAAATTATTAAACACGAAAATTAAGCTGTTTACATCTTCCGCCTGAGAACAGTCATCCGTTGCTACCCAACGCAGAAACATAGCCACTAACTAGCAAAGAGAGGACATTAGCTAGCCAATATGATAAAGAAATAAATGATTATTTTGTTTATTTCTTTTGCACATTTATTTGAACATTTCCATCGATTGTACAAGCACTTGGAAACTGTCCATTCCCTAGTTCATCAAGCATTTACCGGTCTGGCGCCGGTCTGTGTCTTCTAGGATATAATGCCAGCGAACTCTTGTTTTTATGTCCACTATAACTACGCTGGGCAAACGTTCCGAGGTCAAATTCTTCCAGCACGGGGGTACCTTTAAAGCGGAGACGACGGCACCGAAATTTTTTGTCGCGCCTTCTCTTTAAAGCCCTGGCCAAATATGAAGACAGTACGTACAGTTATAATTCAAACGGAATTAAAAACTACACATCCCAGTTACCGTGGTGGTGCTTGTGATCATTGCGTTTAACCAACGAAACAGGGCGACAAATCAGTCACATGACTTTGGGGCAGAGTTTCGAAAGCTTAACCTATCAGCAACAAAGCGAAATTTACACGATAGGCTACTTCAAACTGTCAGTTACACGACTGTGTATGTCGCTTAAGCCACTCCTATTTGGCATTTTAGTTATGGAGGCAAGAAGACGCCCCCCCCCCCTCTCTGGGTGTCTGATTTGCCGCCATCTTTAACTGTTCGGTGTCCGAATCGGAGTAGCTACGCGTACGAAATAAAGTTAATCCCAACTACAAAACATATATTTTTGTGGTAAGAGGGCACAAAACATCAGTATTTACTGCTATTAATTACTGTACGATTTATAGTTGAAATCTGAGCCTAGATATAAAGTTAAAATCTCGACAAAGCAATGTAGGAAATACAGAGAAAATAAATCCTTTCTGACATCTAAAATCAGTTTCAATCAAGGTCTCTAAAACGAACAAGAAAAAGAGGATTTTCGGAGGGCAATTACGCTGTGTTTATATAGAATAAGTGATTTATGAGCAATCTAATTTCTTGTTAGTTTAAAACAGTGAAATGTCAGCTGCAAAAGATCGCACCAGAAACAGCACTCTCTCTGCCTGTCATAGACGTTCAGGAAAGGCTGAATGAAGTCATGTCAAGTACAATAATTCGGTGATCAATAATAACAGTTGTAGGACAGTATATAAGGAGGATAAGGATTTTGAAGTTGACTCGAAATCTGATAGGTAACCAGTGCAAGGACTTGAAAACAGGTGTAATGCATGCCTGATAGGATTCTTGCTGTCATAATCTGAACATATTGAAGATTGCTCAGTGTTGATTTAATTTCCCCAGTGAACAGGAGGTGCATTTATTAATTCTAGAAAAAAAGCCTTTCTTGATTTCTCTAGTTCTAGGTTTCTCTAGTTCCCTTTAAAATAAACTATTATTCCACAATGCAGAGTATTACATGGCCAGTATTTACACATGATATTTGTGATTTAAAGAAATTAACAGCAGCTTTTGGAGATTTAAGTGTTGGCTGAGTTATTGCAGGATAAAAGACTAGAGATGTTGGCAAGAAGAAGATAATTTGGGGAAAGCTGAGGAATACACTTATAACAAGAACACTTCCTAATGGGGTTAGGCATACTTTTGATGAAGATGATGAAGATAACAGACTATATGTTTACATAGATACTGAAATAAGGATTGTATTTTAGATTATGTGTAGTTGCTGGCATTGAACTGTGTGTTGGATGCACATGAATTGAAGGAATGGGCAAACATAGCTGATGCGGATCCACAGAGCCAGCATATTAAGATGTTTATAATTAGAGACAATTTGTTTAAATAACTAGGTTTGGATACTGATGTGCAAGAGAGGTGGAAAGGCTGTTTCCTTAAGCCAGCACTATAAGATATTTTATTCTCAGTGAGATGCTGCCATTTCATAGTGGGTTTCTAACACTGTGTATACTTCCATCCACACAGTGCCTTTACTTCCATCCATTTCTAATCTCTTTATCCAGTACAGAGGATTTGGAGCCTATCCCAGTAAGCAATGGACACAAGGCAGAATACACCCTGGACATAGCGCCAGTCCATCACAGGAGAGACAGACACAAACACACACACCAGGGCCAGTTTTCCCATAAACCAATTAACTTACCAGTATGTTTTGGAGAGGGAGTCATATCACACATATGGAGAAAAACCATGTAACCCAGAGAGAAACCCCACACACACAGGATGGCAGGAATTGAACCTAGGACCCCAGTGCTGCAAGATAGCAATGCTAACCACTTCGCCACCATTATAAATGGATGGATAGCTTAGTTATCTTTCTAGTTCACAGGTTTGCATGCATAATTTAATTTTGAAAGCCACTGAGACATCATGTACTACTGTTGTATTTATGAAAAAGAAACAAAACAAAAAACATACTAACAACTGTGCCATCCTACTCCTTAGTTATTACATTTTATTATTCATAAACAGTTAACATTGTTAGCAAAATATTTTGAATTATATTTAACCCTATTTTTTCTTTAGTTTTGTATTTAACTTATTATATGATAGTCAGACTTAATGTATATTTGAACAATGAAAATATATTTTTACAAGATGCGGGGGAAAGTGCAACAGCTTATTACAGCGCTAAATTTAATATTATTGATTGCTAATAGTTTATGCTCACACCTAACTTTCTTAATTAGATGTATTTAAAACAGTGAACTAAGTGTAACATACTATTCAGAAATACAATCGAAAATAGTTTTGTGGTGTTTGTATGGATGAAACGTTTCTAAAATGTATAATGTAACAAAATTAAAGACGATTAAAATCTGTAATCTTTCCACTTGTAATGTCATTAGACAGAACAACACGTTTCTGGTTTGTATTAATTAGCTAGTATTAGTTGGTAGTTAGTAGTTTTAATTTAATTAGTATTGCAATTCGCACTGATTCCCTTGCGAAGATATGGACTTAAGAATATTCGTGCCTGGTCAAAAAATGGCATTAAGCACTTAAAATTAATATGGTTAATAATAGTAAACTGTAACATGCTGTAACAAGATCGGTTAAACTGCGAAGAAAATGCTTTCAGAGAAAATGTTTCAGGTGTGAAGAACATAGATCTCCAATGCAATTTCAACCAAACCTGTTCCCACACACCCTGCCCCCACTACCATTAGAATATACACAAAGCACTGAAATCTTTCGAGCTAATGATCAGGTGACCCGAGAGAGAGAGAAAGAAACACCAAGGGGTGCGGAACCAGGGAACTATTTACATGGAAAACGGGCGATCTCCCCAGACTGTCCGCCCGTTTCACTGTTACCTGGATACCTCTTTATTAAAACTCACTAACACTGATTTTTAGTTTAGAAGGATTCAAGTAGGGTTTTAGATGAAAGGCAGCGACCTTAATCAAGCCCAAATCATAACTGAACCCATTCAGAGCCTACATTACATTTTAGCGTTTCATTCTGAGCAGAAGACCCTCACACCTGAAGAAGGCTTGCGTTTTCTCTCTTCTCTTTTAAGCATGTGTACAATGTGTAATACAATTACAATGTGTAATTACAATGCTGTAATACAAATTGAATCGTATGAGGGTGGGGGGGGAGGGGGAGGTGTCTTTTGCTGGAAATCTCGCCTGCTTCTACTTTACGAGTACAACCCCCTCTCTGCCGGAGTGCTGGCTGTGACGAATTAAACCGGTTTCACAGGTTTCAATCACAGACCATGTGACATGGGAGTCAGGAAAATAACACACAGCGCCACCGGATTTGATAACGCTATAAAAACGCTATAAAATAATGTGACTAGGCACAGAAAAAGTTTACAGCACAGTACAATAATAAATGCTGACCATGACTTTAGAAGCATAAATTGCCTTACACTCAATTTAAACACAAGCTGTCTTTAGCCCTCTAAGCTGGTTCATACAGAAATGTAGAGAACCAGGCTCAGAACACACAGCTTCATTAGCGAATACATATGCAGGACAAGTGGAGAAGACGTTTTACAGAGGATGGATTTTTAGAAACATCCCATCAGTGACATCACTGAAGTCAACTCCTAGGTAACTCTCGTGTGGATAGTTTCACAAGAATCAGACAAAGGTTTAAGCATCGCTTGTTCTAGATAAAACTGCAAAAAAAAACAACAACCCATAATGTACTTCTTTGCGGCTCTGTTTGCCCAAATCATATATTTACAACGTGAAATTAGAAAATAATATTACGTAACCAAAATCCGCAATATGGAAACAGAACCTGTGTAATTGTTGACAGATGATGGACTCGTAACGTTTTTACAAGACGAACTACAACATTTAAAAAATGACTTGTATGTACTTGATATCTCTAATCAATCCACTGCACTGCATTAAAACAAAACGAAAACTAAAATGCCCTGGGCATACCGTTTCGTGCTTCTTATCAGTTGCTCAAAAGTAATTTGACCGAATGAAATGCATAATATAAACCTAGAAACATATACGTGAGCAGTATTTACGTAGTATCAGTGTCAAGACATACCTCTCAAATACTGTAAATCAAGTTAAAAATATCTCAAGACCGATACTGGTCATAATGAAACCATGTTTCGTGTATGTTTTCTTTAAAGTACGGAGACCAGCCATATACTGTATGTTTATGTTCCAAAATTAATATAGTTTATGGCCCTCACACGCGTTACAGTATGCTCTTATTCTTTTTATGCTCAGCTACTAAGATTTCCCTTCAGTGGTAAAATTCAATATCTATAACGGGCACAGTAAAGACGTTTACTGTAAATCTTTCTACGACAGACCAACGGACCACGAGTGCCCCTGTCGGTCAACCAATCACGTACCGCGGTACCCCGCGTCAGTTGCGTCACGATGTGCGACGCCGTAGCCAATTACCTCCGGCACGTGTCTATACCACGCACTTTGAATGGCTGCATCTGTAGGTGATTGTATTGCTAGTATTAATTGTCAAACGTTGCTTTGATGATTCTTCAGTCTCCATTTGAAGATATCCCTGGGCCGACTCAGTCTTGGAGAAATGCTCATCTCCTGCTAACGTTACAAAATTGCCTTCTATACAAGGTAAAGGGTAATGAACACTGAGAGGTACAGGGTTTATAGTAACTTTAAAATCTTTACAAATGTGCACATCACCAACCTTTCCTCAGTTCAGAACTGGGACTGTTGGATTTCATTCCATTCAGATTTAGACAAGATTCCCATTTCCTCTAAATGTTGTAATTGTGGCTCCACCTTAAGACAACATATGGTACAGGGTGTCACGATCCATCTCATTAACTGCAGTTTTTGTGTTAATTTCCTTCAAGTTACATTGACTTACTTAATTCCATGTTTTGCATTCAGTCAGTGGGGTCACGTGAGGATTTGCCACCATGAAAACAAGGCTGCCCTTTCCAGTATTTTTTAACAATAATCTTATGTGTAGCACATGCAACTATTTTCTGATGCAATTCGTTTGCATCTTTGGTAGCCATTTCCATCAAAATCACAATGTTTAAAGCGTCCCGCAGTGTTAAATTGTGCTCAGTGAGCAGCTGAGTCTGTGTGTTTTCACTGAGCAACCCACTCACCAGTCAGTCCATCAAAGCATTTGACAGCCTGGAGCCAAACTGACACTGTTCTTATGATCTATGTAGCGCTGCGAAGTATTCTGATATGCTTTCAGTCTTTCACTGGTTTCATTTATGAAATGGAAATCTCTCCACTATGATCAATGGCTTTCAGCTCAAATGATTCCACAGGGCAACCACATTTTCTTTAAATGTCTTTTCAGAAGGTTTTGCCGGTGTCATATCGAATTGGGGGATACTATTGTGTATGCAGATAACATGGCTAAGGTGAATCTTTCTGCTTACCCATAAAATATTTCAGGCAAAGAAAAAAATACAGCAAACTATCTTTTTATGTTTATTTTAGTTCCTCTCCAGGAGTTCGTTTCTTTAATGCACATTAAGACTGAATTCATAGGAATATGTAATTGCCGATTAACACCTCATTTCTCATAATTGTAATACTTAAGTAACTGGTTTAAAGTATAATAAAAACTTGCCTTTCCTCTTCGTACTTGTCATATTGATGGTAATGCTGCATAATAACAAGTGACCAGATCCCAAAGAGCAGCTCAGATGTGTGAGTTTAATTTGTGAAATTTTCTGCATTTTTTTTAATTTGTATCTACACTACTTGTATTTTTTTCACCACTGACTAGGTATACATGAATTTCTGTGAAAATGATGTAATTATGTAATTACACTACATAATTCATGATGATTTGAGTTTTTACAACTTCATTTATATGCAGATACTAAAGAATGTCTTTACTATCTCGTATTTAAATTTTAAGATTTTTTCTGTATTGGAATGACTTCATTTTCATCACTTCTCCAAGCTCATGATAAAGGTTTTGTCATCTTGTCCTGTGTTATAGGCTCAGAGGCCAGTGCTCTCCCTGATGCTGGGGAAAGTGCTCTTCTTGAAGAGCAGCACAGTAAGGAGGAGTGGGGCTCCAGTCTGATGCAGGATACAGGTCTCACTACTGCAGAAGGGACAGAGACACTTAATGAGCAGCACACAGAGAGCAGACAGAGTGTTGAGGATCTGGACCCTGTGCCTGTGATTAAAACAGAGCCTGAGAGTGAGACAGCTGGGTTCTTAGTATTTGATGATTTTACAGGGAAAGTTAATATTCTGGACAATAATACTATTACAATACATTTCAATGCTCTAGAATCTCTGTCTATACAGAGGCTCAAAGAGGAGGAGCTGAATGATCTGGATGGGTTTAATCTCACAGAGCAGAATGTTGAGCCCCAGTTGATTGACCCTGCAGAGCAGCAGACTGATATACCTAGTGAAGAGAACAGTACTGAGTCACAGCACACAGTGGAGAGTCATTATAGGGAGTAACAACAACAACTCCAACAGGGCTTGATGATAATAAGGCCTTGTTCTGTTAAGGTGGAGAGACTGTCATTGCAGAAGTGGTTTAAACAATTGGATAATCCCTTAGTATCAAAGGACTTTGTAGAGAAGTGTAATCTGAACACTAAGAATATTGCAAAGCATATAAAAGAACTAGAGTTGGTCTCTGTACAAGGGTGCAGGGAAGAGGGAGAGAAGGAATTTAATGTTTTCAGTCTAAGGGAGCAGGAAAGTGGGTCCCAGCTGATTCAACCTGCAGAGCAGCAGAGTGATGTATCTGGCGAAGAGAACAGCACTGAGTTACAGCACACAGAGGAGGATCAGGACCGAGAGGAAAGAGAGGAACAACAGGGAGGCCCACAGGACTTGATAAGAATGATCCCTTCTTCTGCAAACATGCAGAGACTGTCAGTGCAGCAGACTAAAGCCCAGAAACTTAGGAAGACTCATCCCAAACCTTGTTCAGATAAAGTGGTGAAAATGTCTGTTCAGCACAAACGACAACAATGTTTTCGGCAACCAAGTAAATTAAAAAGTCACCAGCGCACTCATACTGGTGAGAAACCATTAACCTGCAGTCAGTGTGGAAAAAAGATTTAATCAGGCAAGTCATTTAAAAACCCACTTACGAATTCACACAGGAGAGAAACCATTCACCTGCCGCCATTGTGGGAAGAGTTTTAATAGGGCAAGCAATTTACAAAAACACCAACTCATTCACATAGGTGAGAAACCATTTAACTGCAGTCAGTGTGGGAAAAAGTTTACTCAGAAAAACCATTTAAAAACCCACCAGCCTAGTCATACAGGAGAGAAACCATTCAGCTGCAGTCAGTGTGGGAAAAGTTTTAGTCTGCAACGCAGTTTAAAAACACACCAGCTTATTCACAGAGGAGAGAAACACGTGATAAGATGGTACACAGAAGTTTAGAGTTGTACAATGATTTACGAATTTGAAACTTCAAATACTTGTTTTTTTTCTAATCTATTGCACCATGGCTAGATTCGTGAAATAAATGAATATCTGAGGTGTTTAACCTCATAGCAGAAGTCACAGATTGGGTGTCTTTACGGGTTTTACATTTACAACACCCTCAAGTTAAACTTAAATCATCATAAACAACACATTTAAAAAAATACAAGTGATACACTTGTGCATGTAAGCTCCAACATTCTCTATATCCAGCCATTAAATTTATTTTCACGGTAGTGAAACTATGTTTTTATATAACATTGTTTACGTTTTTGCTTAGAAACATTATCAATATGAGTTTCGCTCTTCAAACCTGAGTACTTTCACAACAGAAATGTGGATTTCACCCCTGCTTCAAGCATAATAAGTTCAAACTCAGGTTAATATGTATTCAGGGTATGGTTTTACTGTTGAATTTCTTTGTTATTTTCCTCCTGTTGTGTAGTGTTACGTTTGGCAGGGGCAGATGAATGGTAGCTCTTCCAGTTCAGACAGTTTACGTTCTCTGGAGTGACTGAGCTCCACAGCTGCACTTTGTCTTGTCTGTTCAGCTCTGATTGAGGTTTTCTTTTTAGATTCTTAATGTTGCTTTAGCTTCACAGAAAGCTCTTCATCTTCATCTTCATCAAGTTCAGATTGAAAATCCCTATAACTAGACATCAATACATTGCAGTTTTTGAGGTTCACTGTATGTTCTTAATGGACTCTCATATTTAAACATGTGAGTTTCCCATTTCATTTCTTTGTCAAAGTTCAGTTTGATTGTGTTGCAGAATGAGAACTCATCAGCTACATATGTGTCATCTAATGCAATTAAACACACCTGCTTATGCATGATGTATCAGCAGTGTATTCTTCTGAAACTTCACGTCCATTCACCTTTTAATTAATAAGTGCATGGGTGAGGTCATTCACCCATTTGGTCAACTCTCAAATGAAGGAATTCTGTATCATATATATTATGCGTACACTGTCCCAGAAAAAAGCATTTAAATGCCAGAACACATTTTTATATCAGTGGTTCTTATCTGCTATAATGCAGTTTTTTAATCAAAGTAGTGTTTACTAAAACAGATTTCAAACCAATGAGTTTAATAAAACAATATAGTTGTGAAACATTTTGTAGTTGTGGTGCTCTCAACACTACTTTCACTTCTTCCTGTGCCTCTTGAAGGCCATCATTGTTAATCATGTGAGATTTCTCCAGAAATTCACACTTGGCATATTTAGATCTTAGTCTTGTCTCTGAGCCTGGTAAGTGTTCTATCTAATTTTTTTTAAATGTTCTTCATCCTTCACAATAATGTCGTCCAGATAACGCTGTGTACCTGGAGTTCCCTGCAGGGCTTGTTCCATCACCCTCTGCCATAGAGCTTGAGCCCCAGAAACTAGGTGATTGTATTGAAACAGGCCTTTGCTAGTATTAATTGTCAAACATTGCTTTGATGATTCTTCAATTTCCATTTGAAGATATCCCTGGGCCAAGTCAGTCTTGGAGAAATGCTCACCTCCTGCTAACATTACAAAATTGCCTTCTACACAAAGTAAAGGGTAATGAACACTGAGGAGTACAGGGTTTATAGTAACTTTAAAATCTGTACAAATGTGCACATCACCAACCTTTCCTCAGTTCAGAACTGGGACTGTTGGATTTGCTCATTCCATTCAGATTTAGACAAGATTCCCATTTCCTCTAAATGTTGTAATTGTGGCTCCACCTTGAAGAAAGATGTGAAGACGGGGGTTTGAATTTAATCCTTTCTGTAGGGGGTTTAGACTTCTAAGTCACAAGCTGGGGTTTATGGCAGGAAAGGGGGTTAACTGATAAGGATTGCAGATGCAAGCTAGGAACCCCCCTAGGTGTAATGTTAAACTGACCATTTGCCCAGGACATCGTAAACTGGCCAAATACCATGAACCCCCCTCTTTACCATCAGACCGAGTGACGTCAGAAACGGAGAAGAAAACACTATATAACCCAAAAGTTTGTAACAGTACGTTGAACAATACTTCGGTTTTGTTGTTTCTTGCGGGAAACAAGACTTCGGCTTTATTGTTCCTTGCATGCAATAAACTCATCTGTTTTACTTCATCTCGGGATCAAGAACCTTATTTCTTCTGTTACAACAACCTTAAGACAAATAACATATGGTACAGGGTGTCGCGATCCATCTCATTAACTGTAGCTTTTGTGTTAATTCCCTTCAAGATTGCAATGCCTTCCTTATTTCCATGTTTTGCATCAGGCAACAATTGTGAAATTCTCTTTTTGGTGGGTTTGTTACTGGAAGAGCCTAGATTTAGTGCCCTGATGGAGCTCCTGTCGAGGGGACTTTTTTTCAACCACTCATGAGCTGATGATACAGACACCTCTTTTCCAGCAAATAAAGATCTGGCTTACGTGTTTTTACATTGGAGGCTACATTTCTTTTAAAGAGTCGGCACAGTCTCATCAGTGTAAGTTTCAAAAGGGTTGACCTTGTGTCTAGCTCCATTTCTAGTTTTACTCCAGACACTGCTGGTATAATCCAATTATTCTCCTATCATCCTCCCTAATGCTATACAGGTGCAATCATCCCAGATCATCCTCAATTTAGTTTGCATCAGTTTCAGATGCGTCTTCTTCAATTTCAGAGTCTTTATGTGCTTCAGTGGTTTTGCTTTTGTCCACACTGTTGCCTGTTTTTTCTGGGATTGCATTTTGGTTCCTCTCCAGGAGTTTGTTTCTGTAATGCACATTAAAACTAAATTCATAGGAAGACTTAATTGCCGATTAACACTCCATTTCTTATTATTGTAATACTTAAGTAAACCTGACATTTAATAATTGCTTACACTTATATAGCACTTTTCTGGACACTCCACTCAAACCGATTTACAGGTAATGGGGGTCCCCTCCACCACCACCAATGTGCAGCCATGTGCAGCGACGGCAGCCATAGTGCGCCAGAACACTCACCACACATCAGCTATCAGTGGGGAGGAGAGCAGAGTAATTTAGCCAATTCATAGAGGGGGAGTATTAGGCGGCCATGATTGGTAAGGGCGAATTGGAAATTTTGGCCAGGACACCGGGGTTACACCCCTACTCTTTTCAAGAAGCACCCTGGGATTTTTAATGACCACAGAGAGTCAGTATGTCGGTTTTACGTCTCATCCGAAGGACGGCACCTGTTTACAGTATAGTGTCCCAGTCACTATACTGGGGCGTTAGGACCCACATGGACCACAGGGTGAGTGCCCCCTGATGGCCCCACTAACACCTCTTCCAGCAGCAACCTTAGTTTTTCCCAGGATGTCTCCCATCCAGGTACTGACCAGGCTCACACCTCCTTAACTTCAGTTGGTTGCCAGTTGTGAGTTGCAGGGTGATATGGCTGCTGGCTAAATTTAGAATTGAGCATTTCCTACAGATAATAAGAAATGTGTGCACGGGCAGACAGACAAATAATACCTCTGATTTCCAGTGCACATGCGCACTTGAAAAGGTATACAGATTTCTACGGCATACACAATTCAACACGACACCAGCACTGTCCTTAGTTGATGAAAGCCCCTATCGAATAAACAGAAAACCCTAGGTCTGTGTCCCAGCAGTGCTTTTCTTCCCTGTCTTGTCATACAGAACTTATCATTATGGAGAGCAACATAGGTCTTGATGTACTTTAGTGAAAGTGTGCATTTCCTTCCCTGCAACATTTTTTTCAAGACAATCATCGACCTTGCGATGAAAGATTAAATGGAAATCTTGCTTATCAGTGCAGAAGAAATATTGCTGGCTGGCAAGGAAATGCTAGCGATTTTTTGGTTCTTAACGAAAAACTTTCAATAAAGAAATCCGAAGTGTCAGTCTCTGTAGCGCAGTCAGTTGTTAGTTGCAGGAAATGCAAGTGTGGAACTACAACAAAAGTAAACACATAAGTATGGAAGTTAATATCACCTACAATGCCCAATAATTCCCAATTATGGGTTATCATAAAGCTGTTATTATTTTACTTGTAATGCTGTCTCAACTGGATTGCTTCCTCTCGATAAGAATATTGTGATAAAAGTGGTTGGTATTTATACTTTATATATTTATTTCATTCTTTTCTGCACAATTGTAACATTACCTTTTGTCAATAAATTATTTTTTCTTTTTCTGTACAATATATATTCTTTCCCTATTTCATATTTGTTATGTAAAACATTTGTTGGTATTTTAAAATATGAACTCATTAAAACAAAGACTGTATTTGTCACACTGAAATTCAAAGAAAAAAAGTTTTCTTCCAAAACATCTTAAACCTTCTGTCTTGTAACAGTAAAGCAGACATTGCTGGGTGAGCAAGGAGATTACCTGAGCTTGCCTCTGACATCGTGAAAGCACACCTGAAATAAAGCACTGGAAACCAAAATCAAGAGGAGAATTTCTGACTTAAATTAAAGAAGTCATCGATTTTAACCTAAAAGGACATTCTGCTCTAAGAAAACTGGGGGTAATGAAGTTACAGAGCAGTGATGAGTGTAGATTAAACCGACCCAGGGACGCCAAATAATGTAGGGAAAACCGGTTCAGGGACGCCAAATATGTAATCATAGTGGCTCTCTGAAGGCACCAGATCTGTAGTGTTTGGGCATTTACTGAGATAATTATTAATTGTAGCAATAAATCACAAAGTTGATTCTTTTGATGGCTTTATAATCCAACCATGTGACATAACTCAAACAACGCGCACACACAGGTACTAATACACAAGGATACATTTATTAATACATAGAATATGCATGTAAACCTAACAGATCTTACCGAGAGGGTTATCAGAATACAAAAGGTATATATTCAATCAGTTACAAAGTGTTACACATATCAAGAGGACATACGTTCAGTATATCATTCATTAGATACTCAAACAAGTACATAACTCTTAGGAATTAAATTGATATCAACTGGTTGGGATAACAATTGAATTCTCGAGCTGTAATGCATTGAAGTTGAATACTCATCCAATCTTTGGGGATTCAGATCTCCTGCGGGCACAAAGAAACAGTTGCAGGCTGTTGCTGTCCAATCCGTGCTCTCTGGCTCGGTGCCAGGCTGTGCTGTGCGGCTTGCGACGGTGCGCTGCTGATGCTCACTGTTGGCTTTAACTAGCAAAGTTTGTGCACAGGAGAAAAGATGACTGTGGGTCCCAGCAAGTCAGGAAGAGGACCGGTTCGTTCCTGATGAAGAGCTAGTTCTGAATAGTAATTCAGCTGTCCACAGTTCCGACCTGTTCACAAGGCCTGCTGCTGGTGCTAACCTCGGGTGGATCCTCAGGTTATTCTCTGGCAACCTCCGCTCTAGACTCTTAGAACAAAGGAAAGTTCTGGCACTCGGACACACTGGCCGTTCCGTGGTTGTCCGGGCTGAGTCTCAGGATGGTCAGGAGGCGTGCTGCGAGAATGTCCTGCCCTTGGGAGCCTTCTGCTCCTGGGCCGTCCTGCCCTGGAATTCTCCTTTGAATTCCCTTTAGAACAGTCCACAGAATCCTCTCCAGAATCTTACTGAATCTTGTTGAATCTTCCCTTCTGAAACTATCAGGCTCTCTGTGTTGCCTGTTTTTACCTGGAGGAACTTCAGCTCATTGATTGGCTGAAAGTTCCATGGACATCAGAGTCCCACGTGGGTTACTCGGCCCTACCAGTCCCTGATTGGTTGATCAAGGTGAGATATGAGTCACTTACTCCTGACACTTAGTAATGCAGTCCAGATGTCCAACTGGCACTCCCTAGACAGATAGGCGCCAATGGATGACCATTGATCATGATAGCCAGGCTTAGCTAAGTGCATCCCCCTTTGGGAGCTGTCCTTATCAAAAGAAAACATCTAGCATGAATAGTTTCTCTGTTGCTGCACCACAGAGATGAACAGAGAAATGGGGCCTCATTTGGGAAGGCTCAGAACACTTAATTCTTTCTTATTAATAAACCTCGCCGCTACATGAGTAAGAAATAACAAGTATTACTTTTCAAGTAACATACAAGAAGAAGCAGTAATGTTAGGATTACCGCTTCGGTACCGCATCCTATGTTAGGATTAATACAAGGAATTAAAATTAGGAGTACCTACATGAAACTAAACATGACTAAAGCTTCCAGAATCCCCATGGGATTGGATAAACATGTGCTGTTCTCTGTTCTCTGAGATGTGATTGGCTAAACCCTGCAGATTCCTGGTTACAGTGGCTACCATTTTTACAGAGATTGACTCTCTTGATTGGTGAATTGTTGGTAGCAGTAAGGGCTTTGAATTTTCTACCTCTACAATGATTGAAAGTTATTTGAAGACTTTGAAAAAGAAATTAGGCGTACAGATTTTTTTAAATAGCCAGTGGATCTATAGGAGCTCCAGATGCCGTGAATCATGCTACCTTACTGCACTGTATTAGGGCGCCTGTGCAGTGGATTTTCGCCAACCTCTGTGGAGAAAAAGGTACATATGAACAGACTGTAGCTGCCTTAGACACTTACTTTACACTGCAGAGAAATGTGGTTTTGGAATGGCATAAATTTAGACAAGGATCTGTAAGGAATCCCCCACGAATAGGTATGCAGATTGTATGCAGATGCAGGACCAGGTAGATATCAAAACAGGAGTACAATCCAAAACGTCAGGCGAGATCGTGGTCGAAAGGTAGTTCAAAATCCAGGAGATCCGAAGAGAATATTACAATCCAAATCAGTAGGCAAGGTTCAAGGTCAAGGGCCAAAAGGATAGTTCAGAAACCAGGAGAAGTATAGTAAGCGAGGTACAAAGAAAGGCGAGGTAGAGCTCTCTAAGAGAAGACTCAATTGTTATTTTCAAACCGCTGCTGGCACTGGTTAGTTTATCTGGGCTGGCTGGCGGTTGTGACAAGATCTCAGTCTCAGGACGAGTCTGTTGATGCTTTTGTAAATGCACTAAGAGAACTGGCCAAATCATGTGACTTTGAAGGATTGGAAGCTGACATGTTAAGAGATCGACTTTAGAAAGAGCTCTTACAGTTGCTAGAATTTATGAAGCAGCTCAAGCAGAATCAAATGCTTTCTAACCACAGTGACAAAGCTTGAGAGAGTCATGTTTACTTCAAAAGAAACATTGAACGGGTTGATCTCTCAAACTTTAGAAACAAAAGCTGAGCAGCAGGACGCAGTCAAGTTACAGACATAGAAGAACAGGGGACGGCTGACATTACATAACTGACATTACAGGTGCGGACTACCAACGCACAAAGCAGATGAATGCGGAGCACAAGTAACAAAATGTCTACACTGTAAGAAAACAGGTCATTTTGCACCAGAGTGTGTAGAAAGAAAATCAGTTTCCAAAAAGAAAAGAAAGTTAATACAAATAATGAAGTGACAAAGCTTAAAAAAATGGATAAACCAGTGAGCGCAGTTCAAGAACCTTCTTCAGACTCAGATGAATTTGTTTATTCCATTGACCCTGAAGGTAAAGAAACTGTTCAAATAAATGGCCAAGAGATAAAAATGGTGATAGATACAGGAAGTGGAAGAAACCTTATTGGAGTAGAACGTTTCAAGAAAGTGTTTGCACACAGAACTAAACTTAAGCAGACTAATAAGAAATGCTATGCCTATGCACAAATTAGTCCACTTCAGTGTGTTGGCTACTTTGAGGCACAGCTGAAATGGCAGGAAAATGTAATAAAGGACAAAGCCTATGGAATTAAAGGAAATGTGGAACAGTTGTTGGGAAGAAAAGCATGTTTTGATCTGAAGATTCTGAATGTAGGAGACACTGTCAATGTGGTTGACCAGTCCTCAGAGAGGTTTCAGCAGTTAGCACAGGAATATGAGTCACTCTTTAAAGGTTTAGGACAGATCAAGGTTACAGTAGATGAGAAACTTTTGCCAGTAGCTCAAAGTCTGAGACGAGTACCCTATCCAGTGATAGAAGCTGTTAATCAGAAGTTAGATAAAATCCTGGATGATGGAATTATTGAAGAAGTGAATCAAGGTGCAGATGGATCTAAAATATTCTGATAATACCTAAAAAGACACCAAGGATGTGAGACTGTGTGTGGATCTGTGAGAAGTGAATAAAGCAGTAATCAGAGAGAGACATCTAGTACCAACGGTTGACAGCATATTGCAAGTAGTGCAAGGAGCCAAAGTTTTTGCAAAGTTAGATGTCGAAAAGGATTCTGGCAAGTTGAGTTGGCCCTGGCATCAAGACACCTTACTACCTTCACCACACACAGGGGTTGTTACCATTTCAGAGTAGTTCCTTATGGCTTGTCTAGTGCCCTAGAGGCCTATCAGAAGGCTATGGACTTAATGTTGTGTGAAATGCCAGGTGTTGTATGGTATATGGATGATGTTGTAGTATATGCGGAAAATGAAGAACAACTTGAACAGAGGCTCAGGCAAGTATTCCAAACAATCCAAGACAGAGGCTTAACTTTAAATAAAGATAAGTGCATCTTTGGCCTAAAAGAGATCAAGATACTGGGCCATTTGGTCACTGCAGAAGGAATAAAACCAGACCCGAAAAAAGTGAGAGCTGTTTGCAGTGCACCGAGACCTGAGAATGTTGCGCTTCTGCACTCGTTCTTAGGCACTTGTGGATTTTTGATGAAATTAATTCCTAATTATGCAGATATATCAGAACCCTTAGAAAACTAACGAGGAAAGGACAGAAGTGGGAATGGACATCGGAAACTGAGAAAGCCATTGCCGAGTTGAAAAGAGCACTTGTAACTGAACCATGTCTGGCATACTTCAAACTAGATGCGTCAACAGTAGTGATCAGTGACGCGAATCCTGTAGGACTTGGAGCAGTATTGCAACAAGGACAAGAAGATGGACAGAACAAACCAGTGGCATATGCAAGTCGCTCACTTACGCCAACAGAAAGGCATTACTCACAAATAGAATGTGAAGCCTTGGGTTGTGTTTGAGATTATGGATTGAGATTTATGATTAAAAAATGAACACATAGTAGGGAAAACCAATGTCACAGACTCATTGTCACGTCTTCCTTTACCAGACACAGAAGACACTGGTTATGCAGACACCTATGTTGATAGAGTGCTTTCAATCAGCATTTATGAACTGCATGCACTGAGACTTGAGGAACTTAAACAAGCAACAAACGAAGATGACACATTGAAATTGTTGATGTCCATAGTGGAAAAAGGACAATGGCCTAATCCAATTCCAGACAAACTGCAGCCATACCACAGGTCTAGGTTGGAGTTATCTACATATGATGGACTGCTTTTAAGAGGACAGAGGATTGTGTTACCGAATACAAAAATCAGACAAGCACTGAAAATAGATGAGACACATCAGGGTGTAGTTCGTACAAAACAGTACCTGAGAAGCAAATTTTACTGGCCCAACATGGACAGTGATGTTGAAAGACTAATCAGGAATTTTTCCACTTGTGTGTTGAATCAGCCATTGCAGGAGGATCAACCTCTCCAACCACTTGAATTACCACCAAGGCCTTGGACAAAATTGGGCATTGCCCTGGCAGGTCCCATTCAGAATGAATACATATTGACTGTCATAGACTATTATACTTCTTAACCTGAGGCGGTTGTTGTATCAGACATATCTTCAGCCACAGTTATTAGAGAGCTGATGAACATCTTTGCACGATTTGGTTATCCACTAGAGGTAGTAATAGAAAATGGCAGGCAATTCATAGGACAGTTGTTTGAATCATTTCTGACTAATTGTGGAATTAAACACATCCGTGCATCACCTTACTATCCGAGAAGTAATGGCAAAATTGAAAGATTTCACAGATACCTGAAAAAGGCCTTGAAAGCAGCTGTGACAGAAGGAAAAAAGAGAGAGAGAGGAACTCCCTAAGATTCTGCTGACTTATAGATCAACACCAGACAGGGCATCTGGAGAAACCCCAGCTAATCTTATCTTTGGGTGTGATATCCCGACTAAACTACCAAACGTGGAAAAGAAAGAAGAAGAGCCAAGGGACATTCAAAAGACAAAAGATATCCATAGACATCATGAGGACTATGCACACAAAATGAAATTATATGCAGACCAGACACGGATCATAACTTCAAGGTCGGTGACGTAGTGTTTGTGGCTGGCCTAGACACCGGTAAATTGGATGCCAAGTTCAAAGACACTCGCTATGTGTTATTGAGAAACACCTCTTGGAACTCTTTTGAGTTAGTGAATGTGGAAGATGGCTAAAAAATAATGAGAAATGTAAAACATCTTTGACACGCTCCTCCATTGGATCTTGATTTTGAATCTGCAGAAACAGAAAATGCTGAGAATACAGGACTTTCTGACGTGCAGGAAGTGCCGAGTCCTCAGACAGTGGAGAGTACATCCGTAGGAGAGCCAGTAACTTTACCCAGAAGTAACGTAACAACCATTAGTGGCAGGGTTATCAGGAAACCGGCTCATTACAGAGACATTTAAAAATACAGGACTTGCATAGCTCTCCAAATGTTAAATTTGTCACGACCACCAGGCAGTCAAGACCAAATCGTAAGCGCCCCAGCAGCGGGTGATTATTAACAAACGCCGCCGCACGAGTTAAACCACCTGCGCACACTCACTGTGCGGTGCGCACGGCTATTTATACCATCTTCACCTGCTTCCTGCTGCTCGGTATTGAGTCTACTCCTTGAGAGCTCTACCTGGCGGTTTTCCCCATACCTCGTTTATTCTGGATGTTGGATTCCCCTTCTGCCTTTTCGACTTTGCACCTCACCTCTCGCCTCGGACTGTTTGCTACCGGAGATCTTCCTGGATTACGATTTGCCTTTCGCCTTTTGACTACGACCTTGCCTCTCGTTTTGGTTTGTTCGCCTGCCTCATCTACTACCTGTGCCTGCGTCTGCACAGGATCCTAGTATCTTCCCACCAGGGATTCCTAACAAAATTGCCCTATTTTGTTTGTGTTATCTATGTAGATGTTGCTTAGACTGCTAGAAATGAGGTGATATTTAGAAGTGACTTAAGTAGAAATTGAACTAAAATTTGAGTTGGTACGCATAGAAATTGGTGTAAAAAAAGTTGAATGTATTGAATAGAAATGAAAAGTTTTATATACATTTTGTTGTAATAGTTAATAACCGTTTACTGTGTGTTGATATAAAATTGTTACAATGTATGGTAAACTTATAGACTTTAAAAATAAAAAAGGAAGGGATGTAGTATAGTGAATAGACATGTCAAGACAACAGAACGAGAGAGTAGAAGGCGGGAACATATGGTGTGAGAGCGTGTTTTGTGTAGTTAATAAAATAGTCTAAATCATATAAGAAAGGCTCTTTATTAAGATACACAACATGCTCGATAAGCTACTGGACACACCCGCCCCTCCTCACACAGATCGTGGAAAAGCCCCCGAGTGGGAGGGCTCTCTCTTCCTCCCAGGACCTCTTGGACACGATGCACAGACAGAGCGCGGGGAGCCGCCGCCTGCAAACACGGCTCCAGGCAGGACTCCACTCCGCAGGAGCCGCAGAGCAGAGGAGATGGGGGCAGCTTAGCTCCTGTGCAGAGACCTGAGCTGTTGTTGCTGCGGACGCTGTTTTTTTTCTTTTCACGGGGTAGGAGTGAATGTTGAGTTGCCCTTAGAAATGAAGCAGAGCACTTCAACGGCACGGGTGTGTGTGTGTGTGCGCCCTGGTGATTCTGGGAGACAGATCGAACCTGGGCTAAAAGAGAGGGGGCTTAGCCCTCTTGCATTTGCTAGTTCAAAGTTGTACAACCCATTTGTATCTGCTAGGCAGCGCAGTCGTTGTGGACAAAGAACGCTTTGAAAATTGTCAAAAGCAAGTCATTCCGAGTTGGTCGGTTGTGTTTTCCGTTCATACGCGAAATGCTGAAATTATCTCTCGGCTCCTCGGTTGTCATTTCTGCTCCATAAAGGAATCACAGTACGCGTCGGCTTCCAGCACGGTGGGTCAAGACACGATGCCTGGGGTCAGAGCAAGCGATGTCTTCCTTGTTAGTATAGTGGTGAGTATCCCTTCCTGTCATGTGGGAGACCGGGGTTTGATTCCCCGACGGGGAATCGCTCTTCTTCTACCTCCTTAGAGAAAGGACTGCCTTTCACTTCTCTGTATTTTCTTTCACAGCGCTGTGCAGCTTTTCATTGCTCTTGCTTTCCTGTTCCTGATGGTAGCGGTTTACAGAACAGAAAGTCCTCATGGGACATACCCTCAAACTCATATCTAACATAAACGAGTGAATTGGCCAAATCGATTACAGACTCACCTAATTGCAATGAAAAGCATCTGCTCATCTTAACGCGCTCTACCAGTGTACTTTTGAAACCATCCGCCATTTCAATAATTCTATGAGTGACTGTGTCTTTCAGAGGGGGCAGCAGGTCGAGCTGTTTAGCAGCTTTTTTTCACACATAATACGTGTCAGCTCTTTTGTTAACAGTAAATAAGGGTGTTCAAAAAAAGTGTCTGTTTATTAGGTGTAAAAATTCCTTAACATCTTTGATGCTGTCATCAAAGATAAACTGCAATCAGCAAAGATAAAAGGATAATAATCTTTGCATACTGCCCTGTCTTTCTCACACCTGAAGAAGGCTCCACAGCCGAAACGGTGTGTTTCCTTTCTTCTCTTTTCAACATGGAATAATCCTTTACTTGTTCCTTTACAGCCTACGCATGCTGACGCAGCTACCCACCTGATATATAACATTCCTATAATCACAACTATGAATTTCCACTGTGGGTATTACATGTCACAACGCAGAAATGCAACAGTGACGTGTCGTAATTACAAATGTACATGATAAGTGATTTTGTCTCTCCTACCTTAGTGTCGGAATATTAAGATGTTCTGGTGACAAGGAAGGAGGGAAAAAGTAAATCAGCAGAAGGGGTGCTATTTTGTTAACTGTTAATCCTTACATGTTCAGAAGGTCATATTTAAAAAATGGTACAGTACATTTTCTTATACTTAATGATTTTCATAATTTGTCACATTACCTCAGTGGCAGAATTGTGAGACTATTTTATAATCAGGAGGGAGGGTCATAGCAATAAGCAGAAAGTGCCATCACCCTTTGCTCATCTTCGGTTAACCATATTCTCACATGCCATGTTCTAAATGTCCCATTGTAGACTGCTATATTAACATTTCTTGCAAAATGCAAGATTTTGAGACTTTTAACAATCAGAAGGCAAGGTCGTGGTAAATATGCAGAAAATGCCAGTGAATGAATGGTTTGCTTTTGTCTTATTTACTTGTCGTCTAACATGCCAGTTTGTGTTATTGTGAGTTTTGAAAATTGGTTTTCGATTTTCTTAAATGTGTTTCATACAAAAATGCAATTTGGATAATCATTATGTACATATTCCCCTTTACTGAGGCTATGTCCAGTAATCCACTCGGATTAGTATTTTTAAAAATAACTATAGAGAGCCATCTACAGGCGAAAGGCGGCATAACATCACAGCACCTAATAAGGTGGAACGAAAAACGCGAATAAGAAGCCAACTTCAGCTTCGTTAATGTAGCAGGATTGGGTGAGGTGAGGTGGAAAAATATTTCTTCCTCTGCATCCTAACATTTTTGTAGTTGTTCCAGGACTTCTCGCCCCAGATAAAGCTGCCAATACATCACTTGTTTCTACTCCATCATGATCAGCAGTGTTATCGGTACTAAGCTCCACAGCCGAAACATTGTGTTTCCTTTCTTCTCTCCTTGAAGGTTGATTCGATTTGTCAGCGAAACCGAAACTTAACCCTTTTTATAATTGCAGGAAATGCGAGTGTTTAACACGTGTCAGAATCACCAGGAATGTCCAATAATGACGAACATTGCAACCCCCCAGAAAACCATATTCACCCATGAAAAATGATCGTCGAATGGCTGGCGGGAGACATCATTTATACTCCCGTTGCATTGTGTGGCAGGGGCTCCGTGTCCCCTGAGCAGAACTGGAGGATCGTTTATTTGCAATTCTTTGGAAAGGAGCTTCTTTCGAAATCAATGCGTGCCTGGATGTTCGCGAACGTGCTCCCTTGTGTTGGCTTGTCCCGCACTGGAGGAGCACAAGGCAAGTCTTCACAAGACAAAAACCTCCAGTGCACAGCAATCTGAAAACAATTCTTGGCTGGCGCGTTTTATTTCAAAACAGAAACAGCACCAATTGAACAAATCGGCCAGACGCACATCGCCTCCGGGCGGCGAGGAGGAAGCGCCGGGACGCTATGTTGCAGAGCCCTGAGAGGGAACCAGGAGCGCACATTTAGAGGGGGGCGGGGGGCTGCCTTCGCTCTCTGCCCCCAGTCTCTTGCGCGAGTACTAAATCTCACGGAGCCAGCCAGGCAAGGAGCTAGCCTAGGCTGCGCGATTAGTGCTGAGGGTGTGGGCCGCTTGCAGGGGCTTGTACAACACATACTTACCTGGCAGGGGAGATACCTTGATCAAGAAGGAGGTTCACCCAGGGCGAGTCTCAGCCATTGCACTCCGGCTGTGCTGACCCCTGCAAATTCCCCAAATGTGGGAATCTCGACTGCATAATTTCTGGTAGTGGGGGACTGCGTTAGGGCTCTCCCCTGATGTGCTTGGTCCAATATCAGATACGGAAGAGTTACGACACCACGAGCTGCGATAGGATCCCAGTTCGAAAGGAGTCGATGCCACTGCTGGTTCCCGGTTTCTTTTAGTTAGAGGTCCGGAGAAGCATTTCAAGCTGGTTAGACTACTCCTTCCGGACATTCATTCCCTTTTCAAAGTCAGTCGTTTTGCTGTAGTCTGCATTATTTAGGCTGATTATCGAGGATAGCCTTTATTTGGTCATGGGGGCCTCGGTGCTGTATGCTAATTCTAAAGACAGTTTCACCCATTTTCTGATTGCTAGGTTCTGTACCAGTGCAGATATGTCAAACAGTGAATGGCTGAACCTCTATTGTATCCGTGCTCAATGAATGAAATCAGTAATAAATGAATATATGTATAGTTATACGAAAAACAAGTGGTTTATCGACTCATCTTTATTTGCAGATTTAGAGGCAGCTTCGATATTCGTTTTACAAACGGGTTTTTTTTTTATATGGGTCACACACATGCCATAGCAACAAAGCATCTCTAGGGATGAGGCTATAGATCACCTTTCCATCCTCCAGGTTTTCTTCCCAAATCCTACGGCACCAACGGCGACCCCTGCTGGCCGAGAGAGCAAAAGCTTGCAGCACCTGGTATTCCCAGGAAGTCTCCCATCCAAGTACTATTCAGGCCCGACCCTGCTTAGCTTCCAAAACCAGACCAAATCAGGCGCGTTCAGGGTGGTGAGGCTACAAGTGAAAGCATAGGTGCCTGACTCGCTACTTGAAGCTGTGTGTGGCTGGGGCTCCGTGCCCCCTGAGCGGGACTGAAGGATCGTTTGTGTGCAACTCTTTGGAAAGGAGCTTCTTTCCAAATCGCATTGCGTACCTGGATGTTGGCGAATGTGCTCCCTTGTGTTGGCTTGTCCCGCACTGGAGGAGAACAAACAAACTGCATGGAGGAGCACAAGGCAAGTCTTCACAAGACAAAAACCTCCAGTGCACAGCACTCTGAAAACCTTTCTGGGCTGTCGCGTGTTTATTTCAGCACATAAAGCACACCAGTCCTCCGCCCTCTTGTGGCCTTGCGGCGTCAGAGCAAGAGGCTCCTTCTCGCTGCCTTTCCGCTGTGTTGCAGAGCCCCGAGAGGGAACCTGGAGCGCACACTTTGTGGGGGGCGGGGGACCGCGTTCGCGCTCTGCCCCCGGTCTCTTGCGCGAGTACTAAATCTCACGGCGCCAGCCAGCGGCCAGGAGACAAGTACAATATCGCGGGACAGGGGGGCCTTGTCATTGATTGTTACATATGAGACGGGGATTAGGAGGAGACTCTGACTGATTGGTAAAGGGGAACACTAACACCAGAGTGACACCCCCGGCGTCTCTTTTTGAGAGACGCCCTGGGATTTCTTCATGGCCTTGGAGGGTCGGGACCTCAGTTTTACGCCTTCCCCGAAGGACGGCGCCTGTTTGTGCAGCAGAGTGTCGCCATCAGGATGCTGGGGCATAAGAAAGCCACAGTGAGCTCCCTACTGGTCCCAGTCACACCTCTTGGAGAAGCAGCAGCAACCTGAGCTTTTCCGGGGGGAATCTCCCATCCGGGTGCCGGCTAGGCTCACACCTGCTGGGCTGCCGTGGGTGAGCCGAGTCAAGAGTCGCAGGGTGAGATCTAGTCACCGGGGAGAAACGATACAAGCGAAGGATTACTCGGCTCCCAGCACTTGAAAAGACCGACAAATGACTCATTCCCGCCGGAGCTGAATGTACCTGCATGTGTCGTGTCCTCTTCTTCCCCCGCCCCGCTGTGTTTGCTGTATTGTCTTTGAAGCCGGCCCCCGAGACGAGACGAGACGGGATGTTCCTGTGCCCCAATTAACACTTTACAAGTGCCATTCCCCGGCATTGTGGCCATTGTTGCTGGTCACACGCAATAAGATAAGGTGGAGGAGAGCGGGGCATGCCCAGCGCCAGACATTCAAGGAGGGGGCTGTGCGAGGTGAGGTGAGGTGCGACACGCCGGAGCCCCGACGCTGCTAATGCGGAGCTCTTGTTTAACTGGCATTGAAAGGACGTGTGCGCACGGAGCGAGCCTTCCCTGCGGCGGAGCGTGGAAACTTTCTCCCCGCGCTGCAGGAGTTGTGTGTGCTGCAGCGGTGCCGAGAGAACAGCACAGAAGGCAGCAGGTTCTGGAGAGCGGGTAAGAGCCGGAGGCGGCGGCGTGCGGGACAAGGTGCTGGCCTAGGCTGCGCGCTTTGTGCTTTGGGTGCGAGCCGCTTGCAGGGGCTTGTACAACTCATACTTACCTGGCAGGGGAGATACCTTGATCAAGAAGGAGGTTCACCCAGGGTGAGGCTCGGCCATTGCGCTCCAGCTGCTTGGTGGAGAAAACACACAAGAGAGTTGGCACTCAGAGTGTCGAAGGGTCGATGTATACTAGGGCTCAGTTGAAATAAAACGTCAGGACTTTTCCGACTAGTGTCACACGAAGAGAGTACATCCTTCCCACCCCTCTGCGTCTGTCTCAGTAACTCGCTGTGATCGTATAGTGGTCAGTATTTTGTGTTGTGGCCGCAACAACCCCGGTTCGATTCCGGGTCCTGGCAGAATAGGAGGAGTACTGCCTGCCTTGATGGTTGATGAACGACAGAGGCCACTCTGACCTCTTCTCGGTTTTCTTCAATGACTTACTAAGGATCTTCTTCACATTCGCCCATGCAGGGGAAGCCAGTTACACCAAAGCAAACTCAGGAAAGTGCATTTCAAGCAGAGACCAGGAGGGACTTGTTTACACCGAGAGTGGGCGGAGAATGGAACAATGCGCCCAGCCCTGTTGCTGAAACTGATTCTTGATGAGATTTTCGGCTCACTAAGAGGCTTGTCCCCTCCTCCTGCCCCTCTCTGTGTACAGTAGAGCCTCCTGTCCAGCCAGCACATGTCCACAGACATTCACAACGGCGACTTATCATAAAACGTTTGCACATATAGTTAAATTATTAGTTGTTTTTACAGGAAGTTAAAAAAAAACACTTGAATTACTTATCCAGTCTCTCGAAATAAAGTTATTTTTCAAGCAATGCAACAAACCTCGGGCAATGTGTTTTTTTTAATCCAACATTGACAGCCACATCTTAAATCTTGTCAGTCAGCTCTTTTTTCTCTATTTGAATTGTGGCTTACACATCGCACGACTTTAAAAGCTAGAAAGACAGGTTTCGATTCACATTAGCTGGCGAGCCTTGTTAGCTGAAAAAAATTTTGAATCCCCGGCAGAACACATTCTGTAAGAATCAGCGCTTTTATAGTAAATTTCACCTTTAAAGGTGGCTTCTCAAAACGCTTTACGGGATAAAAACAAGAAGAACAGCAACAACAACAATATTGTATTTCATTGCACTTTGAAAACCAAGTAATAACTTAACTACATGTGCAAACGTTTTATGATATATCGCTGTTGTGAATGTCTGTGGAGTGTATCTTATTTGCCTTACGTCCTGGTTATCTCGCTCGCCCTCCCCCCCCTCTCCCTCAATTCAATTCAATTCAAGGTGTTTTATTAGCATGACAGATGGGTACAATCAGTGTTGGGTATTTACTTTGCTTTGCGATTCCACTTTTAAATTGTCCAATGTGCTGCTGTAATACAGTTTAAAATACAGTAAGTCTAAACTGTATCAGCTTTATTTATGGGTTGCAATTTAGAAAAAGTCAAAAACCGCACTCAAAATGCAATTTAGAGCTTTCTGGCAAGAGGAGA
The DNA here is from genome assembly GCF_059453375.1 of Lepisosteus platostomus. Taxonomy (NCBI): domain Eukaryota; kingdom Metazoa; phylum Chordata; class Actinopteri; order Semionotiformes; family Lepisosteidae; genus Lepisosteus; species Lepisosteus platostomus. The sequence goes on from NC_142615.1 coordinate 61,117,891, forward strand.
CACCCAAATTATTAATGTAACATGCCACTGTTTGTGCTTGAACAAAGTTATACTGCTATTTTCATTAGATATGCGATTAAAAAAAATATTTTTTTTGAATCCAAGGCGGAACACATTCCATAAGAATCAGCGCTTTTATATATCGCCTTTAAAGAGATATATTTAAACACGCGTTTACGATTTAAATCAAAACGCGATTCAAATCAATATAAATGTTTATTTTGTAACGCATAGGTGGCTATTCATTGTTATTAAAAAGACTTAAATTCGATCATGTTGTGATATTTAGAAATATAAATTTGTTTGGTGCGAGTGAGGTTTTATTTAATCTCTGACCAAGGGAAACGTTTCATTTTTTCAAAGAAATCTTTGTTAAAAGAAACAGTCATAGTTCCAATGGGGTTCGATCACAGACCGTGTGACATGGGAGTTAGGAACCTAGCCCCCTGCGCCACCAGCAAGGTCGCATGCAGGGTGCTGAAAAAGCACTACAGAAACATTATCAACAAACAATGTACAGCGTGTACTATTCTTGTGTTGCGGTACATGAATATAATTATATCGTTATTAATTTCTTTAGATACGCGATTCCATATTATATTCCCTTTTAATCAAATTCTAAAAGTATGCTTGTTGACTCCGGTATCTCGTTAAAGACTTTGATGCTTAAAATGTTTAGGGAGAAATGGAATACTGGTGTGTATTTTTTCTTTAAAGTACCAAGACCATCCATATACTGTATGTTTGTGTTCCAAAATTAATATCGTTTATGCCCTTCACACCCGTTACAGTATGCTCCTATTATTTTTATGCTCAGCTACTAAGATTTCCCTTCAGTGTTAAAATTCCATATAAATATTCAATACTTAAACGGGCACATTTAAGACATTAAATATACATATACATACTGTATACAGTACAGTTAGCATACGGTAATATGTTCATGTTCCTAAATCAATCTCTTTTATGAGCATGTGAAAGGCATGGTGAATCGATTCTCAAAAATTACTGTACTTTGGATTGGAAACAAATGCGTGATTGCGAAATGTTACTTTTACAAACACGGTCAATGAAAACAATAATAAGGACCAGGGTAATGCTTTGAGTTTACAGCTTGTCCAAGGTCATTCATTATTAATACTATTAGTAATAACTTCGTTAAAGACTTTTATGGCTACAGCTCAAACATGAGAGGTTGAGCTTTATTAGCTCCACCTTGCGGAAATTCCGGATACTATTATTTTGCTTGCGGTATTATAGGGGAATTTACGGTAACTCGCGGTATTTACCGGTAACTCGCGGTAGACTGCGTAAAGGGCACCACAAAATAATGCGGTATCGCCCGTGCATTTTGAATGGCTGCATCTGCAAATGATATCTCCCGCCAGCCCTTCAAAGATACTTTTCCATGGGTGAATATGGTTGTCTGGGGAGTTGCGGTGTTGATCACTATTGGACTTCCCCGGTCTCAAGTGTTGTTGTTGGACACGGGCAAAAGACTCGCATTTTCGGCAAATATAAAGAGGGTTAAGGTTTCGGCTTCAGCGGAGACAGTGTTTACATTGACAATAATAAGAAGAAGATCGTCCCTGGGTGGGCTTGAAACACCAATCTTTCAGTTAACAGTCGAACGCGCTCGCTGATTGCGCCACAGAGACTGATGCGAAAGGCTTTTCTCCATTCGCACCTTCCCGGTCAAAAAATAAACATTGCTTGCATTTTCTTGCCAGTCGGCAATATTCCTTCTGCTCTTATAGCCAAGAATTACATTTCATTTTTCACAAGCTGTATGAATTTCTTGAAAAACAAGTTGTTGAGAAAGGAAATGCATTCTTGCTTTAAACTAAATCAAGCCCTATGCGGTTGTCCAAGATGGTAGTTTCTGCACAAAAAGACAGGAAGAAAGGCACAGCTCGGATGTGGAGCCAGGATCTCCAGTTAATGAGACAGGTACTTAAACCGACTCAGCAACGGTGCCGGCAGAATTCTCCTCTTTTATAGCCACTTGGACACACCGCTCTGAGCCATCTGCGTTCTCGAAGCCCTGAGTCTGCCGGCTGAGCAAGCTGCCTCCTTTACACGGAACAGGAGCCCTGACCGTAAGAGAAATTAAGAGAAATGGCTTTTATTGGGCACTTTTCATGTCCAATGCGCTTGACATCTCCCAAGGGCGACAGAGTTCATTTACGACACTTTTCCTTTCTTTCTTTTTTCTGTACTCTTTGATGAAACAAAACGAGAAATCATGTAAGGGAAAATGTCTTTTTTCATGGAGAAAACATGCACCGGGAAATGTTGTGTTTAGAAGAAGTGAGTTAACATGAAAAGTGACCTAATTTACCGGAGCAAATGCTCACCTAGCAAGATCTCCTTTACTACAAGAGAGAAGTAGAGTGAAAGACGTGATCATTTCAAGCCGTTGTGGAACAAAACGCTTTTTTCTTGGAATTCTAAATCAATCAAAAAGTGATGATTTTTTAAAACTGATAAAAATGTAGAAAACACATTTCTCACTTAGAAATTGTAGATGGGGGTGGGGTATTACTAGTAGCGGCGCTGAACTCACCATGGTGCAATTCATTTACGTGACGGGTTAGTTGTTTAATGGATAACGCATCTGATTTCGGTTTATAAGATTGTCGATTCGACTTCTATCGGGGTTGTGTGATTTAAATCAGGCTCCTCAGAAATAGATGTCCGTTATGTAAATGAACCGCACCTGAAACGTTGGGTCTGGGTTCCTTTCTTTCCTGCATGAAATAGCAAATCGTTACAAAAAAAAAAACACCAACTAATGTCCAATAGTCCAATAGTTAGTCATTTAAGTAAACATGAATATACTGTAAGGTCTTGGTACATGGGAGTGGATTTCAACCACAATTAAAAAAGGGCAAATTATAATTACAGGCTTCAGACACTTTGTCATACAAAAGTGACCAAACACTCCCTAACTTTCAGGTTTGCTTGAACCTGTAACAAAGAAGCAGTCTGAAACTTCCATTCTCTGTTGTCACTGTCTCTAAAGCCAGACATGATGTTTCGCAGATGTGCAGTGTGCCTTTTCTCTTGTTGTGTTCAAGATGATCTGCTGCATAAGCTCCTATCTGGGTGTTCTATACTGCACTGTTATTTCATTCAGATTACTTATGTGGTGTAATTCTCAAATTTTCAGATTTTCAGGCACCTGCAAACACACCAGCTGACCTCAATGTGATTTGAACACACAACCTTCTGATCTGTAGTCAGACGCGCTACCATTGCACCACGAGGTCACTCATGACAAGTCCTTTTAATTCCCCCAAAGAGAATAACAGTAATGCTAGAATAACAGTAAAACTAATACTACTACTGTTAATTCTCTAACAGTAACACTATAATTATAAATAATATTTACATGAATATGAACATTAAAACTAAAACTATCAGTAGCGCTATCATCATTAATACTCACATGAACACTAGCATTAAAACAACCAGTTGTACTCTCATTAATATTAATATGAATACACTAGTATTAGTATTTGTTGCTACCCATGACGTTACATCGCTCTTTGTGATGAACACGATACACCTAGATGCACACAGTGACGTGGCGCCTGTCCCCGTGTAACCATACTTATGATTTATAAACACAGGAAAAAATACATGTAAACTGTTACTTACATACATTTATCAACTTGGAATATATTTTTTTAGCTCTAGGATACAGTTACCTAAATAATAATAAGAATAATCATTGTTTAATTTCGGTTTGAACATTTTTTACACGAAACGCACTGTGGTAATTGATCGATACAGTCTTTATTGACTGTTTTCTAGATATTTAAAACAGGATCAAAAACAGAAAAAGAACCAGTACTCACCAATCGGTGAAGTTAATCGTTTATTCTACGGTTTTTCAATTGAATTAATTGGTTTTCGATAGATAAGTGATCAATAACTCTCCTCCGTGCGCGCCCTGCGCCTCCCGCGGTCTTGCTCTCTGATCCAGGTGCTCAGGCTGGTGTCTGTGACATCACAGCGCTCTTTCTAACAGAGCAGAGCGAGTCTCTGCTGGAGGAGACTCCTGTCCGGAGCCCGGGGTTCTTTTCTTACAGATATAACATCCTCCCCAAAAAAGAACACACCAGGCTGTGAAGAGAAGCGAATCATAACAGTTGTAAAAGGAGAGCGACAAACCAAGGAATGAAATTCATTAAACAGGAAAAAAAATAGTTTACTTCGCAGATTAATGTGTTACAAGGCGTACCCGTGTGGAGCAGTAGAGAACGAGCACAAGTCCCTGTAATAAGTGCTTTTAAATGTTTTAAACGAATCATCAGAGTATAGAAGCCAGGAGGATCGGGAACCTGATCCTGGAGGTTAAAATGTGTATCCTGGTTTTATTTTCAGCCTGCTCTTAGTTCCATAGGTAGTCTGATTATTTAAATTAAATGTATAACTGTTACAATAATTCATCTAATTGTAAATTTATAAGACTGTGAGACACCTGTGAGAGACATATGAGAGCTGGTGATTCCCTGGGCTGGTGTGTAATCACACACAGACAGGTCTTCTTCTGTGTGATCTTAGTCCCACTGCTGAGAGCTACAGACTGGTCAACTGGTCACTACTGTAGACACGGCCATTGGCCCATCGGCTACTAATAATCAATATACAGTGTACTGACCAGAGTGTCACTACTTGTGTTTATTACATTAAAAGATAATTCCACACTCACGTGTGTTAGAAAACATTTATAAAACATGTTTGGAGATTGACATACAGTAAAGAAGGTAATACTGAAGGGCTGGAGGTCCTGGAAAGAGTTAATAGAAGCTTCTTGCTTCTGACCTGGAACAGAGTCCACAGCTGACAGATCAGTGAGTCTCGAGCCCAGTTCACAGAGAGGAGAACCAGGAGCTCTTCTCTGTCTCTAAGTGGCTGTGAGGAAGGAGAAAATGGGGAGATGTGACCTGAATTCAGGCTGTTCTGTCTGATATTATTCATGTAGCAGCACTGATTGTCTGAATGTCCTCTGGTTCTGGATTGACGGATAAAAAGAAGTATGGAGCTTCTGTCCGATTGTCTCTGAGCTGTGAATCTGACTAAGAAGAGAATAATGATTTTTTATTCTGCCTCTGATAATTTTTCTCTTTGCCAAGTGGTGTTACATCCCCTTCAGAAACTCTGCACAGACTGTCAGAGTGAGAGAAAAGTAGAGAGATGGACAGATAAGAGCACACACAGCGAGGGAGACATACATCTTGATTTACTTTGAAACAAGTGTTCATTTCCTTTGTGGAACAAGTTGTTTCTAAACTTCAAGAAATTCATACAACTTCTGAACGATAAAATATAAGTCTTGCTAATCAGGACAGAAGAAATACCGCAAGAAAATGTCAGTGATTTTTCTCCTTTTAACGAAAAGTGGAGAAAAACAACGGCAGTGCATCTCCGTCGTCTTAATTTAGCTTAATACAAGTATTCACTTCCTTTTCTGTGGCTTACAGACTGCGAAAGATGAAATAAAGTTATTGGTTATTCATGGTCAGTGCAGAAGAAATACTGCCGGCTGGCAGGAAAATGTCAGTATTTTATAATTCTTTAACTACAAACGTGTGAATGGCAAAAAGCAACGGGAGTGTGTCTCTGTGGAGCTGGTAAATGAAGGGCTGGTGGTTCAAACCCACTAAGGGACGAGCTTCAGACTGTTCTGCTGTAACCATAATCTCTGCTAAAACTTGATGGGATTTCTTCACAAGCCCTCTTGAAATTTGCAGGAAATATGTATTTTACTCATGTGGAACTACAAGTTAACAATTAAGTACCTGTCAATGTCCAAGAAAACCATTTTCACATGTGGAATTTTATCTTCAACTGGCTGTCAGGAGAATTCATTTATACACCCGTTGTATCCTTAGCAAAAATATTTTAAAATTAGAACACAGATTTGTTGGAGAACTTGACAATCCTTGACAATCATTATTAAATGAGCATTATACAAATGTGCGTTGATATTTTGTATATGTACCTTAATTGTAATAAAATTAAACATAATTGCTTTGATATGGATGTTCATTTGAAGGATTTGTTAATGTTAATGTTAATGTTTGGGGTCAGAGCGCAGGGTCTGCCATTGTACGGCGCCCCTGGAGCAGTTGGGGTTAAGGGAACTATCAAGGATCTCTGAACAACCAAAGATACATTTGGGCATCTGCTATTGGTAAAGATTAAAGAGTACTGTAAGTGTGAAGCTTGAAAAATCAGTTTTAATGTACTTCATTAAACTGATGGTGTGCTTATCAATCGTGCATAAAATGTACATAGCTAAGGATGGTTTCAATCAGTCGATCTCTGTGTTACAGGCCCACCACGGTTCCGCTGCGCCACTCTGCTAACAGATGTCTTTGTGTGATTCAACACAACTACTCTATCTTTGCTTTCTAAAAGTGTGCCCGAGATGCAAAAGTCTAAACGGTAAACGCAGACGTCACTTTGAGCTCTTGGTCTTTTATAGTACAAATCATCACACGCTGCTCTACATGGGCGTGTCTTCAAGATCGTTGTGAACCAAACCTTCTGCCAAACTGAATCTTTTGTCGTTAATTCCCAAATCTTCAATGAGAATCAGTGAAACGAAAACCAAGCCCATGTACACACTCGCATCCTAGTGTGAAAGAAAAATGATGTAAGCATTTGAGAAATAACGAGAGTAGTCTGAACATCTCCAGCCTGTCAACTGCTATACACAGAGATCGCTCCCTCTACACCCAGTTTATAACGCTGAAAATGATTCAGGAAGCACAGCAAAGTTCTAAAACCAGTGATTGCATCTGCATACATAAAATGTCAATTTTTCAAAAGTAAAATCTTCAGCTTTGAAAGATTGTCATCTATATATTTTCGTTTTTCTCTTTTTTACATAACACGCTTTCGAGAAACAAACTGTCTTGTAATGAAGGCTGCATTAGAAAATGTGTATCTAGCTTTGTTCAATTAAAATCGGCACATCCCAGTGGACAAAAGATGTTGAATATACGACTATTAAACGCATACTTTAGACGTATAAATGTGCTCCGTAACTGGGCTAGAATGAAATTCTAATATACGTATATCGTTATACGTCAATTAGACATCTATGATTATATGTTTATTATACATAAATGGTTGGAGTTCTATTATACGGATACATTTAGAGGACTAATATACATATATAGTTAAAGGTCTGTTATACATCAAATACATATTTTATAGGTGTATAAACTAGTAAATAAAGCCAATGATTTGTTTTAGAAAAATATGTAGTTCAAATTATACATTATATACAATATTGTAATCAACAAATGGCTAATCATCATAAAAACACAACTAGTAAACTTCAGTTACAAATTCTAGTAACATGGCAATATATATAGTAATGACAAACAAACTAATTACATGATCCCGCTAATATTTAACTCAAAACCACATTTCGATTCAAATATAAATTTTAACATTTACAACTTCTATATTTCCACCAAAATATAATTAAGGTAGCACAAACGCTACTTTCTAAAAAAGACAGAATGAAACTGTTTGTTTTGTGTTTCATGGTGATCCTCCTCTCGATACTAATGAAATGTTTAATATGATCCCTCGAGAAACAAAAAGGAGTCAATTTCCGCCTGGAATGATTGATGCCCCATCAAACATTTTGTAATATCCCCGGAAGTTTATACAGTAGAATCCTGGTTCGTGGCTTAAATTCAAGGTAAACAAGACTAAGGAAACGAGTTGGAAACTTGATGTCGAACTGGGATTTAAATCACCCGGAACATTTCACTACATTGGGCAGTATGTGCTAGGGAGCATTGCTTGACATCCCTTCGATAGCTCAGTTGGTAGAGCGGAGGCCTGTAGTGGAATCAGTAGGGAATCCTTAGGTCGCTGGTTCGATTCCGGCTCGAAGGAAGGTGATTTTTGTGTATTTTAATCAAAGAGTTAAAATAGCGAATCTTTTTCACTCAGACATTGATCAAAAGCTCAATAAACGACGAAGCAGAGGCTCCTGTTCCAAAGTCTGCCCACGTCTGATTGTCTTGTTTTGGCCAATATCTGATCTTTGAATTAAGGGAATACTCTGTTTGCTTTGTAATTAAAAAAACATACAGTACAAATGTCAATTTCATTTTGGTTTCAAGATCGCAATTTAGTGTGAAACATAAAAGCCAGCTGGATAAGCTTTATTAATTTCCCTCACGGGATCAATAAAGTATCTATCTATAAATCTCTTATACGTTATTTACAGTGGCCTTTCAACTAATAGCACGTGCAGGGATCAAACCCTAGCTGTTGGTACACTACGAGTTGCGCAAGGCTCTGTAACGCGCAGATGAGAAACTAACCTCTGCTTCTTCATTATATAAACAGTGAGCCATATATGCGAGCTTACTGCCTCCTACGGGCTCTGTATTTGTTAGCGATACAAGACCGGCTGTGGAGAAATGAAGTGAGGAGGGTGTGTACATTAAAAGGCTCATAGCGTCCCTGGAAGGGCTCAAACCACCACCCTTTTGGTTAACAACCGAACCACAAAGACGCATGTACAGCTTAACACTTCTCGGTCTCAGTGAAAGTGATACACTCCGTAAAATTTCCAGAGATTCATTTATTTTAAAAGGAAAATCACCAACAGCGGCCGAGATCTACTGGAGTTTTTTCACTCTATACTGCGATTTCTGAAGGGTACCCTGTGAAAATACAAGTTTTGACGAGACGGGATGGACATATAAGGTCAAAAGGCTTGGGGAATTGAACTTTAAGGTGAAGACTGCGGGTTCAGTAGCAGCAAAACCTGATCAGTATCAGTTGACTCCGATATACTTTGAAAATAAACTTCGAAATTTAAAGTCAGACGTGCTACCGTTGCACCATGGGGTACTTAATTAAAAAAATTAGAAAAAACAATCAGTGTTCCTGGATCTGTAATTGAGAACAACACCTGCACAAAAGCTGCGCAGGTAGAATAAAATGTGGTCTGGGAAGAAGAGACTCTCTTCGGAAGAGCTGCGCTCTTCACAGGAGATTTTTTTTTTGTGAAGCTGATTTGTCTCCTTTGGGGAATTCAAAGGCCCGGGCAGCTGTAACTTCGTGGCGCAACGGTAGCGCGTCTGGTTCCAGATCAAAAGGCTGCGTGTTCAAATCACGTCGAGGTCGGCTGTTACTTTTTCAGGTTCTGCTGGTCCTGAACACGGAATTCACACCATGCAGTTGAATTCTATCTATATATACACCACATAGATAATCTGAACAAAATCGAGCAGTACAGGACACGCAGTGTGAAGCTCACACAGGCTTACAGTCTCCAGTATTGGAGTGAAGAGGAAAAAAATAACTTAGTTTTTTTAAGAGAAAAGGCACAGTTCACATCTGCTTAACATCACGTCCAACTTTAGAGACAGCTACATCAGATAATGGAATCACGGAAGTTTCAGATAACTTTTTTTTAATACAGGTTCAAGCAAACCTGAAAGTTAATGAGTTTCCGGACACTTTTGTTTTATTAAAAAGTGTCTGAAGCCTGAAAATGTAATTTGAAAAAAAAAACCGCTATTGGACATTAGCAGGTGCTTTTTGTAACGATTTGCTATTTCATGCTGGAAAACAAAGGAAACAGATCCAACGTTTGCTTTCAGGTGCAGTTCATTACATAATATACATCTATTACTGAGGAGCTTGAATAAAATTTACACGAGCCAGGTAGAAGTCGAAGCTACAATCTTATGATCCGAAATCAGACGCGTTGTTTATTAAACCGCTGGCATTTCACATAACCTGAATTGTCCCATAGTGTGCTCAGCGCCGTTACTAGTAATGCACAGCTCCGTCTAAAATTTCAAAGTGAGAAACATGTGTTTTCTGATTTTTTATGAGTCTTAAAATATAATCTCTTTAAATCAGACAAGGGGTGTTTCGCACTGAAATTCCGATTGACTGAGAATTCAAAGAAAGACTGTTTTCTTCCACAACACCGTATAATTATCACATCCACCAGACTCTCCAACCTCTCCAGACCTTGCTGGTTGAGCAATTGCTTCGATAAATTAGGTCACGTATCATGTTAAATCATTTCTTCTCAACACAACATTTCCTGGTGCACGTTTTCTCTATGAAAAAAAAGAAATTTTACCCTTGCACGATTTCTCGTTTTTTTATCAAAGCGTACAGAAATAAAAAAGAAGAAATAGTGTCGCAAAATAACTCTGTCGCCCTTGGGAGATGTCATACGCATTGGACATGAAAATGCCAGATAAAAGCCAGTTCTCTTCGTTTCTCAGTGTCGGGGCTGCTATGTAAAAGAGGCAATTTGCTCTGAGCGCAGGTTCAGCGCTTACTGAACGCAGATGTCTCAGAGTGGTGTGTCCAAGTGGCTGTAAACGGTGATGGCTGTCCTGTCACCGTAGCCTAGTTGGTTAAAGCGCTTTTCTATCAAACAAAAGAACCGAGATTCAAATCCCAGCCGTGTCTTTCTTCCTATCTTGTAGTACAGAACGTACCATTTCGGGCAATCACAAAGGGCTTGATTTCGTTAAATGCATGTGTTCATTTCCTTTCTGGAAAACTTGTTTTTGATTAAATTCACACAGCTTGCGAAAAATGAAATTCAATTCTTGGTTATCAGTGCAGAAGAAATATTACCGTCTGGCAAAATAAACGGTAAGAGATTTTTTTAAAACCTAAAACTTGTGATTCGAGAGAAGACCCAACTAGTCAGTCTCTGTGGCGCAATCGGTTAGCGCGTTCGGCTGTTAACCGAAAGGTTGGTGGTTCGAGTCCACCTAGGGACGGGGTTCTTTTGCGATGTAAACGTTGTCGTCAGTCGATTGGATTTCTCAGCGAAACCATAACCATTTTAATATTTGCAGGAAATGCGAGTGTTTAACACGTGTCAGGGTCACCGGGAAATGTCCAATAATGCCCAACATTGCAATTCCCCAGAAAACCATATTCACCCCAAAAATATTATCGTTGAATCTTCATTTATACTCCAGTTGAATCCTCTGCTGAAATATTTTAAAAATACAATGCAGGTTTGTTTGAGAACTTGACAAGCATTGTTAAGATGGCACTGTGCAGTTGGATTTTGATATTTTGACATATTTACCTTAATTTTAAACATAAATACTATACAGTCTATTGTAATTTTAAAATATGTTAGCTGAGGATGCAAAGGGGTGAAAGGGAAAGGTCAGAGGGTATAGTAAAAACGAGGTTAGGATTAGTGGAGGTGGTAGGGGTGTTGATGGTTTTTCTCTGTAGAGGATGATTGAGGTTTTTATCCTTCTCTGAAGTGAGAAATTGGAAGAGTTGGGAGTTGAGGGATCTGATGAGGTTAGTTATAAAAGGAAGTTGATGTGGAGCTGTTAGCCGTAAAACGTCCTAACGTCTTTGATGTTGTCATCAAAGATAAACTGCAGTAAGCAAAGATAAAGAAAATTATCTTTGCTTACTGCCCTGTCTTTCCACACCTGAAGAAGGCTCTACGGCCAACACGTTATGTTTCCTTTCTTCTCTTTTCAGCATGGAATAATCCTTTACTTGTTCCTTTGCAGCCTACGCATGCTGACACAGCTACTCACCTGATATATAACATTCCTATAATCGCAACTATGAATGTCCACTGTGGGTATTTTTTCCATTATTATTTATTTTGGCATTGAAGCATATTTTATGTAATACCGAAGTGTCATAATCACTGAAAAACATATTTTTTCATTTAGAAAGAATTAAAAAAATATAAATCACTATGAATTACATTTAACCTGTTCTGATCTAGGTTTTCTATATACTTTAACATGCCATGTTCAGAATGTCACAACACAGAAATACAACAGTGAAGTTTTGTAATTACAAATGTTCGTGATGAGTGATTTTGTCTCTCTTACCTTAGTGTCGGAATACTAAGATGTTTTTGTAACGAGGAAGGAGGGAAAAAGTAATTCAGCAGAAGGGGTGCTATTTTGTTGACTATAAATCCTCACATGCCATGTTCAGAGGGTCATATTAAAAAAATGGTACAGTAAATTTTCTTATGCTTCATGATTTTCATAATTTGTTACATTGTGTCTCACACCTTTGTGTCAGAATTCTGAGATGTTTTTTTTTCTAAACAGGGGCCATCACAATACAACAGAAAGAGCAATTAGCTTTTCCCTATAATTTCTCTCATGCCACATTCAGAGGGTCATATTTTAAAAATGGTACAGCAACATTTCCTGAAGTTCAGGATTTTGAGAGTCTGTTACATTGTGTCTCACACCTCAGTGGCAGAATTGTGAGACGATTTTATAATCAGGAGGGAGGGTCATAGCAATTCAGCAGAAAGTGTCATCACCCTTTGCTCATCCTCCGTTAACCATATATTCTCATATGCCATGTTCTAAATGTCCTATTGTAAACTGCTATAATAACATTTCTTGCAAAATGCAAGATTTTGAGACTTTGAGAATTCACGTTTTGCCTTTGTCTTATTTACTTGTTGTCTAACATGCCAGTTTGTGTTATTGTGAGTTTTAAAAATTGGTTTTCGATTTTCTGAAATGTGTTTCATACAAAAATGCAATTTTGATAATCATTACTTACATATTCCACTTTACTGAGGATATGTGCAGTAATCCACTCGGATTAGTATTTTTAAAAATGACTATAGAGATCCATCTACAGGCGAAAGGCGGCATAACATCACAGCAGCAGCACTTAAGGTGGAACAAAAAACGCGAATAAGAAGCTGGCGAATAAGCAGCCAACTTCAGCCTCGTTAATGCAATAGGATTGGGTGAGGTAGAAAAATATTTCTTCCTCTGAATCCTAACATTTTTGTAGGTGTTCTAGGACTTCTCGTTTCAGATAAAGCTGCCAATACATCACTTATTTCTACTCCATCAATATCAGCAGTGTTATCAGTACTGAGCCCTAAGTGTGGGTCCTGTCATCATATAAAAACTTGAACGTATCAACTGCATTCACCTGAAAAAATCTGATAAAATTGAAAAATACATCGGAAACAAATTTACACTGTTTTTTTCAGATCCAGAAGAGACTCATCATGAGACTCAAAACAGACCTGTTTTTAATTCTTTCCAGGAGGAAAGATTATTCAGATGCAAACATGGGTCCAAAATCAATGTACTCACCTATCTGTGTTGCTTCTTCAAATCCTTCAACTAAACCTCAGTATTAAGGGATGATATCATACAAATTTTAGTTTTCTTTTAAAGCACTTTTTAAAAAAAATATGAGCCTCTATTATAGTTGTCTTGGATGTTTCGCAAGGTATAATAGACCCCCTTGTGCCCTCCGCTAAAATATTATAAAATACAACAATCTTTATATATATATAGAACAGCTTTATGGTTACATCTATATTAAAATTAAGATAAATATACAAAAGTATTGAAATACAAATGTACAGTCCTAACATAATCATGCTGTCCAACTGTCTTTTTTGCTTTTCAAGTTCTCCAACAAATCTGTATTGTAATTTTAAGTATTTTAACTAAGGGTGCAACGAGAGTATAAATGAATTCTCCCGCCAGCCATTTGAAGGTCAAAGTCCATGGCTGAATATGATTCCCTTGAATGTTGGCCATGACTGGTCATTCCCAGTGATAATGACTAATGTACTCACTTGTTTACTTGCTGTAGTTTGACACACAAAACAACTGCATTTCCTGCAAATATCAAGTGGGTTAAGGTTTTACTAAGGAATCCAATTAAGTAGAATAATGAGAAATGGGCTCGAACCACTAACCTTTCAATTAACAGCTCCCAGAGACTAATGTGCAACCCTTTTCTCCATTTGCAAGCTTTTGGTAAAAAAAAAGACTTTATTCTTGCCGGCCTGTGATATTTGTTTTGCACTGATAAGCAAGATCTGTGTTTCATCTTTCGCAAGCTGTATGAATTTCATGAAAAGCAAGTTGTTCTAGAAAGAAAATGAAAACTTGCATTTAACAAAATCAAGCCGCACGTGATCATCCATAGTGATACATTCTATAAGACAAGACAGGAAGAAAGGCAACACTGGGATTTGAACTCAAGATCTCCTGTTTAATAGGAAAACGCATTAACCAAATCAGCCAAAGTGCTGTCAGACTATTAACATCATGTCTGATGTCAGTGATTGCAGCTGACGAGGAGGATCGCTGGAGGACAGTTCGCTGTGAACAAGTCAGCCTGCATGATGAGGGGAAGAGACCAGCCTCTGTGATGCACTATAGAGTTACACTAACCTTCTGCCCTACTGTTCTCTGCTGCATTCTACCCTAGCAGATAAATATTGGTTTCCATGCGTGTAAGGTTTCTTTTTTTTTGTCAAATATTTTCAAGCATATTTTTGCTGTTGAAAATAAGTTGTTTGTGGTTTTGAGTGTTGTGTTCCTCTTCCCTTAGTGTCACCCAAAGTGATACATTGTGCTTTGGTAATTCTTCAGGCTATAGTTTTTAGAGGAGCTCAGTTGAATTAATTTGCGTAGATAAAGTATTTATTTTCCTTTTAATTCTTTAAAGCATATTACATTGTCAATACATTGTATCTTTCTTCCTACTAATTGTCATCATTTTTTTTTCTGGCTTGATCTCGTAATCAGATATTAAAAGAAGTGGGACAGATTCATGCACACTAAAAAATACGAAAGGGTAGCAGGACACAGTAACCAGCAAACATCTTGTAGATTAGGAATGTGCCTTAAATATTTCAGTACTTTAGAGGGTTCTGCCATTTTAGATGTTGTACTGTGCCTGTCTGATTTATCAAAGTGTCATTTAAATCTCCCGTCATTTCTATATCAGTCTGAAGGCCTTGCAGTAAAGATTGCAATTAATCCCAAAATGCCAAGTTTCCCACTGATGATACGTACAAATAAATTAATGTACATTTTCCCCCAAAACAACCAATTTAAAATAAAATGCATCTCTCCTCATCTGCAGTTTGAGAGATTAATGTCAGAATAAATACAGGTTTAAAAGTTAGGAGCATTGATAGTCCTATTTTAAAATTATGCTAAAATGCTCACAATATATTAAAAAAGTTCTATAAAATGCAAAAATAATTAAAACATATTTTTGTATTTTTTTTTACAAGGTAAAAAAAAATGATACACAGTTATAAAGATCAGGAATTATCAATTTGAAGTTACAATCCACTTACAATATGTCAAAAATGGCAAGAATATGTAAAACAGGTGTATACCATTTTAAAAAAAATGAAACAAGTAAAAAATAAATACTAAATACTTTTAAAATTCAGGAATGTGATTGGTCAGATGCTTACGATGAGTGTTGTTGGTGTTTCGTGTGATTTAGCGAATTGAAAAAATATACAATTTAAAAACGGCAAGAGCTCGTATGAAAAAAAATAGTTTGCAAGTATCTTTGTTGTAACAGCTGCACCAGAACTAATGTATTCATATACATCAGAAAAGTACCTGAACTTGACTGGTTTATATTCAGTTATGTGCATTGGGAACAAAAGGGAGACTTGCATGGATTTTATTAGGTTTTAGGAATCAGAAAATGTATTTTTGCACGTTTATGCCTACGAGCAGAAATAACTTCCTGCTTTCAGCGCTTTTATTGTTTCTGCTTGTAAATTCGAACAGAAAAACCCAGTACCGACTCACAGAAACGCCCCGGAGTTTCTGTGTTTCTGGGATTTAAGAGGGATGTACTGTATGTAGACAGTAAAGGGAGTTTTTTTTCCCGCTGTAGAGTATGAAGGCGATTTGATGAGTCTGGAGGGAGGAGACGCACATTCCGCATGGGGAGCACAGAACAACGAGTTTCACCTGCAACTCGCCAAGTCCTGTCCTATATAACCGCTGAGCCTGGGACACACTGAGTCTCTAACCAGTGTTGGAGATGTAAAGGGTTAAACCCAGAAGTCGAGAGTGGAGTTTTTGTATAAGTGTTTGATTAGGGTTTTGGGGGGTTTGGTGCACAGAAGAATTTTCGGTTTAGGTTTAGTTTGCTTTTAACACATTTGTAACGGCCATGGCGGCCTGTAGAGTCGGCATGCGCCGTTACTTTTACGCACATTTGGTGTATAAGGGTGGTGAGGGTTCGGCTCACTCAGGTGATATTTCACGGTTGGACTTTTCAAGGAAGGTGTTACAGAAAGAGTTAAGGATTAGGGCATTAGATGTCAATTGCTTAATTACTTTGCCGAAGAATTGGTTTTGACATCAGTTTCAAATCGGCAAAGTTACTGGAAGAATTTTGGAATAAAATAGAAGAGAAAAAAGATGTGGGCCTGATTAGAATGTTTAAATGGCAGAAGCTGATGGATCTTTCCAATAGGACTATGATTGTTCGCATATTTAATGAGATGGTGATGAAGGAAGATATTGTGACATGGTTGTCTAAGTATTGTTTAGTGAAAGGTGAGCCTCAGAAAGTCTGGGATGATGATGGCATCTGGAACTGTGCATGGAGAGTACCTGTTTCATTGCATGGAGATAAAAATGGTTATGGTGGATTTAAACACATTCCTTCTCTGATTGGATTAGGTGAAAATAGAGGCCTTGTGTTCTACCAAGGGCAGCCAAAACTGTGCAGGAGGTGTGGGGAGCTGGGTCACTTTGTGGATGCCATTACAAAGGTGGTGTGTGGTAAATGCAAGGAAATTGGACATGCATATACTGAATGTACAAGCGTGAGGAAATGTAATCTCTGTGAGTGTGAAGGTCATGTGTTTAAAGACTGTCCAATTTCCTTTGCAAATAGAACAAAAATGCAAAAACAGTTTGAAGAAGCATTTTAGGGCTGGAGCAGTGCTTATAGATCAGGAACTGAATGTGGTTGAGAAAAGGAGAGCGAGGGTTCAGAATGGAGTGAAGGGAGTGAGGATGGGGTAGAAGAGAATGATAATGATGCAGAAAGATTTACATCTCTCCAATATATGTAATCCTACTGACCAAGCTTTAGAACCGGTGACTCAAGGAGGGCAGATGAAGAACTGTCCTGTGGATAGTGGGGGTGGTGGAGGAGGAGAGAAAGAAAGCAAAGGGGGGAAAAAGAAAAAGGCCTGTATAGTAGGTAGGAGTACGTCAGCACATTGTAGTGAAACCAGCGAGAGCACTGGTGGTGTATCTGGGTTTCATGAATGTCAAATATAAACTCTTAAATATATATTGTCTGAGTTGCTCACATGACGGATATGTCCTAATTCAGGAACTGAGTATATTTATTGGGATGGGAACCAGTGATTTTAGCTGGGGATTTTAATTGCCTTTTAGAAAGAGAAGGCAGAATGAAGGGCGAGAGATGGGTCCAATTTCATACTTCATCAATATTATTGCAAACATGTAAAGATTTTAAACTGAAAGATGGCTTCAAACTTCATAGTCAGGGGAGGGCAGATTTCACATGGTACAAGTCTAATGGGACCCAAGCCTCACGCATAGATTTTGTTTTGATACTTGATTTTACTTTCACGACCGCAGGCTTAACCCCTGACCATTGTTTCTCTCACCATTGTTTACTGTCATGTACTCTTTCTATTCCAACGGCTGTTACTGTGGGGAAGGGTGTGTGGAAGCTCGATATTTTGCTTCTGGAAGGTGAGGATGTGATGCGCAGGTTCAGGGAAAGTTATTAGGAATGGCAGTCTTTGTATGACCTGTTTGGCACAAGAGCACAGTGGCTGACCCTGTGCTCTGACCCCCAGCTTCTATCCCTGTCTGTGTGTCTCATGGAGTTAGAAAGGAGTTACAAGCTGTGCAAACTTCCAAATCTGTAACATCATTTCAAGGGTGTATGATAGATCATTCACAAGATCACATGGCTATTTATTATTGTAAGATTGTTGTTCACTACTGTTCTTTTGACTCTTGAGCTTGCATTATACAGCCGTTGAGTGCATTTTGAATCTAAGAGATATCCAACTGATTCAACCTGTCTGATGAATGTTAAATGGGTTGTGACTTTTGGCAAAGTTTTTTGCAATATTATTTGTTTCATGAATACCATTCATCTCTATAACAACTTTCCTGTCCCCTGAACATATGTTTTAAATTGCTTGATCCCATTGGGTGCAACCTTTCCATTGTACTCATAATGTGTTTGCATTAGGAGTGTGTTAAATAAGCAAAAAAGAGCCCTTTTCTTCAACTGCTTCTGATATTATACAGTGGTCAGAATCTGTCATCCAAAAGCTGATGAGTGAGGGGGAAAAAAATTAGTACAGATGCACAATCCATAAAAAAACATTAAAGAGCATAAGGGTTTTCATCACATGGACTTGTTTGACTGTTGAGGATTAATGTTTTGGTGGCAGATCAATTAAAGGACAATAACCAGAAACACTGGTTCTCACACTGAACGCATTCTCCTTCAATCTTTTTTAACAACAGTTGAGTGGAGTTGCCATGGGCACCAGAATGGGACCCAGCTATGCCAATATCTTTGTTGGCTGGGTAGAAGAACGCTTATTCGCTTCCTACACTGGCTATGTCCCTGACCTCTACAAGCGATATATTGATGACTGCGTCGGTGCTGCCATATGCTCCGACGATCAGCTTAAGTGCTTCCTGCACCATTTCACCAACTTCCACCCGTCCCTCAAATATACGGTTAACATATCTTCCAACACTCTTCCGTTTCTAGACATCAACTACCCCCGACTGTCCACTTCAGTTTATTACAAACCCACGGATTCACACAGCTACCTCCTGTACAGCCCCAACCACACTAAAAACTCTCTCCCTTTTTCACAGTTCCTTCGGCTACAATGACTATGCAGGGACGACATTGACTTTGCGAACCAAGCCCTCAAAATGTTCTCCCTTTTGATCAACAGAGGATACCCCAGCAATGTTATTGACGGGGCCCTTGCCCGAGCCAAAAACACCCCTCGGACCATCAACCGAATCAGGAACTCCTGCAGTAACAACCGCATTCCTTTGGTGCTTCCCTACCACCCTGACACACTTCCTATCCCCAGGACTGTAAACGACAACTTTTCCATCCTACACGATGATCCCTCCATTGGGGCCCTCTTTTCTGACCGCCCCATCATCTCATATCGCCGATCACCTAATCTGCGCAACCTTCTTGTTCACAGCTCCCTTGACTGCCCTCAGCAACCATCCACACCAGGCACTTTCCCTTGCAACAGAGCTCACTGTATCACCTGCAAGTATACATCAAACACCACACTCATTCAAGGCCCCTCAGGACAATTCTGGATCACCCAGATGGCATCCTGTACCTCCAGCAACCTTATTTACTGTATCTCTTGTAGTAAATGCCCAGTTTCTCTCTACATTGGAGATACATGAAGGAGACTTGGAGACCGCTTCAGAGAACATGTCAGGGCTGTGAAGATTAAAGATCTCTCCAAGCCCATTGTTTCTCATTTCACCTCTGATGGCCACGACCACTACAATCTCTCCATCTGTTTTCTCAAAAATGGTTTTCTAAACTCATACATTAGAAAGACTACCGAAACCAAACTTATCCTGCAGCTACTTGTAGGATCACACCTCCCCCTTCTCTAAACGACAGACTGTTCTACTAAATTTTCTCCATTCATTGGTAGTTTCATTTCACACCTCTCAACACCTATTCTGACTTCACATCTCTTGATCGGCCTCTCTTTCTGTCCCCTGCTCCTCCCTCTCACCACTCCTCCCTCCCAGCCTTTGTTCTCCCACTATATTACCTTTGCCTACTGCCTTGTCTCTCTCACACCTGAAGAAGGCTCCACGGCTGAAATGTTTTCTCTCTTTTTTTCAGCATGGAATAAATCTATTACTTGATCCTTAACAACCGGAAACACTATCTTCGGTCTTTCCAGAGCTGTAAGTAGTCATTCCAAGTTTATTAACTTGTCTCTGTTTTGTATGTACTCTTCAATAGCCACTGATGTTATTTACAACAGCTATTTTTAAAAATAAATTTGCATTTTTTTGGACTTTTTAAAGAATTGGCACATTAGGTGGAGCGGTGGCTCTGTGGCTAAGGATCTGCAACTGTGCCTGGAAGGTTGCTGGTTTACATCCCACGGTCGGCAGAGGAGTCCTACTCCGTTGGGCTTCTGAACAAGGCCCTTAACCCCAACTGCTCCAGGGGTGCCGTATAAATGGCTGACCCTGCGCTCTGACCCCCAGCTTCACTCCCTGTCTGTGTGTTCATGGAGAGCAAGCTGAGGTATGCAAAATAGGAATTCCTAATGCAAGAAATTGTATATGGTCAATACAGTGATCATATCTTATTGGCAAATGGTAATCTCCAAGGAACACGTAATAGGTTTATTCCATGCTGAAAAGAGAAGAAAGAAAACACAACGTTTTGACCATGGAGCCTTCTTCAGTTATGATTTGATTTTTTACAATCATACCCACACAAACTTTGCAGTTTTTAAAAATCTTGCACACACAACCCAGATATGTTGACTTTTTTTAAATTTGGGGGTAAGTTTAAGAAACACATAGTTCTTTTCTAGTTTTGTTTACGTGGTGACTATCAGGAATCCTCAGTGAAAAGGTATGCAGATCATGTGCAGATGCAGGAGCCAGTAGTTATTGAGACAGTCAAACAATCCAAAACGTCAGGTGAGGTCCAAGGTCGAGAGGCAAAAGGGAGTTCAGTAACCAGTAAGCGAGATTCAGAGTAAACGCGAGGTAGAGCTCTCAAAGAGAAGACTCAATACCGAGCAGCGGGAAGCGGGTTTGGATGGTTAAAAAAGTGCTGCAGAGCGTGTGCTGATGGATTAACACATGTTATTATTAACCCACTGCTGGTACTGGTTAGTTCTTTTGTGAGTTGATCCCCGGTGGTTGTGACAGTGACAGAATGCTGTTTTGTGATTGATGCTATATTAAAATATAGGGCCCGTAAAATTAAGCACAGAAATAAAAACATTTAATGGACTTGTACATCTGTCGCACTCCTACACTATTAACATCCAGTGGGAGTTGAATTTCACTTATGTTTCCACTTCATTCAGCTGTGTTTCCTATTTTTCAGATTGTTGGCAATGCCACATGTTAAAGAAGGACAGAGGTGTAGGAGGCCAGAAGTGTGGTCAAGGGTTGGAGGAGTAGGGAATGTGATCAAAGAATTTCTGAAGTTTTCTAAGATGGAAAAAAGAAATTAGGTGGCATGACAATATGTGGTCAACACTGTCAAACAGAGTCCTTGGAGAGGATTGCTCCAGCAACAGGAAATGGTTATCAGTGATTTGGCATGAAGATAGATAAAAAGTAAGAACCCAAGTGCTTAGGGCGCAGAAGGGGGTGAGTATTGGTAGGGATTCCAAACCAGATGACAGTACACAATCTATAGTCAATATTTCAAGTCAATGTGAGGGATGTAGTTTGGAAGGCGACACAGAGCTCAGAAGTTCATTAGAAGATACAGACGATACATGGGCAGCACACGGCAGCACAGACAGTGGTGACATGTTAGAGGGAGACAAAATCTGTGTAGAATCAGAAAAAAGCCTGAAGAACACAGTGAATATTCCCAGGGGGCAAGCTCGTCTGGGACATCACCTCAGGATAAAAGGGGATTAAGAAAGATTATGTCTGTGCCTAAAACTTTCAAAGTATGTCTAAAGGCTGAACAATGGAGAAAATTACCACTTCTTAAAGGTACATCTAAACTAAGATAACCATGGACCCATATCTTATATAGCAAGTTCAGGAAGATAAATCCTTGCTGTCAATAGCCTTCAAATACCAATACATCAGGAAAGAGAATTCTAATGATTAAAGCAGTCTGTACTTTCAGTTCCTACCTTCAGTACCTTTTACATTACAGTTCCTGTAATGTAAAATACATAATGACAACAAGACACAAACCAATGGGCAATGATGACATCACAATTGATGTTGTAGGAGTAGGGCAAATACAACACAGTGAAAGGGAAACAAAATTTCGACAGGCACGCCAGCCTTATCGTTGAAAGATTGCCCGTGCCCTCACAAAAGGAATCAGCAATGTTTACTACAGGCAGCTGAGCAGAACTCCGCTTGCTGAAATTGCAGCAGGCAATTTATCTAAGGCTCACAAGCAAGTATTAAACACTTCAGCATTTACTATTCGAATACCACACTATGTCAAAACACTGCCGCTTCTTAAGTTAATAAGTAAGGGTTTTTGAGCACGCATTGTGTTGTTAATGCTTATATTAAAAAAGCATAAATTCACATAATGGAATTTGGACTGAACAAAGTAGTCCAGCCCCTTTACAACATTACATACCACTGATTAAAGCTTAAAACTACAGAAGCAGGAGTAACAATAATGGCAACAACATGTTTGGAGTTCGGCATTTCATTTATTCTGCGGAAACATCGTACCGGAATGAACTGCCCGAGATAAAAGAGTAATTGCGGCTTCAGATCGTTTTTACAGAGCATTGCGTTGTTCTGTTCATGCTGACTACACGCTTTAAATTTGTCATTTACTGCAAGCGTTGCTTTTCCAGGTTTTTCTGAAATTCTTCGCATTTGAGCCAGCACTAAAATATTTCATTCCCGTCGCTGAATACATCGTGGAAACGGTATTTGCAACGGAATGCTGTCACACATGAAACCTCTTTGTTATTCGGTTCTGAAGTTTGAAAATGAAAATAAAACGGGGGTCACTTCATAGGCTTGAAAGAAGTCCAAGCAGGGATGTAGCTCAGTGGTAGAGCGCATGCTTTGCATGTATGAGGTCTCGGGTTCAGTCCCTGGTATCTCCAGGTGCTTTTATATTAGAGTACTCGCATCGCAATCTTCTGTTGAGTGAGAACTCATTGCTCGTGTTCAGAGAGAGCCAGGTTTACACAATTAAATGCAGTTTACACAATTAAACTCGACGTGCTGCAGGGTTGCGCTGCTATTTTAAATGTACCTCTTTTAGTTCTGTTAAATCCTAAATTATTTGAACTAATAATTTAGTTCAAAGTCAGGAAATCCAGAGATTGCTTCACACTTGTCGTGGCTGTTGCAGAAAACACCTGTTGAATCTCACCCGGGATTTCTTGATTGATCATTCAGCGAGCGAATCCTCCTTCTGAACTCAGCACTAAACTGAAAGCTTCACGAACTCCTCACTCCGTGTCCTGTACTGCTCTCGTGTAGATGTGAAGCACAGCCGTAAACACACCTTGAACTTTTTCTGTTTGTTAAGGAAAATGCAAAAGAGCATGACAAGTATTGATCGTATAAAATATCCATGGCACAACTCGAGAAAGTACTGAAGGACTACACATCGACTTTTGATGATTACAAGAGATTCAAGAAACACAATCGTCCGCACCTGGGTTTGGATCCTGAACGCTAGAGTTAAAAGAACATAAGCGACGGATATGACCTATAAACTCTCTTAATTGTCTTATAGTTTATGAAATAAAACAATTTCTAAATGAATTCTAACTGTTGATAGACGATTTATTGAATTTTAACAAAATCACAATTACAACCTTTTTCGGTTAAACTGTTATTCACATGCTCTAACATAAATAAACGTTAGTGTCTTCCGGTGTGTGAGTCAATTTCTCCAAAAAAATATTTGTTAGTCTGGCGGGAGGCTGTGCAAGGTGTTAAGAAATAGAATTTCTAAAAGACAGGCTCCCTAAGCTTAACATCAAGGCTGTTTTCTCTACAGAAATGCTCTTTAAATTTCAGCACTGTTGCGACTCCCTTTATAAAGGGTGTGCACACGTATACAACCAAGGCATTGAAAGTTTTTTTTTTAATTATTGTTCCAAAAAATGTTCCATTTGTTTTCTTTTTAATGTTGTTGATTAAAAGATTTTATTAAATGTGAAAAAAATCTGAATGTGAAAAAAGGTCAAAATGCTATTGAAAAAAATCAGTAATGTGAGGAAAGATGGACTGTGGGAGCCCCTTAACTACCCATGTCATGCTGTATTTCTCACTCATTCTACTGGGAATGGTACACGTGACTTGCGAGGATCCCGACAGTGTGGACTTTCTTTCAGAGCCCGGATAGCTCAGTCGGTAGAGCATCAGACTTTTAATCTGAGGGCCCAGGGTTCAAGTCCCTGTTCGGGCGGATGTGCTATTCTTAAGTCTATTGTGAATGTCATTCTAAATAGTCTTTTATCTTTCACTCTTCTAGCTGTACTGTGGTTATTTTAAATGTCCATTACTTGTATTTACAGTAGTGTTTCATTTCACAAACCGAAAATGTTCAAGTAGATCTTGTCACTCTACTCCACGTCATTATCTAAATTAAATCACAGTAGAGTACAGGACGCGCAGTGAGAGGCTCACACAGTGAATACTCTTGAATACGACAAGAGGAAAGGCACACTGCACATCTGCAGAACATCACGTCCGAGTTTACAGTGACAGCAGAGGTTGGAAGCGAAGTAGTTTTTTATTACTCGCTCGCTGAACGATCTCTCAAGAAACCTCGGTTGAGATTTAACGGGTGTCTAATAATCACGTTCAAAAAGGTGACGATGTTTTTTTTTTAACTAGGTATCCTTAATGGCATCGTGGTGTGAGTAGATCTTAAAGCAGCTGCAGACAGAGTACCCGTAATGGCAACACGTTTCTGCTTTGAGTTCGGCTTTTCTTATTTCTTCTGCAGAACCAGTGGTATCGGAATATACTGATCCGCATAAGAAGCGCTTTCGGGTTCTGATCATTTTTATTGAGCGCTGCTCTAAACTTTTGCTCGGGCTAGATAAAGACATATCCCTAATTACATGATTTCACTTTTTTTCTTATCAACGAGTAGAAAGAAATAAAATATATACTTCATTATAAGTACCACAGGCAAGATGCCGTTGCGTTCAGGTCGCAGTTACCCCTGGAGACGTTTGCTAAAATCTCACTTCTAATAAAGAGGTCTTTCTCGTTAGAGTAGGATCGATAGAAGCCTTAAGCGGGGGAAAAAATCACAACATCTCGCATTTCACGTGTTTAATGTTAACTGTCTCAGTGGTTGCTTTGGTGATTGATGGCTCTTCTCCCTCGCAGGGTGACGGCAAACGTCTTCAGGGAGGGAGTCTCCCACGCACGGCTTGTCTTTATCAAGAGCTGAGACAACAGAAACAGACTTCCAACTGACATTAATTACTTCTTGAGCGTTTATGACCGTCTTTAAAAGTTGAGAGCAGGTGAAAAAGTCTTTGGAAATGAGGAAATGACTGCCGACAGTAAACAGAGCTGACGCTCAGCTGCAGACAAGCGCTCCTCGTTAGTACAGTATAGTGCTGAGTACCCCCGCTTGTTGCGCGGGAGACTGGGGTACGTTTCTGTGACAGGGCGCTGGTTTAATTTTTTAACAACCTGACTTCACTTAAAAAGTGTGTACTGTGTACTACGTTTCGGACTAGTTAGTGCGGTAGAACATGGAGATCATCTCCAGCTTTGAGCTCAACTGCAACAAGAAGTCATGCTAAATGTAGTTTAGTGAGTAGACATCGCGAGACAACAGAACGAGAGTAGAAAGCAGGAATATAAGGTGTAAGGGCATGATCTGTGTAGTTAACAAAATAGTTAAAATAATATTAAAACGTCTCTTTATTAAGATACACAACATTTATGGCGACGAGAGATGAGTGCTTGACGGACTCAAAGCGAGCAGAACACTGCAGATTTTAGTTCTCTTGCTGGTAGAAACGAACTTTTGAATTTTCTGACTGTTCGTTTAGCTTGCCCATTGGAAGATATGGCAGCCGCGCCGAGAAGCTTTGCTTATGCCCGGCTTTTTTCACCGCTTCTACTGAACCTCGTAGCTCCGGATTTGTATACGGAATACAAGATATGGATGGAGTCGTACAGATTTTTTTTAAATAGCCGGTGGATCTACAGAAGCTCAGGATGCCGTGAGACGTGCTACATTACTGCACTGTATCGGGGCTCCCGTGCAGCGGATTTTCGCCAATCTCCCTGGAGAAAAAGGTACATATGAACAGACTGTAGCTGCCTTAGACGCTTACTTTACACCGCGGAGAAATGTGGTTTTGGAACGGCATAAATTTAGGCAGAGAACTTAGTCTCAGGACGAATCTGTTGATGCTTTTGTGACTGCACTAAGAGAACTGGCTAAATCTTGTGACTTTGGAGTATTGGAAACTGACATGTTAAGAGATCAACTTGTGGAAAAATGTGCACATAAGAGACTATAAATTGCTGCAGGAGGAAGGGCTGACTTTAGAAAGAGCTCTTACAGTCGCTAGAATTCATGAAGCAGCTCAAGCAGAATCAAGAATGCTTTCTGACCACAGTGACAAAGTGACACTGAACGGGGCGCTCGCTCAAACTTTACAAACAAAAGCCGAGCAGCAGGACGCAGTCATGCTAGAGAAATAGAAGAACAGGGGACGGCTGACATTACATGTTACAGGTGCGGACTAACAACGCACAAAGCAGATGAATGCGGAGCGTGAACAGCAAAATGTCTACAGTGCAAGAAAACAGGACATTGTGCACATGTCTGCAGAACATCACGTCCGAGTTTAAGGACAAGTATCCCTTTTATTGTTGTTGCTGCCTCCAGTTTACATTTGGCGATGTAAACCAGATTCAGAAAAAAATAATTTGAACAACCTTCTTCCCATGCTTACTCAAAGGCGCGTTGGCCAAGTGGTAAGGCGTTGGCCTTGTAAACTGAAGAGTGTGGGTTCAAGCCCCACCTGTGCCTGTTTCATTTGTCACCGCTTTCCTTTAGTTTCAAAGTCTTAAAAAAACTTGCAATGTAGGGATCTCAATAGTAAGAGAGCATAACTGTCGCCAGTGATTAGTATTCGTGCATATCCTGCCTTGTTTTTTAGTCGACAAAGCTTATCTCTCTTCACACCCATCTTCTGAATGATCGCCTCAGCATTGGGAAGGAACGTGCGCTTGGTACAGCCCCAGACTCCATGGTCTGATCACAAACAGATCTGGTGAGCTGTCAGTCCAGGTTGGAAGTAACGTTCGAAAGCACTAAAAATCTGACTTAGGAACGAGAAGACCATGTTTTTTTATACGAGTAAACGATAAAATAATATACTGCCTGCAAGACTATGTCAAGTTCAAGTTCAAATTCAAGTTAAAAGTTCAAGTTTATTGTCATTATACTCATACGCAGGTATATGGAATAACGAAATGGTATTTAGCTAGCTCTCGGACATAAGTAGTACAAAGAAAAAAACACAACAACAATACAATTGTATAACAAAAGAAAGAGACAACAGCCGATGTGCAAAAAACAACAACAGGCAGTGTGCAAAACAACAAAAAGGTAACAGGTTATGTGCAAAAACATGCATCAAAAGAATTAAATAAAGGGATAGAAATGATGGGGAGTGAGCTTTTGACATGTATGGTAGAGGTAGATTTTCAATGTGTGTTTGGGTTTTTGGTAAGAAAGAAGGCACTGTGAGTTTCAGATCGTAGGTGAGAGGTGAGGAGAGAGTGAGAGAGGCTGTGAGTTTAATAGTTTGATAGTGTGGGGGTAAAAACTGTTTCTGAGTCTGGTAGTCCGGACCCGAATGCTCCGGTACCGTTTTCCATGTCATGCTAAACGCCATAAATTGTGTTCGTCCAGTCATATCAATCGTTCTAAAGTTATGGAAAATCGGATGCGACTGGTACAATCAGCACACATTTTTCAGGATAGCCAAGCAGTTTAAAACAGCAAATTCACAGCTTCATGTCTTTTAAGCTTTGTGTTTCGCTCTCCAAATAGAGGCACGGGTTCAAATCCCACTCCCGACAGTCAGGCGTTTTACCCTGACTTTTTTATCTGTCTTTACACTGTTTCAGTGTTGTTGTGCTCACTCACAATCACAGTACGAGGAAAATGGAGAAACTGCTTAGCAAAAACATAACAGACAGAAAAAAGCTTCGTAAACACGTGAATGTGATTAGCAGCAGTAAGGTATGCATTCAAATGTTTAAGGCTGATTTAAAAAAGCAGCAGAAGAAAGGTGCAGCACAATGCAACACAATTTGTGAGAATTCGCGGGTTTTTATGCTGCTTGGACTTCTTTCAAGCCTATGAGGTGACCCCCGTTTTATTTTCATTTTCAAACTTCAGAACCGAAAAACAAAAAGGTTTCATGTGTGACAGCATTCCGTTGCAAATACCGTTTCCACGATGTATTCAGCGACGGGAATGAAATATTTTAGTGCTGGCTCTGCTTTAAAAAAAACACTATTGTTCCAACCCCCAAAAAGACAAAAGTGGCATGCCTGAATAATTACCGCCCAGTAGCATTAACATCTGTGGTGATAAAATGCCTGGAGGAGCTGGTGTTGTCACACATCAACTCCTCCATCACAGAGTCCCTGGACCCCCTGCAGTTCGCCTACCAGAGCAACAGATCAGTGGATGATGCTGTCTCCCTGGCTCTGCATACAGCCTTGGAACACCTGGACACTAAGAACTCGTATGTGAGAATGCTGTTTTTGGACTACAGTGCAGCATTCAATTCCATCATACCCAGTCAACTGGTGACAAAGCTCAGGGGATTAGGTCTGTGCAACTCTGTCTGCAACTGGCTGCTGGACTTTCTTATCGAGAGACCACAGGTGGTGCGGATAGGCAATAAAACATCAACACCACTCACCCTGAGCACTGGAACCCCACAAGGCTGCTGTCTGAGTCCAAGGTTGTACTCCCTATTTACTCACGACTGCACAGCAAGACACAGCAACAACCACATCATTAAGTTTGCCGATGACACCACTATAATAGGACTGATCAGTGATGATGACGAGTCCACTTACAGGGATGAAGTTGTACAGCTGCTTCGGTGGTGTCATAGCAATAACCTGGACTTGAACATAAAGAAAACGAAAGAGCTAATAGTGGACTTTCGGAGACACAGGCCACACACTCACAGCCCACTCAGTATTGATGGAACGGAACTGGAAACAGTCACCAGCTTTAGGTTTTTGGGAATTCACATCTCTAAAGATCTAACCTGGACTGTGAAAACTGACTCTATCATGAAGAAGGCTCAGCAGCTCCTTTATTTCTTGAGGTGCCTCAAGCGATGGGGGATGCCAATACATGTGTTGGTGAACTTCTACCGCTGCACTATCGAGAGCGTCCTCACCAACGGGATCACCGTGTGGTATGGCAACACCTCTTCGCGAGAAAGAAAGGCACTGCAGAGAATGGTAAATATGGCCCAGAAGATCATCGGCTGCGGTCTCACCAAGATTAAACAGCTCTATGAGGACCGCTGCCGTGGTAGAATTCTGGCCATCACAGAGGACAGTCACCACCCCGGGCATGAGCTCTTCACCCCACTGCCCTCAGGCAAGAGATATAAGAGCATACGGACACTTACCACTAGATTCTTCAATAGCTTTTATCCACAAGCAGTGAGACTGGCGAACACATTTAGCCATCCCCCTCGGACCACACCTACACCATCACCATCTACCTCATTTTAATTTATTTATTGTACGTCTCCAGTCATTGTTTGCACGTCTGTATTGTTTATATTCAAACTGTCTGCATGTTTACTTGCACATTGTCTATTGTTTGTTTGTACATTGTCTTGATGCACTGTTTGCACTTTGTTTTGTTTTTTTTACACTTGTTTTACAATCGAGAGACTTTCTGTAAGTAAGAATTCCATTGTACCAGCACCGGTTACATATGGCAATAAAGTTCAAGTCAAGTCAAATGCGAGGAATTTCAGAAAAATCTGGAAAAGCAACGCTTGCAGTAAATTACAAATTTAAAGCGTGTAGTCAGCATGAACAGAACAATGCAATGCTCTGGAAAATATGATCTGAAGCTGCAATTACTCTTTTATCTCGGGCAGTTCATTCCGATACGATGTTTCCGCAGAATAAATGAAATGCCGAACTCCAAACATGTTCTTGCCATTATTATTACTCCTGCTACTGTAGTTTTAAGCTTTAATCAGTGGGTATGTAATGTTGTAAAGGGGCTGGACTACTTTGTTCCGACAAAATTCCATTATGTGAATTTATGCTTTTTTAATATAAGCATTAACAACACAATGCATGCTCAAAAACCGTTACTTATTAGCTTAAGAAGCGGCAGTGTTTTGACAAAGTGCGGTATTCAAACAGTAAATGCTGAAGTGTTTAATACTTGATTGAGAGCAGATCTCCCTCGATTTAGACAAACTTTTGTTCGGCCGATGATTTCAGATCAAAATCTGAATCAAGTGGAAAGAAAGCTGAATTACACTGGGTACTGGGTATCACTGTTACACCATCAGGTCATGCTAGGAGGATTTGGGGGATCAAACTGACGCAGAGGGACCCAATGTGGGGACTGAACCCACAGTTCTGAGATTAAGAGATTCATGCTCTATCAACTGCACCTATAACTCTTGTGCTACAGCAGTAATGTTTCTGGGTGTGGATGAACATGACATAATAGGCTGACAGCAGGAACACGTGGCCCACAGGCAGTGACAGTATCGCTATCACATTTGGCTGCAGTATATTGTGTTGAGAGCAGCAATAACTTTCCTGCAGAGATGGGAGTGCCTTTCATACAGCTCTTTCAATCGGACAGAGTAACAGGAACCGACCTAAAGTTTCGGCTGTGGATCCATCTCCGCATGGGGGAAAGAGACAGTAAAATAGCAATGAAGAAACAGAAAGAATTGTGCTCGCTGCAAAGTAGGAAAGAGGTGGTCAGATACATAAAACAGCTTGGTGATAATTTGCAGCGACAGTTTTATGTTATTTAGTACACGGATTTCTCTTCATGTTCCTTAAGATGTGTAATTTGTATGTTGGTTGTATGAGAACAGTTTCTTCTCAAGTCCTGTCAATTGACAGTGGAGAGCTAGCTGGTGCACATCTTCAAGAAGACTCTCTTTAAGGCAATTACAAGTTTCTCAAACAAATCTGTGTCATATTTTTAAAATAATTTAGCTAATGAGCAACGAGAGTATAAATTAATTCTCCCAATCTCCATACAAAGATAAAACTCCATGTGTGAGTCTAAGTTTCTTTGAGGCTACTGATGTACGTCATTATTGGACATTCCCAGTGATATTGACTAAGGAGCTCAATTTTTACATGTTGTAGTTCAACATGTGCAAAACATTCATATCCCCTGCAAATATCGGCAAGGTCAGTGATATTCTCAACAATGCGTGACATTGCAATTCGTGCCATACTTTTTCCCGATGTATTCTGACATGCCAAGATCAGAGGGTCATATTTAAAAAACTGGTGCATTAAAATTGTTTGTACTTCAGGATTTTGATAGTCTGTTACATTGTCTTTCACACATCAGTGTCAGAACTGTGAGACATTTTCATAATCGGGGGGGAGGCCGTAGAAATAAGCAGAAAGTGCAATCACCTTTTCCCAGTGTAAGTCCGTGTTATGGTGAGTTTTTAAAATTGGTTTGCGATTTTCTGAAATATATTCCATACAAAAATATAGTTTGGACAGTCGCTATTTGGATATTCACTTTCAGTGAAGATGTCTACAGTTTTCCAGCCGGATTAGTACTGATCGAAGAGAGCCATCTACAGGCGAAAGGCGACATAACATCACAGCAGCAGCATTTAAGGTGGAACGAAAAACACGCATAAGAAGCTGGCGAATAAGAAGCCAACTTCAGCCTCGTAGCAGACCCTGGGAGGCACGCTCAAAATAATCATCTTTCCCAGTACTTCAGAGTCTTATTTAGATCGCTTCACTGCAATTTTATTTGATTGATTGGAGATGTGAAGCCATCGAGCCTGAACTGCGCTTCACATTGAAATTGAAGCCATTTCTCATGTTCTCTCAGTGTCGAGGAAGCAATTGAGTGTAAAGGAGGCGACTTGAAAATGAAACGTGTAATCACCTTACAGAGGGTCTTCACGACGGGGTGCGTCAGCTAGTTCTCCCTTATTGTCAATTTACTGGACTTCTGAAGAAACCTATCTACAACGAAAATACAAACTGCACAGTTCAAGGCACATGAAGAGAAATCAGTGTGCCGATTGACTCAAAAATGTCGCTACAAACAATCTACCAGGCTGATTTACTTGTCCGACCACCTCCCTCCGTCCCCCTTTGCTGTTAGCACAATTCTTTCAGTTTCTTTTCTTGTATTCTCCTTGCTATTTCAGTGTTCCCCATGTATAGATGGATCCACAACCGAAACCGTTTTCACCCTGTGTTTCTGCAGCGTCAGTCTGTATGAGGAGCACACTTTGCACAGCTCCAGTGGCGCAATCGGTCAGCGCGCGGTACTTATACAGCAGTGCACAGCGAAGTTATGCCGAGGTTGTGAGTTCGAGCCTCACCTGGAGGCTTTAGCTACTGAAAGCAACTGTCAAGTTTAGATATTATTAGGTATCTGATGGAGATAAATTAACATCAAACGAAGAAGTAAAGGTTTACTTCGAGTCACAATCAAATAAGGCTCCACAGCTGAAACATTGTGTTTCCTTCTCTTTTCAGCATGGAATAAACCTTGACTTTTTCCTTTGAAGCCCATGCATTCTGACGCAGCTCCCTACTTAAATTACCATCAGCTGTGTACCTCCAGCTGACCTGTACACAAATATATGAGAGAGGTCTACTGAGACGAGAGGAGCACTGAAGACTTGAAAAAGCTCTCGAATTAGACTCTGTGTTTTTGTTGTTCCCCAGATTTGTTTTTAATGTTCTTTTTCTTTTGAAGTTGTTGCATTTGTTTTGTTTTTTTTTGTAGTTGTTAGACTACTACAGGGATTTACCTAGGTTCCTGGAAGACTTTTTGTTTTGTGTTTGTTGTGTTTTCGGGTTAAAATTGTTTTTTTCTATTTATAGGACCCCACGCATTACTATGGGAGTAGATAACTTTAGTTCTTACATTGTACCTGAAATTACCACATAAACTACTACTCTGTTTCCCTTTTTTTAAAAGGCACAAGTGAAGTTTGTTTTTCCTTGCTGCTGATTGGTAGCTACAATGGGTCAATTGCAATAAACCCTTATACAATAAACTCCACTGAAATTTGTCAGCAGCTCTGTACTAAACCTGTTCTCAATTGCAACAAACCTAAAATAACAGCTGCTGCCCGTTAGATGTTACTGCATTAGGAGTCTAGCTTAAACCACCTCTTCATAGGTTTTAAGCTACTCAGTAGCGGACTAAGCAGAACAATCGATCACATTAGAACTGTCTTGAATGTAATGGAAATAATGTACTCATTAAGTAACAAGCTTATGCACCACTTGCTTGAAAATTATTATTATATTTAACTAAAATTGCTTTCCAGACACCACAAATATTCACAATGAATGTTATCATTACACGTATTTACTAATAAAAGTGTTATTTATTAATAATTATGTATATGTTCCATGTATATTTTTATTAGTAGCTGTATTACAAGTAATGCATATACAGTCTTTATTATGGTTAGTTTTCAGTTATCCTGGGGAGGGAAGAGAATGGAAATTAAGGAAATAAAAATTTAAAGGGCTTTTAAGTCTTCAATGTGTTCTGTCATAGCTGTGTGTTGTCACATCTGGGTGTTAGTTTAGTATATTTGTTGTATTATTTATTGTGATTTAACACTACACTTGTGTTTCTCAGGAGAAAGCAGTAAGATTTTGTTTTATTTGAGGGTACAGAAAATTGTATTGTACGCCCAAATGTAAGGTTACGTTAAGAAAACATTATTGTTACCTTTTGCAACGTTATTTATTTAAGACGGTTCTTCAGAATAGTGTCCCTTACGTATCTGTGACTGTGGTCCAACAATAACGGTGCTGAAATAGCCGGAATGTGTGGGAAGAAGATGGAGATGGAACAGGAGGCTTATTCAGTCGATAGAAAGGTTGTGTAGGACTGAACACACTACGGTTATGGTACTGGGTTTAAGAGCATTACGATCCTACAGTCTCCTGATCCGTAATCAGATGCGTTATCCAATGCACCACTGGCCCTTGTACCGCATTCCTCAAGTGCACCACTGTGAGCTTGCGCCGCTACAATAATACATCGCCCCAGTCCAAATTTTCTCAATTAGGTGCACGTTTTCTATGTGTATTTAGTTAATAAGTCTTTCATTTTGTCTGTTTTAAAATTGCATCTCTTTAAAACAGACAAACAAGTTTATGTGTTGTGCTGAAATTCACACATGAGGGCATTCAAACGAAAGAAATCACAGAAAAGATATCGCGCTTAAAAAGAAATCAGAGTGGAGATGCTGGTGATAGAAAACAGAGCTTCATACGATGCATGAGATGCTTTACCTCTGAACTAAACTTGGCTCTTTAATCGTGTTAGGAAGAGTGTATAGTCAACAGTGTACATTTTAAAAATCAAAGCAAGATAATGAGACACGAAGTGAATTTGGAACACGAGCCTCTCCTTCATTGTTTAATGAGCTTTTGATGAACATCTAAGTGAAAGACAAATTCACTATTTTCACTTTGTGATTAAAAAACACTTTTATCACACGTTAAGCACTCCTGATGGTGTCGAATAGTTCTCTTTTCTACCCTCATCATTTGAGGATCCCCAGCTAAAATATCTTTTAAAACTACAACAAAATTGCAATATTTTGAATACTATTTAAGTTTACATAGTCACATTCCCAGTGATATTGACTTAGGCGCTCAACTATTAACTTCTTGTAGTTTGACTTTAGCCAAAAGTTTGAAATCTCTGCAACTATCAGGATGCTTAAGGACCTCCAAAGAAACCCCATCACATTTAGGGGAGACGGTGTTGAGGTCCGATTAATTTGAAATGCGTCGCTGGGGACTTTTGATTTACCAACGTTATGTTTAACTGATGGATATGCGGACTGACTGTGCCATAAAAACTAACGCACACATCACCTTTTTTCTACATTCACAGGTTTTTGGCTAAAGACAAAAAAATCATTTTTGTTTCCTTGCCAGCTGGCAGTAATTCCTCTGCACTGACAAAACAGATGAGTATTTTATCTTTCGCAATTTGTATGGATTTTTTTACAAATAAGTTGTTCCAAAAATTAAATGAACACTTCCATTAAATTTAATGTAGAAGGATGTTGCTTTCCATAATGATAAACTGTGTGGCAAGACAGGCACCACTGAGACTCAACCCCAGGATCTCCTGTTTACTAAACAGGCACTTTAACCAACTAAGCCACAGCATTCTCACATCCTAGTGTTAATCCCGCATCAGCAGGGTCAGCTTGTCGGCACGCCCGTCTCCATTTGGTGGTTTGAGCTGATGTTGCCATGACGTTGCCATTAAAGGCGACCGAGAATACTCCAACCGGCGCGCCGCTATGCCTGCCGTCGGAGAACTAAGCCACAGCACTGGCATCAAATATCCCTTTTACAGCCACTTGGACACATCTCAATTGCTCTGAGACACCTGTATTCAGTGTGCGCTGAGCCTGCTCGCTGAGCAAGTGACGAGAAATGGCTTATGTCCAAGGAGTTCAATATGCTTTTTATGTTCAACGGGGTGTCCACTACAGCTAACACTGAAGCGCAGCACAGGCTCTGTGGTTTGACATCTCCCAAGGTAAATGTTGAAATTGTAGGTGGAAGAGGAAAATTACCCTTGAGTACGGGGAAAGTAGCCAACTCATGTCCGGAGGGGGCTAAAGTGTGTATGGAGGTGGCCTAGTGGTTAAGGCAATAACCTATTAATACATGATACTCTGCACAAGTAGGTTTGAACCCCATCCTCGTCGAGGAAGGGCTTTGACACATTTTGACCTTTTTAAACTTGGTGTGCTTTTGTTTCGTTTGTTCGCTCCTGTACTACAGCAGTAATATTTCTATAGGTGTATGATCATGGTAGGCTGACAGCAGGAACACGTGGCCCACAAGCAGTGACAATATCAGAGGTGTCTGCAGTGTGTTGGTTTGTGAGCAACGATAAAATAACTTGACATGGAAGCAAGTGTGTCTGCATTAATACAGCTCCATTGAGAGGAAAAAGTAACACAAGAACCAACTTAAATTCTGCAGCTGAAAACGGAACCTACAGTACTCCACGTGATGATTGAGCTCACAACCTTGGTATGACTCCACTACAAAAGCACCACACCCTGACCAATTGCGCTACTGGAGCAGCACGGCACAGTAGCACATTTTTCTCAGTGCACTCAAACAGTGCTTCTTCCCTAGCCTACCAGCTTCAAGACTTTTTTAAATCGATCAAAGATTAATTGGAAAAGGTTTGTTGATGGGTCAGGTGGGAATCACACCCAGATTCACTGCTTGCAAGGCAGCTATGTTCATCATTATACCCAGGACTGGCGCCAGGGGAATGATCTGTAGGGGGGGGTCTGAAATCCTGAGGGGGGCAGTGATATTTTGGTTTAAATGGAGCCGTTGCAACCAAGTGAATTCTCGCAAGCATGCCACTGATTAGTATTTCATGTCAGAAGATAACG
Source organism: Lepisosteus platostomus (assembly GCF_059453375.1). Classification (NCBI taxonomy): domain Eukaryota; kingdom Metazoa; phylum Chordata; class Actinopteri; order Semionotiformes; family Lepisosteidae; genus Lepisosteus; species Lepisosteus platostomus. The sequence continues at coordinate 61,154,207 of NC_142615.1, forward strand.
ACAAGCAATCTGGTATTTAGCGACGAAAAACAGTTCCACGTTCATCAGAACTCACGTGATTATTTTTGCCTGGAGCATCAACCATATGTGTTCTTTTTTGCAGCAACATCAACGGTAACGAGGTTCTGAATCATTAAGAAATCATTGTAAAACCAACAGAAAGTACAAACTTCTATAACTACAGTCCTAGTTATATAACGATTGTACTATAAGTATAAGGATAAACTACTGCAAGGCAGTGGTCCACCTGAGCAAATAAGGTCGTAATAATGTTGACACCCCAAAACATAGACACTATGTAACATGCTGTTCCTGGACGGATAGCCCTCTTGCACATCAAACAGTCCGATGTAGTAACTGTGAATTCGGGGTTAGTGTAGTTATCTGACCATTGACAAAGTACAACTATTTTTTACGGCGCAAGTTAAGTGAAAGTGTTCAAAAACTTTTTATCCAAACCTTTTATCCAAAACTGAGGGGGGTGGGACTGTTCAGTTGAGGGTTCAATTTTGGCATGCCAGTAACATTTTCACAAAACGTCCTAGAGTTAAAAAACACTTACTTTGTGTATAAGGGGAATTTTGTGTACACACTGTAAGTTCACAACGCGAGAAATACTGCTCAATATGAGATCCTGTCCAGGAATATCAGGGCTGTAGGGGGTCAGATCTATAGATGTAGTAAACACATTATTGGAGTCGGTGTGTCTGCTCTCTGTGTGAGAGCCAGACAGGAAGAATAATCTGTGGTCTGGGAAGAAGACTTTTTCAGGGACGCTGATTTTTCTCCTTGGGGGAATTAAAAGCACTTGTATGGAGTAACCTGGTGGCGCAATGGTAGCACATCTGACACCACCTCAGAAGGTTGTGTGTTCGAATCATGTCGAGATCGGCTGATGTGTTTTCAGGTTCAGCTGGTGCTGAACCCAGACATTACACCATACAATCCAGTTTTATCTGTATACCACATAGATAATCTAAATGAAATAACAGAGCAGTACAGAACACACATTCAAGAGATTGCACAGCAAGTTATTTTGAACACGACAAGAGAAAAGGCACACTGCACATCCGTGAAACATCACGTACGACTTTAAAGACAGTTACATCACAGAACGGAAGTTTCAGGCCCCTTTTTTATTACAGGTTCAAGCTAACCTGAAAGTTACAGAGTTTTAGGTCACTTTTGTATTAAATAAAATAAATATTATTTGCCCTTTTTTAAATTGTGGATGAAATCCACTCCCATGTACCAAGACCTTACAGTATATTCATGTTAATTAAAATGACCAACGCTATTGGACATTAGCTGGTGCTTTTTGAAACAATTTGCTATTTCATGCAGGAAAGAAAGGAAACCCGACCCAACATTTGCTTTCAGGTGCGGTTCATTCACATAATGGACATCTATTTCTGAGGAGCCTGATTTAAAATCACACGAATCCGGTAGAAGTCGAACCTACAATCTCATGATGCAAAATCAGATGCGCTATCCATTAAACCGCTGGCCAATCATGTAACCGAATTGCACCATGGTGAGTTCAGCACTGCAACTAGTAATACACCACCCCATCTAAAATTTCTAAGTGGGAAACGTGTTTTCTACATTTTTATCAGTTTTAAAATATCATATCTTTAAAACAGACAAAGGGTTTGTGTGTCACTCTGAAATTCTGATTGATTTAGAATTCAAAGAAAAAATGTTTTCTTCAACAAGGCAGTGAAATTATGACATCTTCACTCTACTTCTCTCTTGTAGTAAAGCAGACCTTGCAGTGTGAGCATTTGCTACAGTAAATTAGGTCATGTATCATGTTAAAGCACTTCTTCAAAACAAAACATTTCCTGGTGCATGTTTTTTCTCCATGAAAAAAATACATTTTTCCCTTACATGCTTTCTCATTTTTTTTCCATCAGAGTACAGAAAGAAGATAAAAGGGAAAAGCAGTGTCACAAAAGAACTCCGTCACCCTTGGGAGATGTCAAGCTCATCGGATATGAAAAGTGCCCAATAAAAGCAATTTCTCTTCATTTATCTTAGCTTTAGGGCTGCTATTGTGTGTGAGGAGGCAACTTGCTCAGCCAGCAGACTCAGCGCTTACTGAATACAGGTATGTTTTGAGTGTCATGCTGATCGTCTTATAAATGCAAAAGAAACTTTTAAAGCTGATGAAGTAATTTGCATGTGGCTACAACATCCCTGGAAGAGAGATTTTATCAGTTGCACATAATCGGTATTTTTTACTTTTTGTTCAGCACTGGAAATATATTTTTTTAGGTGTTCTTACGAAGATCTCATGAAGTATTGCCAGGACCTACCTTTAGCACTCAATAGCGATATTAGTGGAGTAGAAATGTAAGATACATTGATGATCTGAGCTAAAATAGTCCTTACGCGCCTCATGTAACAGTGTTCGTATTCATAGCAAGTAATATTCTTTTTGAACCCCAATCGTTGCTATTGCATTAAGCTTTGTGCGACCATTAGAGGTTTCGGTAGCTTCTGGAGAGCGCACTTTTCCAAACCAAAACCTATAAGAACATTGTAGCGGCAATGCTTGTTAATAAGACAGAATTAAGTGTTTCTGTGCTTTCCCAAATGAGGCCTCATCTCTCCCTTCACAGGCTGCACCACAGAGAAACTATTCATGCAGGCTGATTTAAAGATGTTTTCTTTTGATAAGGGACAGCTCCCAAGTGGGGATGCACTTAGCTAAGCCTGGCTATCATGATCAATGGTCATCCATTGGTGCCTATCTGTCTAGGGAGTGCCAGATGGACATCTGGACTGCATTCCTAGGTGTCAGGAGTAAATGACTCATATCTCACCTTGATCAACCAATCAGGGCCTGGTAGGGCCGAGTAACCCATGTGGGACTCTGATGCCCATGGAACTTTCAGCCAATGAACGAGCTGAAGTTCCTCCAGGTAAAAACAGGCAACACGGAGGGCCTGAGAGAATTCTGTGGACTTTTCTAAAGATAATTCAAAGGAGAATTCCAGGGCAGGACGGCCCAGGAGTAGAAGGCTCCCAAGGGCAGGACATTCTCGCAGCGCGCCTCCTGACCATCCTGAGACTCAGCCTGGACAACCACGGAACAGCCAGTGCGTCTGAGTGCCAGAACTTTCCTTTGTTCTAAGAGTCTAGAGCGGAGGTTCCCAGAGAGTAACCAGAGGATCCACCCGAGGTTAGCACCAGCAGCAGGCCTCGTGAACAGGTCAGAACTGTGGACAGCTGAATCACTATTCAGAACTAGCTCTTCATCAGGAACGAACCGGTCCTCTTCCTGACCTGCTGGGACCCACAGTCATCTTTTCTCCTTAACTTTGCTAGTTAAAGCCAACACTGACTAGCCGGTCAGTGAGCATCAGCAGCACACTGTCGCAAGCTGCACAGCACAGCCTGGCACGGAGCCAGAGAGCCCGCAGGAGATCTTAATCCCCAGAGATTGGATGAGTATTCAACTTCACTGCATTACAGCTTGAGAATTCAATTGTTATTCCAACCAGTTGATATCAATTTAATTCCTAAGAGTTATGTACTTGTTTTGAGTATCTAATGTAGAAATTGTAACCAAGTTCAATCACGAAACGGTCTAAATGAATGATATACTGAACGTATGTCCTCTTGATATATGTAACTCTTCGTAACTGACGGAATATATACCTTTTGTATTCTGATAACCCTCTCGATAAGATCTGTTAGGTTTACATGCATATTCTATGTATTAATAAATGTATCCTCGTGTATAAGTACCCGTGTGTGCGTTGTTTGAGTTATATCGCATGGTTGGATTCTAAAGCCATCAAAAGAATCAATTTTGTGATTTACTGCTACAATTAATAATTGTCCCAGTAAATGCCCAAACCCCACAGAACTGGTGCCTTCAGAGAGCACACTACAACATTATTCAAGGTACACCATGTCCCAGAATCGCTCATCGGGACTAGGATTAATATCAATGGAAAGTACTTCAAAATAAAAGTTTTAACTGAAATATTAAAAGAGTAGGAAAGCATTTAAAATAGAAAAAATCAGTTCAGATGATATTTAATTTTTGAGAAATGGGCACATACATCAGCTCAGTGAGCAGTGCGAGGTGCTCTCCTGGAGATGATGTTATATTAGTTAAAATCATGTGATAGTTGAAAAAGCTTAATACTTAGTGAAACAGCCAGCACAAATGGTTGCGTTTGTGATTATGCCACTTCTCTACTATAGCAGCGTCGATAAAAGACCCTCTGAAAGCAGTAAAGCACTGCACAACTGAATTCATTGCTATTTGGAGAAATCCACAAACTCGTGTTTTTCATGTGCTTTAAAAGACAGCCATACTCACCAAAAAAATAATGACACTGCAGCTGATTTTTTCCGAAGCACACTTGACCTTTCTGAGCCAATGATGAAGCTCACACAGTGAATACTATAGCAGAAGGTGGAGTAAAGTGCAACTTTGTAACTACTGCAACCATAGGAACCACTGCAAGAAGCAGAATCAATTTCCCATCGAATGGTGGTGTTGTCTGAGGTACGCGATGTGAACGTGTGGAGAGAATCCCACAATTTCTTCAAAACTTTGACAAAGTATTTCTAATGGAGCGCTGTGCGCAAAGATTGAATAAGCTTTGCTCCTGCCGATGATTCTGCGTGAAAAAGCACAGCATTCAAGTTTCACAGACAAATGCACCATGCTTACAAAACCAATTTAAAAAACAATTGCGGCACACTACGATTCACACTGACTCAAAAGTGATCACGGCAGATGTTGTTCCTTGCATAATGCTAAAGGGACCAAAGAGCATTGATGTTGGAACACAAAATGAGGCTTTTTTATACCTTGATGTTAAGCTGACAAAGATTATCTTGAAACACCTAGTTCAGTCTCTCGACAGACTGTCAAGCAAAGCTTTTACCCATTGAATTCGCAATAGAAGGAAGGTCAACCCACCAACACTTAGCAGCGGCAAGATTGAAACCTAACGCAGCGAAGAAAATGGAGCATAAACCCAGCACTTAGACCACCCAGCCACACTCCCAACACCTTACTCTTTTGGAGAACGTCGGGTGTCAACAGACAACACCGTTGAAATCGCTGAACTGCCTAGCGGACACTTTGTCGCCTTCTTCTGACCTGTATTTAATGCGGTTCTCTGAAAACTTGGCACGTTATATCTGTGCTACCTTTATGGAGGGCACACTCATAAGAATCATAGATTCGATCACAAGCGTCAAAAAATGAGCATGAGAAAATGACATCACGCTATAAGGCTGAATGGCACAAATTCTCCTGTTACTTCTGCAGCAAATGTGTGTTTTTTGCTTCTTAACACTGAGATAGTTGGAGATATTTGGCAGCAGTGGGGTTCCAACTCACACCCCCAAAGAGACTAGAGCTTTAATCCAGCTCTAAATTAAAAGCTGGGTGACTTGTAAGGGCTGGTAGGAGAGGAAAGGAATAAATGCTTCTTTTTTGGACAAAGTCTTTATCTACTAAAAGAAGGAAAGAAATATTTGATTATTATTTTTCACCAGTTGTTTTGATCAAATTATTGTAACGCAGTGCCATATTAAGGTATAATATGTACATGAACGTCATGTCTGAGTCGATGATGGCAGCTGAGTATCGCTGGAGGACAGTTCATCATGAGTGGGTAAGCCTGCATAATGAGGGAGAAGAGATCAGCCTCTCTGACGCAGTGTCCAGTGACACTAACCACTGTTCTCTGCTAATGTAGAGGGTGAATGTTGATTTAGGTGAATGGAAGGTTTCATTCTTGTTTCCGAGCACTTTTTTTGTTGCTGAAAATTAATCTTGTGCATTTGAATGAATTCCGATATTGTCACCTAATTCTATACATTGTTTCATCAACATTTAGAGGAGCTCAATTGCATTTATGAATTGCATAGTGATAGTATTTCTTGTTCTTTAAATGCTTCAGTCAAAAATGTAGAGAAGGTGCTCCTGTTTTCACCATTATAAGAACTGTGATGCACCAGTAATATTTACTCTCACAAAAGTATTTTAATTGTAGTGTTCTGTAACAATCCTGAGTGACACAAACCTTCTCCAGAGGCCAGTTCAGCACACAAGGATCCTCAGTGAAACAAACACTGCAATCACTTCATAAACGCCATTTCTCATCCTTTCTCTTAGTGTCGGTTCTACTATTTTATGCAAAGGAGGCAACTTGACAATGAAATCTTAAAGAGAGTCTTCATGAAGGTGTGCGTCGGCAAGCTGGGCAATTGACTGGGCTTGTGAAGAAACCAATCTCATTCATCAACCATACAAATTGCACATCTTAAGGCACATGAAGCGAAATCTGTGAGCTGATTGACACAAAACAATGTCACTTCACATTATCTGCAAAGTTGTTTTGCTTGTCTGACCACCTCTTCCTACTTTACAGTGAGCACATATATTTCAGTTGCTTTCCCCCATGTGGAGATGTATCCACTGCCAAAACTGCTGTCTGATTATTTAAATTATCTGTAAAACTGTTACATGACTTCATCTAATTGTAAATTTATAAGACGGTCTATGAGACATTTGTGAGAGTAGCTGAATCCCAGGGCTGGTATGGAATAACACACAGACGGGTCTTCTGTGTGATCTGAGTCCCACTGCTCAGAGCTACAGACTGGTCAAATGGTCACTATTGTAGACACTACCATCGGACCATTGGCTACAAATAATCAATATACTGATCATAGTGTCACTACTGGTGTTTATTACATAAATACTATATATAAATAATAAGATAATTCCACACTCATATGTGTTATAAAACATTTATAAACATTTTGGGAGGCTGACATACAGTAAAACTGAAGGGCTGGAAGTCCTGGAAAGGGTTAATAGAACCTTCTTGCTTTCGACCTGGAACAGAGCCCACAACTGCCAGATCAGTGACCCCTGAGCCCAGTTCACAGAGAGGAGAACCAGGAGCTTTTTTATGTCTCTAAGAGGGCTGGGAGGAAGGATAAAAGGGGGAAATGTGACATGAGTCCAGGCTGTTCTGTTTGATATTGTTCATGTAGCAGCACTGATTGTCTGAATATCTTCTGGTTCTGGATTATGAGGATTGAGAGCAGTACAGAGTTGAGATCCTGTGTGAGTGTGAGCCTGAGCTGTGAATCTGACTGAGAAGAGAATAATGAGTTTTTATTCTGCCTAAGAATTTTCCAGAGAATTTTTCCTGATAATTTTTCTTCTTTTCCAAGTGGTGTTACATCCCCTTCAGATACTCTGCACAGACTGCCAGAGAGAAGAGGAGAGAGATGGACAGATAAAAGCACACACAGCAAGAGACACATATGTCTTGATTTACTTTGAAGCAAGTGTTCATTTCTTTTCTGGAACAAGTTGTTTCTGAACTTCAAGAAATTCATACAACTTCTGAAAGATAAAATACAAATCTTGCTTCTCAGGACAGAAGAAATGCTGCAAAAAAAATGCCAGTGATTTGTGAAAAGCAACGGGAATGTGTCCCTGTGCAGCTGTTAAACAAAGGGCTGGTGGGTCAAACGCACTCAGGGACGCGCTTCAGATTGTGATGATGTAAACATAATCTCCCCTAAAAATTGAAGGGATTTCTTCGCAAACCCTCTTGAATGTTGCAGGAAATCTTCGTGTTTTACTCGTGTGCAACTACAACAAGTAAACAAATAAGTACCTAAGTCAATGTCCAAGAAAACCATCTTCACGTGTGGAATTTTTCTTTAACTGGCTGTTGGGAGAATTCATTTATACACCCGTTGTATCCTTAGCAAAAATATTTTAAAATTAGAACACAGATTTGTTGGAGAACTTGACAATCCTTGACAATCAATATTAAATGAGCATTATATAAATGTGCGTTGATATTTTTAATATGTACCTTAATTGTAATATATATATATACATAATTGCTTTGATATGGATGTTCATTTGAAGGAATTGAGGAAACTATGAAGGATCGCAGAACAACCAAAGATACATTTGGGCATCTGCTATTGGTAAAGATGAAAGAGTACCTTAAGTGTGAAGCTTTCATACACACGAGAGAAAAAAACAGTTTTAATGCACTTCATTAAACTGATGGTATGCTTATCAATCGTGCATAAAGTGTACATAGCAGAGGATGGTTTCAATCCATCGACCTCTGGGTTATGGGCCCAGCACGCTTCCGCTGCACCACTCTGCTGACAGCTGTTATAATGTGATTCAACACAACTGCTCTATCTTTGCTTTCTAAAAGTGTGCCCGAGATGAAAAGTCTAAACGGTAAACGCAGACGTCACTTTGAGCACTTGGTCTTTTATAGCACAAATCATCACCCGCTGCACTACATGGGCGTGTCTTCAATATCGTTGAGAACCAAACCTTCTGCTTTCCGAGGCAACTGATTTTTTACATAACACGCTTTCGAGAAACAAACTGTCTTTTAATTAAGGTTTCATTAGAAAATGTGTATCTTGGTTTGCCAAGTTAAAATCGGCACATCCCAGTGGGCAAGAGATGTAGAATATACGACTATTAAACGCACACCAGACGTGTAACTGTGCTCCGTAACTGGTCTAGAATGAAATTCTAATATACGTATATCGTTATACGTCAATTAGACATCTATGATTATATGTTTATTATACATAAATGGTTGTAGTTCTATTATACGGATAAATTTAGAAGACTACTATACATATATAGTTAAAGGTCTATTATACATCAAAGAAAGATTTTTATAGGTGTAGAAACTAGTAAATAAAGCCATTGATTTATTTTAGAAATGTATTCTTAAAATATACAATTATTCACACCTGAAAAATATGTAGTTCAAATTATACATTATATACAATATTGTAATCAACAAATGTCTAACCATCATAAAAAAACTCAACTAGTAAACTTCAGTTACAAATTCAAGTAACATGGCAATATATATATATAGTAATGACAAACACAAACTAATTACATGAACACGCTAATATTTAACTCAAAACCACATTTCGATTCAAATATAAATTTTAAAATTTACAACTTCTTTATTTCCACGAAAATATTATTAATGTAGCACAAACGCTACTTTCTAATAAAGACAGAAAGAAACTGTTTGTTTTGTGTCTCATGGTGATCCTCCTCTCGATACTAATGAAATGTTTAATATTATCCCTCGAGAAAAAAAAGGAGTCAATTTCCGCCTGGAATGATTGATGCCCCATCAAACATTTTGTAATATCCCTGGAAGTTTATACAGTAGAATCCTGGTTCGTGGCTTAAATTCAAGGTAAACAAGACTAAGGAAACGAGTTGGAAACTTGATGTCGAAGTGGGATTTAAATCACCCGGAACATTTCACTACATTGGGCAGTATGTGCTAGGGGGCATTGCTTGACATCCCTTCGATAGCTCAGTTGGTAGAGCGGAGGATTGTAGTAGAGTCATTCGGGAATCCTAAGGTCGCTGGTTCGATTCCGGCTCGAAGGAAGGTGCTTTTTGTGTACTTTAATCAAAGAGTTAAAAAAGCGAATCTGTTTCATTCAGACATTTATCAAAAGTTCAATAAACGACGAAGTAGAGGTTCCTGTTCCGAATTCAGCCCACGTCTGATTGTCTTGTTTTGGCCAAGATCCGATCTTTGAATTAAGGGACTACTCTGTCTGCTTTGTAATTCAAAAATACATACAAATGTCAAGTTTTTTGTAGATATAAAGGTGTTCTCTGTTTTCAAAGGATAGGTACTTAATTGGCATAATGATTTGGTATTGATTTTGTATCGTTGTATTATGAAGTTTGTGCTTTCTGTGTTTTTATCGTATTGTGAACTTATTTTTTAAACAAATGCTTACAAAGGCAAACAGGGCACACATCTGTTTATACCAGTGGTGAATTGTACATTTGTACAAGCTACTGTGCACTTCTGGGAGTATAACAGGTTCGATATAAAGTGGCAAAAATATAAAAGGGGAATATACCCCAGACTGCGTATAAGCTCTCGTTGTGACTGTTGTTTTATTTTTAGATAAAAATGGCGTACTGTGCACGAAATGTTGCAGAAACACAATTTGATATTTTAAGAATTATTATTTTAATAATTTGATCAAATTGAGGCCCAGGATCCAAATCTTCAGTTCTGATTTTTTTAAGTGATATCTTTCCTTCCTGTCGTGGAAGTCACACGATGTGAGCAATTGTTTTTTTTACGTTGCGATCCAAAGATCCTCAGGCGCACTGTAACCAAACCAGGATGGATTCTGCTCGGAGCCGGACTGAGCTCATTCTCACTCCCTGTGCTAAAAACAGAATTAGCTCTTCCCCGAACATCGTCTACAGCTGCTGGATGGTGCTCTGCGTCTTACTGCTCCGGCAATTACTTTGACGAAAGACAAATCACTTGTGTGCTTTTAACCTTCTCGCAGCTACAGCTATAGCCCTGAAAAAAGCATTAGCTTTATCAGTTTTTACATTAATCTATTTTGAATCAAAGTTTGATATTTTTTTATTTTTTATTGCATTTTACATTACAATTATAATAATAATAATTATTATTATTATTACGCACACTTATATAGCGCTGTTCTGGATACTCCACTCAATGCGCTTTACAGGTAATGGGGACTCCCCTCCACCACCACCATTCTCCTGAATGATCACAGAGAGTCAGGACCTCGGTTTTACGTCTCAGCCGAAGGACGGCACCTGTTTACAGTTTAGTGTCCCCTTCATTGTACTGGGGTATTAGGACCCGCATGGACCGCAGGGTGTGCGTCAAGCGACAGAAACCAGACGTGTGTCGGGCTCGGCTGCGAGCAGGACAATGACATCACAGGGACAAAGTAGAGGAAATCAAAAGGGTTCTATAAAAGACCTGTGTAAGCTGTTGGTTTGCAGTCTGGACTCTAAATCCTCCGATCCGATTTTAAATCTCTCTAATACCTGAGCTGCGGCTTCTTCCGAGTATTTATTCGTATACTTATTATGTGTAAGTGTATAGATGAAACCTTTCATATATTGTTCAGTTTAAATCAAAATGCTTTACTAATACAAGAGAGAAGTATAGTATGAAGGATGTGACAAATCTATGATTTCTTGGAACAAAACGGTTTTTATTTGCATTCGAAATGAAGCGGAATTTTAGCGGGACACACAAACCCTTTGTCCTTTTTAGAGTTTTTAGAGTGAACAGACATAAATGTAGAAAACGTGTTTTTTAGCACTACAATAGCAGGGTCAGTGGCATAATGAATAACGCGTCAGGCCTCGCGTCAGAAAATTATAAGTTGGACTGCCGTCTGGCTTGTTGCGTTTATACCACTTACGTTGTTTTATATAAATGAACTCCACCTGAAAGCTATAGAAAACACTTTGGGTAAGTTGTCTGCAGCCTCATGCGAATTTCGACAACTTACCCAAAACACTGTACTGTCTGGAGATCAGCTCCAGCTCTGAACTCAATTGCAATGAAAAACCATGCGTAACAAAACTGGAGAACAGCTGAACTTGTGTTCAGTTCGGTGATGAGGGATCAGAACTGTCCTTGTTGTAATTAGCACGAACTGCACAGGCTCTGAATCAGACCATGTCAATTAGTCTGATCAATGTAGGACACGTTAATTTAGAATTATTAAAAGGTTTATTAGTTAGTTAGTTCAGGTTTACCCACCTGAACTAATGTAGAATTATTACTTGGTCTGTCTCTTGTTTGTATATAAATGAATGTCTCTGACAACTTAATGTTAGTTTTACGATGTAGGTCAGGCGTTGACATATGCACGAGTATACTAAATGTCTCACTCCTGATTCAACTCATGTTCTATAGGAGATTGGCGATTCCTCCTGTTTCTCATACAACCATATCAGAACAGAAGCCCATTTCACCCAGCTCTGATTCAAGATCGACTTGCATCTTTATCCCTTTTTTGTTCGTGATCATTATTTTCTTTAGTTATGATCAATATTGAACTTTTTCTAAGTGAAATGACAATAATCAAACATGCAGGCAGATTTTTGAAAAGTATTCGGAATTGACAGGGTGCCCCTTTGGAACAATCGTCAGAAATTGTGAGAAAATGAAAGTTATGTAAGCTCTCACACAAAGCATTGAAGATTGGAATCTGAGTGTAAAAAAGTTACCCGTCTCCCAATGATAGGCAGGGATACACACCATGACTCGAATACACTCAGCGAACTTTAACACCTATGATATTACGAGTGCTTTGCACGTGTCGAATTTCAAGAAGGAACTACTACAACAGTTGTGGACATAATTCAATACCACCGGCAAAGTCCAATGCCGGCAACATCTGAGAAAATAATGTTCACTCATGGAATTTGGTCTTTGAATGGCTGGCGGGAAAATTCATTTATACTCCTGTTGCACCCTCAGCTGAAACATGTTAAAATAACAACGCAGATTTGTTGCAGAACCTGACAAGAATTATTGGGTTAGCACTGTATGTATTCTTGTATATTTACTTTAATTTTAATATAAATGTAAACATGCATGCTGTATAAGCTATTGTAATTTTAAAATATGTTAGCTGAGGATGCGAAGGGGGCTATTATACCTTGTGAAACACGCAAGGAACTGTAAAAAAGGCTGTTATTTGAATAAAATTGGCGATCACAAGAAAACCACAATTGATGTGGTATTATCATCAATATCCTTCAAAATCTACGTTCAAATGAAGGATTTGAAGAAACTATGAAAAAAGCAACAGTAATAGCAGAGGATTTTGATTTTTGCTCTTCAAGTCAGCAGATCACCGTAGAGTTGCACCCCTACAAACAGCACAAAGGATGAATCCCACCACCTTCATTATTGCTGTGTTTGTGCCAGTGAAAGTAGCGTTTGTGTTATTGAAAGCATCTCGGAAGATGAAGGTGCAGTCACTTCCACATGTCATGATATCATTAGATCTGACGACAAGAGCTGAAGCCCCCCCTAGTCCAAGCCAGCAATGTGAAGATGGGTATGGAGGAAGGTAGCGTGGCTGAGTGGTCTAAGGTACTGGATTTAGGCTCCAGTCTCTCTGGGGGCGTGGGTTTGAATCCCACTGCTGCCAAATATTAATGTTTTAAGACCTGCAATACAATCAGTAAAAGCGCTTTTTGTTAGGCTGCGGGAGGTGTTTAGAGATAGACTTTCTAAAAGACAGGCTTAACATCAAGGCAGAAAAAATATTTTGTTTTCTCAACAGAAATTCTCTTTGGCACGTTCAGCTTTATGTAGGGAACAACGTCTGCCGAGATCACTTTTGAGGCAGTGCACATGATAGTGTACCGGCAAGTACATTTAATATTGGCTGTGGTGGTGAGCTGCTTTTGTCTGTGAAACTTTTAATTCTTCACGCCGAATCGTTGGCAGGGGTAAAGCTTATTAAATCTTTGAACATAGCGCTCCATCAGAAATACTTTGTTCGTGATCAAAAGAGATCAGAGGATTAACTTCATGGATTCACATAGCATACCTTACAGGAAAGATTTAAAAGGGGAATTGATTGTGCTTCCTGATGTTGTTCCTGTCGTTTCTTTGGATACAAAGGTGAATGTTCTTTAAAGTTCTGCTAGAGTATCCACTGGGTGGGCTTTATCAATCAGCTCGGATAGGTCATCTGTGCTCCGTCTCCGGAAAATAATCAGCACTGTAGTTTTTTCCTGTGCTGTCTTTTAAAACATATAAGATCACGAGTTTACAGATTTCTCCAAGTAACAACTATACATTTTAACCCAGCGGTTAGCATTCCTTCAATCCAATAGTTTTACTCCGGGTAAAAAGCAGCGAAATATATAGAGAGATTATATTCAAATATTTAAACGTTCTTATTGGATTACCTGTATGGAGATATCGCTCAGAATTCCTAATATGATTTTGAGTTCAGTTTTGCTTTACTACTTTCAGAGTCTTTTATTGACCTTGCTGAAGCAGAGAAGTGACATAATCACAAATGCGACTTACCTGTGCTGCTGTTTTTGGTTAATAATGATTATTGCAAGGAAAAAAAACAGCTCCTTGCATTAAGAGCAAGAGCAACCAACACGCTCGCTTGTTGAGTTGGGTTTTTTTTCCGTGGTGCTCTTCCTCAGATGTAAAGTTATTTGGCGAGCAAGGACCTCTGAGAAGGAGCCTGAATCCATCAAGAACTCAGAAATTCTAATATCGCACTACTGTCTTGTGTACAGAGATCTGCTTCTTCCTTTTTGAGTGTTTTGGTGTTTAAGAGCACGCTTCCTACCTCGAATGTTAGTTTCAGGAGATGTGCTACCGGATAAATGATTATCTTGAAAAGGTTTGGGGATGCACTGGCCGGGATTAAAACCCGGCTCAATTATTTGGAAGTCACCTGTACTACCAACACACTTCTAAGAAGCACCCGCACATTTTCGCAATCCTCTCTCTCACCTACAAAGTTATGAAGACACAGACGACCAATGAAAACTAATTTGATTCACCCAAGGCTTCACTCTTCTGTTGTGATGTTGTTTTAATTAGTGTTAGCTGTGATGAGGTATTGTTTCTGTCTCTTAAAGTTTAAGAGTCTGCTCCTTTCTTCCTGGTATAGAAAAAAACATGTTCCATCTTTGTTTACAAACACCACTGTAAATTATTTGTCCATCTCTAAAGCCTGTGTGTATTGACAAGGCAATTCAAAAGCACATATTAAATAAGAACACGATCCTTCTTGTTACCATTCCCGTGGTTGGAGCGTTGTTTCGCCCTTTAACGTTCTTCTACAATATTTACAGACAGGGCTTTATCACTGGAGTTGTGTGCATCGGTCCATGAACATCAACTGTACTGCTGTTTTTCTATGCGTAATTTAATCGCAAGCACTTAAAAGATGCAAAAAGATTTCAAGGAAAACATAATTGAAAGACAGTCGAGTAAGGAGGTAGAAAAACGCTCTCCCCCATTGAAGAATCAACCACCGTCGCCCATGTGACTGGATATAAAAATAAATTATTCATTTCAATTATTCATGAAGGGTGGATTGTGGTCAGTGAACATATGCACATCTTTAAGTCAGTTCCACCATCTGTGCCATAGGGGATGTAGTTCAATGGTTTTCATGTATGAAGTTCCGAGTTCAATCCCTGGCATCACCAGATGTCTTACATTATTGTGCTCACATCGCAATCTTCTGTTGAGTGAGAACTCTTTGCTCGTGTTCATAGAGAGACAGGTTTACACAATTAAACTCAGTCACACACGAAGTGCTACAGTGTTGCTCTGCTGTTTTAAATGTACCTCCAAAGCATTTTGTTCTGTTAACTACCAAATGATTTGAACTAATTTTACATCATATTCAGGAAATCCAGAGAAGGTCATCAGACTTTTAGTGGCTGTTGAAGAAAACACCTGTTGAATCTCACCAGGGATTTCTTGAGAGATCATTCAGCAAGCGAGTTAACAGGGGTTAACGTAGAGAGTGGCGGAGGTGGGATGTCAGGGCTTGACGTCACTGCTTTATGCAAAGAATGGAGGGGTGGTCGTCAGGGCTATATGACTGTGCTTCACGCAGAGAGTGGTGGGGGTGTGATGTCAGGGCCATACGACAGTGCTTTACACAGAGAGTGGCGGAGGTGGGATGTCAGGGCCTGACAACACAGCTTAACGCAGAGAGTGGATGGGTGGGTGTCAGGGCCATATGACACTTCTTTACGTAGAGAATGGCGGGGGTGGGATGTCAGGGCTTGACGACACTGCTTTATTCAAAGAGTGGAGGGGTGGGTGTCAGGGCTATATGACAGTGCTTTCCGCAGAGAGTGGTGGGGGTGGGATGTCAGGGCCATATGACACTGCTTTACACAGAGAATGGAGGAGGTGGGATGTCAGGGCCTGAAAACACAGCTTAACGCAGAGAGTGGAGGGGTGGTGTCAGGGCCATACGACACTTCTTTACACAGAGAGTGGTGGGGGTGGGATGTCAGGGCCATATGACACTGCTTTATACAGAGAGTGGCGGGGGTGGGATGTCAGGGCCTGAAGATACAGCTTAACGCAGAGAGTGGAGGGGTGGGCGTCAGGGCCATACGACACTTCTTTATGCAGAGAGTGGTGGGGGTGGGATGTCATGGTTATACGACAGTGCTTTCCATTGAGAGTGGTGGGGGTGGGATGTTATGGCCATAAGACACTGCTTTATGCAGAGAGTTGAGGGATTGATGTCAGGGCCATACGACAGTGCTCCACTCAGGCCTCTGCTTGAATTTGTACTCCTCCTCTCTCCCTACCTCTACCTCTATGATATTTGCACTTTCTGGAGAGGCGATTTTCTCCACTTCAGTAGCCCGATTGCGTGGAGAGGGCTGTAGAATGTGGCACCGCCTTTCCTGCTCCGTCCATGACAGGCGTGCTGGTCTCTGGAGAGAGAGCACGGTCCATCAGCGTACTCCAATAAAGGCACTGGAAGCAGCTGAAACGCATTGGCGAAGCTCAGCACTGGGCCGCTGGGCACATCTTACCACTGTTTCCGTAGTGTAGTGGTTATCATGTTCGCCTCGCATGCGAAAGGCCCTCGGTTCGAAACCGGGTGGAAACAGACTGGCTTCTTTTGTCGCATACAAATGGGTTGTACAACTTTTAACTAGCAAATGGAAGAGGGCTGAAGTAAGAGACAAGATGTAAATAGGGTTAACTTAAGTCAGTTCTGCCTGAAAATTAGACTTCTAAGCAACAGGGGTTTATGGCAGGAAAGGGGGTTAACTGATAAGGATTCCAGATGCGAGGGGGCATAATCTTAAACTGACCATTTGGCCAGGGTCTCTTAACTAGCCAAATACCATGACCCCCCCTTACCATAACACCGAATGACGTCTGAAGCAGCAAGGAAGGACTATATAACCTAAAAGTTTGTACCGGCACATCGAACAATACTTCGGTTTTGTTGTTTCTTGTGGGAAACAAGACTTCGGCTTTATTGTTCCTTGTGTCCGTCATGGCAGTGAACAGGTCCTGGTTACAGGATCTCTAAAAAAGGAAATAAAGACTGAAATCAGATCCGACCCACCATGCTGCCACGGTGACGGTGCACTGCCCAGTGAAAGTGGCAGCCTGTCCCTGGACTGTGGGAAACTGGAGCACCTGGAGGAAACCCCCACAGACCAGGGAGAGAACATGCAAACTCCACACAGACAGCACCCACACCCCAGGTCCAGCACTGTGAAGCATGCCCGACGATGCGGAAGGGCTTTTACAAATGAGTGTGTAACTCACACTGGTGCCCAGGATGGCCTGCTACCGGAACGCAACCTAATTTTCTTAATGCAGTTTGTTCGAAGCGGTTTGCAGGAGCTGGAGGTGAGGACTGAGCTGGGGTCCAGTGTGCGAGAGTGACTACTGATGTCGTGTGTGTGTGTGTGTGTGTGTGTGTGTGTGTGTGTGTGTGTGTGTGTGTGTCTGGATCATTGTGAGCGCCGTCAGGTTTGTGTATTTGTTTAAACAAGAGGACGTGTCTGTGCGGGTCTGACTCTGTGTGAGGGTGCAGCTCTAACTGTTCGCGCGCGGGCGTGTCTATCTCTCTACACTGCATGAGGGGATAAATCTGCCTCCGAGAACCCGACTTTTCAGAAGAAAAATCTATGAAAAGGCACGGCCTGGCCCTCTTCTCTTGCTCCCGACGTATTACACATTGGGGGATGAAGCTGGTGTCTTCAGCTGTAACCCTAGCTATTTATGCAAACAGCTCTTTTATGAAAAGCAGCTCTAGGCCTAGACAAGAGGAACAGATAAAACAAATCTTAGATTTATGGCTTATTCAAAGCAGACTGAGCGCTGCTATACTGTATGTAGGAGCCAGAGATGAAGAATGAGCTATTTAAGGAAATCAGGAGTGTGAGAGAGGGAGTGTGTGTTTTTCCTCCCAATAGAGAAGGCTTGTGGTTCTTTCTGCTTTTCTGCACAGGCTGCCAACATAAGTACGTGTTGGGTTCTTGGTTTGAATGCTCGAGTTGTCAGGCTGGCGTTTTTTGTTCCTATTGGAGCCCATAATTGTGAACAAGGCGCTTGAGGACGTCTCTGTGCAGGTGTGCGTTTGTAATGACGTGTGTGCGCATCTCTGTAGCGGATGTTTCAGTAAAAAAACGCATTTAAAACATTCAACCTTTTCATGTTCCTAATATTCTTTCATTCTTCACAATAATAACTAAGGTTGCTGCTGGAAGAGGTGTTAGTGGGGCCAGCAGGGGGAACTCTCACCCTGTGGCCCATGTGGGTCCTAATGCCCCAGTATAGTGACGGGGACACTGGAAAAACTGTAAACAGGTGCCGTCCTTCAGATGAGACGTAAAACCGAGGTCCTGACTCTCTGTGGTCATTAAAAATCCCGGGGTGTTTCTCGAAAAGAGTAGGGGTTTTACCCCAGTGTCCTGGCCAAATTTCCCATTGACCCTTACCAATCATGGCCTCCTAATAACCCCCATTTATGAATTGGCTTCATTACTCTGCTCTCCTCCCCACTCATAGCTGGTGTGTGGGGAGCGTTCTGGTGCACTATGGCTGCCGTCCCATCATCCAGGTGGATGCTGCACATTTGTGGTGGTGGAGGGGAGTCCCCATGTCCTGCAAAGCGCTTTGAGTGGAGTGTCCAGAAAAGCACTATATAAGTGTAAGCAATTATTATTCATTATAATGTAATAAGTCCATTATTTCTCACCCCTCCATTGCAAGGCATACACAACACAAACACCAGGAACAATTATCTCAGAAGTGAATTGCAAATGTATTGAGTTGTGATGCAACTGTAACTTGAACCTAACATGACTGTGGCGTGCATTTTTGAAATTGCATTTTCACAGCTGAAATACAAAATGAAGCTGATCGCAGTCCAAACTCAAGGTATTGTTGTAAAACAAAATATTCAACATGTTTCTACCTGTCCCTTTTCAGCTCACTCAGAAGTCCACAGCCTGCAGCCTGGTGCCTCTCTGTCTCCCCCCTCCACACTGCTGGTCCAGTGGAGGTGCTGTTTGATCCTGCACGATCTGTCCGGAATCGTATAGTCTTACTGAGCAGCGCAGGGCTCCCTGGCCCCAGGTACGAACAGTGAGTGTCAGTGCAGAACAGCTCTCTGACACTCCGCTCCCTCACTCCAGCTGATCAGGGCAACTACACAGTGAGGGACCTTAATGGAAGCAGTATCAGCACTGTGATCGTCACTGTGGGTGGTGAGCAGGTCTACAGTAGGATCACTAGAGGGCTCTATATTCTTGACAGAGTGTGTTCTTATATCATCCTCTGTCCTGATTGTCTTTCAGCTCACAGAGACAATGTCACCCTGCAGCCTGAAGCCTCTCTGTCTGTCCCTCTGTTCACTGGAGAGCCAGTGGAGGTGCTGTTTGATCCTGCAGGAGGTGGAAACTGGACCTCAGTGTGTTCTGTCCAGAACAGCACAGCCAGCTGTGTCCCCCAGTACAGTTTTTTTTATTTTTGATGATTAGCCATATGTTGATTACAATATTGTACATAATGTATAATTTGAACTCGATATTTTTCAGGAGTGAATGATTGTATATTTTCAGAATAAATTTCGAAACCAAATTATTGTCCCTCGATCTCTGTCTCTCTCTCGTCCTGCTGTCTGTCTGTCCCTGCCTCTCTGTCTCTCTCTCTTTCAGCCCCGTCTGTCAGTCTGTCTGTCCTTCTCTCTCCTTCCTCTCTCTCTCTCCTTCCGCTCTCTCTCTCGGTTTGTTTGTCCCTCAATCTCAATCTTTCTCTTTGCCTGCTGTCTTTCTGTGCCTTCATCTTTGTGTCTCTCTCTCCTTCCTTTCTGTCTGTCTCTCTGTCTGTCCTGCGTTGTCCCAGCTGGGCCTGTCTCCCCGGCTCTCTGCCTTCAGCTCTGTTCGCCGATGTCCCACCAGCCCGTCTCTCTCTCAGCCTGTCTCTTGACTTGCAGGAGGAAGAGGAGGTGGAGACAGCTCCTCCGGCAGGAGAGAGGAAGAAGGTCAGTGCTGGTCCCACCCTGCCTCCTGTCCTGTCTGTGGTGGAGTTTCGCCATCTTGTCTGTCTTGTCAGCTCTGTCTGTCACTGTCTCTCTCCTCCTCCTCTCTGTGCTGTGGTGTCCAGTCAGTGTGTCTCTCTCCTCCTCTTCTCTGTCCTATGGTGTACAGTGGGTCAGTATTAGTGGGCTACACCCAGGCTCACTCACTGCGAGTGTGATCTCAGCAGAGTCTCTGTACTCTTGGGACACTTGACTCACCTGTCTCTCTCTTTCTCTCCCTGTGCTGTCCCTCTCCTGCCCCCTCTCTCCCTACTCGGACTCCAGCTGGAGGAGGTCCAATCACCACCTCCTGTGAGACAGAAGAAAAAGAAAGTGGGTAATGCTCTGATTCTCTCTTTACTCCTGTCCAGTGTCCAGTCAGTGTGTGTGTATGAACCCCTCTCTCTCTCAGTGCAGTGTTCATGTACTGGAGTGTCCAGTCAGTGTGTGTGTATGAACCCCTCTCTCTCTCAGTGCAGTGTTCATGTCCTGGAGTGTCCAGTCCGACTCTTAACGTGACTCTCCTGTCTCTGCTTCAGAAGTGCTGGTGCGTCTTTTTAAAGTCCCTGAGCTGCATGTCGGTGGAGACAGATGATAAGGACGAGCCGATGGAGGCGGCGGAGACCGTGTGTCAGGAGAGGAAGAGCGAGGGAGAGGAGGAGCAGGCTGCCGGGAAGGACAAGAAGAAGAAGAGGAGGTGCAGGTGAGCAGACAGGGGGACGCCGCCCGGTCGTGTCTGTGATTCAAGAAGGAGTCTCCTCTTGCTGTTTGATGTCATGGTGATGTCCGTGTCTGTGTCCCTCACACCTGCAATAACAATATTCTTTCCAGGTTCCTTTCCTGGTTCTGTGCCAGCTAAGATCGGAGTCGCCTTCCCCACCAAGGACTGGACTGGACTGGACTGGACTGGAGCTGAGGGACCCCAGACTGTGCTGGACCGAAGCTGAGGGACCCCAGTCTGTGCTGGACCGAAGCTGAGGGACCCCAGTCTGTGCTGGGCCAAAGCTGAGGGACCCCAGTCTGTGCTGGACCGAAGCTGAGGGACTCCAGACTGTGCTGGACCAAAGCTGAGGGGCCCCAGACTGGACTGGACTGGAGCTGAGGGGCCCCAGGCTGTGCTGGACCGAAGCTGAGGGACCCCAGACTGGACTGGACCAAAGCTAAGGGACCCCAGACTGTGCTGGACTGAAGCTGAGGGACCCCAGTCTGTGCTGGACCGAAGCTGAGGGACCCCAGTCTGGACTGCACTGGAGCTGAGGGACCCCAGTCTGGACCGAAGCTGAGGGACCCCAGACTGTGCTGGACCGAAGCTGAGGGACCCCAGTCTGTGCTGGACCGAAGCTGAGGGACCCCAGACTGTGCTGGACCGAAGCTGAGGGACCCCAGACTGGGCTGCACTGGAGCTGAGGGACACCAGACTGGACTGGACTGCACTGGAGCTGAGGGGCCCCATACTGGACTGGACCAGAGCTGAGGGGCCCCAGACTGGACTGGACCGGAGCTGAGGGACCCCAGATCCCAGTCTGGACTGAAGCTGAGGGACCCCAGTCTGGACTGAAGCTGAGGGACCCCAGACCCCAGTCTGGACTGAAGCTGAGGGACCCCAGACTGGACTGTGGAAAACTTTCACATTATCTCCACCTGAGTCCTCAGATCGTCTGCATGACCTTGTATTATTAAGTATTATTTTAAGGTCCTGTGATGATCGTAAGATGGGGGGGGGGGGGTGTGTCCCTTGACATTAATCTGTATTGTAATTTTTGTTCTTTTGTTAAGCATCATTAAAATGTTTTTTAAAAAAAGCTTTTGGTTTTTTCCCTCCCCCCCCGAAACGAACGAACAGAGTCTGTCTTTCTCTTTCATCCCGGAGAGTTTGTGGTTGATGGATTGAGGCCGAGAGCCCTCGTTGTCGGCGTGCCACCAGTTAGCGGGGCTAAAGCAGGGGGGGCATCGTGTCCAATACTCCTTGAAACGAGACAGATTTCAAGCCACCTCCGTCTGAAGAGAAGGAAGTTGACCACGAACTCCAGGGTGTCCTAGGAAGCTCTTTAGCCATCGTTTGCCCAGCAGCCATCTCACCCTGCAGCTCCCAGCTAGCAGCCCCCTCCCCACTGGAGCCCAGCAGGTAGAAGCCTGGTCAGTACCTGGAGGGGAGACTCCTGGGAAAAACTGAGGTTGCTGCTGGGAGAGGTGTGAGTGGGGCCAGCAGGGGGCGCTTTCACCCTGCGGTCTGTGTGGGTCCTGATGCCCCAGTATAGTGACGGGGGACACTGGACTGTAAACAGGCGCCGTCCTTCGGATAAGACGTCAAACCGAGGTCCTGACTCTCTGTGCTCATTAACAATCCCGGGGTGTTTCTGGAGAGGAGTAGGGGTGTTACCCCAGTGTCCTGGCCTGATTCCCCCCCTGGTCTTGACCCATCATGGCCTCCTTATCACCCCCCCTCTCTGAACTGGCTCCATCCCTCTGCTCTCCTCCCCACTGAGAGCTGCTGTGTGCTGAGCGGACTGGAGCATCATCCACGTGGGGGCTGCACACTGGGGGGGCTGGAGGGGATCCCCCTGACCTGGGAAGAGCTCTGAGTGGAGAGTCCAGACGGATTAATTATTATTATTATTATTCGTGCTGCACTGGGCTTCAGTCCTGGTAGTGAGAGGGGGATCTGTGATCAGTACAGATACTTATGACTGTATAATAATACACGATAGAAATGGAAAACAGGGTAGCGCTGTAGTCTCTTCGAAACGTTTTGAACTGCCAGAAGAAGTTTTCACAACCCGGACTCGTGAAGGTACAGGTCTTCTCCCTTCGTCCGGAGTAAGGTGAGAGGTTATCCCCTCGGGGCGCAGTATCCCCGATGCACCCCCCCACCACCACCCAAAATGACACACACTTCTGTGACGATTGGGAGACCCCGGTTCGATCAGCCCCTGCGGTGTAGGAAACGACCCGCTGGAGAGAACACGCAGACTCCACACAGAAGGGTCACCTCGGCATTTATTCCAACAGCAAAACACCAGAGAGAAACGGGTCTCCGAAAGATGAGCGCACACCGGGAAAAACACTACGGGGTCATTACAAATGGGAATAGGAGTTCTTTTTTTCTTTTCCGGACATCAGTTGTATCGTGTCCTGGTGATTTCTCCTGTTTCGAACGGAGTTCAATGTCACGTTTCTACTTTATTAGAGAGAGGCACTGAACTTTGGGGAACGTGACATCCACCCAGTATTACTAGTAGGTTGATAAATATAAATGTTCTTTTTCCCCCCGTATGATACCTCGCGAAATATAACGATGGCCAACTCCTTAAGTCGAAATTTAAACCCTTCTCACGCTAGAAGACAGTCCGTCAACATCGCCGCGGCCCGAAGCGCGACCTTCGGTATGACGTTGGCGGAAAAGGGGGTAGGGTAAGTACGTCACAGCCGGGGGAAGCCCCTATCACGTGAGAGGGGTGCTGCGGGCGACGAGCCCCCGGGGGCGAAGAGAAGTTGATTTGCGTGGGGTGTGGAAACACTACACGACCGGGCAAGCGAGCCGTTTTTTTTTTTGTTTTGTTTTTTCAGAACATCAGAACAACCGCAGAGATGACCATCGATCCACTCCGGACGTTTCCTTTTTTGTCCTTGTTGGCCTCCAAAATAAAAAAAAAAACTGGGATCCATCGTGGCGTTGCCAAATTAAAACATCAACCACTTTTCGGGCTTTCGTGCTGTCCATGATGAAACCGTCATGGTTGTGTAAGGATACGTTACGTCACAGACCGGCGGCGCTCGGACGTGAGGAGTGTCGTTACGTTTTTGAAACGGGCACGTCAGACAAGATCTCTGACAAGATCTCTGAAAAACCCAAACCTGTAAGATTCAATTTCAATTCAGTTTTTTTTATATAGCGCCTTTCACAACAAGAATGCCCCAAGGCCCCGAACAAAGGAGTTGTTCCACACCCCCGCCACCCTCTGTGTACAGTAGAGCCCCCTGTACTGACTGGAGGAGCTCACCCAGCTGTGTCTGGAGAGAAGCCGGGGTATCGGCTTCAACCACAGGGCTGGGCGGCTTGTTCCCCACCCCCATCCCCTTCTGTGTACAGAAGAGCCTCCTGTCCTGACTCCAGTAGGAAATGTGACCTGGAGGCAACACACCGGCTTCTTTTAACAGATCACCTCGGGAATCGGGAACAACGGAGCTGTGTGCGGCCGTCTGTACGGAGGGGTTCAGCGCGGGGGGGCTCCGGGCTCGGGTCTGGACCCGGGGGGGCTGTCTGTGTGGAGTCTGCATGTTCTCCCTGTGTTCTTCGGGTCCAAAGACAGGCTTTTGGGCTAATTGGCTTCTGGGAAAACTGGCCCTGGTGTGTGTGTGTCCTATGATGGAGTGCTGTCCTGTCCAGGGTGTGTGAGTGAATGTGTGTTTGTCATGTGATGGACTGGTTCCTGTCCAGGGTGTGTGAGTGTGTGTGTCTGAGTGTCCTGTGAGGGACTGGTGTCCTATCCAGGTTGTGTGTGTGTCCTGTGAGGGACTGGTGTCCTGTTCAGGGTGTGTGAGTGTGTGTGTGTATCCTGTGAGTGACTGGTGTCCTATCTAGGGTGTGTGTATGTCCTGTGATGGACTGGTGTCCTGTCCAGGGTGTGTGAGTGAGTGTGTGTGTGTCCTGTGATGGACTGGTGTCCTGTCCAGGGTGTGTGAGTGTGTGTGTCTGTGTGTCCTGTGATGGACAGATGGTACCAAGCCTGGACACCCATGAGACACTGGCTTCCTCAGAAGACTCTCACGGAGGGCACACTGTCCCTAACCCGGGTCCAGAAGAAACTACAGTGATCTATAATTCCTGCGCCTCGGAAGGGTTTATGACGTCTATGTCCGGCGCCCGCGCCCGTGGACTGGCGGTTTGGCGTCGCGCTCCGCAGCTCGAGCTTCGGTGCGAGGCAGGGTGGGAGGGAGCCGATGTGGCCTCGGCGCCATCTTTGCTGGTGAGTCAATTGTGACCGTTGCGGTACAATAAACCATCAATAAACCTTTTCCCACCCCGTCCAGTATTTCTGTCGCGGCCCACGTCCCTTACAATCGACAAACTATAAAAAAAACAGTAGCCCTTCGCAACATTACACGCCATTTTTTTTATTTTAAACGTCCGCTAGATACGCAGGTGGTTCGATACCTGTCTTATCCTCGCCGGCGTCTTTATACCGGCAAGTGAATTTTATTTGGGGTCCCTCAGAATTGTGACAGAAATGTCAGTGAACCACAATAAAAAACGAAACTTTTTTTTTAAAGGCGGTGAATGGATTTTTTGAGTAACCGTGTAGCGACTAACGTAAGGAAAAAAAGTTGTCTTTCCCTACGAAGACGTTTTGGTACAGGACTTTCTTTAAATATCAGTTGTGCATAGCGTTTTACAAAAAGTTGATGATGATCTTGGAGATAATTGCAAAGGAAAATTGAGATAACTACCAAAACATTACGTGTGAAACGACAGGACAGAACTTTGAACCCACAAAGAAACAAAGGTATGAAATATTGCCTCGTCATGGGGGGTTGATAATTGTAGTAAGTGTTCCTAATTTTCGTAAAGAAATGTATATTATGGGAGTCACACGTGAGATTTAGTGTATATACGTTTCATATTGTGCATATATACGGGGTTAAAAAGTGGAATGAGTATGATTATAAACTCGTGTGTCCTATAATCAGATAATTTTTGAACAAGCTTTGATTAGACAGGTGAAAAACAACATCAGATCCTTTATTTTAATATATTCTCACGTCTGAATATCAGCTTCTCCCCTCTGGCCAACATTTCAGGGCTCCCAGGTGTAGATCCCAAATTGAAACAAATATTAATTTGTTACCCAGTTAAACAGTTAATAGAAGTGAGTGACCAGGGTAAATAAAGGTGGGTCAGTGTAAACTGTTTATTCTGGACCAGACTTCGTCATGTGTGATATGTCATGACTTCTTATATTAAGTTTTATCTTTATATTTAGTTCTACATGTGTAATAGATGCGATGTGTGTCCATAAAAAGGTTTCTCCAGGGGAAAATCAAGTTCGTTTTAAAACCGTGTTTCCTTTTTAGGGTAGGTTTGCATTCCAAGTGTGGGGTTTTTGCCTTTTTGTATTTTTGCTGAGACAAGTTGCCTTTCTTATACGCGGAGGGATCTGCTCGTGAGATGTCCGCTTGGTCCATTTCTGAGCTCAGTATAAGGTGTAGAAAGCATGACTGTCATCATAACCCGCATCTCACCCAGGTGTGGAATAATGTTGTGACTATTGCTTCAGCAATAACATGCTGATTGCATGTTTCTAGATGGGTATAACAGAGATCTCAACTACTGAGGGGCCTTATTAATAAAGTCTCCACAGCCGAAGCGCTGTGTCTCTTTTCAGCTGGCGATAAACCTTTCCTCGATCCTTTGCGGACTTGTAAAACTGTTCCTGAGCAGAATAAAAAACGCTCACGCTAATACACAAGCACCCGTGTCTCGCCAAAGCTGACAAATAAACAGACGGACAAGCCGCACTGCACGTGTGAACAGGGGAATGAGCGAGCGAGCGGGGATAGGGCGCCTCCTGCGCTTAAAAGCTTACAGCACCTGGTATCCCCAGGCGGTCTCCCATCCAAGTACTAACCAGGCCCATCCCTGTTTAGCTTCCGAGATCAGACGAGATCAGGCGTGCTCAAGGGGGTGTGGCCGTAAGCGAGAGCAAGGCTCGCTGGCACCCTTCTTATTGAGAGGACAGCTCCGTCACCTCTTTTACGACGCTGCTTTTTTTCCCTTGCGTTTTTCTCTTCTTCCCACGTTCTCTCTCTCTTCACTGCCTTCGTCCCCGCTCTATTTCACTTCAGCCTTTCACTCTTGCTTCCTTTACATGAGGACGGAGCTGCGGGAGAAAGGGCGCTATAGAGGATCGCTGTGGAGAGCTGCTGCTGTGCTTTGACATCTGAGCTCTGTGAAAAACGATCTCAATACAATTCTGAAAAACGCGACTCTCCGAACGCCAGCCGAACAAGTCTCCACAGCCGAAGCGCTGTGTCTCTTTTCAGCTGGCGATAAACCTTTCCTCGATCCTTTGCGGACTTGTAAAACTGTTCATGATCAGAATAAAACACGCTCACGGTAATACACAAGCACCCGTGTCTCGCCAAAGCTGACAAATAAACAGACGGACAAGCCGCACTGCACGTGTGAACAGGGGAATGAGCGAGCGAGCGGGGATAGGGCGCCTCCTGCGCTTAAAAGCTTACAGCACCTGGTATTCCCAGGCGGTCTCCCATCCAAGTACTAACCAGGCCCATCCCTGTTTAGCTTCCGAGATCAGACGAGATCAGGCGTGCTCAAGGGGGTGTGGCCGTAAGCGAGAGCAAGGCTCGCTGGCACCCTTCTTATTGAGAGGACAGCTCCGTCACCTCTTTTACGACGCTGCTTTTTTTCCCTTGCGTTTTTCTCTTCTTCCCACGTTCTCTCTCTTCACTGCCTTCGTCCCCGCTCTAGTTCACTTCAGCCTTTCACTCTTGCTTCCTTCCAATGAGGACGGAGCTGCGGGAGAAAGGGCGCTATAGAGGATCGCTGTGGAGAGCTGCTGCTGTGCTTTGACATCTGAGCTCTGTGGAAAACGATCTCAATACAATTCTGAAAAACGCGACTCTCCGAACGCCAGCCGAACAAGTCTCCACAGCCGAAGCGCTGTGTCTCTTTTCAGCTGGCGATAAACCTTTCCTCGATCCTTTGCGGACTTGTAAAACTGTTCCTGATCAGAATAAAAAACGCTCACGGTAATACACAAGCACCCGTGTCTCGCCAAAGCTGACAAATAAACAGACGGACAAGCCGCACTGCACGTGTGAACAGGGGAATGAGCGAGCGAGCGGGGATAGGGCGCCTCCTGCGCTTAAAAGCTTACAGCACCTGGTATTCCCAGGCGGTCTCCCATCCAAGTACTAACCAGGCCCATCCCTGTTTAGCTTCCGAGATCAGACGAGATCAGGCGTGCTCAAGGGGGTGTGGCCGTAAGCGAGAGCAAGGCTCGCTGGCACCCTTCTTATTGAGAGGACAGCTCCGTCACCTCTTTTACGACGCTGCTTTTTTTCCCTTGCGTTTTTCTCTTCTTCCCACGTTCTCTCTCTCTTTACTGCCTTCGTCCCCGCTCTAGTTCACTTCAGCCTTTCACTCTTGCTTCCTTTACATGAGGACGGAGCTGCGGGAGAAAGGGCGCTATAGAGGATCGCTGTGGAGAGCTGCTGCTGTGCTTTGACTTCTGAGCTCTGTGGAAAACGATCTCAATACAATTCTGAAAAACGCGACTCTCCGAACGCCAGCCGAACAAGTCTCCACAGCCGAAGCGCTGTGTCTCTTTTCAGCTGGCGATAAACCTTTCCTCGATCCTTTGCGGACTTGTAAAACTGTTCATGATCAGAATAAAACACGCTCACGGTAATACACAAGCACCCGTGTCTCGCCAAAGCTGACAAATAAACAGACGGACAAGCCGCACTGCACGTGTGAACAGGGGAATGAGCGAGCGAGCGGGGATAGGGCGCCTCCTGCGCTTAAAAGCTTACAGCACCTGGTATTCCCAGGCGGTCTCCCATCCAAGTACTAACCAGGCCCATCCCTGTTTAGCTTCCGAGATCAGACGAGATCAGGCGTGCTCAAGGGGGTGTGGCTATTAGCGAGAGCAAGGCTCGCTGGCACCCTTCTTAATGAGAGGACAGCTCCGTCACCTCTTTTACGACGCTGCTTTTTTTCCCTTGTGTTTTTCTCTTCTTCCCACGTTCTCTCTCTTCACTGCCTTCGTCCCCGCTCTAGTTCACTTCAGCCTTTCACTCTTGCTTCCTTCCAATGAGGACGGAGCTGCGGGAGAAAGGGCGCTATAGAGGATCGCTGTGGAGAGTTGCTGCTGTGCTTTGACTTCTGAGCTCTGTGGAAAACGATCTCAATACAATTTTGAAAAACGCGACTCCCCCAACGCCAGCCGAACAAGTCTTGAAGTGGAAATCTAATAAGTAAATTGATTCTTAAAATGTAGAGAGCTTTGCAAAGAAATATATTGGGGCTTTTAGATAATATATTTCAAGGATGTAATTGCTGTGCTACAGTACGTGCAGAATTTTAGAAAACAGTGCGTCAAGAAAGTACACTGTTTAGGTTCCTTTAGAAGACAATTTACCAAAACAATATATGCTGTCTGGGTCGTTAGAATTAGCTGTAAGTAACTGATAAGCTTTGAATAACATATCTAGTGCTTCTTCTTTCGCTTTTTGATGTAATCTGTTTTCTCTTAGGGAAAGTGGAAGTTTTAGAAGGGACAAAGCGCTGAGCTTTTTTCCAGCGCAACGTCTTATGAAAACCCTGTACTGCCTGTAACAAATTGAGTCTCTGGTTGCTCCCAATATTGAAATAAAGACCTTACTCAGGTGAGAACTCTCTCTTGTGGCTTCCTTGATAGTTATATTTCCATGACACCGGTTTTAATGTCTGTAGATTGTATCTTATTTTTATTTTTTGTTTTGTTTCATGTTCATATTATGTGTTTTCACCCAGTTGACTCCAGTTAATAACAGTTCATCCAGTTAATAGCCACTTTTGATGCGAGAAAAACGGGTGATCTTTCTATCTCGTGATCAGCTTAGTATCTTTCTGTAAATTTTTTTCTGCTTAATTAAACGTTTAAAATACATGAATTTCATAAAGACAACACACGTTTCGAACAGAAAAAAATCATATTCTGTTCTCTTCCTGGTATGTATAACAGATCAGCAGGTCTTATTTTCCCAATTGCTTTTTTCCACTGTATTATAATGGCAAGCCAATGTCTTCTCTTAGCTAGGTAATGTTACTTGTGGATGTGCTTCTGAGTTGCGTAGAAGCACATGTATCCATAGAAAGTATATTATACTACTATTTGAGCTACAGTACATAAAAATAATTATATCGTTATTAATTTCTTTAGGTACGTGATTCCATATTATATTCCCTATTAATCAAATTCTAAAAGTATGCTTTTGTTTACTCCGATAACGAGCACATTCACAGAAAATGTTAATATCTTATGACTTTTCACAAAGTATATAAAGTTAAGATGGTCAGAAGGAGCATGTAAAAACGTTTCCGAAACGTGGTAAAATCTTACTACATGTAAGACTTTGATGCTTAAAATGTTTAGGAAGAAAGTGGAATACTGGTGTGTATTTTTTTTTTAAACTACCAATACCAGCCATATACAGTTTACACTATATGTTTATGTTCCTAAATTAATATAGATTATGGTGGTGTATCGTGGTTGTAGAGGTTTGATGGGTTTACTGAGACAATTATTAATTGTAGCAGTAATCACGAGGTTGTTCGTTGTGGCTTTTAGAAAATCAATCGTCAGAACAACTAACAACGCACACACACGGGTTCAATACACGAGATACATTTATTCATATAAATTGTGCACCAAACATATGCTAGTCTGCCTTGATACGAGCGGCAGACCTTACTGTGAGGGTTATCAATATACAAGGTATATAATCTCGAAGAGATGCCAACACAAAGAGATACACAACAGAGAATATATGTCAACATATATCGTTCGGTTACCAAATCGCTAATCAGTGTTATTACCCACTGTTACTCTAAACTCGGAAGTAAATACATTACTCATGAATTAAATTGATAACAACTTGTGTTGAGGTACAATTGAATTCTCGAGACACAATGTAGAACATGGGGTTTACTTATCCACTGTGTATGGATTTGGAATCTCCCGGCACGAACACCAAACCAGCTGACAGGCTCTGTTGCAGCCTCTGTTCCAGCGGTTGTCCAATGGGCGTTGTCCCGGCGTCCTCTGGCTACCGGCCAACCAGTTGAGGTACAGCTCGGAGTAGGACGGGCGGAGGAATCTGACTGCGGCGCGCAAGGCAGTCGTTGCTCCGAGGAGATCTACCAGCAGTCCAGCTGGCTAGTAGAAAGTCTCTATGCACAGAGTGTGACCGCGAGTCCTCACAAGTCACTCTTTTGCCTGGGAAGAAGCTGGTTCGTTCCTGGTCCAGCGCTGCTTCTGAATAACCTATTCAGGTTGTCGATTAGGGTCCAACTGTAGGCTGCCGTTGATCAAGCGGATCATTCACGTTGGTAGAATTCTGAGTACGTATGGGATCCTCGGCCTCGCGCTTAGAACAAAGTCCAAGTCCCTTTGCAGACAACAGCAGTTGTCACGTGATTGTCTCTGAGGATGCGCGAAAATGGCCAAGGAGAGCCCCGATCTGAGCTTGCGCTCCCTTTTTGACCAAGACATAGATGTGTGCTGATTGGTTGAGAGTTTGGCGGGCATTAGAGACCCACGTGGTATTACCACGCCCTGCCAATCACTGATTGGTTGGTCAAGGTGAGATATGAGTCACTTACTCTTGACACTTAGGAATGCAGTCCAGATGTCCATTCGGCACTCCCTAGACAGATAGGCACCAATGGATGACCATTGATCATGATAGCCAGGCTAAGCTAAGTGCATCCCCATCTGGGAGCTGTCCATTATCAAAAGAAAACATCTTAAATCAACCTGCATGAATACTTTCTCTGTGGCTGCACCACAAAGATGGAGGGTGAGATGAGGCCTCATTTAGGACAGAATACCACCGCCTAATTCTGTCTTATTAACAAGCATTGCCGCTACAACGGCATCTCTCCTGTCAAACTTCCTCCTGACGTGTTTGACAGGATCTGGGCCGTGGTGAACAGTGGGAAAGACGCCCTGTGGAGAGTGAGGAACATGGGGCTGTTCAAAGGCATCGAGGTCCCAGTCAAGGCAGCAGGTAGCCTGGCCCTGTTCATCACCCGAGAGAACTATTACCTCAGAGATCTGTGGAGAGAAAGGAGGGAGGAAGCAGAAAATCTGTGGGAAATAGAGAGCATAGGTCAATATTTCAAGAAACTGTGAAAAACATTATCATGTTTAATTAAAGAATGTGATTTACACCAGAAAAAAAGAAATTGTTGCTATGTAACTGGTACCGTGTCAATATGTAATGAGATGTGATTATATATACTGTTTTAAGTATGTATATTAATGTAAAGCTTTCTAATTTGTGATGTCCTGTATTTTTTTGTGAAAAGAAAATAAAGTTCTTAAAAAATCGATTCACCCAGGGCGAGGCTCAGCCATTGCACTTCAGCTGTGCTGACCCCTGCGAATTCCCCAAATGTGGGAATCTCGACTGCATAATTTCTGGTAGTGGGGGACTGCGTTCGCGCTCTCTCCTGATGTGCTTGGTCCAATATCAGATACGGGAGAGTTAGGACACCACGAGCTGCGATAGGATCCCAGTTCGAAAGGAGTCGATGCCACTGCTGGTTCCCGGTTTCTTTTAGTTAGAGGTCCGGAGAAGCATTTCAAGCTGGTTACACTACTCCTTCCGGACATTCATTCCCTTTTCAAAGTCAGTCGTTTTGCTGTTGTCTGCATTATTTAGGCTGATTATCGAGGTTAGCCTTTATTTGGTCATGGGGGCCTCGGTACTGTATGCTAATTCTCAAGACAGTTTCACCCGTTTTCTGATTGCTAGGTTCTGTACCAGTGCAGACATGTCAAACAGTGAATGGCTGTACCTCTATTGTATCCGTGCTCAATGAATGAAATCAGTAATAAATGAATATATGTATAGTTATACGAAAAACAAGTGGTTTATCGACTCATCTTCATTTGCAGATTTAGAGGCAGCTTCGATATTCGGGGGAGGCATAAAACATGGTGCTGATCTTTGGAAAGCAGGAGGCAAAACTGACACGTTCTCATACAAGGAGATGAAACCAGGCCACCTGGGTGAAGATCAGGTATCGTAACCGCTAGACCATATGGGAGCATACAGCCATGTTGTGCGTGCGTCATGTAAGCAAACTGTAATTGCTGCCTTCATGACCTGCTTGATGGAGAAAACACACAAGAGAGTTGGCACTCAGAGTGTCGAAGGGTTGATGTATACTAGGGCTCAGTTGAAATGCAGTGTCAGGACTTTTCCGACTAGTGTCACACAAAGAGAGTACATCCTTTCCTACTGGCTGTGTATGTCTCGGTAACTCGCTGTGATCGTATAGTGCTCAGAATTTGTGTTGTGGCCGCAACAACCCCGGTTCGAATCCGCATACTGGCAGAATAGGAGGAGTACTGTCTGACTGGATCGTTGATGAACGACAGAGGCCACTCCGACCTCCTCTTGGTTTTCTTCAATGACTTACTAAGGATCTTCTTCACATTCGCCCATGCAGGAGAAGCCAGTTACACCAAAGCAAACGCAGGAAAGTGCATTTCAAGCAGAGACCAGGAGGGACTTGTTTACACCGAGAGTGGTCGGAGAATGGAACAATGCGCCCAGCCCTGTTGCTGGAGCCGATTCTTGATGATATCTTGGGCTCACTAAGAGGCCCCCGCTGGATGCTAATCTTTCTGTTGTTCTTGCAGGTCCTGCGCTGCTTTTGAGTCGACAGAGCTCGTCCTGGTCTGTCGGCACAGCCCAATTGCAAATGATCGGCTCCATGCACAGAAGGAACGTGCGTTTGGTACAAGAGTGCACGAAGGCACCGGAAATACATTGGGAACAAATGACCGGTCGTTCAAGACCTCTGTGAAGTACAGGAGCGTGCAAAACGAGGCTGCTTCCACCCAGTCTCGAACCGGGGACTTTTCGCGTGTTAGGCGAACGTGATAGCCGCTACACTACGGAAACCTGCAGGGATCGATGCTGGTGTCTTGCTTGTGTTTCGGGCTGAGAAAGGGACGCGTAACTTTAGGCAGGGGGCGCTGGAGAGAGGAACAAAGGGCGCGATGAAACAAAATGCCGAAACCCGGGATCAAACCAGGGACCGGTAGATCTTCAGTCTAACGCTCTCCCAACTGAGCTATTTTGGCGGTGCGGTGAGCCCACAGCCACCTGCTCCAGCCTTCCTGTGTTGCGGCATGAGCGCACCAAGAGTAGCGGGAGAGTGTTGCAGGAACGTCACTCTGAAGGAAAGCCACCCAGGTGCGCCCTCTGAGCTCTGTCCAGCGCATCTTCCTCGCATGGACTCCTGCCTGCGACGGGCAGGAAACAATTAGCAAGAACAGAACGACACCCCATGGGTGTCTCATGACCGCACCTTAGGTTGTGACACGTGCAGGTGTGAGGGGTTGCCGGGCTACTTTGGAGCAGAGCTTGGGCAGAGGGGGGGTGGGAAAGCAGACAAAGAGGTGACACCTCAAGGTCTGCACGATCACAGCTCTCCGCCGCCCCAGGCTTCCGCTCGATAAGCTACTGGACATACCCGCCCCTCCTCACACAGACCGTGGAAAAGCCCCCGAGTGGGAGGGCTCTCTCTTCCTCCCAGGAGCTCTTGGACACGACGCACAGACAGGGCGCGGGGAGCTGCCGCCTGCAAACACGGCTCCAGGCAGGACTCCACTCCGCAGGAGCCGCAGAGCAGAGGAGATGGGGGCAGCTTAGCTCCTGTGCAGAGACCTGAGCTGTTGTTGCTGTGGATGCTGTCTTTTCTGCACTCGGGGTAGGAGTGAATGTTGAGTTGCCCTTAGAAATGAAGCAGAGCACTTCAACGGCACGGGTGTGTGTGTGTGCGTGCGCCCTGGTGATTCTGGGAGACAGATCGAACCTGGGCTAAAAGAGAGGGGGCTTAGCCCTCTTCCATTTGCTAGTTCAAAGTTGTACAACCCATTTGTATCTGCTAGGTGGCGCAGTCGTCGTGCACAAAGAACGCTTTGAAAAGCGTCAAAGGCAAGTCATTCCGAGTGTTTTCCGTTCAGACGCGAAATGCTGAAATGATCTCTCGGCTCCTCGGTTGTCATCCCTGACATCCCAACCCCGCCACTCACTGTGTAAAGCAGTGTCGTATAGCCCTGACATCACACCCCCACCACTCTCTACGGAAAGCACTGTCGTATAGCCCTGACACCCACCCCTCCACTCATTGAATAAAGCAGTGTCATCAAGCCCCGACATCCCACCCCCGCCACTCTCTACATAAAGAAGTGTCGTATGGCCCTGATATCCCAACCCCACCACTAACTGCGTAAAGTAGTATCTTCAGGCCGTGACATCCCAATCCCGCAACTCTCTGCGTAAAGAAGTGTCGTATGGACCTGACACCCACCCGTCCACTCTGTGCTTAAAGCAGTGACATCAAGCCCTGACATTCCACCCCCTTCACTCCCTGCGTAAGGCACTATCATATGGCCCTGACACCCACCCCTCCACTCTCTGTGTAAAACAGTGTCATATGGCCCTGACATCACACCCCCACCACTCTCTGCGTAAAGCAGTATCGTCGGGCCCTGACATCACACCCCTGCAACTCCCTGCGTAAAGCACTGTCGTATAGCCCTGACACCCACCCCTCCACTCTCTGTGTAAAACAGTGTCGTTTAGCCCTGACATCCCAACCCTGCCACTCTCTGTGTAAAGCAGTATCGTCGGGCCCTGACATCCCACCCCTGTCACTCTCTTTGTAAAGCATTATGGTCAGGCCCTGACATCCCACCCACGCCACTCTCTGCCTAAAGCACTGTCATATGGCCCTGACACTCACCCCTCCACTCTCTACGTTAAGCAGTGTTGTCAGGCCCTGACATCCCACCCCCTACACTCTCTGCGTAAAGCACTGTCGTATGGCCCTGACACCCACCCTCAACTCTCTGCATAATGCAGTCTCGTGAGGCCCTGACATCCCAACCCCGCCACTCTCTGTGTAAAGCACTGTCGTATGGCCCTGACATCACACCCCTCCACTCTTTGCGTTAACCCCTGTCGTATGGCCCTGACACCCACCCCTCCACTCTCTGCATAAAGCAGTGTCGTATGGCCCTGATACCAACCCCTCCACTCTCTGCATTAAGCAGTGCTGTCAGGCTCTGACATCCCAACCCCGCCACTCTCTGCGTAAAGAATTGTCGTATGGCCCTGACACCCACCCCTCCACTCTCTGCATAAAGCAGTGTCCTCAAGCCCTGACATCCCACCCCCGCCACTATCTGTGTAAAGCAGTATCGTCAGGCCCTGACATCCCACCTCTGCCACTCTCTGCGAAAAGAAGTGTCATATGGCCCTGATACCCACCCCTCCATTCTCTGCATAAACCAGTGTCTTCATGCCCTGACATCCCACCCCCGCCACTCTCTGCGTAAAGCAGTATCGTCAGGCCCTGACACCCACCCCTGCACACTCTGCATAAAGCAGTGTTGTCAAACCCTGACATCCCACACCCTCCACTATCTGCGTAATGCACTGTCGTATGGCCCTGACATCCAACCCCCGCCAATCTCTGCGTAAAGCAGTATCGTCAGGCCCTGACATCCAACCCCCGCCACTCTCTGAATAAATAAGTGCCGTATAGCCCTGACACCCACCCCTCCACTCTTTGCATTAAGCAGTCTCGTCAGGCCCTGAAATCCCACCCCCGCCACTCTTTGCGTAAAGCAGTATGGTCAGGCCCTGACATCCCACCCACGGTACTCTCTGCCTAAAGCACTGTCACATGGCCCTGACACTCACCCCTCCACTCTCTGCGTTAACACTGTCGTATGGCCCTGACATCCCAGCCTCGCCGCTCACTGCGTTAAGCACTGTCGTATGGCCCTGACACCCACCCCTCCACTCTCTGCGAAAAGCAGTGTCGTCAAGCCCTGACATCCCACCCCCGCCACTATCTGCGTAAAGCAGTATCGTCAGGCCCTGACACTCACCCCTCCACTCTCTGCATTAAGCAGTGCTGTCAGGCTCTGACATCCCAACCCCGCCACTCTCTGCGTAAGGAATTGTCGTATGGCCCTGACACCCACCCCTCCACACTCTACATTAAGCAGTGCTGTCAGGCTCTGACATCCCAACCCCGCCACTCTCTGCCTAAAGAATTGTCGTATGGCCCTGACACCCACCCCTCCACACTCTAAATTAAGCAGTGCTGTCAGGCTCTGACATCCCAAACTCACCACTGTCTGCGTAAAGAAATGTCGTATGGCCCTGACACCCACCCCTCAACTCTCTGCATAATGCAGTCTCGTGAGGCCCTGACATCCCAACCCCGCCACTCTCTGTGTAAAGCAGTATCATCAGGCCCTGACATCCCACCCCTGCCACTCTCTGCGTAAAGTAGTATGGTCAGGCTCTGACATCCCACCCACGACACTCTCTGCCTAAAGCACTGTCATATGGCCTGACACTCACCCCTCCACTCTCTGCGTTAAGCAGTGTTGTCAGGCCCTGACACCCACCCCTCCACTCTCTGCATGAAGCAGTGTCTTCATGCACTGACATCCCACCCCCGCCAATCTCTGCGTAAAGCAGTATCGTCAGGCCCTGACATCCCACCCCCGCCACTCTCTGCGTAAAGCACTGTCATATGGCCCTGACACTCACCCCTCCACTCTCTGCGTTAAGCACAGTCGTATGTCCCTGACATCCCAGCCTCGTCGCTCACTGCGTTAAGCACTGTCGTATGGCCCTGACACCCACCCCTCCACTCTCTGCATAAAGCAGTGTCGTCAAGCCCTGACATCCCACCCCCGCCACTATCTTCGTAAAGCAGTATCGTCAGGCCCTGACATCCCACCCCTGCCACTATCTGCGTAAAGCAGTATCGTCAGGCCCTGACATCCCACCCCTGCCACTCTCTGCGAAAAGAAGTGTCGTATGGCCCTGATACCCACCCCTCCACTCTCTGCGTTAAGCAGTCTCATCAGGCCCTGACATCCCACCCCCGCCACCCTATACGTAAAGAAATGTCGTATGGCCCTGATACCAACCCCTCCACTCTCTGCTTTAAGCAGTGCTGTCAGGCTCTGACATCCCACCCCTGCCACTCTGTGCGTTAACCCCTGTCGTATGGCCCTGACACCCACACCTCCATTCTCTACGTAAAGCAGTGTCTTCATGCCCTGACATCCCACCCCCGCCACTATCTGCGTAAAGCACTGTCGTATGGCCCTGACACCCACCCTTTCACTCTCTGCATAAAGATGTCTCATCAGGCCCTGACATCCCACCCCCGCCACTCTCTGCGTAAAGCACTGTCGTATGGCCCTGACATCCAACCCCTTCCACTCTCTGCGTATAGCAGTATCGTCAAGCCCTGACATCCCACCCCAGCCACTATCTGCGTAAAGCAGTATCGTCAGGCCCTGACATCCCACCCCTGCCACTCTCTGCGAAAAGAAGTGTCGTATGGCCCTGATACCCACCCCTCCACTCTCTGGGTTAAGCAGTGCTGTCAGGATCTGACATCCCAAACCCGTGACTCTCTATGTAAAGAATTGCCGTATGGCCCTGACACCCACCCCTCCATTCTCTGCATAAACCAGTGTCTTCATGCCCTGACATCCCACCCCCGCCTCTCTCTGCGTTAAGCAGTGCTGTCAGGCCCTGACATCCCACCCCCGCCACTCTCTGCGTTAACCCCTGTTGTATGGCCCTGACACCCACACCTCCATTCTCTACGTAAAGCAGTGTCTTCATGCCCTGACATCCCACCCCCGCCACTATCTGCGTAAAGCACTGTCGTATGGCCCTGACACCCACCCTTTCACTCTCTGCATAAAGCAGTCTCATCAGGCCCTGACATCCCACCCCCGCCACTCTCTACGTAAAGCACTGTCGTATGGCCCTGACATCCAACCCCTTCCACTCTCTGCGTATAGCAGTATCGTCAGGCCCTGACATCCCACCCCTGCCACTCTGTGCGTAAAGAAGTGTCTTATGGCTCTGACAATCACCCCTCCACTATCTGCATAAAGCAGTGTCTTATGGCCATGACACCCACCCCTCCACTCTCTGCGTTAAGCAGTGTTGTCAGGCCCTGACATCCCACTCCCGCCACTCTCTGCATAAAGCAGTGTCGTCAAGCCCTGATATCCCACCCCCACCACTCTCTGCATAAAGCAGTACGGTCAGGCCCTGACATCCTACCCCCGCCACCTTCTGCCTAAAGCACTGTCATATGGCCCTAACACCCACCCCTCCACTCTCTGCGTTAAGCAGTGTTGTCAGGCCCTGACATCCCGCCCCCTCCACTCTGCGTAAAGCACTGTCGTATAGCCCTGACATCCCAGCCTCGCCACTCACTGCGTTAAGCACTGTCATATGGCCCTGAGACCCACCCCTCCACTCTCTGCGTTAAGCAGTGTTGTCAGGCCCTGACATCCCACTCCCGCTACTCTCTGCATAAATCAGTGTCAAGTAATAGGTTTATTCCATGCTGAAAAAAAGCAAGAGAACACAACGTTTCGGCCGTGGAGCCTTCTTCAGGTGTGAGAGAGACAGGACAGTAGGCAAAGGTAAAGTAGCGGGAGAACAAAGGCTGGGAGAGAGGAGGAGTGAGAGGCGGGAGCAGGGGACAGAAAGAGAGGCCAATCAAGAGGTTTGAAGTCAGATTGGGTGCAGAGAGGTGTGAAATGAAACTTCCAATGAATGGAGAAAATTTAAAAGAACAGTAGTCTGTCGTTAAGGGAAGGGAGAATGTGTGATCCTAGCTGCAGAATAATTTTAGTTTCGGTGGTCTTTCTGATGTATGAGTTTCTGAAAACTGTCTTTGAGAACACATACAGAGAGATTAGAGTGGTTGTGGCCGTCAGAGGTGAAATGAGAAACAATGGGCTTGGAGAGATCTTTAATCTTCACAGCCCTGACGTGTTCTCTGAAGCGGTCTTCGAGTCTCCTTCCTGTTTCTCCAATGTAGATGGCTGGGCATTTACTGCAAGAGATACAGTAAATAAGGTTGCTGGAGGTACAAGATGCTGTCTGGGTGATCCAGAAATTGTCCTGAGGGGCCTTGAATGAGTGTGGTGGTGGCTGTGTACTTGCAGGTGATACAGCGAGCTCTGTTGCAAGGGAAAGTGCCTGGTGTGGATAATAATAATAATAATAATAATAATAATAATAATAATAAACTTTATTTTATATAGCGCCTTTAAAGGTGGTTTCTCAAAGCGCTTTACAGGATGACAATAACAATAAATAAGAAGACTACAACAATAAATAAGAAAATTTCACAAGACAGGACACAATTATAATTACAACAATACAACAATAACAATAGAGGAGACCGTGGAAGATGGTATTAAGAAGAGCAGAGGGGTGAAGAATGGAACCAGTTAAGTAAAGGCTTTTCTGAAAAGGAGGGTTTTGAGTCTGGATTTGAAGGAGTTTAGAGAAGGTGACTCTCTAATATCCTTGGGCAAAGAGTTCCAGAGCTTGGGGGCATAGCAGGAGAAGGCCCTGTCGCCCATACAATGTAGACGGGCTTGGGGGACAGTAAGGAGGGCAGAATTTGAAGAGCGGAGGTTGCGAGGTGGGGAGTAGGGCGATAAAAGTTCAGACAGGTATTGAGGTGCCAAGCCATGTAAAGCCTTGTAGGTGAGCATGAGGATTTTAAAGTCTACGCGGAATTTGACCGGAAGCCAGTGCAAGGACTCCAGGATAGGAGTAATGTGAACACTTCCACTAGACCTGGTCAGGATTCTGGCTGCTGAATTTTGGACATACTGCAGCTTGTTCAGAGTAGATTTAGATACCCCAGGGAGCAGAGCATTGCAGTAGTCAATTCGAGAGAATACAAATATGTTGATCAGCTTTTCAGCCACAGTTAATGATAGCATAGGGCGTAGTCTTGCGATATTTCTAAGGTGAAAAAAAGATGTTTTGACAGTATGCTGTACATGTGGGTCGAATGTTAAGCCAGAATCGAATATAACCCCAAGGTTTTTCAATTTTGATTGGAGCTCAAGTACAGAGCCATCTACAGACAGGGTTACATGGTTGTTGAGGGCGGTCAAGGGAGCTGTGAACAGGGAGGTTACGCAGATTAGGTGGTCGGCGATATGAGATGATAGGGCGATCAGAAAAGAGGGCCCCAATGGAGGGATCATCCTGTACGATGGAAAAGTTCTGGTTAATGGTCCTGGGGATAGGAAGTGTGTTAGGGTGGTAAGGAAGCACCAAAGGAATGCAGTTTTTACGGCGGGAGTTCCTGATCGGGTTGATGGTCCGGGGGGTGTTTTTGGCTTGGGCAAGGGCCTTGTCAATCACACTGCTGGGGTATCCTCTGTTGATGAAAAATGAGTACATTTCGAGGGCTTGGTTCTCGAAGTCGATGTCGTCGCTGCATAATCGTCGTAACCTAAGGAATTGTGAAAAAGGAAGAGAGTTTTTAGTGTGGTTGGGGTGAAATTAGCTGTACAGGAGGTAGCTGTGTGAATCTGTGGGTTTGTAATAAACTGAAGTGGACAGTCGGGGGTAGTTGATAGACAAGTGGATGTCTAGAAACGGAAGAGTGGTGGAAGATATGTTAACCGTATATTTGAGGGACGGGTGGAAGTTGGTGAAATGGTGCAGGAAGAACTCAAGCTGATCGTTGGAGCATGTGGCGGCACCGACGCAGTCATCAATATATCGCTTGTAGAGGTCAGGGACATAGCCAGTGTAGGAAGCGAAGAAGCGTTCTTCTACCCAGCTGACAAAAATGTTGGCATAGCTGGGTCCCATTCTGGTGCCCATGGCAACTCCACTGACCTGTTGGTAAAAAAGATTATTGAAAGAGAATGCGTTCAGTGTGAGGACCAATTCTGCACGGCGTACCAGGGTGTGGGTGGGTGGATCAAGCACTGTGCGTTTGTCCAGCGTGTGCTTGAGGGCTGTAAGGCCGTCATTATGGGGAATGACGGTGTACAGAGATGTGATGTCCATGGTAAAAATGTAGCATTCGGTACCCTGAAATTGGAAATCATTAAAAAGTTGGAGCGCGTGGTTGGTGTCTTTGATGTATGAGGGAAGATCTTCAACCAGCGGTCTCATGAGGCTGTCGAGAAAGGCTGAGATGTAAGTAGTTGGACAGTTACATGCTGATACGATGGGGCATCCAGGGGTGTCCGGTTTGTGGATTTTGGGGAGGAGGTATAATTGAGATACCTGTGGATGTTCCATGATGAGCCGGTTCGCCTCCTGGGGGAGCTCGTTACTGCTGATAAAAAGGGAAATGGTGGAAACCACTTCCTTTTGGTAGTCAGTGGTAGGGTCCTGTTGGAGAGGGAGGTAGGCAGAAGTGTCAGTTAGTTGTCTAGAGGCTTCAAAGATATATAGATCCTTACGCCACACCACAACAGCACCTCCTTTGTCCGCTGGTTTGATGACAATATCATCCCTGTTGCGGAGAGACTGGAGCACCTGATTTTCTCCTTGGGTGAGGTTAGACCTATGTTTACTGGGTATAGGGAGTGCCTTGGGAGCTTGATTAGTGCATTGGTTGATGAAATAATCAACTGGTGGAAAACGGCCAGAGGAGGGAGTCCAACAGCTCTGTTTGGGATTAATGTTGTTAATGACATCAATAACCGGGTTGTTATCAGCTGCCTGTGAAGAGAAATTGTCTGCAAAATGTGCTCTGAGACGGATCCTGCGGTAA
Organism: Lepisosteus platostomus; assembly: GCF_059453375.1. Classification (NCBI taxonomy): domain Eukaryota; kingdom Metazoa; phylum Chordata; class Actinopteri; order Semionotiformes; family Lepisosteidae; genus Lepisosteus; species Lepisosteus platostomus. The sequence goes on from NC_142615.1 coordinate 61,196,577, forward strand.
AAGCGGTTAAGGTCGACATTGGTCTGGGTGATGTCCAGTTTCCTGGGAACTGGTACAAAACTGAGCCCTTTGCTGAGGAGGGATCGCTCATCCTGTGAAAGGGAAAGGTCAGAAGGTATGGTGACAACAAGGTTAGGGTTGGTGAGGGTGTTCGGGGTGTTGATGGTTTTCTTCTGTAGAAGATGACTGAGTTTTTTGTCCTTCTCTGTAGTGAGAAACTGGTAGAGTTTAGAGTTGAGAGATCTAATGAGGTAAGTTATGAAGGGAAGATGATGTGGAGCTGTCAGCCGTAGAAATTCCTTAGCCTCTTTGATGTTGTTGTCGTAAAGGATAATCTGTTTTTTGAGGGAGAAAATGGTAGAGAGCATTAGTTTCCTAGAAAATTGTTTTAGAAGTCTCTGAGTGTTACTCTGGGTGGTATCAGAGTCAAAAGAAAAGGTATTAAATTTAAGGCGAAATCCTTTAGGGATGATATTATGTCGACGACATCTGTAAAGGAATAGAAGGTGGTTAGAAAGCCTGGTCTTGGAACAGATAGCTGTAAAGAGACGGAATGCTGGTTTAGTGAGAGAAGCGGGCAAGTGGCCCAGGGAGGAAGAGAAGTTATGACGAAGAGATCTAGAAAAAGATTTGGAGGAAGGCATAGTGGGTCGCATATATTTTCGTTTTTCTCTTTTTTACATAACACGCTTACGAGAAATAGACTGTCTTGTAATGAAAGCTGCATTAGAAAATGTGTATCTAAATTAAAATCGGGAATATGTCTTTTGCGTTATTCAGCTTTCTTAGCGCTTGGGTCTCGATTCAGATATTGCAATGAAAGCAACAGGGGAGTAAGTTTTCCTTTTCTAAATCAAAGGTGATCTGCTCACAAGGAAGTATAAAAACTTCAGCGTTTACTTTTTGAAGACCGCAAATTGTCGAAACACTGTTGCTTCATAAGCTAATAAGTAACATTTCTGAGCACGCATTGTATTACTAATGCTATTATTAATTAAATAAAACTTAAATTCACATAATGGAATTTGGACGGCTCAAAGTAGTCTATTCCTTTTACACCTTTACTTGCCCGCTGAGTAGAGTTTTAACCAACGGCAGCAGAAGTATCAGTAATAGCAACAGTGTGGTTAGAGTGTCACAATACACTCTATGAAAGAATTGCGGCTTCAGATCGTTTTGTTCTGTTGAAGCTGCCTACAGGCTCCGATTTGCTGACATTGGCTGTGATCTTTTTCATGAAATTCTTCACATATTTGAAATATTTAATTCGGGTTCGCCTAATACACGGTGCAACCCGTACCTGCAGCAGAATGCTGTGGCACATGAAGCCGTTTTGTTTATCGGTTGTAAGGATTGAGGAGCGTACTACAAATCGAGCAAGCGAAAAGAAAATTAAACAGGAGTCAGGAGTTTTTGGATTGCTAATCCATTGTGCTCTGCTCATCTAGGTTCAAATTCCATTCTTGTCATGGTTAAGGCCTGAGACGTGTGTGTTTTTTCTAAACGGTGTTTGCATTTGTTTCCTCCTTTACTCCTGTAAACTCAGGATTTTTTTTTCCTTGGTGGCAACAATACGCTTCTGTAATACAGTAAATGGTAGACTCTGCTTTCAAATTAGCTGCACCAGGCATTCGGATACAGAAAAACACAGGGATTTAAAATTCAGGAATATGAATGGCCAATTGCTTACAGCTAGGGTTTTTACGTTTTCTTATTTAGCGATTTGTGTATCAATCTTTTAACAATTCATTAAAATGCTAACAATATGTAAAATCAAAACAACAGCACCTTTAAATGCTGGGGAGACAGGTAGTTGTTTTTTTCATCAGATGCCAATCTCTAATGCTGTGTGTGAGAGCTTACGTACCTTTCCTTTTCTCACATTTTCTGACAACTATTCCAAAGGGGCACCCTGTCAGCTCCTAATACTTTTTAAAAGTCTGCCTGCATGTTTGATTATTGTCGTTTTATTTAGAAAAAGTTCAATATTGATCATAACTAAAGAAAATTAGGATCACGAATAAAAAAAGGGCTGAAGATGCGAGTCGCTCTTGAATCAGAGCTGGGCGACACGGGCTTCTGTTCTGATATGATTGTACGAAAAGCAGGAGGAATCTCTTCTCTCCTATGGAGCATGAGCTGAATCAGGAGTGAGACATTTCGTATGCTCGTGCATATGTTAACGCATGACCTACATCGTAAAACTAAATTAAAAACTAACATTAAGTTGTCAAAGACATTCATTTATATACAAACAAGAGACACACATAGTAATGATTCTACATTAACTTGTCCTGCACTGATCAGACTAATTGAAATGTACAGTGCCTTGCGAAAGTATTCGGCCCCCTTGAACTTTTCAACCTTTTGCCACATTTCAGGCTTCAAACATAAAGATATAAATTTTTTATTTTATGTGAAGAATCACCAACAAGTGGGACACAATTGTGAAGTGGAACGAAATCTATTGGATTTTTGAAACTTTTTTAACTAATAAAAAAATGAAAAGTGGGGCGTGCAAAATTATTCGGCCCCCTTGCGTTAATACTTTGTAGAGCCACCTTTTGCTGTGATTACAGCTGCAAGTCGCTTGGGGTATGTCTCTATCAGTTTTGCACATCGAGAGACTGAAATTCTTGCCCATTCTTCCTTGCAAAACAGCTCGAGCTCAGTGAGGTTGGATGGAGAGCGTTTGTGAACAGCAGTTTTCAGCTCTTTCCACAGATTCTCGATTGGATTCAGGTCTGGACTTTGACTTGGCCATTCAAACACCTGGATACGTTTATTTGTGAACCATTCCTTTGTAGATTTTGCTGTATGTTTGGGATCATTTTCTTGTTGGAAGATAAATCTCCGTCCCAGTTTCAGGTCTTTTGCAGACTCCAACAGGTTTTCATCCAGAATGGTCCTGTATTTGGCTGCATCCATCTTCCCCTCAATTTTAACCATCTTCCCTGTCCCTGCTGAAGAAAAGCAGGCCCAAACCATGATGCTGCCACCACCATGTTTGACAGTGGGGATGGTGTGTTGAGGGTGATGAGCTGTGTTGCTTTTACGCCAAACATATCGTTTTGCATTGTGGCCAAAAAGTTCGATTTTGGTTTCATCTGACCAGAGCACCTTCTTCCACATGTTTGGGGTGTCTCCCAGGTGGCTTGTGGCAAACTTTAGACGAGACTTTTTATGGATATCTTTGAGAAATGGCTTTCTTCTTGCCACTCTTCCATAAAGGCCAGATTTGTGCAGTGTAAGACTGATTGTTGTCCTATGGACAGACTCTCCCACCTCAGCTGTAGTTCTCTGCAGTTCATCCAGAGTGATCATGGGCCTCTTGGCTGCATCTCTGATCAGTCTTCTCCTTGTCTGAGCTGAAAGTTTAGAGGGACGGCCAGGTCTTGGTAGATTTGCAGTGGTCTGATACTCCTTCCATTTCAAGATGATCGCTTGCACAGTGCTCCTTGGGATGTTTGAAGCTTGGGAAATCTTTTTGTATCCAAATCCGGCTTTAAACTTCTCCACAACAGTATTACGGACCTGCCTGGTGTGTTCCTTGGTCTTCATGATGCTCTCTGCGCTTTCAACAGAACCTTGAGACTATCACAGAGCAGGTGCATTTATACAGAGACTTGATTACACACAGGTGGATTCTATTTATTACCATCAGTCATTTAGGACAACATTGGATCATTCAGAGATCCTCGCTGAACTTCTGGAGTGAGTTTGCTGCACTGAAAGTAAAGGGGCCGAATAATTTTGCACGCCCCACTTTTCATTTTTTTATTAGTTAAAAAAGTTTCAAAAATCCAATAGATTTCGTTCCACTTCACAATTGTGTCCCACTTGTTGGTGATTCTTCACATAAAATAAAAAAAATATATCTTTATGTTTGAAGCCTGAAATGTGGCAAAAGGTTGAAAAGTTCAAGGGGGCCGAATACTTTCGCAAGGCACTGTATACTAGTCTGCCTGGATACGAGCAGCAGACCTTACTGTGAGGGTTATCAATATACAAAGTATATAATCTCGAAGAGATGCAAATACAAAGAGATACACAACAGAGAATATATGTCAATATATATCGTTCGGTTACCAAATCGCTAATCAGTGTTATTACCCACTGTTACTCTAAACTCGGAAGTAAATACATTACTCATGAATTAAATTGATAACAACTTGTGTTGAGGTACAATTGAATTCTCGAGACGCAATGTAGAACATGGGGTTTACTTATCCACTGTGTATGGATTTGGAATTTCCCGGCACGAACAACAAACTAGCTGACAAGCTCTGTTGCAGCCTCGGTCCCAGCGGTTGTCCAATGGGCATTGTCCCGGCGTCCTCTGGCTACCGGCCAACCAGTCGAGGTGCAGCTCGGAGTAGGACGGGCGGAGGAATCTGACTGCGGCGCGCAGGGCAGTCGTTGCTCCGAGGGGATCCGGCTGGCTAGTAGAAAGTCTCTATGCACTATGCACTCTATGCAGTGTGACGGCTAGTCCTCACAAGTCACTCTTTTGCCCGGGAAGAATCTGGTTCGTTCCCGGTCCAGCGCTGCTTCTGAATAAGCTATTCAGGTTGTCGACGAGAGTCCAACTGTGGGCTGCCGTTGATCAAGCGGAGCGTTCACGTTGGTAGAATTCTGAGTACGTACGGGATCCTCGGCCCCGCGCTTAGAACAAAGTCCAAGTCCCTTTGCAGACAACAGCCTTTGTCACGTGATTGTCTCTGAGGATGCGCGAAAATGGTCAAGGAGAGCCCTGATCTGAGCTTGCGCTCCCTTTTTGACCAAGACACAGATGTGTTCTGATTGGTTGAGAGTTTGGCGGGAATTGGAGACCCACATGGTGTTACCACACCCTGCCAGTCTCTGATTGGTTGATCAAGGTGAGATACGAGTCACTTACTCCTGAAATGCAGTCCAGATGTCCATTTGGCACTCTCTAGACAGACAGGCGCCAATGGATGACCATTGATCATGATAGCCAGGCTTATCTAAGTGCATCCCCGTTTGGGAGCTGTCCCTCATCAAAAGAAAACATCTTAAATCAGCCTGCATGAATACTTTCTCTGTGGCTGCACCACAGAGATGGAGAGTGAGATGGGGCCTCATTAAGGAAAGCACAGCAACGCTTAATTCTGTTGTAGCGGTGAGGCTTAAATATAAGGCAGAATTAAGTGTTCTGAGCCTTCCCAAATGAGGCCCCATTTCTCTGTTCATCTCTGTGGTGCAGCCACAGAGAAACCATTCATGCAAGATGTTTTCTTTTGATAAGGACAGCTCCCAAAGGGGGATGCACTTAGCTAAGCCTGGCTATCATGATCAATGGTCATCCATTGGCGCCTATCTGTTTAGGGAGTGCCAGTTGGACATCTGAACTGCATTACTAAGTGTCAGGAGTAAGTGACTCATACCTCACCTTGATCAACCAATCAGGGATTGGTAGGGCCGAGTAACCCACGTGGGACTCTGATGCCCATGGAACTTTCAGCCAATCAATGAGCTGAAGTTCCTCCAGGTAAAAACAGGCAACACAGAGAGCCTGAGAGATTCAGATTCAGATTCAACAAGATTCAGATTCAGATTCAACAATTCTAAAGGGAATTCAAAGGAGAAGAATTCCAGGGCAGGACGGCCCAGGAGCAGAAGGCTCCCAAGGGCAGGACATTCTCGCAGCGCGCCTCCTGACCATCCTGAGACTCAGCCCGGACAACCACGGAACGGCCAGTGTGTCCGAGTGCCAGAACTTTCCTTTGTTTTAAGAGTCTAGAGTGGAGGTTGCCAGAGAGTAACCAGCAGCAGGCCTCGTGAACAGGACGGAACTGTGGAAAGCTGAATCACTATTCAGAACTAGCTCTTCATCAGGAATGAACCGGTCCTCTTCCTGACTTGCTGGGACCCACAGTCATCTTTTCTCCTGTGCACAAACTTTGCTAGTTAAAGCCAACAATGAGCATCAGCAGCGCACCGTCGCAAGCCGCACAGCACAGCCTGGCACGGAGCCAGAGAGCGTGGATTGGACAGCAACAGCCTGCAACTGTTCCTTTGTGCCCGCAGGAGATCTGAATCCCCAAAGATTGGATGAGTATTCAACTTCAATGCATTACAGCTCGAGAATTCAATTGTTATCCCAACCAGTTGATATCAATTTAATTCCTAAGAGTTATGTACTTGTTTGAGTATCTAATGTAGAAGTTGTAACCAAGTTCACTTTACGAAACGGTCTTAATGAATGATATACTGAACGTATGTCCTCTTGATATGTGTAACTCTTTGTAACTGACCGAATATACCTTTTGTATTCTGATAACCCTCTCGATAAGATCTGTTAGGTTTATATGCATATTCTATGTATTAATAAATGTATCCTCGTGTATTAGTACCTGTGTGCTCGTTGTTTGAGTTATGTCGCATGGTTGGATTCTAAAGCCACCAAAAGAATCAACTTTGTGATTTACTGCTACAATTAATAATTGTCTCAGTAAATGCCCAAACCCTACAGAACTGGTACCTTCAGAGAGCCACTATGATTACATATTTGGCGTCCCTGAACCGGTTTTCCCTACACTGTCTTATTACCAAGCATTGCTGCTACAACTGCTTAAATTCAAACTAAACAGGACTATGGGAATGAGATTTGATTTCGAACTGGGTTTTAAATAAATAGGACCGCTGCACTACATTGTGCTTTATGTAAGACAAAAGGTGGGCTTCCTGTGTTTTCGATAACTCAGTTATAAGAGCGGAGGAATATAGTGGAAACAGCTGGGAACTCTTTGTTCTCTGGTTTGAATCTGGCTGGAAGAAAGGTGTTTTTTATGTTCTTTAATCAAAAAGTGAAAATTTATCTTTCACTTAATTGTCTTATTTTCTAGGCTTGTAGACTCCTCACTCTTCCTAAAAGAAAGTGCTGCAGATAAAGATACAGTAGTTGTCAGAAGTTTAGTTCAGTGGTAGAGCACATACAGGCTGTATGTGGTTGTTTTCAATCGCCGGCGTCTCCACTCTGGATTTCTTCCTAAGCGCGATATCTTTCCTTACTTGTGTGTGAATTTCAGCGCAACACATAAACCCTTTGTCTGTTTTATAAAGATTATATTTAAAATCAGTTAAAACAAAAAAGTACCAATTACATACACGTAGAAAACACATGTATCTAATTTGAAAATTTGGGCAATGTATTACTAGTAGTGGAGCTGAGCTCACAGAAGAGCAGTTGATATTGTTAAACCACGTATTATTTTTAAATGACGCTACTAAGCACTGGCACGGTGTTTGTGCAGTCCTACCCAAGCTTTCTATCGACTGGATGAGTCTCCTGTTCCATCTCCAATTCTTTCCGCACATTTCGCCTGTTTCACCACCGTTATCATTAGACTATAGCCACTAATACGAGAATACTGTTCTGAAAGACTGTCTTAAATAATAATGTTGAAAAGGGTAAGGATAAGAGTTTTTTTCATTAAGGTAACCATACATCTGCCTGTATAGTACAACTTATTATCTGTATCCACAAATCCCCAATATTAATGCTGTCTCCTGAGAAACACAAGTGTAGAGTCAAATAATATTACAACAAATCTATTCAATTAACACCCCTATGTGACAGAACACATTTAAGACTTACACCCCTTTTAAATATGTATTTCCTTCATTTCAGTTCTCTCCCCGGGATACCTGAAAATTCATTATAGTATAATAAAGTCTGTGCATGCATTACCTGTAATACAGCTACTGATATAGATAACATTAAACTTCATTATTAAGATACTACACTTTTATTAATAAAATATGTATTGATAAAATTCCTTGTGAATAATTGTAGTGTCTGGAAAGCAATTGTTCATTACTTAATGACGATATTATTTCCACTACATTCAGGACAGTTCCAATGTAATCTATTGTTCCACTTCGTCTGCTTAGTCTCCTACTTTAGTAACATCTAATGGGGAGCAGCTGTTATTTTAGGTTTGTTGCAATTGAGAACAGGTTTGCTACAGAGCTGCTGACAAATTTCAGCAGCCAGTTTGTTGCAACTGACCCGTTGTAGCTACCAATCAGAAAAAAAAAACGCAACAACTTCAAAAGAGAAAGAACATTAAAAACAAATCTGGGGAACAACAAACACAGAATCTAATGCGAGAGCTTTATCAAGTCTTCAGTGCTCCTCTTGTCTCAGTAGACCTCTCTCATATATTTGTGTACAGGTCAACTGGAGGTACACAGCTGATAGTAATTTAAGTAGGGAGCTGCATCACAGCATGCGTGGGCTGCAAATGGAAAAGTATAGGTTTATTCCATGCTGAAAATAGAAGTAAACACAACGTTTCAGCTGTGGAAACTTCTTTGATTGTGACTCGAAATAAATCTTTACTTGTTCGTTTGATGTTAATTTATCTCCATCAAATACCTAACAGTATCTAAACTCGACAGTTGCTCTCAGTAGCTAAAGACACTGCTCCAGGTGAGGCTTGAACTCACAACCGCGGCATGACTCCGCTGTGCACTGCTGTATAAGTACCGCACGCTGACCGATTGCGCCACTGGAGCTGTGCAAGTCATGCTCCTCATACAGACTGACGCTGCAGAAACACAGGGTGAAAACGGTTTCGGTTGTGGATCCATCTATACATGGGGAACACTAAAATAGCAAGGAAAATACTAGAAAAGAAACTGAAAGAATTGTGCTAACAGCAAAGGGGAACTGAGGGAGGTGGTCAGACAAGTAAATCAGCCTGGCAGATTATTTGTATCGACATGTTTTGAGTCAATCAGCAAACAGATTTCTCTTCATGTGCCTTAAACTGTGCAGTTTGTATCTTCGCTGTAGATAGGTTTCTTCAGAAGTCCAGTAAACTGACAATAATGGAGAACTAGCTGACGCACCCCGTCGTGAAGACCCTCTGTAAGGTGATTACATGTTTCAATTTCAAGTCGCCTCCTTTACACTCAATTGCAGCCCCGAAACTTAGAGAAAGCATGAGAAATGGCTTCAATTTCAATGTGAAAGTGCAGTACAGGCTCGATGGCTTCACATCTCCCATCAATCAAATAAAATTGCAGTAAAGCGATCTAAATATGACTCTTAAGTACTGGGAAAGATGATTATTTTGAGCGTGCCTCCCAGGGTCTGCTACGAGGCTGAAGTTGGCTTCTTATTCGCCAGCTTCTTATGCGTGTTTTTCGTTCCACCTTAAATGCTGCTGCTGTGATGTTATGTCGCCTTTCGCCTGTAGATGGCTCTCTTCGATCAGTACTAATCCGGCTGGAATACTGTAGACATCTTCACTGAAAAGGAATATCCAAATAAATAGCGACTGTCCAAATTATATTTTTGTATGGAATATATTTCAGAAAATCGCAAACCAATTTTAAAAACTCACCACAACAAGGACTTACACTGGGAAAAGGTGACTGTACTTTCTGCTTATTGCTACTGCCTTCCCCCGATTATGAAAATGTCTCACAGTTCTAACACCGACGTGTGAAAGACAATGTAACAGACTATCAAAATCCTGAAGTACAAGAAATTTTAATGCACCAGTTTTTTAAATATGACCCTCTGATCCTGGCATGTCAGTATACATTTCGAAAAAGTATGGCACCAATCGCACGAATTGCAATGGCACAAATTGTTGAGAATATCACTGACCTTGCCGATATTTGCAGGGGATACGGATGTTTTGCACATGTTGAACTAAAACACGTAAATATTGAGCTTCTTAGTCAATATCACCGGGAATGTCCAATAATGACGAACATCAGTAGCTTCAAGGAAACTTTGACTCGCACATGGAGTTTTATCTTCAAATGGAGGGTGGGAGAATTTATTTGTACTCTCGTTGCTCATTAGCTAAACTATTTTAAAAATATGACACAGATTTGTTCGAGAAACTTGTAATCGCCTTAAAGAGAGTCTTCTTGAAGATGTGCACCAGCTAGCTCTCCACTGTCAATTGACAGGACTTTAGGAGAAACTGTTCTCATACAACCAACATACAAATTACACATCTTAAGGAACATGAAGAGAAATCCGTGTACTAAATAACATAAAATTGTCGCTGCAAATTATCACCAAGCTGTTTTATGTGTCTGACCACCTCTTTCCTACATTGCAGCGAGCACAAATTTTTCTGTTTCTTCATCGCAATTTTACTGTCTCTTTCCCCCATGTGGAGATAGATCCACAGCTGAAACTTTAGGTCAGTTCCTGTTACTCTGTCCGATTGAAAGAGCTGTATTAAAGGCACTCCCATCTCTGCAGGAAAGTTATTGCTGCTCTCAACACAATATACTGCAGCCAAATATAGCGATACTGTCACTGCCTGTGGGCCACGTGTTCCTGCTGGCAGTCTATTATGTCATGTTCATCCACACCCAGAAACATTACTTCATCGCTATTTTACTGTCCCCCATGTGGAGATGGATCCACAGCCGAAACTTTAGGTCAGTTCCTGTTACTCTGTCCGATTGAAAGAGCTGTATTAAAGGCACTCCCATCTCTGCAGGAAAGTTAATGCTGCTCTCAACACAATATACTGCAGCCAAATATAGCGATTCTGTCACTGCCTGTGGGCCACGTGTTCCTGCTGTCAGTCTATAATGTCATGTTCATCTACACCCAGAAACATTACTGCTGGAGCACAAGAGTTATATAGGCGCAGTCCATAGAGCAAGAATCTCTTAATCTCAGAACTGTGGGTTCAGCCCCCACATTGGGTCCCTCTGTGTCAATTTGACCCCCCCAATCCTCCTAGCATGACCTGATGGCGTAACAGTGATACCCAGTACCCAGCGTAATTCAGCTTTCTTTCCACTTGATTCAGATTTTGATCTGAAATCATCGGCCAAACAAGAGTTTGTCTTAATCGAGGGAGATCTGCTCACAAGCAAGTATTAAACACTTCAGCATTTTCTGTTCGAATACCACACTTTGTCAAAACACTGCCGCTTCTTAAGCTAATAAGTAACGGTTTTTGAGCACGCATTGTATTGTTAATGCTTATATTAAAAAAGCATAAATTCACATAGTGGAATTTGGACTGAACAAAGTAGTCCAGCCCTTTTTTCAACATTACACAACATTGTCACACATGAAACCTTTTTGTTATTCGGTTCTGAAGTTTGAAAATGAAAATAAAACGGGGGTCACTTCATAGGCTTGAAAGAAGTCCAAGCAGCATAAAAACCCGCGAATTCTCACAAAAGCTGCACCTTTCTTCTGCTGCTGTTATAAATAAGCCTTAAACATTTGAATGCATGCCTTACTGCTGCTAATCCCATTCACGTGTTTACAAAGCTTTTTTCTGTCCGTTATGTTTTTGCTAAGCAGTTTCTCCGTTTTCCTCGTACTGTGATTGTCAGCGAGCACAACACGACTGAAACAGTGTAAAGGCAGGTAAAAAAGACAGGGTAAAACGCCTGATTGTCGGGAGTGGGATTTGAACCCGTGCCTCTATTTGGAGATCGAAACACAAAGCTTAAAAGACACGAAGCTGTGAAATTACTGTTTTAAACCGCTTGAGTAGCCTGAAAAAATGGGTACTGATTGCACCAGTCGCATCCGATTTTCCGTAACTTTAGAACGATTGATACGACTGGGCAAACACAATTTATGGCGTTTAGCATGACATGGAAAACGGTACCGGAGGATTCGGGTCCAGACTACCAGACTCAGAAACTGTTTTTGCCCCGCACTATCAAACTATTAAACTCCCAGCCTCTCTCACTCTCTCCTCACCTCTCACCTATGATCTGAACCTCACGGTGCCTTCTTTCTTACCAAAAATCCAAACACACATTGAAAATCTACCTCTACCATACATGTCAAAAGCTCACTCCCCATCATTTCTATCCCTTTATTTCATTCTTTTGATGCATGTTTTTGCACATAACCTGTTTTGTTGTTTTGCACACTGCCTGTTGTTGTTTTTTGCACATCGGCTGTTGTCTTTCTTTTGTTATACAATTATATTGATGTTGTGTTTTTTTCTTTGTACTACTTATGTCCGAGAGCTAGCTAAATAGCATTTCGTTATACCATATACCTGTGTATGAGTATAATGACAAAAAACTTGGACTTGAACTTGACATAGTCTTGCAGGCAGTATATTATTTTATCGTTTACTCGTATAAAAAACACGGTCTTCTCGTTCCTAAGTCAGATTTTTAGTGCTTTCAAACGTTACTTCCCACCTGGACTGACAGCTCACCAGATCTGTTTGTGATCAGACCATGGAGTCGGGGGCTGTACCAAGCGCACGTTCCTTCCCATTGCTGAGGCGATCATTCGGAAGATGGGGTGAAGAGAGATAAGCTTTGTCGACTAAAAAACAAGGCAGGATATGGAAGAATACTAATCACTGGCGAAAGTTATGTTCTCTTACTATTGAGATCCCTACATTGCGAGTTTTTTTAAGACTTTGAAACTAAAGGAAAGCGGTGACAAATTAAACAGGCACGGGTGGGGTTTGAACCCACGTTCTTCGGTTCACGAGACCAACGCCTTACCACTTGACCACCGCCCCTTCGAGTAAGTCTGGGAATAAGGTTGTTCAAATTATTTTTTTCTGAATCTGGTTTACATCGCCAAATGTAAACCGGAGGCAGCAACAACAATAAAAGGGATACTTGTCCTTAAACTCAGACGTGATGTTCTGCAGACATGTGCACAATGTCCTGTTTTCTTGCAGTGTAGACATTTTGCTGTTCACGCTCCGCATTCATCTGCTTTGTGCGTTGTTAGTCCGCACCTGTAACATGTAATGTCAGCCGTCCCCTGTTCTTCTATTTCTCTAGCATGACTGTGTCCTGCTGCTCGGCTTTTTTTTTGTAAAGTTTGAGCGAGCGCCCCGTTCAGTGTCACTTTGTCACTGTGGTCAGAAAGCATTCTTGATTCTGCTTGAGCTGCTTCATGAATTCTAGCGACTGTAAGAGCTCTTTTTAAAGTCAGCCCTTCCTCCTGCAGCAATTTATAGTCTCTTATGTGCACATTTTTCGACAAGTTGATCTCTTAACATGTCAGTTTCCAATACTCCAAAGTCAAAAGATTTAGCCAGTTCTCTTAGTGCAGTCACAAAAGCATCAACAGATTCGTCCTGAGACTAAGTTCTCTGCCTAAATTTATGCCGTTCCAAAACCGCATCTTTTAAGTGCTCTTGATTAAACTATGCATAGAAAAACAGCACTACTGATTATTTTCATGGACCGATGCACACTTGTTCTGTACAACTCGAGTGATAAAGCCCTGTCTGCAAATATTGTAGAAGAAAATAAAAGGTGAAACAACGCCCCAACCACAGGAATGGTAACAGGAAGGATCGTGTTCTTATTTGATAAGTCCTTTTGAGATGTCTTGTCAATGCACACAGGCGTTAGAGCTGAATAATTTACTTTTAGTGGTGTTTTTAAACAAAGATGGAACATGTTATTTCTATACCAGGAAGAAAGGAGCAGACTTTAACTTTAAGAGGCAAAAACGACACCTTATCAAAGCTAATATTAATTAAAATGACATCACAACAAAAGAGTGGAGCCTTGAGTGAATACAATTAGTTTTCATTGGACGTCTGTGTCTCCATAACTTTGTAGGTGAGAGAGAGGATTGTGATAATTTGCAGGTGCTTCTCGGAAGTGCGTTGGTGGTACAGGCGCCTTCCAAATAATTGAGTCGGGTTTGAATCCCAGCCAGTACAAACCCAAATCTTTTCAAGATAATTTGTGGTCCGCTAACACATCTTTTGAAACACTACAACAGGTAACACCCCGTGTGAAACATCATGAAAATCTGTTAAAGCCTGAGTTTTACATACTCTAACGTAAATAAACGTTAGTGTCTTCCGGTGTGTGAGCCAATTTCTCCCAAAAATATTCGTTAGTCTGTCGGGAGGCTGTGCAGGGTGTTAAGAAATAGAATTTCTAAAAGACAGGCTCCCTAAGCTTAACATCAAGTCAGAAAAAATGCTGTTTTCTCTACAGAAATGCTCTTTACATTTCAGCACTGTTGCAACTCCCTTTATAAAGGGTGTGCACACGTATACAACCACGGCATTGAAATATTTTTTTTTAAATTATTGTTCCAAAAAAATGTTCTATTTGTTTTCTTTTTAATTTTGTTGATTAAAAGATTTTATTAAATGTGAAAAAAATCTGAATGTGAAAAAAGGTCAAAATGCTATTGAAAAAAAAATCAGTAATGTGAGGAAAGAGGGATTGTGGGAGCCCCTTGACTTCCCATGTCATGATGTATTTCTCACTCATTCTACTGGGAGTGGTGCCGTCGCTTCTGGATAAAGTCTGTCAGTGGTCATTCCAGACGGGTCAGGTATGACTGCTCTTCGACACAAGAGACACGTGACTTGCGAGGCTCGCGACAGTGTCAACTCTCTCTCAGAGCCCGAATAGTTCAGTCGGTAGAGCATCAGACTTTTAATCTGAGGGCCCAGGGTTCAAGTCCCTGTTCGGGCGGCTGTGCCGTTCTTAAGTCTATTGTGAATGTCATTCTAAGTAGTCTTTTATCTTTCACTCTTCTAGCTGTACTGTGGTTATTTTAAATGTCCATTACTTGTATTTACAGTAGTGTATTTAGTGTTTCATTTCACAAACCGAAAATGTTCAAGTAGATCTTGTCACTCTACTCCACGTAATCATCTAAATTAAATCACAGTAGAGTACAGAACACGCAGTGAGGAGCTCACACAGTGAGTACTCTTGAATACGACAAGAGGAAAGGCACACTGCACATCTGCAGAACATCACGTCCGAGTTTACAGTGACAGCAGAGGTTGGAAGCGAAGTAGTTTTTTTATTACTCGCTCGCTGAACGATCTCTCAAGAAACCTCGGTGGAGATTTAACGGGTGTCTAATAATCACGTTCAAAAAGGTGACGATACGTTTTTTTTTTTACTAGGTAGCCTTAATGGCAACACGGTGTGAGTAGATCTTAAAGCAGCAGCAGACAGAGTACCTGTAATGGCACCGCAGTGCTTTGAGTTCGGCTTTTCTTATTTCTTCTGCAGAACCAGTGGTGTCGGAATATACTGATCCGCATAAGAAGCGCTTTCGGGTTCTGATCATTTTTATTGAGCGCTACTCTAAACTTTACTTTTGCTCGGGCTAGTTTTCCCCATGAAAAAAAGACATATCCCTAATTACATAATTTCACTTTTTTTCTTATCAACGAGTAGAAAGAAATAAAATATGTACTTCATTATAAGTACCACAGGCAAGATGGCTGGTGGTCTAAGGCGTTGCGTTCAGGTCGCAGTTAACCCTGGAGACGTTTGTTAAAATCTCACTTCTAATAAAGAGGTCTTTCTCGTTAGAATAGAAACGATAGAAGCCTTAAGCAGGAAAAAAATCACAACATCTCGCATTTCACGTGTTTAATGTTAACTGTCTCAGTGGTTGCCTCGGTGATTGATGGCTCTTCTCTCTCGCAGGGTGACGGCAAACTTCTTCAGAGAGGGAGTCTCCCACGCACGGCTTTTCTTTATCAAAAGCTGAGACAACAGAAACAGGCTTCAAACTGACGTGAATTACTTCTTGAGCGTTTATGACCGTCTTTAAAAGCTGAGAGCAGGTGAAAAAGTCTTTGAAAATGAGGAAATGACTGCTGACGCTCAGCTGCAGACAAGCGCTCCTCATTAGTATAGTGCTGAGTACCCCCGCTTGTTGCGCGGGAGACTGGTGTACGTTTCTGTGACAGGGCGCTGGTTTAATTTTTTAACAACCTGAGTTCACTTAAAAAGTGTGTACTGTGTCCTGCGTTTCGGACTTGTTACTGCGGTAGAATATGGAGATCATCTCCAGCTTTGAGTTCAACTGCAACAAGAAGTCATGCTAAATGTAGTATAGTGAGTAGACATCGCCAGACAACAGAACGAGAGAGTAGAAGGCAGGAAAATATGGTGTAAGGGCGTGATCTGTGTAGTTAATAAAATAGTTAATATAAAAACGTCTCTTTATTAAGATACACAACATTTATGGCGACAAGAGATGGACTCAAAGCAAGCAGAACACTGCAGATTTTAGTTCTCTTGCTGGTAGAAACGAACTTCAGAATTTTCGGACTTTTCGTTTAGTTTGCGCCATGGAAGATATGGCAGCCGCGCCGAGAAGCTTTGCTTATGCCCAGCTTTTTCCACCGTTTCTACTGAACCTCGGAGCACCGGATTTGTATACGGAATACAAGATATGGATGGAGTCTTACAGATTTTTTTAAATAGCCAGTGGATCTACAGAAGCTCCGGATGCCGTGAGACGGGCTACATTACTGCACTGTATCGGGGCGTCCGTGCAGCGGATTTTCGTCAACCTCCCTGGAGAAAAAGGTACATATGAACAGACTGTAGCTGCCTTAGACGCTTACTTTACACCGCGGAGAAATGTGGGTTTGGAACGGCATAAATTTAGGCAGAGAACTTAGTCTCAGGACGAATCTGTTGATGCTTTTGTGACTGCACTAAGAGAACTGGCTAAATCTTGTGACTTTGGAGTATTGGCAACTGAAATGTTAAGAGATCAACTTGTGGAAAAATGTGCACATAAGAGACTATAAATTGCTGCAGGAGGAAGGGCTGACTTTAGAAAGAGCTCTTACAGTCGCTAGAATTCATGAAGCAGCTCAAGCAGAATCAAGAATGCTTTCTGACCACAGTGACCGGGGTAAAGTTAGCTTGAAGTTAGAAAACGATTTTGGAACGCCTGTAGGGCTTTCGCAAAATCTCTTAGAATTACAAAAACACATGCTTTGTGTATAAAATACATTGTGAGTGCTTTTTCAGCCTTCACTTCTTTCGTTTTTATGACGTTTTTTTGACCACAATCGAATATTCTTTTGTCCATATCTTCGCAATGGAAGCACAGAACGCCTTCAAACCAAATGCATTTTAAAGACCACGACTTGTGGATATTTCCACAGCCTCTACACCAAACTATCAGTGAGCTTATTATCTTTTTTTAAACCTCCGGTTTTTCATCTATGCGTAATTACGCACGAACTGGAACCCGGGGACCGCTGTGTGCACACGTTCACAACGCGAGAAATACTGTTCAATACGGTCAATATGACCATAGGAAGCAGAACAGCGCAGTCTCCAATTACCCAGACTGTAAGCACGGGAATAAAGCTTTGTTTGATTTCTGAAACCCCTCCTTTACGTCCTGTTTTCATTCAGGTAAGGGTCAACTATATTGACAATACTACTGACAGCAGGAAGATTAAAATATTCTTTACTCAGCGGCTTATTAAAAACAGCTCCCATGATGTTCCAACCGATTTACACAGAACACTGACACAGCTTTGTGTTCTGAATCTCTTTTTCTCATGCTTTTATTTAATGTGGCACAATGCACTGGGGTAGGGGTATTCTGTTCACAAACCAATAGCATTTAAACCACAGCACCCACAATGCTGCATGTAAGTGTTTTGCACACTAAGCAGGTCCTCTGACTTTTCCCAGCTTTGTTTTGGGTTGTGGCCCCTTTATTTTTTATGATTTTCCGAAGATAACACTAAAGGTAATACACTGGGATAGGTGGGTCTTTTTTATGGCTCAATAGCAATTCAAATACAACAGCCACACTGCTGAAACCAAGTGTTTTACACACCAGACAGGCCCCCGAACCTCATACAACCTTGCTGTTGCTGTGGCCCCTTTCTTTATTTTTTATGATTTTCTGAAGATAACACTACAGGTAATACACTGGGATAGGTGGGGTCTTCTTCATGGCTTCATGATTTTTTGACTGTAATCAAGTGTTGTGCACACAAGGCAGGCCTCCTGACCTTTCACAGTCATGCTTTGTTGTGTGAAACTTTAATTCTCTTTTTAGGATTTTTTGAACATGGCAACTTCCACCGAGATGAATGGGGTGCTCTTCAATAGCTTTTTCATCTATACACACAAGCGTTTATAACCAAGACACTCAGAACCAACAGAATCAACCTGAAGTCATAGAAAATCAAGAATGCCCCCGAGACACCTACACCCCCCTCCTGGACCACTCTGGTATCAACACCCCCAAACCAATCCATACCAGCTAATAAGACTCAGAATCGGTGCAACCCTCCAACCTGGACCAAGAGCAGGATGGGACAAGAACCTGCAGCACACTACGCACCCCTCAGACCTGTGGTCAAGGGCTGGTGGAGTAGGGAATATGATCAATGAATTTCTGAAGTTTTCTAAACTCGAAAAAAAATAGTTGGAATGACAATATGTGGTCAACACTGTCAAATAGAGTCCTTGGAGAGGATTGCCCCAGCAACAAGAAATGGTTATCAGTGTTTGGCATGAAGATAGAAAAAAAGTAAGAACCCAAGTGCTTAGGGTGCAGAAAGAGGAGAGTATTGGTAGGGATTCCAAACCAGATGACAGTACACAATCTATAGTCAGTATTTCAAGTCAAAGTGAGGGACATAGTTTGGAAGGTAACACAGAGCTCAGAAGTTCATCAGAAGATACAAAAGATACATGGGCAGCACATGGCAGCACAGACAGTGGTGACATGTTAGAGGGAGAAAACAAATCTGTGTAGAATCAGAAAAAAAGCCTGAAGAGCACAGTGAATATTCCCAGGGGGCAAGCTCGTCTGGGACGTCACCTCAGGATAAAAGGGGATTAAGAAAGATTATGTCTGTGCCTAAAACTTTCAAAGTATGTCTAAAGGCTGAACAATGGAGAAAAATAGCACCTCTAAAAGGTACATCTAAACTAAGATGACCGTGGAGCACATCTTTAGTACCACGTTTGACATCTCAACATGTACTACCGAGAGAGTGCAGCATGTAGAAACTGACTACTGCTGGGCCCTGATTCACAGTGTTTTTTTGCCTTCAATGGGGACACCATCCATGCATACTTAAATCGTGCAATGAAAGTCTGCCAAGGCAAACTTAAGTACACAGAACTTCAGATGTTCACTGTTCTGCACCTTTGCTCTGCCCATGTCATAAAGGCTGTCTCTCAAGCAATTAGTAAAAAAACAACAGACAAAGGACTGCGAGACTTTGCAACATTTTCCTTTGCCATCCTGCAAAACAGCACAACTTTGAGTGTCGCCAGAAATGTTTTCAAACACATGCGTATTGTACTCTCAAGCAGGAGGTTCACAACTGAAGTCCAATCTAGTGTCTGCCTCCTTAACGCTTATATTTCTCAAACAACCACACCAGACCAGATGGAAAAGGAAGCAGAAGTCAAAGACACAGATGAGGTACTGTACCCAAACATGAGAGGCAGCCTGGGCTGCTCTCCTTTCGCTGTGGAGTTCAAAGGTATTTATGAAGACAGCATATCAGTTCAAGGACATGATGACTATGGGACACAACACAATGTGAACCCCTATTTCTGTGAAGACATAATAAGATTTCTGTTGCAAAGATACATGGCATTATTTCCACTGTGGAGTGGAATTTTGTTGGGTGACCTGACAAGATATGCTTGAGACAGCAAAAAAGACATATCAATGTCAGAGGTAGCACAAACAAGAGCCACTAACTGTCATGTTGAGACATGGTTTGGCGTTGTCAAGCAATCAATACTTCAGCACAGGAGGAAACTGAAGCCAGCAGAGTTTATTACGATGATGAGAAAATCCCTCTAGGGTGGTACAGAGAACATATAATCCAAAATGATCTCCCCAAAAAGGTTTTGATGGCACCATTGATCACCACTAAAACACGTCATGAACATGCACAGGAACAATGGGCAAAGAGAGCACCAGGTGTAGGCAAAGAAACAAAAAATAAATTCTACAGCGCACCACAGAAAATTCCAATCCCCCAAAAAATGAGAAAACAGGAAAAAAAAGTTAGCAATAGAAATATTGAAACAAGTGAAAAGTCGCCAGATGACAGCAACGGCCTGCAAGTACAGCAGGGGAAAGCAGGAACCATAGAATGTAAAGAATGGCAGCACAAAGAAGAAGGGAAAGTGTCACCCAAGCAAGCTGCCGTGGGCATGACTGAAGTGATCACACCACACTGTGATGCACGCCCCATCTCAAAACTTATAAAAGAGAAAACAGATTTCAGAAAGAAGGTAGGATTTGTATTTCAAATATTTCTCTGTGTGGACATTCACTTCTTTTTCAGAGCTTATGAATGTCATCTTCTACTACTGTAGGTGTTCTTTGTCGTTTCTCTCTAACTTGTTATACTTGTTGATAGTGGTGTGTAATCTCAATTTTCGTTATGTTAGCTCCAGTGATCTCTTGTGTATGCTTTTGGCTTGATAAATCTTTTTTAGGTTCACGCCCTTTGGAACATCAATCCGAGTGAATTAGTGGTTGCAGTTTTGCCATCCATGCACAGTGCAGACACATATATTCTCAGACACTCGGAGTTTGTGTCTCTGAAACCAGATGAGTGGCTCATAGGCGAGGTGAGATGAAAGTGTTTGATTGCAAGGTTTGTTAAGGTTTCTGAGCTTTTGTGTAATCAAATGTGTGTGAGTGCGTGAAATCATATCTTCTTCAATTGTATTTGCTTTTTCCATAAGACCATTGAGTGTTACTTTCAAGTAGTGAAAGAATCCATGGACTTGGGGAAGAAGGTTTTCCTAATGAACCACTACACAACTAGTGTAATCATAAGTGGGAATAGAGAGCACATGGCTAGACAACGTTTGTCCAAGGTAAGGACATCAAACACAAATGTTGATGGATTACATTAGTGAGAGGCAAACATGGTTTTTCACTAACTGATGATTGTTTTATCAATAGAGAAACAAGGAGAGCTACAAGCAATCAAAACAGGTCACAACTGTGCCCATGGTGCTGCCTAAAGAAACTACCTTTATAGTCAGAAATCAAAATTCAAAGGTAGCACACCATCCATGTGAGCTTGTCTTGCTAATCTCGTCATTCTTTTCATTACAGGTCAACTTTGAAAACTATGAAGCCATAATTAGTTTTTTTAACAGTGGTGTCCATTGGAAGTTGTTGGTAAGTGTGGTGCAGGTAATCCAAAACAGCGTAGGTTTATAATTACACTTGGAACCATAACACAGTTCAAGTGATTATCCCTGTTGCATCTAAAAAAATTACAATGTATTGGTTCCTCTCCTGTTAAAAAAGGCGGACATGGATAGTGAGTATCCAAGGCAATAGTGACAGTGCACTTTTCCTAAAATATTATTGTGAATACTGCTGTGTAATAAACAGAAAACCAAGTGTCATGAATTACACCCCCGCAGGCAGGCGGTCATGCATTCCCACGAGCTCCTCCCATCCCAAACGTGCACGCACCAATCTTTCCTCTATTTAAACCCTCGCCAGACCCCCTTTCAGTGCTCACGATTGAGATCTTCTCCCTGAGCTTAGTTCCTAGTTTACATTCTGTGATACTACTCTTTGACTCCTGGATCTTGACCCTGCTGTTCTTCTGCTACGTCTTTGCCTCCCAACTTTGTACCTACGCGCCTACTACTCTCTCCTGGATTTTGGACCCTGCTCTTCTTTCCAGACGACGCCCACGCCTACCGATTCTGTACCGACGCTCCTACTACGACTACCCGGATTTTGGACTTAGCTACTTCTCCGACTACGCCTTCGCCTATCGTTACCCTTCCGAAGAGCTCCGCATAGAATCCCTATCCTCCGCAGTCACCCCCTCCGTGACACCAAGCAGGTCAAAGTGTCATGTAGGAAAAAAAAAGTACTGTTAGGTCATTTTCTGACTGTCTTTGCTGAGGTTTGCAAAATATTACATGTTAAATAATATATAAATATAAATAAAATATTTAAATATTAAAAACTTTTGTTTCCACAACATTAAACTCCTGAAACTGCCTGTGTGTCTGGCCCCACATTAAATGCAACTTCATGTCTGATGATGTGCCCTTTGTTTCTTGCAGTATCTGTGTGCTCCATCCCAGAAAGTCTTTGTGGTCGACCCTATGGGGAGTGACGAGATGGCAGACCCCACTGCAGCGGCAAAAAGTTTCAGGTAAGAAATCAAGCATTGGTTTCGTGGTGAAACTCTGCACGGGCACACATGCATTTCACATTCAAATTCAGCATGACAAATATGTCCTCATTTATCAATAACCTATTATTTTGATTCACAGGGATTTTCAAGATGCGAAGGAACGTCCTAGGAAAAGAAGACTGGTTGAATATCATCTGGCACCCAAGCGTGATTGGTCACACCAAGCAAGCAGATGCCTCAAGCTGTGGGGTCTTTGTGATGCAGGTCAGCATAACCTTTCCATGCAGAAATTTTGGACTGTCTCAAAACTATTGTATGAGAGATTTTTAGGGAAATAATAATTGTGAAAAACCTTCACCTGTTAGATGGGCGCAGACATCGTGAACAATTTCCTGGATATTCCAACATACATCGAGATGAACAGCAGCGCCAAAGAAATAAGAAAGTTGCGGGAAGACCTGTCAATCAGAATTCTTGAAGCTTCAGGTATTGTACCATTTGATCATCATTGCCTGCGTTTATTGGTGTATGTTGTTTTCCTGAAGCATGTTCTGTCTATGTAACAAGTCTGAATGAAAAAAGATTCTCGATTTATTTATATGCAGTACTCATTTGGGTATTCTTTTTGTACTATATAACACAGAGATGAAAAGTTAATTAAATCACATTTCGCACAGTTAAAATTCAATGACACTTTGGCCTTCGTCGTGGTTGACACAACCACAGTCTGGGAAAAGTGTGGGTCTTGATTGCCCATAGTGAAACAAACTGGTTGAACATGGCTGTGTTATCATGTGCCCCCTTAAAGTCATAGCAACAAAAAAAGGGTAACAGGTGTTGACAGGAGTATTCTGAGACATGACAATGTGCGGTTTAAGAAGCAGTAGAACACCTAATCAGGAAAGTGCATACGAAAAGGTCTCTATCAAATGGTCTTCAATTATGCAACAATGATCTGTAGGTAACATTGGAGAAATCAGTCTATTTGGCATGTTTATTATAGCTCCTCTCCAGGACATGTGTCTGATGTGTGGAGAAACACTGGTGCGGCAGACAAACTGGGAAAGTGAACATCATCTCTATCTGTATGTGTAATTGTTACGTCCCAGTGTGTGGTCTGTGTTTTTTTATGTTCCACACTGCTGACCCTTTGATTGTTCTCCCTCCCCCATTGGCCCACCATTACACCACTGTTCTGTATGACATCATGATCAATTAGCTTCTCAGCCAGCGTGAATCTTATTCACTATATAACATGGAGGTTTTCTGAAGGAAGAGCCTTTCGTTTGACTTTGGTCCTGCTTGGTTTTGCTTTGCTTCATTTAGTTGTGGTTATCGCTTTGTTTTGCTATTGTTTTGGCTTTGTTGGTTTGTTGTTTTCTGTTCATTTCTTTGTACTTTCGTTTGTTTGTGTTTGTCCTTGTTTTGCCATTATCTTGCCCTAACATGTTACATGTTCAACCTTTATGTTCTTTTGTACCCTGTTCCTGTCGATTAGTCTCGTTTTCCCTTATTTGTATTCCTAGTTCACTTGTGTTTTTGTGTAAACTTTTGTGTATAAGGTTAGTTCAGGTTGTTGGGTACATTCTACACACTTAAATGATTTTGTATTAGTAACACTAGTTAAGTACGGGTGAGTGCCATTTTTCTTGTATGGTTTTGAGTAGTCAGGGGAGGTTAGCTAGGGTGTTGAAGACGCAGAAGACCGTGTGTTTCGGGTTTTCTTTTGCAGTCAGGTTAGCTTTCCCTCACTTTTTTTAGCCAGCTCCATTTTGTTTGGTTATTTTCTTTTCTTTGGCACCACTCTAGTTCCCTTACCCCTGTGTGTTATTGTGTCTTACCAGTCACTTTTTTAACTTAAAATCATCACTTTTACACCCACCTTTGTTATCGTGCTTCCTAGTCACTTACCAGAACCCACCTGCTTCCAAAAGAATTATTCTAAATGTTACACCCCTTTACCCCCTAGATACCTGGGGTCGTAACATTATGTGTAATGTATGCACATAATAACAAAACATGCCAATGAAATGTGATAGCTGAACTAATATAAGGTTTACTCTGTGTAGGTCCAGTGTGACAGTTGTGAAAACTGGTTCCATGAATTGTGCATCTCAAAAGAAGAGTATGAAAGCACAAAGAATGAAGTAACGTGGATATGTACATTTTGCCAACCCCAGTTTGGTGAGTATGCTCTGCATGCAAACTATCACTATGAAAGGGTTTTTTAAGCAGGACATGTAGTTTTAGATTCAACAGAAACATAGGATGACATTTTTCAGTGGATGTTATAATTGTTTGTTATTGTTAGGAAGTTTGGATTTCAGGGTTATCTTCTGGCATTAATGGTTCTATAAATTAGAGATACCTTTTCAAAAAACACTCCAAAGAAGGCATAAAAAGGCATAAAAGATTATTGATAATCTTTGCAATTTATTACATGACACAGGCATCTCGAAGATAGAATTACTGTGAATCAGATTGATGATTAGATATGGATGCATCAAATCAATTACTAGGTTTCTTTCCAATAATATAGAAACAAAGGCACGAACATGAACACCTTAAAGAGCTTGCCATTTAGCACAGAAACAATATAATGTCTTGCTATAAAAACACAAAGTAAGAAAAAAGGAGTTTGATCAAGAGAGATCTGTTAAATTCTGCAAATACCTAGATCTTGATCTGTGACCCATTAATACTCTTTGGATTCTTTGCAGTTCATAACCCTTCTTACGGTTTTATATTTCAGGCACTATTGATGAGTGAGCAACCACCCCCTACTCCCAAGCATTACATAAAAGACATGCTGGAAACTCAAGAAGACTGTCAATGTGTTCTCAGCAGAATTCAACTCCAAAAGACATGTAAGTACAAGTTTCAATATTCCCCCAAAAATCTCTTGGGTAAGAGTAAACTTTCAGACACTTTGCGAAAAAATAATGAAAAACACTAGAACACAAAAAAATCACTAGAAACCATTTGTTATCTATTGCCAGAAACCAAACAAAGTATTATGAAAACGGTAAAAAAGTTCATCATAACACAACACAGTCCCTTTTATATATGATTACTACACAGTGTTAACATCAAAGTAGTAGTGCAAAGAATTCTAAATCAACAGTATGTCACCATGACATGATTTATTCCACTCCGATGTAAGAAAGATCAAAGAAAACTGGCTTCTATCCAACAGAGGTGTATCTAATGTGATTCCTTATTATTAGGTTACCCAAATAGTACCATCTCTACAGTACCTTTCAGACAGGACACACTACTAAAAGGATTCTAACCGAAACAATAAAACACAATCACATCATCGAAGTCTGAACCCCACTGACTTTCAATATCATACCGTGTACATCTCCAGGCTTGGAGACTCATCAAAAAAGCCTAGACACCAAAGTGATCCTTTTCTTCCAGTAAGATTATGGCAGTTGCAGGATGCCGTCTAGATCAATGAACAGATTACGTTAATAATAGCAAGCAGGTAGCAGAGCATTTAAGCACACAGCCCCTAAATTGTGGAAATATGTCAGACCTTATTAAGGATGCCCCATACCTACAAGCATATTTAACAATGCTATAGTCTTCTACATCATCTCTGTAGTCTTATTGATCCTGAGTGATCTAATTCTTTAGGAAGTGCAGAAACAGATATCAGGTGGGTAAGTAGACAACCACGTTGCAATTGTTTTTTCTGTGTCTAACCCATTTTTTTTCTCCACACCATGCCTGCCACTGTTCTCTCTTCGGTGCCTTTGGTTTATATTGAGCTCTGTCCCCCATGACAAGGGATCCTCCTGGATTTCTGAAGCAAGGAACCCAGCCGATATGAGTCCTTACAAAACTCAAGATCCTGTACTGCTCAACCCAGTGGATGGGACATACTCAACATTAATATCTAGCCTGACATAATACAGGAAATAGAATTCACCGTGTCAATCTGCATGGTGGTGCATGTGAACTGTTTCTAGTAACTACTTGTCATACCTGGAGGGGAGGTCAATCATCAGGCCTTGGACCCCCAGATATTTTTTTGTTTTTCTCTCCTTCATGCCTGATGGTTACACAGTCACATCTGCATACCACACCTTCATTGTGATTTGCTACAGATACAGCTTATTTAAAATGTGAAATTAGGAAAAACTAAAAGAAAGCGTGAAATAAAAAGAATGTCAAATCTAAAATTTTCAGATGTTGTGATGAAGCTTTTGACTCATGAATAGCACCCCCCATCCCAGTGTAATGCATGTTTAATGGTGCCGTATTGAAAAAATAATTTAAAAAAAGGTTTCACAACCCCAAGCAAGGTTGTATAAGGTGAGGGGGGCTGTCTGGTGTGTAAAACACTTGGTTGCAGCATTGTGGGTGCTGTAGTTTAAATGCTATTGGTTTGTGAACAGCATACCCCTATCCCAGCGCAGAATGCCACATTAATTAAAAGCATGAGAAAATGAGATTCAGAATGCAAAGCTGTATTAGTCTTCTGTGTAAAAAATCGGTTTGAACATCATTGGAGCTGTTTTAATTAAGCTGCTGAGTAAAGAATATTTTTAATTTTCCCGCTGTCAGCACTATAGTGTATATATAGTTGACCCTTACCTGAATGAAAACAGGACATTAAGAAAGGGTTTCAGAAATCAAACAAAGCTTTATTCCTGTGCATACAGTCTGGGTAATTGGAGACTGCGCTGTCCTGCTTCCTATGGTGATATACTGTTTTTTTTACACAAAGCCATATTGAGCAGTATTTCTTGCATTGTGAACGTGTGTACACAGCAGTCCCCCGGGTTCCAGTTAGTGCATAGTTACACATCAATGAAAAACCAGAGGTTTAAAAAGATAATTAGCTCACTAATCGTTTTGATGGCTTAAAAATGACATCGTGAAGGCTGTGAAAATGGTCACAATGTAGTTTGCACACTAAGCAAGTGTTTTCATAACCCTAAGAGGTTTTGTGAAAATGCTGCAGGTGTGCCAAATAGTTTTCAAACTTCAAGCTAACTTTACTCTGCTCAATGACAGTACCTACAGGCTATTGATAGGTTTGCTGGCACTGTGGGTTTGTTGTTCCTGACAATGTGCACGCTGAGAAATGGGCACAGACTGGCTTTCTTTCGGAATGAAAATGTTACCGCTTGTTCCTCATGTAAACACAGTTTTAACCATTAGCACACTCATATATATATATATATATCTCCTGAATCAAGAATGAATGTGCCCTGGAATCCGCTGTACCGCTTCAAACTGAAAGTCAGATATTTAGAGTCTTGGTAAAGACTTTTTACAGGAAGAGACGTCGTGCTTCAGCTGCTCTGGCCTGCAAAGTGCGAAGGGGCTTCATTTGAAATACCCGATTGTATTTCAAAATCCAAGGTATTTTTGTTGTGCTAGAACGTATAATTTATTATAAATGTTTTATTCACAGCCTCTTCTTCAGGAAACCTCGCACACACTAAACAATCTTCAAAGACTATAGGAACAGTGAAAAAGAAAGCGGTAAGATGGATGAAAATAAAAGATTTTGACATCTCTTCCGTAACTGATGAATACTCCTGTGTGACGTTATTTCTTACATGGATTCCGTTATTTTGCCACAGGCTGCGGGTCTCCGTTTTCAAAAAGAGCAAGTAAAAAGTTTTGTAAAAAAAGCAAGAGCACCTGTTTGGAGTGTTTACGACAGCAGCGGGTCTCCAAACAGAACTTCATCTCCTGAAAAGTGCCCGTCCCTGCCACACAGGTTGCTGTGCCCGGTGCAATGCATATCTCCACACAGCCCTCCACCCCCAGCAGAGCACACACCACCTTAGGACACTCCATCCTGTCCTCTCTGCTCACCACCACCCAGGAATTGGCTGATGCCATCCCCACTGTCTCTCTCCCCTCAGGAAGCACTATCTACACAGCAGAATTCACAGATGCCAATGCCATGTACAGTTCTCCCAGATGTCCACCTTTTGTCCATCAGTCAAGAAAAGGAGGGGGGGATTGAATGTGCAGTGTGTCGGCACAGGGGGACAGCCAGAGCCAACCACTACGCTGCTTTTCTGTTTTGTAATTTTGTGACTAGGAGTGAACCACATCCATAAATGTCGACTGGTCCAGAGACAAAAGGGCCTTGCCTTGCATTCTCCGCGAACGCATAGGCATGGTCAATTGGAGATTCCCAAAACTTACTTTGTATGATTCGAAACCGATACATGATAGGATAAACAAAATGCTTCTCTCTGGTTTTAGTCTGTGCAGCAATGAAACAATCAGATTAAACAGAGAGTGCGACGTTACTTTTCGTTAATGAAAAAATAGTCTTTTCATGTTTATTTAAGTGTCCTTCTTTCATTTGGATTGTATGAAACAACTCGGGAGTTATTGTTATGATTACTCTATTATCGAATCCTCAACTCGTTCACTTCTTATTTTGGGAACATTTTGACATGTTGCTTTTAGCCGTCGATACTGTTGAATTCACTCAGTTTGTAATGTAGGGGGCTCTGAACAAGTTAAACTTTGATACAGGACAAATGTATTTCCCACAAGCTATACTGTAGTAGCT
This sequence comes from Lepisosteus platostomus, assembly GCF_059453375.1. Lineage (NCBI taxonomy): Eukaryota > Metazoa > Chordata > Actinopteri > Semionotiformes > Lepisosteidae > Lepisosteus > Lepisosteus platostomus. The sequence goes on from NC_142615.1 coordinate 61,225,062, forward strand.
TTAAAAGTATACAATATCACACACAGAAAAAACAGGACATTTGATTGCTGGTTGCGTTATGTTAAAGGCCAACAATGACACCAGAAAACTGAAAGTTCATTCCCCTCCCCCAGTAGAACTGTCTAATCTACATAAACACAGTGGGATGTAACACCTAGCCTAGACTTTGTGAGAAGTATGGAGCTGCGTCGCATTAAATTGGCTGCAATGGAATATACAGTAGTAGGCAAAAGTTAATTTCAAGCTGAAAAGAAAAGACTCAACATGTCCCCTCTATATATTTTCCATTTAGACCATCCAATGTCATTTATTATTAAATAGCTTCCGTATCCCATTAAAATCAGAAAGTTTCTTACACGTGTAAATCCAACTATTTTCTAATCGCTTTATCCAGGACAGGTAACAGTTTCACCAATACTATTTGGTAACTTTTTACGATTGTCAGACTTCAGAATGCTTCAACTGATGCTTAAAGATATGACATAATGCGCACTGTGTTAAAGAGCTATTGAGCACAGAACATCTTTTCGCCTGTGAAAAGATTTGCACGTGCAGTTTATTCTTATCTGTGTGAAAACAGGAAATATCTATGGAGTTTCAGAAAGTAAACAGAGGTATAGAACACCCTATCTCAGATGTTTAATAAACTCAAGTTTGTGAAAACAGTGACAAATCACCCCAAACAAAATACAATTTTAGAATACAAGCAGTTTGAAATTATTAGTTGTTGTTATTAATAAATCACTTAACTTTGAACATGTTGTGATGTTTAGAAATAGCAACAAATCAATATAATTTACTATTTTAGTTTTTCAAAGAAATGTTTTTGTTAAAGGAAAACTCATGCCAGGAGCTAGGTTCAAACAAAGCTATAGCTGAAAAGGGCAGGCAAAATGTTTAAGTAATCATGGGCGAATGAGACAAATTGATGCAGATGTTTAGAAAGAAAGTGGACTACAGTAATATTTTGAGCTTACAGCCTATCCAATGTTATTCATTATTAATCTTTCATATCACATTAAAATGAATGTTTTTTTAAATGTAAGAGGCAATACACAATTTGTGTCCTCTATAACACTCCAGTGTACTTTTTAATCAGTTTAATGTTTAACAATGCAATACAAAGCTTAAACTTATTAAATTGGATATACCGTTTAGACTGTTTAATTCTGTAATTGACAAAAGATTGTCCCTCAGCATTGACAGGGATTCAAAACCAAGTGTTTTCTGGCAACAGCCCAAATGCTGCACATGAGAGCTTTCATAGCTCCACCTGGTGGTTTTACAAGATATTCCACCCTACTTCGATACATCATGCGGTATCCTACAGTTCTTTGCGGAACGAGCACTGCGATTTACTGCAGCATACCTTGCAGATTTTGAATGGTTGGATCTGTAGTTCTACTCAGTTTGGTGAATTCTTGATAAACCAAACTGGTGCCCTCCCTCTAACTCACCATTCCTCCCTTATGGTAGTGTATGCAGAGAAACCCATAGGGTCAAATGCAATGGACTTCCCGAGTTAAAACACAGCCGCGTACTAAGTTAGTATGGTACATTGTGGAGATCATCTCCTGCTCCGAGTTCAATTTCAGCAAAAAACATGTGGAACAAAGTTGGAGCTCAGCTCAACTTGTGCTTAATCCGGTTCCAAGGGCTCGGCCTTGTTGTACTAATTAGCCCGAACTGGAGAGGACTGTACATCAGAACACTTCTGATTAGTAGAATAATATGTAGGTCACGTTAATATTCAATTACTTTTCTGTTTCTCATTTATATTCAAACTCAATTTCCTGACAAATCAGTTAGTTTTTAATTTAAGAATTGCATTTAGGCTACAATTCATCTCATGAGGCTACATAGTTATTAATGAGATACCCAATTATAATTAGTCATGAAACAAATGAGAATCGCAGCTGTGCATTTGAAATTAAACACTACTGTATAATTGCAGCATTAATTTTGTTTAACACTCCAGATGAATAAGCAGACATCATTATAGCTAAATCGTTACAAAAGACACCGACTAATAACCAGTAAAGTTAAGTTTTATTTTTAACAGAACTGGAAATTAAACTTATAAAAATAATAATAATAATAATAATAATAATAATTGCTTACACTTATATAGCGCTTTTCTGGACACTCCACTCAAAGCACTTTACAGGTAATGGGGACTCCCCTCCACCACCACCAATGTGCAGCATCCACCTGGATGATGCGACGGCAGCCATAGTGCGCCAGAACGCTCACCACACATCAGCTATCAGTGGGGAGGAGAGTAGAGTAATGTAGCCAATTCATAGAGGGGGATTATTAGGAGGCCATGATTAGTAAGGGCCAATTGGAAATTTGGCCAGGACACCGGGGTTACACCCCTACTCTTATCGAGAAGCGCCCTGGGATTTATGACCACAGAGAGTCAGGACCTCGGTTTTATGTCTCATCCGAAGGACGGATCAATACTTGAGCAAAAAAAAAAAAACCACCAACAACAACAACAACAACAACAACAATTGTTCCTCTGACCTTCTAAGCATTTTTTTAAGGCAATACATTTCTTTAGCAGGGTGTGCCTTGTGCTTACTTTTCAGAATTTAGATTTTCTCTCTCTCCTGTGTCAGCTCAGATTAAGCTCTTTAATCAGTTCCAACATCTTCCTTTCAAAGTGGGGAAGTGCTTGCTGGCGTGTTGTTTTGCTAACTCATGCTTATCCTTTATGAAGGTATCTTCTGACACCTGTGCACAATCCAACAACATTGCAAGACCAGCACTATAACAGGAATCATAAAAACACAAGAAGCCACATTGAACGAGCTTTCAGAATTGTAAAACAACGCTTTGCTTGTCTGTCATTTGGTTTGCATACCAGTCCATCAAGAGATAGCACAACCCTGGCTGTTTCAACACAGTCATTGGATCACAGCCACAGGACAGAAAAGGGACTGTAAACCATCATATATCACTTAAGATGCCGAGTTTTTTCCTTTAACATGCTTGGGTGCAACCTATTTCCTCCTCATCCCTGCTTTCCTCTGATAACCACAAATACGAGACGCATCACTAAAATATTTAACAAAATCTATCCAGTTGACTCCTCAATTTTATAGAACAAATAAAAGGCTCATGCTACATTTTTATAAATAATAGCTTAGGTTCTGTTCTCTTCACTCCCTAGCACCTTAAACTTCACAGCTACTAGTAATGATTAACATTCAACATAATTAGTAAATGTCACTTTCGTAAATACCCACATTAAATCAACTTCATTATGAATAAATGTGGTTTGAGTGTTAAGCAATTTTAATTAAATATTACAATGTTTCCAAGCGACGGATGCATAAATTCAGTACGTGGTAACGATATTATTTCCACTATATTCTGGAGCCTTCTAATGCGATTCTTCGTTACACCAAGTATGGTACTAAGTTGCTCAAGCCATATTAAGAGGTGGTTTAAAATAATTCACTAGTTTAGTCACTTCTAGCGGGCAACAACTATTAATTTGTGTTCGTTGTAACGGAGAAAAGGTTTAGTACAGTGCTGTGGACTAAGCACAGCAGCAAAGTTCGTTGCAATTGGACTTAAGGTGGAGCACAACTTCAGACCACAGCTGCGTACTAAACACGGGTTGAACGCCTGTTAGTACGTCACTCTCAGTTTGTTGCAATTAACCCCTAGACTTTGCACTACTAAGGTCTAAATCAAGCTCAAGCAGAGACAACCCATTTATGGCTTTCATAACTTCCATTAGTCTCCACCTCCGTCTTCCCTAACTCGTTCTTGATCTTCCTAAATAGGCGTTTAACTGAAATTCAACCCAATGATACTGTTTAGTCTGAGAAAAAAATATAATAAGCGCTATTCCTGACAGCCTGAAAAGAAACACATATTCCTATAGTCTCAACTGAGCAAAAGAGTCAGTTTCTGCACCTTCTGAAGTATTATTTAAAAAAAAAATTACCCTTTTAAAATCTCCAGCACTGGCTGGAGAGGCTGTGTGTCCGGGCTCAGCGGTTATATAGGACAGGACTCAGCGCGCAGCAGGTGTGACTCATTGCTCTGCGCTGCCCGTGCGGAATGCGCGTCTCCTCCCTCTACACGCCACCGCCTCGCTAAACCGCCTTCATACTCCCCAGCGGCAATAACATCTCCATTTATTACATTTATTCTTCCCTCTTAACCCAGAAAACTCCCGGGACGTTTCTGTGAACCGGTAAAGCTCTCTCTGTTGGTGGTCACAAGTAGAAACAATGCACGAGCTGAAAGCAGGAAATCAAAGCACTCCTCCCTCACTGTATATCTGAGTCCAGACTTCCGAAAACTCCTAAAAGTGAATTTCATATTAAAGTCTCCCATCCGTTCGTTTCAAATACATAAATTAGATGAGTTCGGGTACTTTTCTGATGTATTTTAATAGTTCGGCACTGTGCCTTGTTAAATATGTTAAATATGTCACAAGCAAAGTTTATCAACTTCACTTTAATGCGAGGTTTTGCGTGGATACAAAAACATTATATGATATCTATATATATATAAACATTACAATACGGTAGATGAAAATTGTTGTTCAGCGCTCTTGTATTAAATATACTCTAGTCATGTGTCAGAAATAAAGTGTATACAATTTGCTAAATCAAACAAAACACAAGCTCTACGAAAAAGAAAAAAATGTGTTACTCCTGCAATTTTATCTCGTTGAAACGTTTTTTTTTCTCTGTGGCACTAACGGGCTAAGGCTTGGGATTCCTGGTTTCCTGATTACATATAAATGTGTCTCTCTTGCCTTACGATGTCCAAATGATCAGTTCAGTGTAGAAAAGAGCACCGTAAAACCCCGTCAGGCGTGCAAAACGAATAAATGAAAGAGATCGCTTTGTTTCTGCCCGCTATCTCACTGAAGCCCTTTGGTGTGTTAATAGAAGGTTATAACCGCTACACTGCGCGGTGTGGGGAGGGGTGACTTGCAAGCAGAGTTGACCTTTGAGAAAGGACTCGTCTCGGGAATATATTTCCACATTTTGAAGAGATTTTCTCCATTTCTGTAGCCTGATTTCCAATATTCCTAGAGAGCTGTAGAATCTGGAATCACCTATCTGGGAACAGTGTGTAGATGACAGGTTTGTGACTTTCTCATGAGCACGGTATATGAATCCATCAGATTAAAGACACTGTGAGCATTTGAATTAAATGAACGATAGTCTGTCCCAGCTCGCCGCGATGGTATAGTGGTCAGTACTTTGTGCTGTGACCGCAATACCTGCGCTTTGAATCCGGGTGACAGCAGCCCAGGACAAGAGAGCTTCCTTCGTCTATGTTATTTCAGTGAAGGGGGGGCATGCGTGTACAGCGAACGATCATCGAGTTGATGTGTTGCCCCATATAAGCAATGTGAACCAACACTGCTTTACAAAGGAGCACGGTCTGATCTTATAGTTGATAATCTGGAGATCAGACCGACCTCTTCTCTGACGAGAAGAAAAGGTCAGGAGCCGCAGTATTTAATATAAATAAGAGATTTCATTTTTTCTGTGGCGCAACTAGTACCAAGCACTTAATCTCGGGGTTGTGAATTCGAGCTCCACGCTGGTAAGAAATCATATAGGTTATGATAAATTTACTTTTTTTAATAAAAACAAATATCGGAAAGAATTCGCCTGTCACTAAGGAATTTAAGTGGAAAGATAAGTAGAGACATAATCAGAAAACCTACATATAGGAAATGTTAGTTACTTTGTATGTGCTTTAGCGTTTTCTTTTATATACCGAAATAAAAGTTCAAGGCGTTCTAGTCGCTGTACTCCTCGTAGATAATCTCAACGAAATCACAATACAGTACAGGACACGCAGTGAGGAGCTCACGCAACGAATAGTCTTGAACATGCCAAGCGTAAAGGCACACTGAACATCTGCGAAACATCACATCCTAGTTTAGTTACAGTGAGATTATAGACTGGGAGGTAGGAAGTCTCAGATCACTTTTTTATTAAAGGTTCAAGCAAACCCAAATACATTTGCAAGAGACTTTGCAAGAGAGCTGTGCGGACCTTATCTTCATTTACCTAGTTTAATCGTTTTCAGAAAGTGTAATTGTATTATTTTATGTACCCCTGACGATTCTACTGATGTTATAAGTGCTCTTGTTTATATTGAATCTATTTTGTTGTTCAAATAAAAAGTTAAAAAAAACTTTCCGGATGCGTCTGCTGTAAAAATAAAATGACATCAAAGGCGTTGTACGTAGAGTTCTGAAGCCTGCTCCACAGAAGAACTAGCTGAGATGAAAAGTTCAATATTCTACTGACAGGGCTATTCCCGTCAACTCAGTTTCTTTCTGAAACAACGTTTTATAAGAAAAACTTACACTTTGGAAAATGTGAAATAAAATACTTGCTTAAAAGTTCAGATTGTTTTTTACCCAAAAACTGTAAATGGAGAAAACCGACCCGTTGGAGTCTCTGTTGTACCATTGCTCAGTGCGGTCAGGTCGGGACTAAAATGATAGTAAGGTGCTGGTTCAAGCACATCTAGGCACGCCTTTCTCACTGTTCCACCGTGAACATCATCTGGAGAAAAAGTGGCATGTAATGTTTAATACATTATTGACCTTATTAATAATTTGAGGGAATACAAATGCTTTGCATGTATCGAATTACAGCACGTAACAACTGACTACCTGAGTCGATATCACCGGGCAATTTCCAATAACGACCAACATCAGAAACTTCAAGAAAAATAAGATTCCATATCTTGGAATGTAGGGCGGGAGAATTCATTTATACTCCTGTTGCATCTTGAGCTAAACTTTTTTTTTTAAATATGACGCAGATTTGCTCAAGATACTTGTAATCGCCTTAAAGAGAGTTTTCATGAAAACGTACATCGGCTAGCTCTCCACTGTTAATTGACAGAACTTTTGAAGAAACTGTTCTTATATAAGCAACATACAAATTACACATCTTAATGAACATGAAGGGAAATCTATGGAAGCCCGTTTCCGCCAGGGTGTAAAAAAAAAACGCGCTATGGTATCTCATTGTATGTCTTTTTTTACTTAAAAAAGGTCTTCTTTAGCTCAGCTGGCAAGACCTGGGTTCGAGCCAATGCAGTGAGGCACGAACTAGGGTGGGAGCGGCGAGGGCACAAGCCCTAGAACCCGAATCCGTTACAATAACAAAAGGACATACATTGAAATATGGGCTATTTCGAAGTCGCAAATGTGAGATATAAAGTCGGAATTCTGAGTTACTAAGTCGCAATTCTGAGTTGCTAAATCGGAATTCTGAGATACCATAGCGCGTTTTTTTTTAATTTGGGTTGTGAATAACAACTGTCACTATACACGATTGAGATTAAGATCACTCAGCTATCCTGAGAAGCAGTGAATGCGCCCGTTGCTTTGTCGAAGGATTATTAACTACTACTGACAGTTCTTTTCTTATTATTTCAGAGATTTCTATTGACGATTTAGATAAAGGTAAGTCATGGTAAGCAAACCAGGCACGGACGGGGTTTGAACCCCCCGCTCTTCGGTTTACAAGACCGACGCCTTACCACTTGGCCACCGCGCCCACAGTTTAATTTCCTTTCCCATCAAGGCTAATACATTTTGAAAATCAATAAAAAAACTGCACAAATTTCAATGGCAGGAGAAGTAAAACAAATATGATTATGATGTACAGTAATTGTTCACTTAGTGAAATACTCACTTTTTTGGCCCACTGAATATAGTTCTTCTGTGGAGCTGGCTTCAGACTCTGCTTATAGCGCCCGTCAAATAAAATAGATATTTAATTTTTACAGGAAGACGCATTCCGAAATGTATCTGCAGTTTTAGAAACGCACAAACCGTATTCTAATTGCAGACTGCAGATCTCTGCAGCAATCGTACTACATTTCACTGTGATTCTGAAATACTTCTAGCAAACATATTGTAACGCAACGGGGGCTCAGGCGGGCGCCCTTGCCGCATCTGGTCAGCCCCATCCCGACTGGAGGCTCGAACCCGGGACTCCCGCGTCTCTCTGCAGCGACCCAGCCCCGTGAGCTAAAGAGAGATCTCTCTATAGCCCAGTAGCTGTAGTCCTGCTGTCACAGGGAAGGGCGGTGACATCACCTGCTCTGGTACGCCGGCTCTTACACAGTGCCTGTCGGCCGTAAGCGTTACAATATTCAGGTTTCCTTGAACTTTTAATAAAAAACGACTTCGTTTTCAATCTCTGATGTCACTGTAAACATCGGACGTGATGTTCCGCAGATGTGCAGTGTGCCTTCTGGTCTTATTCAAGTTTACTGGATTTTTTAAACGAAAATACAAACTGGACAGTTTCAGACACATGAAGACTCATAAATGTCACTACAAATGACAAATTTGTAGTGTAAATCCGCCGGGCTGATTTACGTGTCTGACCATCTCTCTCCTCCCTCTTTTGCAGTGAGCACTATTTTTTCATTTTCTTCCCTTGTAGTTTCCTCGCTCTTTTACTGTCCCTTTCTCCCACGGAGAGACGGAAAACATGCCGAAATCGTTTTCACCCTGTGTTTGTGCAACGTCAGTGTGTGAAGGGAAAGAAACCTACGTGGCTCCAGTGGCGCAATCGGTCAGCGCGCGGTACTTATACAACAGTGCACAGTGGAGTCATGCCGAGGTTGTGAGTTCGAGCCTCACCTAGAGCAGTGTGGCCTGTCTTTAGCTACCGAAAGCAACCGTCCACTTTAGATACTGCTACTTATAGGTCGTCCTTAACACCTTATCTAACGGGATTGTAGCCTGTTAGGTATTTGCTGGAGATCCGGTCTAAATTAACATCAAAGGAACAGATAAAGGTTTATTCCACGTCACACCCGAAGAAGGGTCCACGTTGTTACCTTCTCCTTTCAGCATGGAATAAACCTGTACTTTTTCCTTTGCAGCTGACGCACGTCACTACTTAAATTCCCATCAGCTGTGGACCCCCAGCTGATCTGTACACAGATAGATAGAGGAGAGGTCTACTGGGACTAAGGAAGCCAAAGTATGGGGTACCAAAGACTTGAAAAAGCTCTCACATTAGATTCTGCGTTTTTGTTGTTTCCCAGATTTGTTTTTAATGTTCTTTTTGTTTTCCCTTAAGTATTTTTTTATTTTATTTTCTGTAGTCGTTAGACTACTACAGTGATTTACCGAGGTTCCCGGAAGGCTTCTCGCATTGTGGTTGTTGTGTTTTTGGGTTACAAGTATTTTTTTTTCTATTAATAGGACCCCACGCATTACTGTGGGACTAGTTAACTTAAGTTCTTACATTGTACCTGAAATTACCACATGAATTACTACTCTGTTTTTCCTTTTTTTTAATAAAGGCACAAATGATGTTTTTTTTTTTCTTGTGGCTGATTGGCAATGACCCTACAATGGGTCATTGCTACGAACCTGGCTGCTGAAATTTGTCAGCAGCTCTGTACTAAACCTGTTCTCAATTGCAACAAACCTAAAATAACATCTGCTGCCCATAAGATCTTACTGATGTAGGAGACTAACTTAAACCACCTCTTCACAGGGTTTAAGTAGCTCAGTAGTGGAACAGTTGATCGCTTTTGAACTGTTCTGAATGTAGTGGAAATAATATGGTCACAAAGTAACGAACATACAGTATTCACCACTCACGTAGTGTAATTTATTAATATTTAAGATTAATGTAAACCTTTATTAGTAGCTGTATTACCGGTTAATCTGATGAAAATTCAGAACACAAGTCTCTCGCTCAGTAAACACGCTTTATCGTTTACTGAGCTTTCGATGAATGTCTAAGTGAAAGACAAATTCACTATTTTTACTTTTTGTTTAAAGAACACTTTTATCACATGTTCTGCACTCCTGATGGTGTTTAACGGTGCTCTTTTCTACACGCCTGATTTGAGGATCCCCAGCTAAAATATTTTTTACTTAACAGGCTGGATTTGAGTGTCTTTACAGAGAGCCGATTTGGAAGCCTCACACATGCAAATGGTGACACTTTATCTTCGCTCCACATAAGAAACTCATTAATCTTTGAATGCTTTCCTCTTCACTTGCAGCACTAGCATTTGTCTACAGTTTGTGGCATCTTTTCAACACAATATATTTCACCATGGACTGAAAGGTCAAATGGTTTTGGCAAAAGATAAGGAGATCTCCTGGCCTGTAAGGGATCAAACCCACAACCGTGGAGTTATTAGAACGACAATCAATCCAACTGAGCTACACATACACGTGAGACTCTCTGTTCAGCATAAAATTTAATTTAGAGAATTATTTTTCCCTCTGAATTTAAACCCTCACAATTATGTGTACTGGCTTTCTGGAAGTGGTGGATATGATGAAGAAGAGATCAGCCTCTGTGATGCAATATCAAGTGACACTGACCTTCTGTTATACTGTTCCCTGCTGCATTTAAACCTACTGGGGAAATACTGGTATCCATACATGAAAATTTTCCTCCTTGTCAAATTATTTTCAAGCACATTTTTGTTGAAAATAAACCTTGTGAATTTACATGATGTGTCCCTCTTCTGTTAGTGTAACCCAAATTGATACATTGTGCTCTGGCGATTCTTCAGATCATACCATTTTGTACAATACTGTATCAGTATTAGTAAGAAAATAAGGCTTTTTTGTATATTTTATTATAAATGTATTTATATGTGAAAATATGTTATTTTAATATCTACATGTAAATTTGAAAAATTATTTTCCCTCCTAAAAGCAGGCAGCCTAACATTTTCAGCTGACAAAAAATTATACGAATTTTTAAAGATCCAGACTGAAAGTTTATAAAATATTGATTTACACTATATGCTGCTGTTTTGGAAGTATACTTATTTTACAGGTTTCCGCCAGGTGCTGCAGTTTCCTCCCACAGTCCAAAAACATTGTGATATCATTTTAGGAAGTGAATTTCATGATCATAAGTTTTCTAATGTCATTTTGTCACACCTGTCAAAGTGTGAATTGTTTGAACTTTCATCTTTCCTGTCATTTGAACCCAAACGCCTGTAACAATCTGTAGCTATAACATTTCTGCAGTTCTAAGTGAGGTAGCGATGCTGTATATTTCAACGAGCCGTCCCTTCTTGCAGGACAAGGACCCTTAATTTCTCTTGATTTGTAGGGAAATGTAAATAACAGTCAGGATGTCTCATGTTGTGTCTGGATTTGTCCACAGTGGCTTTTCTCCTTTGTGTGGTCCAATGTATACATATTGATAACAAACATTTAAGTTTCCCTTTCCATTGGGGTTGATATTTTCATTGTGAGTTGCCAAGAGCTCCTTCATTTTTAATTGATAGTTTTAATATAATTAAGTAGACATTATAAGCACATAAAATGGTTCTAAAATGTTTCTTGCAAAAAACTTCAATAAAATTAATTAAAAATTGTTCCCATCAAAAGTGTTACATTCAGAATTTACATCAATGAATGGTTTCATTTCTTATTTCTGAAACATCAAATTGTAGAAAGAAGAAAGAAATTGTATGTTCCCTTTTGTAAAACACAAGCTGCAGATACAGACATTGAGGAGAGTGTGGAGTGAAGTGGACTCAGGTCACAGTGTCAGTGTGAATCCCATCCCTGAACTACCTCACCCACACTGAGTCCCCTGTCTGTAGTCCCCTTTACCTGAAGTGGTGTCTCCCTCACTGTCCCCTGCACCTCTATATCCAGAGGGCGTCTCATCAGAGAGGAGTCTCCCTGTGAACAGACGAGCAGGTCAGTAATGGCTCTGACACAGATTGGCCTGTCAGATACCTCTTCTCTCCCAGTCAGTATTTATTTGCTGGTGTGAAATAAGGTTGAAACTAATCTCTAATGACAAAGGTTAGTCCAGGTTGGTACAGGGTGTACTCCTGCATCTTATATATAATAACTCACCTGACAGCGTCTGGACTCTGGGGCACACTCTTTTACCAAAACTCTCCTCCTCTCCATCTTCTCCTTCAATTGTTGCTTCTCCAAAACTCTCCTCCTTCTTCATCTGTTTCTTTACCTCCTTTTCACAAACTCTCCTCCTCTCCTTCTCCTCTTTTGCTTGCTTCTTCTCCTGCGTCTCCAACAGTTTCCTCCTCTCCTTCTTCTCCTTTACTTGTTGCCTCTCCTCCTCTTCCCAAAATATCCTTCTCTCCTTTTCCTCCTTTGCTCTTATTCTCCTCTTACAGCTGATTCCTCCTCTTCTCCTCCTGAGCTCGCCTCCATTCCTCCTTCTCCTTCTGCCTCCTCTCCTCCTCCTGCTGCAGGCGTTTCTCCAGCCCCCGAGCGTAGGCCTTCCACCTCTTCTGCTCCTTCTTCTCCCATCTCACCTCCTGCTTCTGCTGCTCCCTCCTGTTCTCCTCCGCCTCCTGGGCACGTCTCCGCTCCTCCTTGTTCACGGTCCTCCTAATTGCATCTGCTGCCTTGGTGCATCTCCTCTCCTGCTTCTCCTCAGTCTTCCTCCTCTGCTCCTCCTCCTTCTCCCATCTCCTCTTCTCCTTCTCCAGCATCTGCTTCCAGTTCTCTCCCTCCTTCTCCCATCTTCTCTCCTGTTTCTCAAACACCTTCCTCCTCTTCTCCTCCACCTTCATCCTCTCCTCCTCCAGCTTCCTCCTTTCCTTCTCCTTCTGCACCTCCTGTCTCCGATCCATCAACCACCCTTCCTGCTTCCGCCTCCTCTCCTCACCCTGCTCCTGGGTGTTCAGGACCCGGACACTCCTGACTTTCTCCACTGGTTCCGTTGTCCTCTTGCCCCCTTGCGGCTCCTTCCATCTCTTCAGCTCTGTAGTATTGCTCTTATCCTCATTGACCCCGGAACAGCACAGCATCTTGGTGAATGAATGGGAGGAGCTGACCTGCTTTGAGAGAGAGGAGTTAATATAGACATACTGACTGGACACTCCAATACATTAACACTGCACTGAGAGAGAGGGGTTAATACAGACACACTGACTGGACACTCCAGTACATTAACACTGCACTGAGAGAGAGAGGGGTTAATACAGACCCACTGACTGGACACTACAGTAAAGGTTCACTCCTCACCTCTCCTAGAATCACAGGAGCTACAGGGTCCTCTAGGTGTCTCAGCACCTGTGTTCTGACTTTCAGCAACTCTGGAGGCCTGTCTTCAGGACTTGGACCTTCCTGACTCTCCTGATTCCTCTGCCTCTTCTTCCTCTTTTTCTTAGTCTTCTTCACCTCAGTCTTCTCCTGGGAGGTGATGGGAGGGGTCTGGGGACAGGCAGCTGGCTGGACAGTGGGGCAGTGACCTGGGGCAGGTCAGTGTCAGGATTAGAAGAGGTGGACATGTTGTCCTCTTCATCTTTTTCAGGGCTGACTTGGACTCTTTGCACTTGGACACTGAAGACAGACACAGGTCTTTGCTGTTGGGGTCAGTTCTTCTTAGTCTTAATATACCCTCAGTACATGCATTGTGACTGTAATAAGAGTCTGCACAGTTGACTCTACACAAGGACAGAGGGGGCAGCATGGAGCAGTCGGCAGGGAGTTTAATGAGCTCAGCGGCGTCACAGGTGAGTGTAGAGGGAGGGCCCAGGGGCACCGAGGTCCAGGAAAGGAAGGGGTGGACAGCTGGTTCTCTTTGAAAGCCTCGTCCACCTGGATAATGGGCTGTGGAGGCTGAAGACACACAGCAGACCTTGGTAATGGAGACACCCTTCACTTCTAATTCTGTACGCACTATAAGGTCCACATGTACTGAGTTTCACCAGGTGAGTCTGCACAGTTTGTCCAGTCAGATCCTGGACAAGTGTGTCTGTACAGTTTTTTTAAGTGTTTGTACAGGGGTGAGTCTATACAGTGTGTTTAATAAGAGTCTAAACAGGTCTGTTTATATAGTGAGTCCTAATAAAAGCCTGTACAGTCTATACAGTCTATACAGTGTGTCCTATAAGAGTCTGTACAGGTGAGTCTGTACAGTGTGTCCAATTAAAGTCCATATAGGCGAGTCTATACAGTGTGTCCCATAAGAGTCTGTACAGGTAACTCCACACAAGGACAGAGGTTCTGTTCGCTTCTCACCTGTCCCGGAAGCACAGGAGCTCTGACATTCCTTAGAGGAGGGAACTTAATGGGGGCAGCATGGCGCAGTCAACAGGGGTTTCTCTGAGCTCAGCGGGGTCACAGGTGATCGAAGAGGGAGGGTCCAGGGGCACCAAGATCCAGGAGAGGGAGGGATGGACAGCTTGTTTTCGTCAACAGCCTCGCCCACCTGGATGGTGCGTCTCCTGGGTTGTGGAGACACAGAAGACCTTTCTGTTCCGGCCGAGTCCCACAACAGGTCAAACTGTCCTAAGACTACTACAAAGAGAAAAAATAAACCTGCTATTCACAGACCTCAGCTACAGGGACTCCCAGGTAATTCTGCAGGATGAGGTCAACGTCAATGTTGGCTGCAGCCTGGTGGAAGCACTTGTTCACCTCGGAGAACTCACACCTGACCTTCGTGTTTTCAAAGTAGGATTTCAGTGTCTCCACCGCCTCTTCGTAGTTGTCCTGCTTCATGATTCCTGTGCCCTGGAAGGGAAAATCCTAGGAAAATGGGGAGAGAGAATCAGGCAAGATGTCCTGACCATGTCTGCAGTCGTCAAACCAAACCTCCATTATATGAGCTTGTGTTGTCTGTTGTCTTCACTGTTTTAATTTTGGGATTTGGTAAAATTTCTTATCATATCCTCTGTGAAACTTCACTAACTCAGTACCAACTCCTGTACCAGAGAGAGAGAACAAAGACAGTGAATCATCATCATCATACCTCCACAGCGCCAGACAGGAGATGCAACCTAGGGGTAGAACTGTGATATCTCTAAAGCCAAAAGAGAGGGGGAGGGGGGTCACCCCACTGTTAATAGAGCCAATAGAGAGATGGGGTGTCACCCCGCTGTTGCCATCGATGACCAAGAGTCTCACCACCCACTCTATGATGCCCCCTAGTGGTGATCTGTAAGCAATGTGTTTTTCAGCCACCCACTTGAAATAACAGCAGGTTGGTGTCCCAGCCCAGCTCCTGTCTCTCTCCCCTTGGATCTGGGAGATTTCCAGGTTGAGTGGGGTGACGCAGATATCTTGGAAAGCTGAGGGGTCAGGAGAGTCACCCCAGCCCCTCTACCACCCTGATACCACAGTGTAAGCTGGACAAGGGGAGGGGTTTCAGGGACTCACCAATCCCACATATGCTGCCTCCGATCCAAACTTGGCCAGGACCTCATCGTACAACTCCAGGCAGTCCAGCTGGATGGAAGACATCGCATTCTGAGCCCTGGGCCGCACCCGGCTCTCCTCAACCTAGAGCAGCCCCTCCAGTTCGACCTGCAGGCCCTCTCTGAGCCACCACAGGGCAGCCGGGGCCTTACCTACACTCTTACCTACAGTTACACTATAACTAACACACAAATACGGCCAATATTACAACAGTAACACTGCAATTAAGGCTTACAGTATCATTATTACTAACAATAACACAAACATAGTAGTACACTAATAATACCACTAATAACAGTAATACTATCAAAAGAACTAACATGACAATGAGTATTAATATTCTGACACTAACACTATGATTATCACTAATATTAACATGAATACTAGCATTAAAACTTAAATTAAAAGTAGCTCTATCATCACTAATTCTCACTTGAATAATAGTATTCAGTAGTGCTATCATCATTAATACTCACATAGACACACAGACACTACACATACTCATGGACACACACCCACACACATCAAACACTCACAAACACCCACAAACACCCACACACCCACAGACACCACATACTCTAATAGTGATAAAAACACAGCACTCACAGATTTCTGTTTGTTGGTCTGGACTCCTAGAAAGTTCTAAAGTGCTCTAGAAATTTGCAAGCGACTCTGGACCTCAACACCTGTTGATGGGTCACTTCTCTCAGACACAGCATTGGAGCCCAAGCCCACCTACACACACATTCACACACAATGACAGATATACACCCACACATTCACACACATTATGACATACTGACAGCCACACACTCACACACACACTCACAGATACAAACTCACAGACACACATTCACAGACACACACATAGACACAACACACACTCGCAGGCACCACACACATTTATACACACAATCAGACACTCACACACATAGACACTACTACTATACACTATACTTACAGACACACACCCACACACTGATACACACCACACACTAACAGACACACACCTGGTACGACAGACATATCACACTGACAGACACACATTCTCACACTCTAGTAACGTCTAATGGGCAGCAGCTGTTATTTTAGGTTTGTTGCAATTGAGAACAGGTTTGGTACAGAACTGCTGACAAATTTCAGCAGCCAGTTTGTTGCAACTGACCTGTTGTAGCTACCAATCAGCAGCAAGGAGAAACAAACATTAGTTTTGCCTTTTTAAAAAAAAAAAGGAAAACAGAGTAGTAATTTATGTGGTAATTTCAGGTACAATGTAAGAACTTAATTAACTAGTTCCACAGTAATGCGTGGGGTCCTATCAATAGAAAAAAAAATACTTGTAACCCGAAAACACAACATACACAAAACGAGAAGTCTTCCGGGAACCTAGGTAAATCCCTGTAGTAGTCTAGCAACTATAAAAAAACAACCAAACGCAACAACTTCAAAAGAAAAAGAACATTAAAAACAAATCTGGGGAACAACAAAAACACAGAATCTAATGCGAGAGCTTTATCAAGTCTTCAGTGCTCCTCTCTTCTCAGTAGACCTCTCTCATATATCCGTGCATAGATCAGCTGGAGGTCCACAGCTGATGGTAATTTAAGTAGGGAGCTGCGTCAGCATGCGTGGGCTTCAAAGGAAAAAGTATAGGTTTATTCCCAGCTGAAAAGAGAAGGAAACACAATGTTTCAGCTGTGGAGCCTTCTTTGATTGTGACTCGAAATAAACCTTTACTTGTTCGTTTGATGTTAGTTTATCTCCATCAAATACCAAAGAGTATCTAAACTCGACAGTTGCTTTCAGTAGCTGAAGACACTGCTTCAGGTGAAGCTCAAACTCACAACCTCAGCATGTGCACTGCTGTATAAGTACCGCGCGCTGACCGATTGCGCCACTGGAGCTGTGCGAATTGTGCTCCTCATACAGACTGACGCTACAGAAACACAGGTTGAAAATGGTTCTGTTTGTGGGTCTATCTCCACATGGGGAACACCAACATAGCAAGGAAAATACAAGAAAAGAAACTGAAAGAATTGTGCTAACAGCAAAGGGGGACGGAGGGAGGTGGTCGGACAAGTAAATCAGCCTGGCAGATTATTTGTAGCTTCACATCTTCCATCGATCACATAAAATTGCAGTAAAGCAATCTAAATATGACTCTGAAGTACTGGGAAAGATGATTATTTTGAGCATGCCTCCCAGGGTCTGCTACGAGGCTGAAGTTGGCTTCTTATTCGCCAGCTTCTTATGCGAGTTTTTCGTTCCACCTTAAATGCAGCGGCTGTGATGTTATGTTGCCTTTCGCCTGTAGGTGGCTCTCTTCGATCAGTACTAATCCGGCTGGAATACTGTAGACAACTTCAGTGAAAGGGAATATCCAAACAAATAGCGACTGTCCAAATTATATTTTTGTATGGAATATATTTTAGAAAATCGCAAACCAATTTTAAAAACTCACCACAACACGGACTTACACTGGTAAAAAGGTGATAGCACTTTCTGCTTATTTCTATGGCCTCCCCCCCGATTATGAAAAGGTCTCACAATTCTGACACCGAGGTGTGAGAGACAATATAACAGACTATCAAAATCCTGAAGTACAAGACATTTTAATGCACCATTTTTCAAATATGACCCTCTGATCTTGGCTTGTCAGAATACATTGCAAAAAAGTATGGCACGAATTGCATGAATTGCAATGGCACGAATTGTTGAGAATATCATTGACCTTGCTGATATTTGCAGGGAATACGAGTGTTTTGAGCATGTTGAACTACAGCACGTAAAAATTGAGCTCCTTAGTCAATATCACCGGGGATGTCCAATAATGACGAACATCAGTAGCTTCAAGGAAACTTAGACTCGCACATGGAGTTTTATCTTCGAATGGAGGGTGGGAGAATTCATTTATACTCTCGTTGCTCATTAGCTAAACTATTTTAAAAATATGACACAGATTTGTTCGAGAAACTTGTAATCGCCTTAAAGAGAGTCTTCTTGAAGATGTGCACCAGCTAGCTCTCCACTGTCAATTGACAGGACTTTAGAAGAAACTGTTCTCATACAACCAACATACAAATTACACATCTTAAGGAACATGAAGAGAAATCTGTGTACTAAATAACATAAAACTGTCGCTGCAAATTATCGCCAAGCTGTTTTACGTGTCCTAACATCTCTTTCTTTCCTACTTTGCAGCGAGCACAATTCTTTCTGTTTCTTCATCACTGTTTTATTGTCTCTCTACCCCATGTGGAGATGGATCCACAGCCGAAACTTTAGTTCGGTTCCTGTTACTCTATCCGATTGAAAGAGCTGTATTAAAGGCACTCCCATCTCTGCAGGAAAGTTATTGCTGCTCCCAACACAATATACTGCAGCCAAATGTGATAGTGATACTATCACTGCCTGTGGGCCACGTGTTCCTGCTGTCAGCCTATTATGTCATGTTCATCCACACCCAGAAACATTACTGCTGTAGCACAAGAGTTATATAGGCGCAGTCGATAGAGCATGAATCTCTTAATCTCAGAACTGTGGGTTCAGCCCCCACATTGGGTCCCTCTGTGTCAATTTGATCCCCCCAATCCTCCTAGCATGACCTGATGGCATAACAGTGATACCCAGTGCCTTATGACCTTTGCGTAATTCAGCTTTCTTTCAACTTGATTCAGATTTTGATCTGAAATCATCGGCCGAACAAGAGTTTGTCTAAACTGAGGGAGATCTGCTCACAAGCAAGTATTAAACACTTCAGCATTTACTGTTCGAATACCACACTTTGTCAAAACACTGCCGCTTCTTAAGCTAATAAGTAACGTTTTTTTGAGCTCGCATTGTATTGCTAATGCTTATATTAAAAAAGCATAAATTCACATAATGAAATGTGGATGGAACAAAGTAGTCCAGCCCCTATACAACATTACATAACCACTGATTAAAGTTTAAAACTACAGAAGCAGGAGTAACAATAATGGCAACAACATGTTTGGAGTTCGTATTTCATTTATTCTGCGGAAACATCGTATCGGAATGAACTGCCCGAGATAAAAGAGTAATTGCGGCTTCAGATTGTTTTTACAGAGTTGTCCTGTTCATGCTGACTACACACTTTAAATTTGTCATTTACTCCAAGCGTTGCTTTTCCAGGTTTTTCTGAAATTTGAGCCAGCACTTAAATATTTCATTCGTGTTCGCGTTGCTGACACACATGAAACCTTTTTGTTATTCGGTTCTGAGGTTTGAAAATGAAAATGAAACGGGGGTCACTTCATAGGCTTGAAAGAAGTCCAAGCAGCATAAAAACCTGTGAATTCTCACAAATTGCATTGTGCTGCACCTTTCCTATGCTGCTTTTATAATTAAGGTTTCAACATTTGAATGCATACCTTACTGCTGCTAATCACACTCAAGTGTTCATGAAGCTTTTTCCTGTCCATGATGTTCTTGTTAAGCAGTTTCTCCGTTTTCCTCCTGTTGTGATTGTCAGTGAGTACAGGTAAAGACAGGTGTAAGACAGGTAAAAATGCCTGACTGTTGGGTGTGGGATTTGAAACCGCACCTCTATTTGGAGACCAGAACACAAAGCTCAGAAGACATAGACTCCTTTAGTCTGGCGTTTTAAATGACTTGACCATCCTGAGAAGCACTGAAGAAAGGTGTGCTGAATGCACCATTTGCATCCGATTTTCTCTGTAACTTTAGAACAATTTACGTGCCTGGACGAACACAATTTGTGGCGTTTAGCATGACATAGTCTTCCAGGCAGGCAATGTTTTGTCCCATTACTTATATTATTTTATCGTTTACTCCTTTAAAAAGTTCCTAAGTCTGATTTTTAGTGCTTTCGAATGGTACTTCCAACCTAGACTGACAGCTCACCCGATCTGTTTGTGATCAGACCGTGGAGTGGGGGCTGTACCAAAAACACGCTCCTTCCCAATACTTACGATCATTCTGAAGTTGGGTTTGAAGAGAGACAAGCTTTGTCGACTAAAAAGCAAGGCAGGATATGCACGAATACTAATCACTGGCGACAGTTAATTTTTCTTACTATTGAGACTCCTACATTGCCAGTTTTTTGAAGACTTAGAAGCTAAAGCAAAGTGGTGACATATAAACAAAACTATAAAACTATATTCAAAAACAAAAAAACTATATATATAAACCAAAAACTATAAACCTTTGAGGATAAATTGCAAGAAGAGAAATAAAACACGCTCAAATGTGATTATTATTGTTGCTGTTCAATTTTTTTTTCTGAATCTGGTTTAAATCGCCTGAAGGCAGCAACAACAAAAAAGGGATTCTTAACAAGGAAATATGCTGCAGCGGTGTGACTCCAACAGATCCAAGAGATTGGAGCTTTAATCCAGCTCCTTAGACCGCTTGGCCGCATTACTCTCCACAGCGG